>NC_141695.1:121635221-122361598 GCF_964263255.1 Lissotriton vulgaris | reverse complement strand
TCACTCTGTGAAGCCATGCAGTGATTCAGTGATTGGCCATTAACTTGTGGCTGAGGCAGTGTGTGACACCCCAACGCGTGGCATCCAATGATGGATGCTGCGCGGTGGACCAGCCAATCCTGGCACTGCATGTCGCCCCTTGTAAACCCGGGCTACGGCAGGCTGAGAAGTCCCTCTGGGTCCCACTGGGGTATTGTAGTGCGCATGCTTGGGAAAGTTGGCACCCAACTTGCACTTGCGCACTACGGTCTGTCTGCTGCAGTCTGAGTGTACTGTCACTCAAGATGCAGCAGGCGCCACCCCCCCTGCACATTCCGAAATTGCCGGGTGTGTCCCGGCGGCTGACTCGCAATCCTTACAATAAATTACTCTGTACAAGACTTGTACAGAGTAATTTTTTGTAAGGATTGCGGCCGCGATGCGGGTCCATGTGGCTGGTGGGGCTACGCCCCTACGCCCCAATGGACGCACCGCGGCTGGAACTCAATAGTAACTCTGGATGATGGAAAAATGTGGCGTATGGGTAATTTATTCAAAGTGGATGTTCCTAATTCTGTTGAGCAATTGGTGCAAATGTAAGTAAAAAAAGAGAAAGAAATGTTATTGAGTATTATGTTAGAGTTGTTGGGTATATTCCTTTCTTGTTATTTATTTTAATATGTATAAGTATTTGTGTTTTATTGCAAATACTTGTAAGGGGGGAGATGTGTGGAGATTTCATTCTCCCATTGTAGAACCCAGTGATGCCATAGTATGACATCACTGGGAGATTCTGAGAGAAGGGTCAGTTGATGAAGCTGGAGGTTGCTGTACACTTGTGTAGCTGTACTTATATGAATAAAGACCTTTTATTCATTAAACACTGCCCCTGTAGTTACTACACCAGCTCGGGACTATTCAGGTGAAATGTTATACCTAGAGCCCTTTGATTAAACCCACCCTAAAACGTATGGACTACTTTCATCCTAAAACGGATGGGCTACTTTCAGCTATGTAAAGTTTACCAAAGGCTTTCCTCTCATTAAATTCAAATGACAAAAAACTGTAATCAACCATTGAATTGAATTCATCTGTAAAACCTTCATGGTGGATGTCTGTGGGAAGTAGCTCTTTGCCTAAAGTAATGACAAATCTTTCCTCCCAAACCTGTTTGTTGACAATAGTATACAGTTAACCAGAATCAGCAACGATGTTAATAATCCCCCAAAGTTCTTTGCACACACAGGTTTGCTCTTGGATCGAGGATTCCTTTCTAACAAATTAGTCTCAATACTCAAAACACGACCATGAATATTCTTGTTGTTTTCTGTAAAAGACTTGGGGGCATATTATCAAGGGATTTATCTCTGCTTTTTTGGCTTTAAAAGCCAAGAAAGCGGAGATAAAATGATCTCCCTATCAGCAAAAAGGTGCTAACACGCAAATTCGCATGTTAGCACCCTTTTTCTCTACGCTTTCCCTTGCATCTCTACTGAGATGCAAAGGGGGCGTTCCACAGAAAAATAATAGGAGAAATGCTGTTAAGCTACATTTCTCCTATTATCAAGGATATCGCTAACCCTGTTAGTGATATAAAAAAAGCAGTGCTAACCGCAGTTAGCGCTGCTTTTTTTACACCTGGTATTTTCCTGGCTTAACCATGATATCCTATGGAAGGTGGATATCATGGCTAAGTTTGTGAGTCCCTATTATCAAGCTAACGCCAAACCTCGAGAGATTATCGTTGGTTTTCCAGCGATAATCTCTCATTTGGCAGTTAGCGCGAGGATTTTTATCTCTTCTGAGATAAGCGTTGCTAATAGCACGCTATCTCAGTGATAAAAATCCACGGTACCCGGCGATAATTATCCTAGCGCTAAGTGCGCTTAGCGATAATTATCGCTGGGGCTTGATAATATGGCCCGTGGTTCCTGAATTTTCTTGGAATCATTTCACCTTGGCTGAGAATGTATTTTTCCTACATACTTTGGCTAGTAACCAATTATGTCACAAAATGTTCTTTGCTGTCACAGTAGTAAGATTTGCTGGTGTTGAACTAAGATTTGGAAGTTTTGAGGCTTCCTCATTATATGTTATTACTTCATTGTTAACATTCCTTTCCTCCTTTTTAATGGAAGAAGATTGTTCTTCTAACACATACACAACAAATATGCTCCATATCTTCACTGTTTGCACTGGCTGCTTTAGCACAACTTCTTGAAAGTTCTCGCTTCGTGATATCTTAAATTAAATCCTTCAGTGGTGAATCGACGAAAACCAAAAACTTTCCAATATGCGAGAGTTGTTCGCGCACATTAAGATTTGGGCTCTAATTAGTTCATCATGGAGAGTCACAAATTTGCATGAAATGGCCAGTTTCCTCCAAATGACACATTATCCTCAACTGACTCACTTCTGTTTTGTTTCCTCTGGAAAAAATGTCATCTATTGATAGCTACACAAATCATCATAGGAGAGAAATATATATCCAAGTCTTGCAGAACATGTTGTACCCATCAGACTCTCCAGTTCTTCTTTTCCATTTGATTTTATAGCCATAAGCCTTTAGCTCCTAAAGTGTGTAGTAATATTATTGTTTTTCATCTTCTAGTGCAGAGATATATTTGGAGAAAGATTCTCTCCACTCTTTCATGGCCAGGTCTCCTGATGCCAGTAGAAATTATCACGATGGAGTCAGGGAAAATAGTTGAGAAACACACATTGGGAGTCATGATTTAATATTGATTACACATGAAAAAATCCTAAATGTGTTCAGTACAGCCGTTAAATACTGAACAACCACTTGAACAGATACTTTATTCAGGTTGAAGCTATAATGTTAATACAATGCACATGTGCTTCAGTATTATTATACACTGAAGAATGTAAGGCATGTGGAGGAAAACAGCACGTATTGCTGTCTTTATTGAGTATAACTCGATGGAATTGCATGTCCAATCCAAAATGGTTCATAGCCTAACACCTGCTAATGCTGGGGTATAGTAGTTTAAAATGTATTTGTTGCACAGTTGTTTGCATTTTGTTGTATCAATATAAGTGTGATCCAAAGGAGTAGTTCCCCTTCACAAATATAGCAGCCTGTTGCATGAGCTAGTGACGTTGATGTGTTTGCGTCAGAATGGCAGGAACGGCAGCAGCATGAGTCCTTGAGTGGACTCATGAAGCGCACAAGCATTACAACAGTGTCACAAGTTCTCAGTGCTGTGTGCATTCATCATCTCTGGAGGGTACGACTTCAATACAAATTTGTGGATTCAGCGCCTGGTATCGTTATTGGCCCACATTAATTTAATCTAACTTGCACACAGCCACGAACTGCATAGCGACTGAGAGATTTAACTTAAAAGCATTTTTGTACATCTTTGGCAACATTGTATCGAGTTGAGCTCCGGCTGTGCCCCAGTTTCGGTTTATTACCGGGCGGCCATTTCAGAGTGTGTTTACCTCCACCCGTGTCTCCTCCCAGACCCCGCCTCCCAGCTGACCCTCCCACGCTCCGCCCCCTCCACCATCCATTTATGGCCAATGCCCCCACGCGCAGCGTCCACGCGCTACGGCCACGCCGAAGGTGCGCCAAAGGTAAGCCCGTCTACGCCCGTCCGCGCCTGGACCGCGCCCAGTGCCACACCCCCTGGTCCTCGTAATGTCCACCCCTCCCGCATTACTTACGATGCCACCACCCTCCTAGCCCTTAACTCCGGCCGTTCCCCCAACTGCGTCCAAGCCGCTCCTGGACACACCCATGGACCCTTCTCCTGCAACTCCTGCAAGTTCGACGGCACCAAGAACAACTCCTCATCTACGATCACACAACAAACATCCGACCCCAACCACCTACAATGCATCCTACTCAACACCCGCTCGGTCCACAGGCACGCCATCGACCTCTGGAATCTACTAGACACCATCTCTCCGGACGTCGCCTTCCTAACAGAAACATGGATGAACGCCTCATCAGCCCCAGACATCACCATTGCCATCCCGGAAGGCTATAAGATCATTCGAAAGGACCGCACCGGCCACACAGGAGGAGGCATCGCAATCGTCCATAAGAAATCCATCCGCATCTCAACCAGCTTAGACGTCAATCTCGCCAACTCTGAACACCTTCACTTCCAGATCCACATCGACCCCAAGACCACACTCAGAGGCACCATCCTTTACAGGCCACCAGGACCCCGCGCACAATTTAGCGAAGACATCACGGACTTCATCACTCCACACGCGCTCCCCTCCGAGGATTACATACTTTTGGGAGACCTCAACTTTCACCTTGAAAAGAACAACGACCGCAACACCATCACCCTTTTGGACAACCTCGCCAACCTCGGACTTAAACAACTTGTCACAACCCCCACCCACATCGCAGGTCACACACTCGACCCTATCTTCACCTCCAGTAAACATGTCTCCTTCAGCCACACCACAGCTCTCCTTTGGACTGACCACAGCTGCGTTCACTTTACCTACAACAAGCCCACATCCAACAACCACCCCCAACCCACTCTGCGAAGAAACTGGAACAAAATCACCATCGACCAGATCTCTCATCGCTTCTTCAAAAGCCCCCAGCCCACTCCTCAAACCCAGACCAAGCAGCCACCAACCTCACCCAATGGTTATCCAACAGCGCCGACATCCTAGCACCACTGAAAAAACGACAAATCAAACTAGGCAGCAAGAAGGCCTCCTGGTTCAACGATGATCTTAAGAAATCCAAGAAACTCTGTCGCTCCCTTGAGAAGGCCTGGAAAAAAGACCCAACCACCAGCACCAAGGACGCCTTCAAAAACGCCACCCGCACTCACCACCAACTGATCCGGAATGCCAAGAAAGCCGCTTTCAAGGACCGACTAGATAACAACGCCCACAACAGCAAGGAACTATTCAACATCGTCAAAGAATTTACCAACCCCGCAGCCATCTCCAACGACATCACCCCCTCTCAAGCCCTCTGCAACTCCCTAGCCTCATTCTTCCACAACAAAATTGCAGACATCCACAACAGCTTCGACAACCGACCCGTAGACCAACCCACCCAACCCCCTGCAGGACCCCCACCCCCCTTGAACATCCTCAATGACTGGAAGCCAATCTCCACTGAGGACACCATCCGTCTGATGAACTCTATCCACTCAGGATCCCCCACAGACCCATGCCCTCACCACATCTTCAACAAAGCAGACTCTATTATAGCACCGCACCTCCGAGACGTCATCAACTGCTCCCTCAACTCTGCAACCTTCCCAGAAATCTGGAAACATGCCGAACTCAGCGCCCTCCTGAAGAAACCCACTGCTGACCCCACCGAACTCAAAAACTACCGCCCTATCTCACTCCTTCCATTCCCGGCCAAAGTCATCGAGAAAGCGGTCAACAACCAGCTCGCCGCATTCCTCGAAACCAACAAATCCCTCGACTCCTCACAATCCGGCTTCCGAGCCAAGCACAGCACTGAAACCGCCCTCATCGCAGCAACAGACGACATTTGAACTCTTCTGCACAATGGAGACACAGTCGCCCTCATCCTCCTTGACCTCTCCGCAGCCTTCGACACGGTCTGTCATAGAACCCTTTTACAACGCCTCAGAAATGTCGGAATCCAAGGAAAAGCACTGGATTGGATCACCTCGTTCCTTGCCGGAAGAACCCAGAGAGTCCGCCTCCCACCATTCAAGTCAGAGGCCACTGAAGTCATCTGCGGCGTACCACAAGGATCTTCTCTCAGCCCCACCCTCTTCAACGTATACATGAGCCCCCTCGCGACCATCGCACGCCAACACAACCTCAACATCATCTCCTACGCCGACGACACTCAACTGATCCTATCACTCACCAGAGACCCTAACACTGCCAAAACCAACCTGCATGAAGGAATGAAAGAAGTAGCCGAATGGATGAAGCACAGCCGTCTGAAACTGAACTCAGACAAAACAGAAGTCCTCATCCTAGGCACCTCCCCCTCCGCCTGGGATGACTCTTGGTGGCCAGAGGCCCTTGGAAAAGCACCCATCCCGACGAACCACGCACGCAACCTGGGCGTCATCCTGGACTCCTCACTCTCGATGACCAGACAAGTCAACGCTGTTTCTTCATCTTGCTTCAACATTCTGCGCATGCTCAAAAAAACATTTCGCTGGATCCCAACTGAAACTAGAAAAACAGTCACCCACGCTCTGATCACGAGCCGACTGGACTACGGAAACACCCTCTACGCCGGTACCACTGCAAAACTCCAGAAAAAACTCCAACGCATCCAAAACGCTTCAGCCAGGCTCATATTAGACATCCTGCGTAAAGAACACATCTCTGGTCACCTGAAAAACCTCCACTGGCTCCCCGTCAATAAGAGGATTACTTTCCGGCTCCTAACCCACGCACACAAAGCACTTTACGAAATCGGACCCGAATGCCTCAACACACGACTGTCCTTCTACACCCACTCCCGCCAATTCCGATCCTCCAACCAAGCCCTTGCCACTGTACCTCGCATCAACAAAACCACCATGGGAGATAGATCCTTCTCCTACCTGGCAGCTAAAAACTGGAACTCACTTCCCACTCACCTTCGCCTTACTCAGAACCACCTAGCATTCAGAAAGCAACTTAAAACGTGGATATTTGACAAGTAATTCCCCACCCTTCCTCAAGCGCCTTGAGACCCTCTGGGTATGTAGCGCGCTATATAAATTTATTGACTTGACTTGACTTGACAGTTGACCGCAATAACATCTAAATACCTCACCATCAGCACAGATCCTCGACATTTGCTGAGCCTTCTCTACTTGCTGGTTGCCTTGAAGAGCAGAACCAGCAGAACAATATTGGACCCATCTCATGGTCTATGAAGGACGATGTGCCAAGATGACATGAGTACAACCAGGGGTGTTCAACGCTCATCGCCAATTTTTAGGAAGGTTCAACACTTGTTAGAGTTGAACAAGTGTCGTCATGATAGACCCTGGGGCAGCTGCAACCCTCCTTCCAACAGTAACGTTATCTGCGATTTTCAGAACTCCAGAGAAGCTCACATTCTGAAATCATAGAGTACTCTGAAAGTACTTAGAAACACTTCTTCACCCACCTCTACTCTCTCTCTCTGTCTTTCTGGCATTAGACAGTTGTGAAGCTTGAGCCTGATTGTTCTCTTCTTTCTGGTTGGTTTTCAGTTTATGTTTTTTTTGTGGTCTTTGACTTGTGTCACAGTTGAGTTGTTTCAGAGGTTCAGTGCTATGAGAAGTGACTCTTCATCATTTCCTAACACCCTTTCAGAATAACCGGGCGGACATTTTGTCTAAAGCCAGTGACTCCACGCCAGCCCTTCCGGTCGTCCTCGGTACATCTCTCAATTGTCCAGTTGTGACACAGTACTCTGGTTTCTCTCAGGTACCAGTGGCTTTCATGGAATTTATTAGGAACTAGTGATATTGAGCTGAACGGGGGGGGGGCGTGGCTTGGACGCCGATCGGGATGGCGGCGTGAGCTCGCAGCTCCGCGCGGAATCCCGTTAATTCTCCTGTTTTGGGACCCTAGGCGACCCGAAAACGACTCTCCTGCCCTCTGAAGTGTGAGGGGACGGCTGGGCGTAATCGGAGAATCGCTGGGGGACTGCTGGCCCCGAGGAGATCGAGGAAGAGGCGGCCGAGGTGTAGACCGGGGTGTGAAGAAAATGGCGGCGAGGAGGTCGGATGGTCCCAGATCTCAGCCCTGAGTCCGGCTGCCACCAAGCAGAGAGGGACCCTGCGCCCGACTGCCCGACGCACGGGGATTGGCGGCATGAAGCCTTGAGACCGGGGGACGCTGCCCGATCCACCCAGGGGACCCGAGGCCCCCGTCGGCCGCCGTCCCGTGACTCATCCTCCCCCCACCGGACTAGTGGGGGTGACGGAACGGAGCTCATCCGCCTGGTCATTGCTCCTGAGTCCATTGGCGGTGACACTGTACTGCCTGGTGCCCGGTGCTCGGCACGGACCCACGAGAACGCCCGCAGAACGGGTGGCCAGACTTGTGACGCAGCACCCTGACATGGCGGCGATCGGAGGGCCGGCACCCGGGAGCCGCGACGGGGACTCGGCGACATCGACCCGGTTGAGTGAGAGTCCCTCCCCGGAGCTTGACCAAGAACAGCGGCTGAACCGGCGCCTGGATGCCATCCTTGAGGCGATCACCTCCACCAAGGAGGCGTTACATAACGACATTGCCCAAGTGGCCACGGGCCTGGGACTACTACGTGCGGATCACGCGAAGCTGGCGGATCGGGTCAAGGATCATGACCAACTATTGCTGGACCTGAAGCCCTCGGTGGTGACCGCGGAGCACAGGATTACGGACATTTTGGCCCGGCTGGACACTCTAGAGCGGAGGGCGGAGGATGCCGAAGGCCGCAATAGGCGGAATAACGTGCGGGTCGTAGGCCTGCCGGAACGGATTGAGGGGGAGGATGCGGTGGCCTACATGGAGAACTGGTTCCGCACTGTGGTGGCGCCGGAGGGGCTTACTCCATTTTTCACTCTGGAGCGAGCCCACCGGGTGCCCGCTCGCCCGCCGGGGCTTGGCCGCCCCCCCCGCCCAATGGTGGTGCGGCTCCTCCATTACAAAGACCGAGACCTTCTTATCCAGCGGGCCAGGATGTCGGGCCCTTACGGGGTGGAGAACAGCAAGGTGACGATATTCCCGGACTACACGCAGGCGGTCCAGAAGAACAGGGCATCGTTCCTTGCTGTGAAGAAGGAGCTCAGGGAGGAAGGCATTCAGTACTCCTTGCTCTACCCGGCCAAGCTGCGGATTATCATGGATGGCACCACGCACTTTTTCCAAACTCCAGATGAAGTTTGGCACTGGCTTGAGCTGTACAGAGCGGGGACGGACAGGACACACCAAAGTAGGCGAGACCAGCCCAAGCAGCCCCGGGTGCGGCAGTCACAACGTATAAGGTCCCGCAACAGGCGCCAGCGGGAGAAGCGGGAGGCCCAAATGGCGGCGGAGAAGAGGGACGCACTTGCGGCGACGGCGGCCATTACAGGGTCGCGACAGAATAGTGAACGAGCCGAAACGGACTCGGGAGGAGAGGGCAGCAGAACTGGAGAGGAACTTTCGGAAGCAGAGAGCCAGAAAGGGCCGACAGTGACCCCACAGACTTCGGATGATATCATCTGCGGCTAAAATAGACTTTGGTCTTAATCGGGACTTCATGGTAGGGTGATATCCTGTTGTTGGAGGGCGGGTTGCCGGGTAGGGGAACGTATCAGAGGGGATGAAGGGCGGACGCGGGCTCCGCTGGCTGGGGTTGGCGGCAACTCACCCCCCCTAGGCCCTTAAGGCCGACTGTGGTGGAGACCACAGAGTAAGTGTGCGAGAAGTTGGTTTAAGGTTTGGATGGGGGCGGCCATTGGGTTCGTGTGCTCTGTCCTGGGGAATGGGGGTTGGGGAATGTTTCAGTTTTGGGCTTGTTGGGGGGGGGGCAACTGCATTGGGGGGGTCATGGATCGTCGGAGTTTGAATTGGACTGTACGGACTTGGAATGGGGACATTACCTAATTTGAAATGCCTAACGTGGAATGTCCGGGGGCTGCGGACTATGGTGAAACGTCACAAAGTACATGCATACCTGGTACGCAGGGGGGTTCAGATAGCTATGCTCCAGGAGACTCACCTCACTAAAAAAGAGTGCGCTGCCTTGCAGAAAAGATGGCGGGGCCAGGTTTTTGGCACCACTTATTCAGCGTATGCCAGGGGGGTCTTGATCTGGGTGAGGGCGGGGATCCCCTTTCAGGTACTGAATCAGGTAATAGATCCGGAGGGCAGATTTGTAGCAGTGGAGGGGAGATTGTATGGAAGGGATGTGGTGTTATGTTGTGTTTATGCACCAAACGCTGACCAAGGCCGATACTTTGATAGCCTCTCGGGGTCCTTGGCCTCTTTCCTGGCGGGTCCGATAGTTCTAGGGGGGGACTTCAATTCAATAACGGATGTGGCTCTGGATAGGTCCCATCCCCCCCTGGTGGACTCTCCTGTGCGCAGGCTGGCCGCGCACAGGAAGGACTGGCAAGAACGATGGGGGTTGCTGGACGTCTGGAGGGAGAGGCACAGGGGAACCAGGGACTACTCCTTTTACTCCGCCTTACACGATCTACATGTTAGGATTGACTCGGTGCTTTGCGGGGGCTCCCTAGCTCCATTGATCACCCATGCTGAGTACCTTGCTAGGACGATATCTGATCATAACCCCCTGTTGGTGCATATTCAATGGCAGAGGGAGCGCTCAGTGATACCAACATGGCGGCTTCGGCCGGAGACGCTAGAAGATTCTGTGTTCGACGATGCGGTCCGACAGGGCATTGAAAGTTACTTCGGTGTGAATGATGGAACGGCGACGAGCAGGTCTGTTGAATGGGATGCAATGAAAGTGGTGGTGAGAGGGGTGTGCCTGGGTAGGTTCTCGAATGCTCGAACGACTGTGCTGAATGACCTAAGGAAAGCGGAGGAGACTTTGAGGGACCTGGAACGCCGCAGGCCAACTAGGCCGGACTTACAGGCCCAGTTATTGGACGCGAAGGAAGTGGTGGCCGCGGAGACGGAACGCTTGAGAGGCTATGATTACAGGCAGTACATGATTAGGGCGCACGCGGAGAGGGACAAGGTGGGTACCCTCTTGGCCAGATTAGCCAGCCCGGAACTTAGGGGTTGCCCGATCCTCAGCATTATTGACGCACGGGGAGAGATGGTGTACTCTCAGGCAGCTGTAGTGGACCGCTTTCGGGGTTACTATGAGGAATTGTACCGGAGTCAGCTGGGAGTGGGGGTGCAGGGCATCGTGGAGTATCTGGGGGAGAGGCCGCTTCCGGTCTTGGATGAGGGCGGCGCGACGGACCTGGGTAGCCCAATCACGCTTACGGAAATTCGAGTGGCTATCAAACATATGGCCCGTAACAAGACTCCCGGGGTGGACGGACTCCCAATCGAGTTTTATCAGCACTATGTAGACGCTCTAGCGCCCAGGCTGCTGGTGGTGTATGCGGAGGCCTTCGAGAAGGGGGTGTTGCCTGCCTCCATGCGGGAGGCCTTGATAGTACCACTCCTCAAGCCTGGCCGGGATGCCACAGACGTGAGGTCTTATCGCCCACTGTCCATGCTGACGGTGGATTACAAGATCCTGAGTCGCATCCTAGCCACAAGACTGGCCCCGCACATGACGGGCCTGGTGCACAGGGACCAGGCCGGGTTTATACCCACGAGGAGCACGGCGATGAATATCCGCCGCCTAGTGGGAATAATGGACGCCATCTTGGAAGGGGAGGGGTCGCCAGCAGTACTGTCCGTGGATATTGAGAAGGCCTTCGATAGCTTGGAATGGCCTTTCCTGGATGGAGTGCTGGAGCGGTTTGGTATGGGCGATGGGTTTCGGAAGTGGACGAGGGTCTTGTATAACTCGGCGACGGCGAGGGTACGATTGGGCGGCCTGGTATCTGCCGCGTATCCGGTGGGCAGGGGAACACGACAGGGTTGCTCTCTCTCCCCTCTATTGTTTGCCCTAGCGATGGAACCCCTGGCGGTCCATGCGAGGTCCGGCGACCGCTACGCGGGAGTGGTGGGGGATGGCCAATGGCATTATATATCGCTTTATGCGGATGACCTGCTCATGTATCTAGCGGACACCTCGGGGGCACTGGTCGGAGCGATGGATCTGTTGTCCGAGTTTGGCCGACTGTCGGGCCTTAGGGTCAACTGGGCAAAAACCTGTGTGTTTCCGCTGACGGCGGGATCGCCAGCCCCTAGCAGCGACCTGGGCGTGACGTGGGAACCCTCTTGCATCATCTACTTGGGTGTCCGCATTTACCACTCGGCCGCCGACCTCCTGGAGGGCAATATTGGCCGTTGTGTCCGGTCACTGCGGGGTAGCTTGTCTTTCTGGTCGACCCTACCGCTGACGGTCCTGGGCAGGATAGCATTGTTGAAGATGGTGGCGCTCCCCCGCTTCCTTTACTATTTCCGAACGTTACCGGTTTGGATTCCCCAGGGGGTGTTTAGGGACCTGCGGTCGATGATTATTGGCTTTCTGTGGGGGCATGGTCGTCGCAGGGTAGCCTTGAGCACGCTCCTTCGCCCCAAAATGGAGGGGGGCATGGCTGTGCCCGACCTTGAGCTATATTATTTGGCGGCGCAGTTGCAGGTCCTAACGCAGAATGTAGCCAGGGTGTTCCGGGGGCCGGAGGAAGACCGGGGTCGGGGGATACAGCGCCACGTGCTGTCGTACATCATTATGCAGCAAAGGCTCGAATTACGGGCCCTCACCATGGAGGAGCGGACGCTCCGGCTGTGTTGGCAGAGGAGCCTTCGGAGAGCGAGAGCATCGCGGCCATATGCCCCGGAGATCCCGATCGGGATGTTGACGGCTTTGCCTCACGGAGGGGATTGGTCCCCGCTGATGGATTGGGAGGAAGCGGGGTTGCAGGTGGTGGGTGATTTGTATATAGATGGGGCGTTGGCGCCGTTCGACGTGCTCCGGGACCAGTTCGGACTGCCTGAAGGGGGCTTCCTATTACACGCGGCTATAGTGGCTGCCGTGCAAAAGCACTGGAAAGAGGGGCTCCTGGAACCCGCGACGACTATGGCATGCCAATATGTGGTGATGGCGGCTGGCACATTTAAAGCTGTGACGTGCCTCCATAACAGGATGCTGAACGATGGGCTGGAACCACTCCATGGGCTCAAAGCGAAGTGGGAGGAGAGCGTTGGCCGGCCCATACCGGATGCGGCATGGGGCCATATCCTGCGACGCACATGGAAGGGCACTAGGAATGCGCGCTTTCAGCAGGTCCATTTTTATGTGCTCCATAGGGCCTACCTAACCCCAGAAAAACTGCAGCGGCACTTCAGAGTGCCGGATGCCTGTTGCCCCCGGTGCTCGCACCTAGGGGCAGACATGGACCACTTGTTTTGGGGGTGTCCGCAACTGGGAGCTTATTGGGCTGAGGTAGGGGACCTCCTGAATGAAGTGACTGACAGGGAGGTAGACTTCGACATGGCGGCGTGCCTATTGCTCTGGTTCCCGCACACTAAGCACACCAAGGTGACCAGTAAATTTATAGATCTGGGTCTGATACTGGCTCAAAGGGAAATATCGTGGCACTGGAAGGCCAGGGGGGGTCCCTCACTGCGTAGGTGGAAGAATGAGCTGCTGCGATGGTCTGACTGCGAGAGCGTGCTCCGGATGAAGCAAGCAGTGAAGTTGGGGAATGAGAAGGCTCTGGATGCAGCGCGTGCGTGGGAGTTAGTGGTACAGGCTCTGCGTGATGCTTTGATTGAGGATGAGGACGGTGAGGAGTAAGCCGCTGGACACCGCGGGGCGAACACAGAAGTATGACATCACGCACTGTAGTGGACCCATCCAGTTCAGTAGAGCGAAGCACACACCCTAGCAGTTGCCAGGGGGGGGGGGGGCGTTGGGGGGGTTAGTTGTAGGGGGAGTTGGGGAGGGCCGGAAGCCGTTGGGAGGGTTGCTGGTGGAGGCCTCGGACCCACTGGAACTGGGGGTATTGAGTGGTGGGCGGTTGGCTTGGTTGGAACGGCCTGGCACGAAGGCCCGAATAGCCTGGAGCAGGCCCCGATGGGGGCGATTATGTTGATACCTTGGAGATGGCTGATGGGAATATTGTTGCGGGTGGAGGGGTAAAAGCAGATACATAAAACGATCTTTCGCCAGGGTCCCAATGGGACGGGCACTGTGTTGTGCTCCTACGGAGCGATCTGATATGCCGCCCGGCCTCCGGGATGCGGGCTAAATGGCTGTGTATAACTGTGGGCTGTTACTGGAGGGGGGGGGCCCGCAAGTGCACTGGCTGATTACCGTTTTCCTGCTGTTTATAACTCTGCAATAAAAATATATTTTAAAAAAAAAAATTGAGCTGAACGGGGGGTAAGGGGGGAAGCGTCAAGTTAAGTGCCTCCCTTCCTGACACAAATCTGGGAAACAAGCTGAGGTTTTTCTGAGGTTTTCCAGGCTCTCAACAGCTGTTGTCCAGACTTAAGAGGTGCTTAGAGTCTTGTGTAAGGGTGCTGTCTGGAGGTTGTAGACAGATACTGTGCTGATTTACAGTCAAAAACACAATGCTGTGCTGTAGGGAGTGGACATTGCTCACTGTTGACATCTCGTCACTCACAAAGCATTATTAGAGGAAGCTCCTTATGTTGCTCTACATTGACACTGCACATGATTCTGTCTGGTGTGTTTTTTGGTTTGCGCACATTTTGTATCAGGTTTCAGCAGTTTATGCAAAGTTTGTTCCACACACCTTATGTGCTGACTAACATCTCATAGCTGACCTGGTTAGTATGGAACGTGGACTTAAAGGTCTGTACTAAGCATTTTTACAATTGCAAAGATTCGGTATTTGTGACCACAAAAAGGCTTTTTTCAGATGTACTATTCCCAATCTAGGAGTCAGAAAAGTTTTTCCAGCTCCTAAAATGGATTTGTGAGTGGATACTGATTTGGTATCTGGAAAGGGCGTGTTGTAGGTCCCTTCCAAATACAGAATCGGTATACTATTCATCAATGTTTTGTGACACACATCCAGTCACAGAACATTCAAATCTTACCGACCCTCATGTTGGAGTCATATCGCATTTCCCTTTGGGACCCATGTATGTATTGTATGTATTGGCATTTATATAGCGCACTACTTACCCGTAGGGTCCCAAGGCGCTTCGACCGCTGCGAAACCCTTCCTGGCTTCCCTGAGAGATGGTCCCTTAATGGGTATCTCCAGGGTGAGACCAGGCATCCCCGGCGGTCTGGTGGGGCCGTTAGTGAAGATGAGGCAAGCTAATGCCCAGAGTTGCCGAGTGTGATCGCTGATCAGAGTGGGCACCGAGGCGAGAGAATTATCGAGTCCGCTGACCCTGGTCCAGAAACCTGCCGCGCCGGGAATCGAACCCTGGTCCCGGGCCGTCCTCTGCTCTCGGGTCTGCCGCCTCTAACCAGTGAGCCACACTACTTCACCCATTCCCCTTTGTGTATTGAAAAAGCACGTTTATTGGGGAATAAGCTGTGGTCCACCTAAATGACAGCCAACTATGAAACAACTATGAAACCAACTAAAAAAAAGTAAATTTTCTTTCAAAACACAGACCCATTTTATTTAAGGAAAACTGGCTGCATTTAAAAAAAACAGAGAGATTAGTTTATTGAAAGTCAACCACAGACATGATAGTCTGCTTCCTCAGCAGGCCACTATCCTTGTGATGGCCTCCTATTGGACTCAATCAGAATGTGTGACCTACATCATAAATATTAAAAAGGTAGGTCTAATTGCAACCCACCCCGAAATTGAATTTTCCAAACCAACCTATTTGTACACAGGTCGGTCCAGAAAAGTATATTCTGTAAGCAAATTCCGATCGGCATTTGCCAGCAGTAAATAGTACATCTGGGGGCTAGGTGTACGACCATTCAGTTTTGCGAGTCACATTTTTTTGCAACTCACAATTTGTGTCTCGTAAAAATGGATTATACTAGTGTGTCTTAGACAAATTGAGCGATTCCCAATGGGGTTGCAAATGACTTGCCTCATCAACATTCATAAGGGAGGTTGTAATTTGCGACCCATTGGGAATGGGCAGGAACACAGGGATGGTGGCCTGCTGGGGACAGCAGACCTCCTTGTCTGTGTTTGTTTTTTAAATAATGCAAAAGAAACAATTGAAGGGCAGAATGCAGTACATTGTCATACATTCACACCAGTACAGAGATCTGGGCCTAAATCCATTGTTGTTTAACCCCATGCCATTCCAGTTTGAATCCAGCCATATGCAAATCGGTCTTGACCCTGCTCACTATGGGAACAGCCCAGCCCAACTTTCCAGGCCAGATCCTCCCTGGACTAGAAACAAGCATCCTAGGACCGGTTTTGGGATTTCACCCCGCATCAGCCAGGCTAGCTTGACTCCAGGGGCATGGAGATCACGGGACTCATGTCTGGGCATACCTGTCCCACTCGGGGGTGTCAAATGCAAAAAGAACAATTGAGGGACAGAATGCAGAACAATGCCATACATTCACCCCAGTACAGAGATCTGGGCCTAGATCCATAGTTTTTTGTTCCCTATTCCATTCCAGTGTGAACACAGCCATGTTCAAATCAGTCTTGAACCTGCTCCCTATGGGAACAGCCCAGCCTGAACTGCCAAGCCAGGTCCTCCTTGGACTGGACCCAGGCATCCAAGGACCGGTTTCACTGTTTCACCCCTCATCAGCCAGGCTAGACTGACACCAGTAGCATGGACAGCACGAGACCCACATCTGGGCATACCTTTCCCACGCGGGGTAACAAATGCAAAAAGAACAATTGATGGACAGAATGCAGAACAATGTCATACATTCATCCCTGTTCAGAGATCTGGGCCTAAATCCATTGTTTTTTTGCTCACCATGCCATTCCAGTTTGAACCCAGCCATATGCAAATCCGTCTTAACCCTGCCCCTATGGCCCGAACTGCCAGGCCAGGTCTTCCCTGGACTGGAAACAAGCATCCTTTGATTGCGTAGTGCTTTTTAAATAAAGCGGTACAAAAGGGGGTGGTGATGAACGGAGAATCTGAATCAATAAAACACTCCCACCCAGCCAAAAGATCTGGGTTTAATCCATCACTGTTCTTTAGCCCACTCTGCCACCCCAGTTCAGACATGGCTATATGCAAATCAGTCTGACCCTGTGCCTCATGGGAACAGTCCAGCCAGAACTGCCAAGCCATGTCTTCCCTGGACCGAGAACAAGCTTCCGAGGACCGGTTTCTGGCATTCCAGCCGTTTTTAGCCCGGCTTGCTTGAATCAAGTGGCAAACTGAACAAGGGACTCACGTCTGAGCATACCCTGCCACACTTATGGCGGCCAAAAGCGCTGTGAGTGTTTGATTGATTCAGATGCTCCGTCCATCACCACCCCCTTTTGTACTGCTTTTGGCCGCGGAAGCTTGTTTCCGGTCCAGGGAAGACATGGCTTGGCAGTTCGGGCTGGACTGTTCCCATGAGGCACAGGGTCAGACTGACTTGCATATAGCCATGTCTGAACTGGGGTGGCAGAGTGGACTAAAGAACGGTGATGGATTAAACCCAGATCCTTTGACTGGGTGTGAGTGTTTGATTGATTCAGATGCTCCGTCCATCACCACCCCCTTTTGTACCACCCTTTCGTACAGCTTTTAAATAAAGCAACCTTTTTTCTAATTCAGTCCATTTTCCTTAAATGGAAACAGGATGGGTTTAAATGGAAAAAATGAAAATGTTTCTTTTCATTGTTTAAGGGCAGGCATTGATCCGTGGGACACTTCTTCCTCTTAAAAAATATTTTCACATACATTCACAATGGGAAGGGGTCTCCTGGGGACCCCTTCCCGTTTACGACATGCTTACCACCTACTTAAAGAAGATGGTTACAGCAATTGTTTTGCAACCGCATTTGGGATCCCCAAGCAATTCTACATACCAGTGCAACTCGCTAATAGGAAGGGAGGCTGTTGGCAGACCTCTTCCAAAAAGTGACTTTCTAACCCTATTTTGCGGGTCGGGAATAGGTCACCGACTCACAAAGTAGGTTTTGTACATACTACAATCCTTTTTAGATGCTCAAACGGCATGATTTTCCGTTTATGACTGCTAAAAATGGTCATACATTTTACCCCTTGTCCATAGTTCTTTTTTTTTTTTTGCACCAAACCCATATTCCCTTCATGTGTTTTTTATGAAAACATACAATTCATGATTGAAAGTAAAATTCCCTGAGGTTTTTGAGTTAACAGAGCAAAGTGTACAAAAGAAACTAACGTAAGGTGTGGTCTTTTTATTCGTTTTTTTGCTCCATAGGTTCTTACTGCCCACCATCAAGTCTTTGGCAGTGATAGGTTTTCCTGCACTCCTTCTGTGGTGGGTGAGTCCAATGCTCCTGACCTGAGGTGGCAATGCTCCCACAGCGACCTCACTCAATCCACAGGCAAGGATCAGCTGCACTTCTTCTTGCCCCTGGTGGCCTATGGGTCATCACTGCTCACAGTTTATAGGCTTCTGCTCAATCAACATGGCACAAGCTCTCCCAGCATACACGTTTGCAGCACAGCTGCCACACAAGGCTCAGGCCCTTACTGCGAAGCAGTCTTTCCCACCACTGCCCCTCTTGTAACACAGGGTCGCCGCAACCGTGCTTCGCAGGCTTCCAATTTTACTACACAGCAATCTTTTCCATGGCTATCTTCACAGCGACCCTCTCCGAGCATTCGGCGGTCTCTAACTCATTTCTGCACATTGGCAACAACCCGATCAGTGCAGCAGCCATTTCCTTACACCGAACATAAAAGGTTAACTCGAAAGCCCCCAGAACTTTGGTCCTTCCAACTCTCTCCTCTTTCTCACAGATAGCTGCAGCCTGTCCTCATCTTCTGCCCATCAAGAAGAGTATCTGTCAGTGAGCTCTTTCTTTGCAGGTCAGGCAGTAAGAAGCTAGACGTGGCCTAAATGTGCGGGCTCCAGGCCGCCTGAACTGAAATGTGGTGGGTTGAGGATGTCCCAGCTACTGTGGGCCTGGCCTCCTCAGCTCAACAGAGGTATTTGAAGCCCTCTCCTTCATGATGAGGGGGAGTTTCACCAATTGCCTTGGAACTGGACACCTCAGGTTTAAGCCCTGAAAGGCCCTGATCAATCAGTGACACCTCATCACAGAGGCATGTGTTGTCAGCAATTCTCACTGATCCCATCCCACTCTGTGATGAGTAGGACTGCTGCCTCCCCTGTTTGGCTGACCTTAGGTCAGCCAATGATAGAAGGCAACAGTCCCAGCCCTCTTGAGACCTCAGAGGCGGAGCTGCAGGTACGTGTGATTTTGTTTTTTAATTATTGTTTGCTGCGCGCATATATGTATGAATATTTGGTAGTGAGTGTTGTGAATGGATGTGTGTATGTGTGAATGAGTGGGTGTGAGTGTGTATGTGTGCACATGTGTCCCATCCGCCCCCTCTCTCCTAAACTTTCCGACCATCACTGCTCACAGAGCAAACTGGTCTTGGCAAGCAGGCAGGCGCTGGTGCTCCAGGCTCCAGATTAGGTGGTCTTGGTTTCCCGGGGTGAGGGGACATCACCCAGCAGAAAGACAGCCAAGCCTTGGCCCCCAGTAATGGTCACAGGCAGAAGTCTTGTAGAACTTCTCATATAGCCCATCTGACTGCTTGGGAGATTACAATTATGTGTGTCCCAAAGTCCACTTCTTACAGTTCATTTCCAGAAACCTAGGGGCCCATTAGGATGTCGGGCGGATTGCCCCCGCCAGGCTGGCAGTAGCCATCGCCAGCCTGGCAGGGGCAATCCGCCCGCCATCCGCACCTTAATTCCCCCCGCCATATTAGGATGGAGGGGGGGCCGCGGCGGATGGAAAGACCGCCGCCGCTTATCCACCCCGGTCACCTTGCGGCCGGGGCAGAAAAGGTTTATTATGATGGTGTGTCTATTAGACACCGCCAGGCATTTAGCATGGCCCAAAACATTGCCTTTCCGTGGTGGCAATGTCGCCACGGAAAGGCATGCAGTCTTCACTTCAGGAGCCCCCTATGGGCCCCCGGAGTGAAGGAGAGTTAGGGGGTACACACGGGGGTACCTGTGGTACCCCCCTGCATTTGCATTAACAAAGCGGCAGGCACCGCGCGGTGCCTGCCGCTTTGTTAATGCAAATGCATATATGCATTTTTAGCATTGTGGCGGGCGGTCCCAAACTGCGATAGGATGGCGGGTGGACTAAGTCCACCCGCCATCCTAATGACCCCCCAAATGTGAAGTATAAGGTTGGGGCTCTGCTTATTTTGAAGTACATACTCCTCTGCTTCTTCTTCCTCTTGAACAGTGTGTCACAGCAGCAGAGACTCAGAAGTTGATAGTCCCACAACACAGGACATGGGAGTGAGTAGAGTGCACACCTGGATGTTGGCCCCAGTGATATGGGCATCAAAAGGTCAATCCCGGGCTCCCAGCTCCACTCTTTATTATTCCCTTACAACTCCTACCGCCTTCCCCAGATGTGTCCAGGCCCCTTCATTGTGTGATCTCTCACTGAATGAAAGAGCATCCCTGAAGAGTGCAGGTGGAGCTTTGCTTTCCCCTCCCCCTCACCCTCCATGCAAAGCTCCAGTACAGACACGCTTGCACTCGGTACATGTACACAGCTTGCACATGGTAACCTCCATGTACTACATACACTCAGCACACACATTTCTTATGCGTGCACTGCATAGCACTGGAGTCTTTCCGTACTGTGCCACATGCAGCCAACACACATGTGCACCATGCGCATCCTGCACGCCAATGCATCTTTCATGTACTGTACTCCTCGTAGGTAAACATACACCCAGTGTGCTCAGTTACTATGCACTCACTGTACAGCACTACATCCTTCCAGTATTGTACTCCTCACAGGTACACACAGAGCCAGTGCTTGCAATCATATGGACTCACTGTACAGCACTACATCCTTCCAGTACTGTACTCCTCACAGGTACACACAGAACCAGTGAGTGCAATCACTATGGACTCACTACACAGCACTACATCCTTACGGTACTGTACTCCTCGTAGGTACACACAGAGCCAGTGCTTGCAATCACTATGGACTCACTACACAGCACTACATCCTTACAGTACTGTACTCCTCGTAGGTACACACAGAGCCAGTGCTTGCAATCACTATGGACTCACTACACAGCACTACATCCTTACGGTACTGTACTCCTCGTAGGTACACATACACCCAGTGCATGCAATCACCATGGACTCACCGCACAGCACGACATCCTTCCAGTACTGTACTCCTCGTAGGTACACACAGAGCCAGTGCTTGCAATCACTATGCACTCACTACACAGCACTACATCCTTACGGTACTGTACTTCTCGTAGGTACACATACACCCAGTGCATGCAATCACCATGGACTCACTGCACAGCACGACATCCTTCCACTGCTGTAATCCTCACAGGTACACACAGAACCAGTGCATGCATTGCCCATGCAATCACTGCACAGCACTACATCCTTCCAGTATTGTACTCCTCGCAGTTGCACATACAGCCAGTGCATGCAATCACCATGCATGCACTGCACAGCAACACATCCGTCCTGTACTGTACCCTTCATGGGTACACATACAGCCAGCACATACACTCACCATGCACACACTGCACGGCACTGCTCTATCCCTGTATTGTACCCTTCCTAGGCACACATACAACCAGTGCAGAGTCACTACTCCTGCACTGCAGAGCACTTTAATTCTAACCGATGTAGGTCAAGGGTGAGTTTAACCCACAGCAACAGAACTTTAAAAAGAGAGTGAGTCTGTAGGCCTCATTCAAGTGACACGCGGTAAAAAGGGCCAGTTCACCTCTGCTGATGTCTACGCGGTATGCTGCCACCACCGCGCTTGTGCTACTTAACTCCTGGCGAAGATGGTAGCCTTCCATCACTATGAGGCTAGTGCTTTGGGAGCTCCTCCCGGTCCAACAAGACTGCAACCCATGAGACAGGCCTACGTCATGGCACAGGCATGATCCGTGTTTGCTTATGACAACAAACGTCAGTATTAGAGATCCAGACAGCAGTACACTCAGGGCAGGGGTACGCATTCATTACCATGAAGAAGAAGTTTGAGTCTCTACAGTAGGGAACAGAAGGATGATGATAGTTTTCATAAATAGAGTGTTATTTCATATTTTGTCTATTTTTTTCCTATGTTGGGGGTGTTGGGTGTGGAGTGAGGGCTTTCACTTGTTAGATGATTGGATGGAGTACACAGAATTTAAACCTATCTAATGTATGGGATTATCTGTTGTTGCGGAGGCCGCCTTCGTGGTATGGATTATACTTGTATCACATTGTTTGTGACTTTAAATGTCTTTGAGTTTTTCTCTCCTAAGCACAGGAAAGATCTGTAGCAAGTGCAGTAGAAACATGAGTAGAGATGCACTGAGCGAGCCGTCCATTTCTGCTCACCAGAAAATGAGGAACTACATTTTTCCTTCCAAAGATCACATGCCCTGTGCTCATATTTTGCATGACAGGGAAAATACCACTAATACCTACTCATGCATGAGGCTGTGGGGTGTTCTGTTGCTCCTCTGGTAGGTAAGTCTCGGTACCTACATGGTAAGGCACGGTTCAGATAGACTTAAAATGTGTGGATTATGGCACTCTCAGCAGGCAACATATTTCAGCGCCATCTCTAGTATACTGAGCATCAATGTTTCCCTGAGCAGTTGGCTGATTTGTGCACATGGAGCACATTGATTTTAGCAGCACTTCAATATATTTAACCAGCCTGTGGAAGCATTGTTTTTGGAAGTCCTCACACACAAGCTGCACCACAGTGAACTGTTGTTCTTTAAAGTAGGCTGGATGCACATCTGAATGAATGAGTGAAGGCCGGGAGGGATGGTGGAGAAGTGTGGCTCAGTGGTTAGAGGCGGCAGACCCGGAGGCTGAGATCGGCCCGGGACCGGGGTTCAATTCCCAACGCGGCAGGGTCTTGGGTCAATGTCCGCGGACTCGATAATTCTCGCCACGGCGCCTACTCTAACCTTGGGCTCCACTCTGAAACTCTGGACAATAGCTTGCTTAATCTTCACAACGGCCCCTTCAACGCCGGGGATGCCGGTCTCACCTTGGGGGTGCCCAGGAGGGACCATCTCACAGGGAAATCCAGGACGGGTTCCTCAGCAGTATACAGCGCCAGGACACCCCGGTGTGGGTAGCTGTGCGCTTTACAAGTATACCACATTTACATGGTGACGTTTTAGTTGTCAATTTGGCCTTCTTATTAAGTGCTGCATTAAATTTTGTTTTTATGTGGCCAGAGACGGACACCACCCCGCCCAATAAAGTCCATTTTGGCAGAGCGTTCAATCAACACATTTGCCCTAATTTACTACAAAATGATACAGCGCGGCGGCGCTAGCCATTTTGCTGAGCCAAACTGCTCATTTTAAAAGCCGAGGGATGCGTCGTATTAACAACAATATGATGCATTAATGTGCTTTCCCCAGATCTTTCTCTCAATTGGCTGCCTTGCGCCAGCGCAGGCATGCTTGCATCATGGCGCAAGGGTGCCTACATTGTGGGGATGATTGTTCTGTGCATTATTGTGATTAAATTTTTCTCTTTTTTTATGAGTGCGGCAGAAATCAGCACGCATATAAAGAGGTAAAAACGAGAAGAAATAAAAGTATTTCTCCTCATTGCAACACTTCTATGCCTCCCGATGGAGGAGTAGGATTCTGACGCATTGCCAGCTTTACAAAACATTACCAGGCACCCACAGCACCTGAACAGAGCCACTCCCAGGGCTTGGCAGTCACAAAAAGTGGAGGGCTTCCAGCATCTCTCAGCCCAGTATCTGTGTGTTGTCTTCAGCCGGCAGGAGACACCTCAGGCTCCAGTAATTCAGGGTCTCTGTTACAATACACCCTCAGTCTTGAAGGCCCCAGGTGAGTTTTCTTTTCTACATCGACAAGGATTGGGGTCGCCCGATTCCGTGGTACCCTGCAGCCCCTCTACCCAGCCCTGCAATCACCGGCAGCATTTTCTTCTTTTGAACGAGGTCATGTCATCAGCCTCACACTGCTCGTCACTCCTAGTCATAATATGCCTACTAAGATTAAATTCCACCTCTGGCAGAAAATTGATAAGATTAAACTAAACAATATTCTTTTGAAGTCTCAACTTACATTTGGATTTAACATCGACACAGATACTACAAATTTTGAATACTGGATTGACTCTGCAGTCTCCCAGCTAGCCCTTGTCTTGTAAAGACGATTAAAAATCACAGAAGGAAGCCATCTGCTTCATGGTATTCACAAGATCTAAAATTACTAAAACACAAGTGTAGACGTCAAGAATAAAAATGGAGAATAAACTAGTGTCCGGATTAAAAAAAAAAATACAAACAACTTATCTGCAATTACAAGTTTTTAATCTTGACTATAGTGGATAAAATGAATATCACAAAAACAGTTCTAAAGAATTATTTAAAACAGTGACATCGTTGGCCAACTGTAGCACCAACAACTCCATAGAACCAGATCAAAATCTTTGTAATAAATTTGCTGATTTCTTCCAATCAAAGGTTAATTTGATTTTTTAAGAATTTACCTCCAATCTTAACGACAACCCCATTGAGTCTATGAATGATTGATCAATAGTAAAATCCAATGTTTTTACTGCTTTTAACTCTCTCACTGGTGAAAAGGTTGCTAAACTTATCGAGGGCACCAAATTTTGTGCCCTCAATGAACACATGCCCTCTTAGTGTTCTTTACAGCATCTGAAGTACTGTATCAGTACATCTTTTAAAACTTCTCAACAAGATTGTGATTTCAGGACACTTTCCTTTAGATTGGAAGATGGCATAAGTACTTCCCTTGCTCAAAAGGGATCACTGACAAAATATAGAATACAAAAATATAGAATACTAAAAATATCAAAGTAAAAATATAGAAAGCAAAAATATCGAAGTCCTATCTACAAACAGGTAAGTACAAAAATATCGAAGAAAATAAATATAGGGGTCAATTAGGATGGCGGTCGGACGAAGTCCGTCCGCCATCCTGTCGGGGGACGGGACCATCCACCACAGGGGCGGAGGTGCCGTGCCTCAAATTAGGATACACCCGCCACAGTGGCGGGTGCATCCCGCATTTTTAACATTGCGGGCGGGCGGTGCTGAAAGCACCGCCTGCCGCAATGCTAAAAATGCATGTTGTGCATTTCAAAGCACAACATGACAGGCCTGCCATGTTGTATTTTGAAACGCAGGGGGGTACCATAGGTACCCCCCATGTGCACCCCCACTCCCCTCCCCCCTTCACCCTGGGGGCCCGCGAAGGGCCCCCGAAGCAAAGACCGTATGCCTTTTCGTGGCGGCATTGCCGCCACGGAAAGGCATTGCCCACAACACATCCTAATATGGCTGGTGGTGTCTGATAGACACCACCATCATATTAGACCTTTTCCGCCGCGGTCGCAAGGCGACCGCGGTGGCAAAGCGGCCGCCGGTCTTCTCGTCCGCCGCGGCCCCCCCGCCATTGTAATATAGCGGGGGGGGAAATAGGTAGCGGACGGGCAAGGATGGCGGGCGGATCGCCACTGCCTGCATGCGAGCCGTCGGCCATCCTAATTGGCCCCTAAGTTAGTCAAAATATCGAATTTTAAAAAATGTCTTAAAAGTAATTTAAAATTTATGAAATAATAACTATAATTAACTAAAGCATACTTAAAAATACTTAATTAACTTTAAAAGTATTAAATAATTAATTTAAGTAAAAAAATAAACATACAATTAAATTTTTTAACACATATATATATATATTAACATAATATTAATTAATAATATACAATACTTTTACTGTAGGATAGCGGGAGGGTAAAATGTACTATTACCACTCCTGCAACAGTAGGGTAAACGTTAGATAGCGTAGGGGTAAAAATTACTATTCCCACTCCAGTGAGTGCAACAGTAGGGAAAGCGTTGGTTAGCGTAGGGGTAAAAATTACTATTCCCACTCCAGTGAGTGCAACAGTAGGGAAAGCGTTGGATAGCGTAGGGGTAAAAATGACTATTCCGACTCCAGAGAGAGCAACAGTAGGGAAAGCATTGGATAGCGTAAAGGTAAAAATTACTATTCCCACTCCAGAAAGTGCAACAGTAGTAAAAGCGTTGGATAACCAGAGAGTAAAAATGACTATTCCCACTCCAGAGAGTGCAACAGTAGGGAAAGCGTTGGATAGCCTAGGGGTAAACATTACTATTCCCACTCCAGAGGGTGCAACAGTAGGAAAAGTGTTGGATAGCGTAGGGGTAAATATTACTATTCCCACTCCAGTGAGTGCAACAGTAGGGAAAGTGTTGGATAGCGGAGGGGTACAAATTACTATTACCACTCCAGAGAGTGCTACAGTAGGGAAAGCGTTGGATAGCATAGGGGTAAAAATGACTATTCCCTCTCCAGTGACTGCAACAGTAGGGAAAGTAAATACTTCATATATTAATAAAAATAAATTAAATATTAATACCAATAAATAATTAATTAAAAGTAATTATCAATGTAATATAATATAAGAATGAATCAATTAAAAATGCAAATAAAAATTAATTATTAAAATTCATTACCTATTAATACAAATTAATTACCAATTAACAATTAATTATTAGCAAATAAAAATTAATTAACAATTAATTCAGAATAAATACCAATAAATAAATTAAAATATTTAATTAATTACAAATAAATTTCTTCCCACCCTATTCCCCTATAAACCCACAACCCGCTATGGGAAATACATTAATAAAATTAACCTAATTATCAATTAATCACTTAATAAAAATTAATTACCAATTAAAATTTAATTAATAACCAATTAAAAAATAATTCAAAATTAATTCAAAATAAATACCAATAAATACATTTAAATATTTAATTAATTTTAATTAAATTACTTCCCACCCTATTCCCCTATAAACCCACAACACGCTACAGAATTAAATTACGCAAAAATTAAATAACATAGAATTCATTACTTAAAATAAATTATAAAATAAATATACACTTTTCACACATATACTAACATACAAAACACTTTTAAAAATTCGATATTATAAAAAATTCGATATATTTAATACCTATATTATATACTTCGATATTTTGACTTTCTATATTTATGAGAATCGATATTAAATTACTTACCTTAAATTCGATATTTTTGTTGACTATATTCTGTTCATTCGATATTTTGTCCATTCTATATTTTCACTTCGATATTAGTGCTATTCTATATTTTTGATTCGATATTTTGTCTGTATATCCTCAAAAAGCCCTCTCTTGACCCCCTAGACGTGAAAATGTATCAGTCCATCTCACGACTTCCTTTGCCTGTCAAGATTCTTGAGAAAGCCATAAATGCTGATCTCATAGTTTTGCTTGAACAACACGATCTCCTAGAGTGTTCCCAGTACAGTTGTACTGTCTCAGTCCTAATGGCTGCTACAGACGAAATCAGGTCCATCGTTGACAAGGGAGGTAAGGCAGCTCTGATTATTTTGGGTGTATTGTTGTATCTTGAGTCTTCCTTGTTGAGAAGAAGAATCTACGCGTGCAAATAAAAAGTAACTGAAAAGCAAAGGAGTACTGGACTGAAACAGAGAAAAGAAGTCAAAGCTTGCAGAAGAGTAAGAAGAAAAATGAAGTAAAAGATAGTTTTGAAGGTAATTGACTTTCTTTAAATGAGATTATACTAAAAGGTGTACCGTTGTCTGGCACAAAGGGAGTAACCCCATCAGTGACCTTGCCATCAGTCGCCCTAACACCCAGATGTGCCAGAACGGTGTTTTTCAATGGCATAAAATCTACAGAAATGCAGTGTGTATGGAATTGGAGGGGCAAGGAAAAGTCGAGCCTTGGGGGAGAGTGAAGGAATAATAACTGCTGCACTGTTGTTTATTTGTGACCGGGGGCAAAAAATAGGGCCTCACAGAGAAGTGCGCGCACATTATTAAGAATTGCAGCTCTGATGTTTATATGAGTTTGGGGGCAAAATCGGGCCTCAAAGAGATGTACATCCATTATACACGTAAACTGATTTATGGAGTGAGCAGTTAATCCTGGGGAGGAACACCTTTCTTTCTTTGAAAGGGGTTTAAAATTTGATGATTTGATTTGCT
The DNA here is from genome assembly GCF_964263255.1 of Lissotriton vulgaris. NCBI lineage: Eukaryota > Metazoa > Chordata > Amphibia > Caudata > Salamandridae > Lissotriton > Lissotriton vulgaris. The sequence goes on along the minus strand of NC_141695.1, from coordinate 122,333,855 downwards.
TTTGTTTCAGGGGCTGAAAACCGAGGCTCGTGTGAAGGGGAAAGGGTTGATGAATTGTAATCATCAGGAGGACGCTGTGGAAACAAATTTTGTGTCAAAAGTGAAGGTTGAGGAAAAGATGCGGCGGTAACAATCTGAAAGTTCAACATGGGATAAGATCTAAAGTTAATTTTGATGTTAAGACCGTTTGCTTTAACAAGGGAAGTAACGGTTACCGTGTCTGTTTTCGAAGTCTGCACGAGACAGGTTTTCCAACACTGTGTGTCATCTTCTGTGACGACTTTTCATCTGACAAGACGATTTGGCACATGTGCGTGCCGTGAACCACCCGACTCGAAGTTGTGTGCGTGCCTCAATTTTGAGTAAGGCTAAACAAGGCCTACTTCGTAATTCAAAGGTTTTACCGTGGGTGTGATCGGCGTGTCGTTTACGAGAAACAGGTACTGTTGACGTTTTATTCCTGCATATGTTGCCAACAGAATTATTGAGAGTTAAGCAAAGGAAAAAAGGAAGATTTAATGGCTAGATGCCTGGAAGAAAACTAATTTGAAGACTTTGTTGTTATGGAAGCCGTTTTGAGCACAGTGGTTAAAAAGGTTTGAAGAATGATAACTGGTTTCGGAGCCAAGCTGTAACAGGTATTGCTCAAAGGTCTCAGGAACAGAGGCTGGTCTGTGTACTCGGAGGATGCTGAATAAGGACAATGGTTGCAGTAACAAGACGTTGGGGCAAACGCGAGGGAAGCATGATGATGCGGTAAAAAAGCCAGTGTTGGAGAGACTTCGTTGGAGACACTTCTCGCAGAATTTGACCACATCAGAGTCTAGAATCCCTATCCCTATAGTGTCGTGTATGGGTGAAGTCAGAATGTTAGGACACTCTTTGGTTGGTGTTATGTATGAGGTGTCTGCAGTATGGTCTTGTCACTCAGTGTTAGTGAAGTTTGGTAGTGGGTGTTCCAAGAGCTGTTCTACAACAGGTGTTGTTTGTGAGTTGGTGTCAAGTTGTTAGACCACTCATTGGCTCGTGTATGAGGTGACGGTGTTGTATGTTGTCACTCTTTTGTTGCATATGTGGGGGCTATGCTGTATATGGTCACCCCTGGGTTGTGTTGTGTGGTTGAAGGTGATTAACTCACCAAGAGGTGTTCCATAACAAGTGTTGTGTGTGAGTTGTGTCAAGTTGTTAGGTAACTCATTGGCTTGTATATGCGGGGGCTATGCTGTATATGGTCACCCCTTGGTTTTGTTGTTTGATTGTAGGTGATTAACTCACCAAGAGCTGTTCCACAACAAGTGTTGTGTGTGAGTTGTGTCAAGTTGTTAGGCAACTCATTGGCTTGTGTATGTGGGGGCTATGCTGTATATGGTCACCCCTTGGTTGTGTTGTTTGGTTGTAGGTGATTAACTCAGCAAGAGCTGTTCCACAACAAGTGTTGTGTGTGAGTTGTGACTAGATGTTAGGCAACTCATGGGTGCTATGCTGTATATGGCAACCCTGTGAATGAGTGTTTCCCGACGCATGAATGAGTTATTTAAGTGCTCGTTCTTGGTCTGTGGTGTGCACGTTGTTTCCTGATATTTATGGTGTTAGACTTTGTTCCTGTGTGTCTTTCTTGTTATACTGGTCTGGCCAACTGGTATGATTTGTGGCATATGGACGTAGGATGTAGGATTGTTGTTTATGTTAGGAAGTAATGTGATGCTCTCTTCAGACTGTAGTGCGCGAGATGAGTTGAATTTATTGTATGCATTGTTTTAAATTTATTGACTAAATGTACTTGAGTGTTCTGTTTTAAATTCCATCCATTTTAATGCACAATGCAGTTGTTTCCCTAACGAAGGGAGTTATGTTGTATCTTGAGTCTTCCTGTAGCTCAGCTAGAATGTGTCTTATGTGGAATGTTGGAGGAATGGAATGTTAGAGGTTTGTGAATGTCAGTTGGGTGAGGGCTGAGCAGCAGGACAGCTGCTCCTGATGGGGTTATCTTTATATCTTAACAGTTTCTCTTAATAAAGTAACTTGAATAATCTAACATGAAGAATCCATCTTGCATCATGTATCAACCACCTTCAAAACCGTTAACCACTCGCTGCTATTCGACTGGTTGGGGTGAGTTGGCCTCACAGACTCAGCCCCCTCCCTTTTAAGCTCATTCTTAGCAGATAGAGAGCAAGTGGTATCCTTGGGTGATTTTACATCAGAACCCATCTCTCTTCCCTGTGGGGTCCCTTAGGGATCTACATTAAGCCCCACACTTTTCAACATTTATGTCACTCCATTGGGGAACCTGATCTGCTCTTGTGGTTTTTCTGTGATCTCCTATGCCGACAACACACAGATTGTAATTTCAGTCTGGTGTGATGTCGAAGAGGTGGCCAAACGGTTGTAATAACTGCTTGAAGCAAATTGTTGCATGGATGAGGGATAATTGCCTCAAATTAGACAACATTAAGGTATTTCTATTTGGCAAGGAAACGTCCTTTGGACTATCTCCTGGTGACCCCAAAACCTTAGCCCGCTTTCCTCGCCAGTAAAAAAAAAACTAAGAACCTAGGTGTCCTCTTCGATGGGAAATTCTCTTTCTCTGACCAAATCAATCAGACCACTCATCTTGTTTATTCTTGCTGAGAATTCTGAAAAAATAAATCCTTTAATCCTCCTTGAGCTCAACAAAACGGGTATTATTGTCTTAGTCATCTCTATGATTGACTATTGCAATTCTCTTAATGTTGGTATCCAGCAACGCCTCTTGAATAAACTCCAGACTCTCCAAAATGGGGCTGGCCGTCTGCTTATAAAAATCCCAAAATGTAGCTGATCTGCATTCAGTGGCTTCCACTTCACGAACGGGTCAACTTCAAGGCTTTGTGCTTGGCAGATACAGCCATTCACAATGCCAGCCCGAATACTTCAGAAAGATCTTTCATTGGTATGATCAATCATATGCATTGATCTACTGTGGCTAAAAAGGCAGCCCCCTCCCCCCAGAATCAAAAAGGCCAGTTGGGGTGGCAGACGTATTTCTTACTCTGCATGTACATTGTGAAATTCCTTGCCCTTTCAGCTCAGAGCTAAATCTAATGTAATAAAGCGATGTAGTCATACAAATTGAAATATGTGACATTTATTATGTGGCCCACTAGTAAAGATGAAAACACACATCCATCCATCACCAGATCCAATCGTGTGCATTCTACATGACATCCAACATGACAGCGCCCCCATTCCAATACTGACATATGCATGACATAGCTCCCATTCTAAAAATGACATCATACAACAAACCCATTATCTAACAACCATACCTCATGCCCCTATGTTTTATGTATACATCATAACAGAATAACAAAACAGAATAACAATAAAATGAATAGAAAAATTAAGCAAAATATAAACCATAAGATGAAAACACAAAATAGATACCTAAAGTTAATAAGTAAGGGTTCTAAAAAATGAAAGAGAAGAAAAAACATAATCTTCCAATTTCTTTGGTGGTCTTACAACACTTTTTTGAGAGGATGGCGCCCGGAGCTCGCAGAGAGAACAGCAAAGCGGTTAATGTGCAGCAGACCGGCTTTTGAAGAGAGCAGAACAAACACCGTACCTACCCACGGAAAGGAAAAAGGAGAGTAAGACAGCATTTCGTGATTGGAACGCACTCACCGCAGAAGCGCCGCGCAACCACCACCGCCTCCGTTCTAAGAAGGCGTACACGCAGCGAGGTAAGCCCGCCAGACAAGCAAACCCCCTCCAGTGAAAAGGAAGCGGCGCGCTTACCGGGAGATTCGGCACCGTCACAGACACAGGCACCGGAAGTGAGAGGAAGGAAGGCGCCATCACCGGAAGTCTTCCTCAACATCAACCCCAGGCGGAAGACCCGGACCGGACCGGAAGAGGAAGGGTGTCATCGACCAGCGCCGGAAGACTCTGCACGAGCAGGGGAAACTGAGGGGGGAAGCGCGCCGGCCCTCCCGAGAGGCGAAACAGCTGTGAAAGCAAGGTAGAAGCCGGATCGAGCGGCGCGGAGGCGGCGCAAAGCACGGCAGATGCCAGATCAAGTGGCGCGGGGCGCGGAGGCGACACAGAGCACGGCAGATGCCGGATCAAGTGACGTGGGGGCAGCGCGAAGGAGGCGCGAGCACAGCGCAACTGCACCAAGAGGCGTGGCACTCACAGCGGGGTCCGGAAACTCAACGAGGGGCACGCAGCCACACAGCAAACACTGCAAAGCAGCAGTAAGCAGCAGCAGTCAGCAGGCCAGGACGCAGGCAGCTGCAGCAAGCGAAGCAGTACTGCCGGCAGTGTGAGTGGCACAGAGCAACGTAAGGCAAACAGTGTAAGGGCATAAAAGAGACAGCGCGAGCATTGCGCATACTGCACCAAGAGGCGTGGCATTCACAGTAAGCAGCAAGCAGGCCAGGACGTAGGCAGCTGCAGCAAGCGAAGCCGGGCACCAAAAGAGTACGCCAAGGAGCACATGAAGTTAAGTAAGGGCGAGAACATAATAAAAAGTGTACAAGCAATGCAAGCTTGAGCCGTGAAGAGGTCAGAGGGGTCAGCGAGAGGCCGAAGACAACGCCACAGCAAGGGCAGGGCCAAGACCCGTAAAGGCACACAGAGCAGAGCAAATGCGTAGCACACATTAAGGGCAACGGGCAGGGCCAGATAAAAACAAACACAACATCCAGCCTACCCTCCTGAGCGCCAGACGTAAGCACGCAACACCAGCGCCCGGTTGGCAAAGCAGCAAGACAGAACGCGAACGAGACAAGGCACACGCTGGCAGGTCTTAAGGCAAAAACCAGAACAAGGCACATCCGGGAGCCGAGCAGATACAGACTGCAAGGCATTTCGGAGACAGCGTCAAAGGCGACAGAACTACCCAAGACAACCCTAGCGGAAGGGAGGCTAGGCAGCATCCTATCAAGGAGGGGCATTATAACAATGGCAGGCAACGAAGGGAAAGCAGCTGGTGATCAAAAAAAACCGAAGATAGACAACCAAGGGTCGCCTCTGAAAAACAACAAGAGCGAGACGGCCACCCTAGAAACGATCCTGCGGAGAGTAAATGAAGGGATCGAAGTGGGAAAAGATACAAAACTCAAGGTGGAGAACATGCAGCTCGAGATGGCAGCTATAAGAGCGGACCTCCACAAAGCTACTACAAGAATTGAAGTGACAGAAGGTAGAATATGTGCAGTGGAGGATGAAACAAGGGATAACACCAAAGCCATAGCCGACCTGCAGAAAACCACGAAAGCCATGCAAAAACAGCTAGCAGAGAAGGACGATAGAGCAAGAAGGGGCAACGTAAGGATCCTAGGAGTGCCGGAGTGGGCAGAAGACAAAGCGGGATCATGCGCAGTAATGCTAGAGGAGATGATCCCCAAACTCACCGGCATCACATTCGACAGAAGGTTCGAGGTGCAAAAGGCATACAGAATACCAGCAGGAAAGCCCACAACAGGAAAGGGGCCGAGAGCAATAATATGCAGCCCGCTTAGACTAAGCCAAACAGACGCCATCTTCGCCTTTGCTAGAAAAAACCAGAACCTGAAGTGGGAAGGCAGCAAGATTGTTTTAACCCAAGACTACTCCAAACCCACGGTAGAGTCAAGAAAAGGATTCCTGGCCCTCAGAGAAACACTACGCAGAAGAGGAGCCACCTTCAGCTTCGTCGGTTCTGCCAGATTCAAAGTAACGGACAAGTGGAAGACAATGATTTTTGAATGCCCGGAGGAACTAAGGAGATACCTGCAAGGCCCACCCGTGGAAGAGATGGAGGATAACAGAAGCCCAGGAGCAGCGAAAAGAAGCGCCTCACCGGATGAGAATGGACAATCTGAATAAGGGAACGCTATAAACGCCGAAGGAAAAAGAAAAGGAATAAAACCACGAATGGCACAAGGAAACATATCTACCTCATTAAACCCACAACGGGAAATATCTACCTCATTAAACCCACAACGGGAAATAAAAAGTACTATAATTAGAACGAAGAGCGGCAGCTAGTACATCAAACCCAAGGTCAACCATGGCACTATCTAAACGAGACAATCAAGCCGCAGCAGAGCAGGGTGCCGGGCTCTGTCCTTGGTACCATTTCCACCTCAGTCAAGCTACATCAAGGAAGAAAACCGACACTACCTCAGGGAAAAGACGCGGAGCAAAGGAACTTTGTCGTCGCACACCCACTCAGCAAGTAAGGGAGGGGGGGAGGGACAATCGGGGGAGAGGGGGCGAAAGAACTGGGGGGAGCGGGGAGCACTTACATGGGCCTACTCACTATCATCTGTCCTCTTTATACTCTATCTTTCTATCTTTCTATCTTTCTCTTTACACTTACACGGGGGAGAAGTACACGCAGGAGAAGGGGGATGGTCCCATACACAACCCGAAGACCGAAAAGACGCAGAGAAAGGCCACTGCAAATGCAGAAACCAGAGCATTGTAAATGACAAACAACAACAAGAGTAGCATTGCGTCTGACATTAAGATAGTGTCCCTAAACGTCAAGGGTCTGAATAGCCCGGTGAAAAGGAGGAAAGTACTCGAACACCTTAGGAAACTTAAGAGCGACATATATATACTCCAAGAAACAAGATTACAAGCAGAAGACATTAGCCGCATAGGGGCCAATTGGATAGGTGAGGTGCAGGGCTCACCAGCACAGAATAAGAAGAATGGGGTAGTAACAATTATAAGCAAACACTCCAAAATAGAAGTGGTAGACTCTCAAGCAGACACGCAAGGGAGAATGCTTACGACGACACTCAGAAGGGCGGGGGAGACATTCCATGTAGCTAACATATATGGACCCAACAGTGAAGACAGATCATTTTGGGAGGGGGTGGGCGCACAACTGTACTCACTACCTCTAGGAGACCTGCTGATCGTCGCGGAGGATATGAACCAAGTCCTAGACCCAGCAATTGATAAGCATCCATACAGACCAAACCAATCAACAAACAATCCCCACATCCTTAAGAATCTCTGCTCCAAACTAAGTCTAAGAGACCCTTGGCGCATAAGCAACCCAGATGCCAGGGAGTACACTTTCTACTCCAACCCACACAACTCATATAGCCGAATCGATTACATTCTGATGTCAGAAACACATACTCACCTCATAGACCACACGGAAATAGGACCCAGAACTATATCAGACCACTCACACATAAGCCTAACACTATCGGGCAAACACAACGACGAGCCGACCCGCAGATGGCGATTCGATGACAGTCTGCTCCAAAACGCCCCAGCGAGAGCCAAGATAGAGGAGGCAATAAAAGAATACCTACTACTGAACGATAAACCAAACACAAACAGGGAAGTCCTATGGGACGCCCTGAAGGCCACCATCCGGGGAACAGTCATGACAGTCAAGGGAAGGATGAACAAAGACAGGAACAAGAAAATTGCAGACCTAGAGAAGGAAATTAAAAAACTTGAGAACAGCCACATAGCCAGAATAGAGGACAGGAACACACTCACAAACCTAACTAAATTAAAATACGAACTGAACAGAATACTGAGCGAGAGGGCGGGCACTTGGATCAACAAATATAAATCTATTAATCTATGTACCGCAAACAAAGCGGGCAAAAACCTAGCGTCCTACCTGAGAGGAAAGCAGAGACACCACACGATAGGAGCCATCAAAGACAAACACGGCATATCCCAGACCTCAAACAAAGACATCCTAGAAGTCTTCAGGGACTTCTACGAGGGACTGTACACAAAAGATGATACACTGCAGGATGATGGGGGGAAAGAGTTACTAGCGAACATAGCCACACCCACACTGTCGAACCAAGAACGAGACATCCTGGAAATGACCATAACGGGGGATGAGATAGAGAGAGCCACGCAAAGCCTCAAAGATAACAAGGCACCGGGGCCAGACGGTTTCACAGCTGGCTTCTATAAGCAGTACCTGAACATACTCAAACCCACAATGAAGGAGGTATTCACAGCATGCGCCCAGAGCGGGCACATGACACCCTCAATGGCGGAGGCAAATATAATAGTGATACCCAAGGAAGGGAAAGACACAACAGAGGCGAAGAACTTTAGACCGATCTCCCTCATCAATGTAGACTGCAAGATCTACGCAAAAATACTAGCCAATAGACTCAACGCATACCTTCCGAAACTCATACACAACCCGCAAGTAGGCTATCTTAAAAACCGCATGTCACATGACAACACGAGACTTCTATGCCACGTAATTAACCACTCCTCCCGTAGCGACAACGCGGCAGTCATGATAGCCCTAGATGCTGAGAAAGCCTTTGATAGAGTCTCATGGCCCTTCTTGGATCAGTGTATGGGGAAATTCAGGCTAGGTCCAAACTATAGGAAGATGGTGATGGCCTTATATGAGAACCCCAAAGCAAGGGTGGTGATCAACGGAGGCACATCAAACATACTCAACCTGGGAAGGGGAACCAGACAAGGATGCCCCCTGTCACCAGCCCTATTCCTGCTAGCCATAGAACCGCTCCTCACGATGATCAGAACCAATGTGGACATTGTAGGGATACCAATAGGGGGAGAGACTTTCAAGCTAGCGGCGTACGCAGATGACGTACTAATAGTCACGGAAGACCCAGAGAGATCCATAAAAGCACTGACTGACACCATTGACAACTACGCCAAGGTCTCTGGGTACAAACTTAACAGAGACAAATCTGAATGCAAACCTTTAAACATCCACGCAACAAGAACAGTATTAGGAACATCAGGACTAACATGGCAACCAAAACCTATAAAATATCTGGGTATCCTCTTCGAGAGGGACCTAAGAATGACACTGGAACACAACGAGCACGCAACGATACAGAAAATCAAGGACAAAGTAGAAGGGTGGTCCCCCAAGTTCACAACATGGTGGGGAAGGATAGAAGCAATTAAAATGATGCTCTCACCGATGGTCAACTATATGCTAACAATGCTCCCACTGACTAACACAGAGAGCTTCCACAAGACACTTGACAAGATACTAAACAGCTTCCTTTGGAGGGGGAAGAAACCAAGAATAAGCCTACACAAGCTAAGGCTATCTAAAGAACAGGGCGGCCTGAACATAACGAATTTCAAGCGATTCCAGACGGCATGCATAGCTAGACAGGGACTACATTGGCTAGACCCAAGACAGGAATACACCCCAGCATGGCTATCTTTTGAGCGCGGTCTACTAAAAGGCATGAACCCTATAACCCTCCTGACAGCCACACGACACCCAGCAGTGAGGGAGAACCCCGTCCTCAAGAACACAAAGACAGCTCTACTGAGCGTCGACAAAACACTGTCAACAAGCATCAGGGGAGGCCAATTTGAATCCCTCTGGCACAACCCCACCTTAAAATACAGAGATACGGTTCTAGACATGCCTGTGTGGTACGGACAGGGCATATCCACAGCCCATGACCTTCAAAGACAAGGCGAGAACACAACGTTTGACACACTCAAGGAAGCGCACAACCTACAAAACATAGAACTATACAACTTCCTGAAAATAAAAGTAGCAATTAGGAAGGCTAATCTCACAAGCCAGACACCTTCGCTCTTACAGCTTGCAGCCAATCTCAACAAAATAGGACACCAAATAGCACACCTCTACAGAGCCCTACGCCCCAAATACACCAAACTCAATGACAAGGTCATAAACTTCTGGGGGACTGTAGCAGGGAAGGAACTAAGCGAAACAGAAAAGGCCGAATTGTGGAGATCGACCACTAGGAAAAAGATAACTGCTTCACTAAATCAGACCAAATACTGGTTAGTACACAAGGCATACTGGACACCGGCCCGCCTATCCACCCTGGGGATCCGGGAGGCCGACACATGCTGGAACTGTACCAAAGGTAGGGGGGATTTAGAGCATCTCGTACTCAGCTGTCCTCAGATCAAAGATTTCTGGAAAAGAACGGGGAAGCTTATCAATGACATCACTGGTGTAGCCATACACATAGATTTTCCAAGTCTAGTCCTGGGCTTTGCATCCCCGTCCATCACAACAACAGAAGACCGCGACCTCATTGACCTACTGTTGACGGCTGCAGTCAAAATAATCCTAAGCAACTGGAAAGACACCACAAAAGCTACACCACAGGCGTGGCTCAACTGGGTCACTTTCCTAAGAGGGGCAGATAACATTACAGCGAAATATACACCGAAAACACACAGGCAATCAAACATGTGGAGGCCCTTAGACCTCTACCTTTCATCACATAAACCCCCCTAGGCGCAGACACCAGGCACTAGACAGCCACCGAGGGACACACCATAGGGACCGACACTCCAACAAAAGAAACTTGCTAGGAAGAACACTCTCCTATCTCCTACCTCTATCACTCTCTATCCTCTCTATCGTCCGGGGTGCTATACCCACGAGCCAGCTCAAAGGGGGGAAAGAAGACAACGCCAAGCAAGACTCGGATAACGGACTTCTTCTTCTTTTTTGGACTAGTAGAACTATCCGACCCCACGCACCATGGCAAGGAACGAACTATTGCAGGACAATATTACTATACCCCCCCCCCCCCCGGCGCCTTCTTTTTTTTTTCTCTTTTCTTTTTCTCCTCTTCTTTCCGCCACTCATGTATGCTCCATGTAAATATATATTTTTTTATATACAATAAAAAATTACAGAAATCAAAAAAAAAGACAATGCGTACCCACTCACCAACTCCAATAAATGTGGGTCTAGCTCTATGACACGCAGCATCATGATACAACTTCCCTTTAACTTGAGCTTTGCTCACATTATCTCTTGCTTTAGCTATTTCGTCCCTAAGAGCATCTTTTTTAATGGACCTCTCAAAACTGGGAGTTACACCTGTCGTGCATTGTCGTCCCCCCCATCAGAAAATAAGGCGACACTGAATGTGGAGTAATGTGATGACGATAAATCTTTTCCTTCAAAAAATGTAATACATCCAGCTTATTTTCCAGGACAGTTTGAATACCATCCTTAATAAATCTATTAGCCCTCTCAACTTGACCATTGGCTTTTGGAGAATATAGAGGTGCCTTCGCTGAATCAATGCGGTACAAAAGGGGGTGGTGATGCACGGAGCATCTGAATCAATCAAACACTCACACCCAGTCAAAAGATCTGGGTTTAATCCTTCACCGTTCTTTAGCCCACTCTGTCACCCCAGTTCAGACATGGCTATATGCAAATCAGCCTGACCCTGTGCCTCATGGGAACAGTCCAGCCCGAACTGCCAAGCCATGTCTTCCCTGGACCGGAAACAAGCTTCCGAGGACCGGTTTCTGGCATTCCAGCCGTCTTCAGCTCGGCTTGCTTGAATCCAGTGGCAAAGTGAGCAAGGGACTCACGTCTGAGCATACCCTGCCACACTTATGGCGGCCAAAAGCGCTACAAAAGGGGGTGGTGATGGACGGAGCATCTGAATCAATCAAACACTCACACCCAGTCAAAAGATCTGGATTTAATCCTTCACCGTTCTTTAGCCCACTCTGTCATCCCAGTTCGGACATGGCTATATGCAAATCAGCCTGACCCTGTGACTCATGGGAACAGTCCAGCCCGAACTGCCAAGCCATGTCTTCCCTGGACCGGAAACAAGCTTCCGAGGACCGGTTTCTGGCATCTTCAGCTCGGCTTGCTTGAATCCAGTGGCAAAGTGAGCAAGGGACTCACGTCTGAGCATACCCTGCCACACTTATGGCGGCCAAAAGCGGTACAAAAGGGGTGGTGATGGACGGAGCATCTGAATCAATCAAACACTCACACCCAGTCAAAAGTTCTAGATTTAATCCAACACCCCTGAATCAATGCCACATATTTTGAGAAACAACAACATCTTAGAGTATACAAAATATACCCCATTGACTGACATTAAGTACTTTGCAGAAGCCTTCCACTTGAAAAATACTCTCCCAAAATGTGATAACTTCTTCTGTATTATGATGTTCAACAAAAGTATGATATATTCACTTAGAAAAATTATCGAATACAAAGACGCGGCAGTCTTTGTACTCCACAGACGCTGCTGGCTGCCTGTGTGCACCAGAAAGGTTTTATTGTTTAATTTGTTATCGCTCGCCTTTTAAAACAATCCATTGTTTGCCGAAACTACCTACCTGTTGCTGCTTTCTTCCCTGCCTCGCCCCGGTCGACACGGTCTGTGCCGATTGATCGGAGGGCGTCCGGGAGTCAATCTTCCACTTCGTCCTATGCCAGGGTCAGCGCTCCAGTCTTCAGTGCCACCAACAGTATTTCAGGCACCTAGAGCTCGCACGCGCAGCGGACGCGGCAGTCTTTGTACTCCACAGACGCAGCTAGCTGCCTGTGTGCACCAGAAAGGTTTTAATGTTTAATTTGTTATCACTGGCTCTTTAAAACAACCCATTGTTTAACAAAACTACCTACCTGTTGCTGCTTTCTTCCCTCACTCGCCCCGGTCCGACACGGCCTGTGCCGATTGATCGGTGGGCACCCGGGAGTCAATCTTCCACTTCCACCTATGCAGGGGCCAGCGCTCCAGTCTTCAGCGCCACCAACAGTATTTCAGGCACCTAGAGCGTGCATGCGCAGCGGACACAGCAGTCTTTGTACTCCACAGACGCTGTTAGCTGCCTGTGTGCACCAGAAAGGTTTTAATGTTTAATTTGTTATTGCTCGCTTTTTAAACCAAACCATTGTTTGCCGAAACATTCCTACTTGTTGCTGCTTTCTTGCCTCCCTCGCCCCGGTCCGACACGGCCTATGCCGATTGATCGGAGGGCGTCCAGGAGTCAATCTTCCACTTCCGCCTATGCGGGGGTCAGCGCTCCAGTCTTCAACGCCACCAACAGTATTTTAGGCACCTGGAGCGCGCACGCGCAGTGGACGTGTGCAACGGGTGCGCCAGCGGCACCCCAAAGGCAAGCCCGTCTGCACCCGTCTGTGATCGGCCGGGGCCAAGGGCCTGTTATAATGCCCATTTTACATCCTACACAGCACTTGAGCTTCATAATTTACAGGGCAACTGGCCCATTAGCGCTAGCACCAGGGCATCTGCTAGGAAAGCAGGCATCCTGTCCCCCAGAGACTTGTCCCTTGGACTTCCCACCCGGCTCACCGGGCATGGTCCTCTCCTCACCAACATGGGCCCTCCAAAACTTACTAGCTGTAATCCCCCGGCAGCGGGTATTTAAGTAGGTGTCATCACCTGCTTAACCCCTTGGATGCTAATGACAAGGGTAACTCGTCATGCCCCTCCCATTCATTTCAATGGAAATCGCATGATAAGGGCCTCAGCCCCTTAGCAGCCAAGTGGTTAAATACGCACTCTATAGTGAAGCACCAACTCAAAATCTTCCAACTGCTCGATTCCGACAAACCTGACATTCTCCTCCTGTCGGTAACTTGGCTATCGGCTGAATCCACCCCCGACATCCTCGCAGCAGTACCTACAGGCTACTACATACTCCAGGCCAACAGGATGTCGGGCAAGCCGGGGGCAAGGTGGCAGCCAATATTCAGCAGAAACACAAATTCACTGCCCTCGAGATTAGTGGTATACCTCGGGTTGATAGCGTCATCCTAAAACTTGAATCCTCCAAGTCCCCCTTTATATGTGCCCTTTTCTACCCACCCCCTGACCATATGCCCTCCTTTCCTCAATTATTAGGTAAATATTTTCCCAGCTAGTTATCAACCACACCAGGATTATCATCTTTGAAGATTTCAACTACTGGCCTTCTGATATTCACGAGAGTGCCAGCTCCGTTGAGTTCACGGACCTCCTATCAGGCATGAACTGTACCCAACATGTGCACAAGGCCACCCACGCTAAAGGGTACATTTTGGATCAAGTTTGGACCTCCAATTTAGATATTACACCTCCTTCAGTTTCCCCGTGCACATGGTCTGACCACCATCTTATTACATTCAGTATGGCCTACATCCCTCTCATTAAACCGCCCTTGGCAGGTAATTTCCTGGCCAGAAACTGGAAATGGGCCAATATGAGTGATTTTTTCTCATTTCTAACAGCTACCTCTCCCACCGAACAAGGCTCCATCCGCCTTCAGGCTTCTAACCTCGATCAATGGCTGGAATCAGCCAGTATTAAGGTTGCCCCCTTTAAAAGAATCAACCTCAAACACCCCCACAATGCCCAAAGTTAGTTCTCTGATGACATGAAAAGGAAAAAACTGGCACTCAGACAAGCAGAGCGCTGATGACGGCGAGCTTATGCACCTGAGGAGAGAATGGTCTATTCTCCAGACTAAGACAACCTATTTCTATTCGAAAATTACGAACTCAGCTTCGAAAACTAAAGAAATTTTCGCAATAGTTGACGAGCTTGCGCAACCCGACAGGGTGATAGCTAAATCTGCCCCTTCAAAAATATTATGTGATTCCCTGAACTCGTTCTTCATTGACAAAATCACTTCTATCAAAAACAATATTCCCACCCCACTTCCCATACAACTCTCCCTATCACATGTAAAAACCCCTTCATGCTCGACCAAATTCCCCTGATCTCCAGAGAAGAGTTTCTGGCTCTTCTAAAAAAGGTGGGATCTGGCTCCCCCAATGATTGTTGCCCCCCCCACATTTTGCAAGAGGCCTTCATTATCTGCCCTGATCCGCCACTCTCACTTCTTAATAACTCCCTCAAACTAGGTATCGTTCCCGATACCTTTAAAAAAGCTGTGATTGTCCTGATTCTGAAGAAACCCAATGCCGATCCGTCTGTGTTGAGCAACGTTTGCCCAATCTCCCTGCTCCCCTACCTTAGCAAAATACTTGAGTCCCACGTTACGAACTGCCTCAGCTCATTCATTGAGCACTCTCAGTTTCTCGACCCCTGGCAGGCGGGATTTAGACCAGCTCACTCCACAGAGTCAGTGATCCTGGCAGTCATGGACGAGCTTAGGAGAGGAGCTGACAAAAACACCACCCAGGCCCTGGTGCTTCTGGATTTGTCAGCTGCTTTTGACACAGTCGATCATGATCAGGGTCTGGCCCTCAGATGGATGTCCTCCTTTCTACATAAGCGATCCCAGGCAGTCGGTCTGGCTAATTTGTCGGCCAATAAAACCAGGCTGACCTGTGGGGTTCCCCAAGGCTCCTCTTTATCGCCCCTTTTGTTTAATTTATACATGCAACCCCTGATTGTGTCTTTACATAACAGCCCAGCCATGACCTTCAATTACGCCGACGACCTCCAACTGGTGTTCGACATTGACTCCTCCAACACATCAGTAGGCATGGGCGAATTTTGCGAGTTCGCAATATGCGAATTTGCGAATTCGCAATCCACAAAATTCGCGAATTTGGGTGAATTTGCGGATTTTTGTTTTTTGGCGTGTTCACGGGGCGATTTGCGTGTTGGCGGGGCGCTTTGCGTGTTCGCGGGGTTTTTTTTTTTGCGAGACCTCTCGTTGTTGTGCCCTTCTGCCCTATGCCCCACTCGTTTTTGTGCCATTCTGCCCTCTGCCCCACTCGTTTTTGTGCCCTTCTGCCCTCTGCCCCACTTGTTTTTGTGCCATTCTGCCCTTTGCCCACTCGTTATTGTGCCCTTCTGCCCTCTGCCACACTCGTCATTGTGCCCTTCTGCCCTCTGCCCCTCTCCTGATTTATTTTAGAATGGCGCCGGCAAGCTTCCAGCGCCATTCTAAAATAGTTACTAAGTTAGCTTCATCAGGAAGCACTAATAGATAAAATAAAGCAGGTGCTCGAATTCAGTTAAACTCGAGCACCTGCTTCAATTAGTGCTTCCTGTTGAAGCTAACTAAGTAACTATATTAGAATGGCGCTGGCAGCTTGCCGGCGCCATTCTAAAATAGTTACAAGCTTGAACTTTTGCCCCCCGGATCCTTTCCACTCGCGGATTCGCAGATTTTCAGCAAATTCGCGGAGTTCGCGGATCGCGAATTTGCCGAAAATCCGCAAAATCCGCGAGCGGAACGGATTTTGCGCCCATGCTTACACATCAGTCACCAATTTTCAATCCACCATGACCTCCATTAGCGAATGGATGTATACCAACCAATTAAAGCTTAATCTGACAAAACGGAGCTTATCTTGACTGGAGAGGCCACTAACCCCTGGAACTCCAGTTTTTGGCCTCCACATCTGGGCAGCCCCCACCTCCCCCCACCCAGTGGATACTGTAAAAAGCCTTGGGGTCATCATCTGTAACGACCTGTCCTTGAAACCACAAATCAATGCAGTGGTATCTTCCTGTTTTTTCCATCTTCTCAGAATCCGGAAGATTTGCGGATTTCTGAACACTGAGGCCCTCACTCTTGTCATCTTGGCTCTGGTCACCTCTCGCATCAACTATGCGAACTCACTCTATGTTAGCTTTCCAACATACTAGCTTCGCCACTTAAAGCTAGTACAAAACCAAGCAGCTAGGCTCATTTTCCGTCAACCTAGGCATCAACATGTCAGCCCCCTGATAAAGCGCCTTCATTGGCTCCCGGTGGCTAAACGCTGTGTAGTCAAATTGGGCTGCACCATCTTCAAAGCCGAACTGGTCAGGACCCTGCTTTTATCCTTTCCATGATCCATTGCTATGTCCCCGCACGTGAACTTCGCTCCTCACACCTCAATCTGCTTATTATCTCTACCTTTAAATGTAAAAAACATGGTGATCTCAGATTTTCCTTTCTGGCCCCCCGTTTTTGGAATTCCCTCCCGACTGAGCTGAGATCTGTAACCTGTTACACCCAATTCCGAACTCTTCTCAAAATGTTTCTGTCCTCACAAGCTTACGAATAAAGCTCTTGCTATCCTTCTGCTGCTGTCCTCCCGCTCCTAGCACAATTAAACCGCTTGGTGTAAGCGCGCTTTACAAATAAAAAAATAAAAAAAGAAAACATTTTAAAATCTGTTTGTCTACCCAAACAATCATATGGTACTAAAAAAACAATAGATATTTTCTCCAAAGGTTTTTGTTGACCATCTTGCAAACTTAAAAGCTCAGATGAAACCTTCCAGTGTTTATTGGAGCAAATGCACACGTTGTACCTACTCAACACTTGCAGCCATTCCTGGCCCCCAATAATGTAGTTTAAGTATCTTCTTAGTACCACACATCCCTGGAAGTCCTGAATGAGCCAGAATGAGCAGTTTCCCCTTATACCAGCAGGAGGAACAAATAAATCCTGTCTCATCAAGATATTATTCTCGATAGTTAGCTCACTAGAAACGTGAGTGTAGCTCTGTGGACATGGATCAAGATTCCTACTAGGTGGCCGCCCATTTACAAGATGCTGTTTGACTTTGACTAATAACGCGTCCTTGGCAGCCATATCAAGTCATTCATTCCCCGAAATGATTGCATTATGTATCTAATACCTCTACCATGGCTACCACACATTACTGCTGATCAGTAATAGCCTCTTTAGCAATCTCCTTAGGCGGTAACCTAGATAAACAGCCAGTATGATATTCTCGCCACCAGAAAGATGCCTAATCTCAAAATGTAATTCTTGTTGCCTAGCAAAAAGTCTTATAAGTCTAGACGATGCATTACCCGACCTTACTCTATCCATCATGTACACTACATGTTTGGGGTCAGTAACTAATACAAATGGTCTTCCCACAAAAATTCTTAAGCTTTTTTATCGCCCAAACTCAAGCATGTGCTTCTTTTTCGATGGTACTATAATACTGATCAGTTTCTCTAATTGGTCTAGAAATAAACAAAATCATTCTTTCTTTACCACAAACCAATTAAGTAAAAAGTACCCCAAAGCCAATGGCGCTAGCATTAACTGCCACACTTGAATCACCATTGGGATCAAAAATGTTGACACCTGGAGCCTGCGCATGTTTTTGAGTTAATTTTCTGTAGTCCACACGAAGGATACTCCTTTTTTTAAACAGCTGTCTCAACGGTTCCACCACAAGGGCATATCCCTTTGCAAATCTTGCATAGTATTCCCCCAGGCCTAAAAAAGACCAAAGGGAATCCTTGTCCTAAGGCTTACTTGGATTGTCTAATACTCTAAACAAATAAGCTTTTGGAAAAAAACATGCACTAGTAATTGTGTGTCCCAAATAATCAATCTCTTTCACAAACAATCTGCCCTTGTCCTTACTTACAGTCATGCCTCTGGTTTCCAACACTCCAATGCACAACTCGAATAACTTATCATGTTCCTCACAAGTTTCAACCAAAGCAAAAAAAGTATGTCATCATGGAAGGATGGAAGGTTTGAATACCGTTTAATCCTTGAAACAAAGCTTCAATCAATTTTGGAAATACACTGGGCCCCGCTGAGGCCAGCCCAAACGGCATCCTCAGGAATCTCTAAACTCCAAATGGAGTAACAAAGGCTGTGAGATCCTTGGAGTCTTCATCCAGTACCTCCTGGTGATACGCTGACTTGAGGTCCAATACTGACAAATGTTTAGCATCCTTGACAGCTGCCAACAATTCCTGTATCCTTGGTAAAAGATAATAGTCAATGACAATATTCTTGTTTAAGGACCTCAAGTCCCCACATAACCTTAAATCCTTACTCTTTTTAAGAGAAGTAACAATAGACAAAACCGATTCAGAACGGTCTGCAGGTTCAATAATACCATCAGCGCATAAAGTATCAAGATAAGATGGAAGGAAAAATTTGAGCAGTAGTCAGTGATGTGACGCTCTTAAACCAAGACCTTTGGAAGGCAGTTTAAAGAATCATTGCGGCAAAAACCTGATACTCCAGCACCGAATACTCACTTCACGCCCTGAACAAACAGTGGCGAAGCTTACATCAACCCTCCAAGAACTTGCTTTCAGGGCAGAAGACCTTAACAATGGGCAAGGAGGAATAACCTTTGCTTTATGGGATTCCCAGAGGGTTGGGAGGAGTCAGCTCCAGAGAAGTTCCTTGATCATTGACTCAGATCCTTCATGCCACAGTGAGCCCTGTCCCCAGGTTTTTCAATTGAGAGGGTGCACATGGCCCTGGCTCCGGTCCTAAACCTCCCCTAGAGATCAGCCCCACCCAGTCATCACTCGAATTCTTAACAATTTAGACAAAAATGCAGTGCTGAAACAGACCTGAATAAGGGGCCGAATGTGGTATGAGTCCTGCTCCATAATGATTGTCCCTGACTACACTAATCTGGTCCAGCAACAAAGGAAAACCTTCCTAGCAGCTAAGAAATGACTTTGAGATCTTAATATAAGGTAGATGCTTCTATATCCGGCCAAACTCAAAGTCAAGTACCGATCCCAGACATACTTTTTGAATCGCTGGATGGAGTCTTCAAGTTGACGAAAGAGTCCATATCAAGCCACACACCCCACCAGAGATAGACTCTATGCCCTTGGTGGAGGAGAGGCAATGACACTCCACCGAGCAGCCTGGGAAGCACACATGTGGCAGGGATCAGTTTTGCTTGAACTGGAGATCCTCATAGAGTCAACCCTGTGGACAAAAAAATCAATGCGAAGAACAAGCAGACAAGATGATCATCAAAACAGCAGACATCTTGACCTCCGAATAGTCACTGTCACCCAAAAACCAGTCTGAAACTCTGATCTACATCACCGTTTGGAGATGACCATGGTGGTAGAGTACCCCCTACCAGAGATCTATACCCGACAGGGTTGGAGGGGACATGAATCCAGCCTGCTCCTCACTTTTTGCTTATCCTCTCCTTCTTTCTTCATCCGCGGTGGGGAAGAATGGTCCCTCGAGGGGGTGAGAGAGTTGACCACAAGACGGAGGCTTTTAAAAGAGCAACACTAGCACTCCAGAACAACCCGATTACTCAGAATAATCATTTTTCTTTCCAGAGGAAGACACTGTTGGGGGAATGGGATTTGATTGGGGTATGGTCACCTGGTGCCCTGTCGTTGCTGGCTCTCGGTCTATCCTGCTACAGGTACTTTAAGTTGCAGAAGTATGGAAAGGAGGGAGTTGGGTAAGTTAGTTTACTTGTTATTAGAGTCAGCATTTGATCATGCTCTAACATGCCAGGAGGATTCTACCCCTGGACACACTGCCCTCAGGCCGAATTGGTGACACAATACGACAGGGCCCACAAGCCCAGCTGCACATCAATTGCATACTTGAAAAAATTAAAAGAGGAGCTATCCTTAAACACACCAAAGACTAGCCGCTGATATACTGTTTTTACAGGAAACTCACTTGATGGGCAACAAGGCCCCCTGCCTCGCCCAATATGGCTTTGACCAGATAGTTCCCTTCAGATTCATGAGGGAGGCCTGGTGGACTGCTATACTGAATAAAAATTATGTACCATTCCTGTTACAGAAAGTCTGATCTGCCCAAAGGGGGTAATATACAGGGGTCATGGGTCTTCTGATGGTAGGGGCAGATTGGAACTGGGTGATGGACGAACAAGTGGATCGATGGTGCATGGGACAACAGGGTACAGATAAGTGCTCCCGGGTGGCCCTCTTCACGGAACCCATGGGATTTTCAGATGTTTGGAGAGATTATAACATCCAGGGGAGGAGGGGAGGCCTGGGCGGTAAACTCCGCTCCATGGGCAGAGTTCACAGAGTTTTTGCCAGTCCACACTCCACTTGGAGCACGGAGTTGGCATAAAACTCCACCTATGACGCATGGCGGAGATTACCGGCACTCAGACTCATGTCCTACTTACACTGTGTGTTAAGCGCTCCCTCTTTTACGAGCTCGGTTGGCTGTACAGTTACTTTCAGGATAGCCCTTCCCTTTCCTCTGCACACTTTCTCCTCACAGGTCCTTAGTATTCTCTTTGCGATGCTATTGGTTAGGACTGAGCTAATTCACTGACAGCCATTCACCATCCTCTCCATCAAAGAAATAACTTTCACAGATCAGAACAGGGGAGTAACACAGGCCACTGCAGCCCCTGCGGTGCAGGGGGGCCCAAACTCCAGGGGGCCCCCTCAATTGCAGAGCCACAGTGCCACATTGTCTTCAGTGACGTTGCTTCTGTTTACTTGTATATATTTATGCAGTGCTGAATTTTGCATTAGTAAATAAGGTGGTTGTCATCGCTCTCTGCCCCACTGTCCCCCGCCTTAGGTCAATCTTTGACATGTTTTCTTAGTTCTGTGAAAAGTGACAGGAAGTGCTGAGAGCAATTGTGTCTTATCTTCCATGGTGTGTGAGTCTTTTTCAGGAAGGAGTGGTCTTCGTCAGCCTTCTCGAGGCTTCAAAGATTGTTTGAAAGCCTTTTTACTTTGGCTTCATAAACATGGTTTCCTTTGAGTTCTTGTGCGAGCCCACTACTGTATTAAGAATATATTCCCCTCACGGAGCATGGAGACACGTGTGTCTGCTGGGCACGACCATGCTTCGCCCCAGCCCAGCAGGTGACAGAAGCCACCCAAGTATTTTCTACACAATTAATATTCCATCGAGCTCACAGATTTTCAAAAGGATTTAAATTAGCTGTATAAACCCATTCCATTCGTTTGCAAAATGTCCCCCTTGCTGAGACTACTAAAACAAATGTTTAAAATAACCAGTCAAATGTTCCAGTTCACTCCAGTGATGTATTTCAAGGGTTCCATATCCAGTCTACAATTGTATGAATCAATGTATAAAAAAACAGGAAGTATGTTATAAACAGTCCTTGTTAATTTACCTTCCAAAACACATCCCCTCTGCTCTATCATGTGCACATTCCTCAGGAATGTTTTGCTGGAAGCATGTTTGTATAGCCCTATGCACTGTGTGTGTGCGCATGCTGGAGGGTGTTTTAGCGCTATACACTGTGTGTGTGGGGGCACTGGAGGGTGTTTTAGCGCTATGCACTGTATGTGTGTGCACGCTAGAGGGTGTTTTAGCTCTATACACTGTGTGTGTGTGCGCGCTGGAGGATACTTTAACGCTATGCACTGTGTGTGTGTGTGTGCGTGTGTGTGTGCGTGTGTGCACACACCGGAGGGTGTTTTGGCGCTATGCACTCATACACAGGAGCTCCCTCCAACTCTCCACCTCCAACATGAGCAACCCTTCCCACCACTGAAAACCTCCACTTCCAGGTCAAGACCAGTGTGAGAACCACCCTTTGTGGCACCCTAATCAACAGACCCCCTGGAACCTACGCTCCATTCGCCACCGCCGTCGCTGACCTCATCGAACCCCACGCCATCGCCGCCATGGACTACATGCTCGTCGGGGACCTGAACTTCCACCTTGACAACCCCAGCGACCCCAACTCCACCTCTCTCCTGGTCAACCTCGCCAACATCGGACTGAAACAGTCGACCCGCAAAGCAGGACACACCCTCAACTTCATCTTCGCGGGTGGCAACAATATCCACTTCAGCCACATCATGCAAACCTCTTGGACGGAGCACCACTGCGTTCACTTCCACATTGACAACCCCTCACCGCCCAAACCCGCACCACACCCTCCACAAAGGAACTGAAGCAAAGTAACTGAAGAGCAGCTCAACTCCACCCTTAGCAACGATTCCCCCACTACCTCGACCAACACCAACCTCGCAGCCAAAGAACTCCACAGTTCAGTGGCGTAACACAGGCCCCCGCAGCCCCACAGTGCAGGGGCCCACCAGCTGCTGGGGGCATTAATTACCCAGGTGGTCAGTGCATAGCAAGGGTGCATATTGCCCTAATGCAAGTAAGGAATACCATCCTCCTGCTTACAGGTTGAGTAGTCAAATGCAGTCTTTGTATAGTACAGTGGGCCACTCAAGCCTCTGGGCACTAGTTCCTCTGCACAGACTCCACCAGTGATAGCTGTGCCCCTGAGCCTGGTCTAGCGCTTTTGCAGCCGGCATTGCATTCTGCTTGTTTAAAGATGGCTCAGGCCTGCGATACATTTTTGTAAGGTCACTCCATGTCAACAGGAATGCAGTTTTCTACCTTTAATATTTGATTTAACAACCTAAGCAACTCCTGGTGTTTTCTTTTATCACATCAATTGACACTGAAAACAATGATCTATGTACAGTACAGGTGTATTGTGTGCTTTGTGACAGGGAATCAACTAGTAACCTAAAGTTTGTTCGTGCTGTCATAGGTTGGCATTCGAAGAAGCAGCCTGTATTTTGTGAGTTTTGCTGTCTTAGGACCTTCCTTTAATATGTGTCTTCTACTGTTACATGTCCATTCTACTGGAGAAGCTGGGTTGATTTGAGGTGTGTCACATAAGATAATTATATACAGATCCCTTAAGCGTAAGTGGCGTAACAATAGCCCACGCAGTCCCTGCAGTGCAGGGGAGTCCCCTGAGCTCCAGGTGGCCCCCTCCAGCACTGTCGTCCGGAGCATGGTGTAGTAAGCAAACCTCAGCTAGGCCTACTTAGTGCAAGGGGTTCGCACTTCTCTGCACAGAGTCCTCAGACCTTAGGAAGAAGTTGGCAATGAAACTGGAAAATACAAAAGCAAAGTTTATTAAACCTTTAAAGGTGGTACTACAGTCCACACAACACCCTTCGGTATTGTATCGAGTAGCACACCGAACTAAAGCACAAGGCCCCTTTTATACACAATGAGGAGGCTCAAGAGAAGACGGTACAAAAGACCAGATCAGATTTATGACCATATAAGGACATTTTGGAAGGGACAATCAATGAGTGGGCGGAGTTAACAGTCTCCAATAACTGGTAAACACATTCCTATCCGGAACCAATTAATAAGGGTCACTGATCCTACTGCGCATGTCTGGACATGCTGAAAGCGGAGAATCCTAAAAATAGCCTGTTGCCGGGCAGACTTCAGGCGCGGTGAACAAGAAGGTAGGACTAAGCACATGACAAGCACATGGCAATGTATGGCATACAAAATGGCCGCTGCAAATACAAGATGGAGTCAGCACATTTGTTACGATAATGGTGAAAACGAAGCATGTCTTCTGCTAATGCTTAATCTAATCGTTGCTGATTTACAACAGACGACCCTTTAGCATTAGCTGAAGACATTCAATTTCCTAGGAAAAGCCAGATATTCATCTCTTACATCAATGGCCATCATACTAGCTATCTCCTTTTTCAGATCATTCTGCATTTTGACTTCTGTAATATTACTTTTAGTTGGTATACAAGCATTGACACACATAGAACAAATCATCGGGCTGCATTGAATACAGACGCAACAGGTGAAAATGATTGCAATTATTATACATAGGACTGTTAATACTTTCCAGCCCGAAGTAGAAATCAGAGTCCAAAGCCAACCTTTAAAAGTCCATGTACCAATGTACATTTTCTGTGTAAATTTCTGCAGCGATTTTATGAAGTTTATTAATCGCTTTATACACTGATGGGGTGTGGTCAGGGATAAACATGCAGCAGCTACTACCTATAACACGGCACGCACTACCTCTATCTGCTAGCATTACATCTAGCACCATCCGATTCTGCAAAGCTACAATTCTAGCAATCTGCAATTCTTCAGTAATATTTCCTAAGGCTGCAGCTGTTTGATCGGTAACAGTTTCTACTACTCTAGTCAATCGTCGCACTTTCCTGCTATTTAATGCAGCACCTACAAAAAAGAACAATCCTAAATGAAAATCTATATACTGTTGTAGGCTAGTGTCAGTCTGATCAACATTATCAGTAGTCAACATGCTCTTGTACCTATTTACAGTAATATTGTTGAACAATTTAAGGTTTCGGTGATACAGTGGAGGTGCTAGAAACACAGGGGGCAACAAAAAAGACACGTAGCAAATACCAGTCCATCCGGCTGGCAATCGATAATATCTACGATTTCCACACACAAAATAAGTGTGGTGTGAAGCTCAAAAGGTACTATTATTTAGACCATCTATATTCAACACAGTGATACAATCACTGACCCCTACAGGGATATGCCCAATCCTCTGTACACATAGTTCTTCTTGCGTTTGGGTAACAGAAATGACAACATGTTCAGCATTAGAAGAGTCTCTCTTGTTGGTGAAGATATATGGTATTGAAATATTGTCCGGTCGGTATTCCTCCCACCCCCATTTAGTTCTATTCGCTTGGGGATACCCATCTTTGTCTTGATGGCACTCTTTATTTAACCGGAAAAGCAGTCTGCCCACTGTAGGCTTCCTAGTCGCAAAGAGCAAAGTACACCAGGCTCAACAAGAGCCATTATGCGAAAAAGGTAGAGGGATAAACGGTGTACCTCCTTTCTTTTGATGTGCAGGCATCATCCCACAAATCCAACAGTTTGTCGCATTAGTAGCGATGTGGGTGTGATGCAGCATTTGAATTAAGGTGTTAATAAGATAAGATTGTCGATGTTTCAATTCTTGATATGGGAGCGTAAAGAAATAATGCTCTTCTGGTGTAGGCGTGGTAACAACAAACAACTCACGATCAGGAGTTGTTTCCTCAACAGACCATGTTATTGTTGCCACAATCATCAAATCAACAACGAACCCTATAACACAAAAAATCTTCTTCTTCTTTTCCATTCTTAGTCACAACACAAAACAAATCTTCCCGAAACTAAAGTAGTTGTCAGAGCTCTTACCCCTGGGTAGCCGTTGATTTCTTCACCACGGGCCAAGACGGGTGTCATTACTCTAATGCAGGGCTGATTCCCCCCCTTGCCACATCGGCTCTCCGTTTCACTGACCCAGGGAATGCTCAGACAACTTTCATAATGCTGCAAATTTCTCTCTCGGCCTCAAATTATACCTTGTTGCTCCAGAGGCTGTTTGGTCCGGGAAGAACTCCTCAAATCCGTTAGGCGTCACAGCACGACCTCTCTCTGCAGTTAGAACCTCTTGGTGGTCGGTCAATACAGCAGGCTCCACCAAAGTCGGGAGTACTCTGCGACAATGGGTACCGTGGACCCAATTCTTCCGATTCGTGACTCGAACTGCTGTTCTTGTAGCAAGTAGCACTTGCTCTGGCCCAAGCCACCTTGGCTCCAAAATGCTCGCACTCTCGAAAGATTTCAGAAGAACAAAGTCACCAGGTCGGAGGTTATGGCCCTCTCCTGTGGTTCTGTCAGGAAGTGCTTCTCGAACCTGTTGATGAATAGAAACCAAGTTATCAGTTAACTGTGCCAAATAGTCATTCATTAAGACACAAGGTACATCATACACAGAACTCGGTTTAGGAATTCCCCACATAATAATTGGCCTGCCAAAAAGGATCTCATAAGGTGTGAGACCCGTTCGAGAATGAGGCACTGATCTGATTGACAACAATACCAGTGGCAACGCATCTGGCCAAGTCAGAGAAGTAGAAGCCTGTACTTTAGCTAATTTCACTTTCAGAGTTGCATTGTATCTTTCCACCAAACCTGCTAAATGTGGGTGGAATACTGCATAAAACTTCTGTTTAATCCCTAATCCTCACAGGACATACTTTATAAAGTCCCCTACAAAATGAGGTCCGTTGTTGCTTCACAAAAATCTGCAAACACCGTAGCGAGGAAAGAATTCCTTCAAAAGCACCTTTGCCGTAGTAATTGCAGTATTGTCTTTGGTGGGGTACGCCTCAATCCATTTACTGAAGGCACATACCACCACTAAGACGTACTTTAAATTATTACAGCGTTCAAGCTGGAAATAATCCATCTGTAAAACCTCAAAAGGTGCAGTCGGTGTAGCAAATTCTCCTGCTGGAGTTCTTGTCCCTAAATCGTAAGCAAATCAGACAGGACTCTACTACTCTCTTAGCTGTGGTAGCAATTTCTGGATGCTCCCAAACTTGTGTAAGCAATTTCACTATTGCTGAAGCTCCAACATGTGCTAGCCCATGTGCCATCTGAACCATAGGTTGTACAAAAGCTATAGGCAACTTCCATTTGTCCATATGTTTGTTTCGCCAACAACCTTCATCATCCAACTCTCCATCTATGGACCATTGCTCTCGTTCTTTATCAGAAGCGGTCCTCTGTATCTCTAGCACTTCTTTCCTGGCATCGTGCCATCGCTCAGCTTGTGATTTCACTACATACATAGAAGTAGTATCAGGTTGCATCGCAGTCTCACGTGCCACTCGATCTACAAAGGCATTTTTTTGTCCCACCTTATCAGTCACTTTCTTGTGCGGACTACATTTTACTATAGCTAGTTTCTTTGGATATGTTAATGCAGTCAAAAGACTATGCACTAGTTCTCAATGCATTATCTGCATCCCGTGTGATGTCAAAAAGCCTCTTTCCTTACAGAGCAGGCCAAAATCATGGGCCACTCCAAAAGCATAGCGGCTATCTGTATAAATATTCACACACAATCCTATACTAAGCTCACACGCTAGTGTCAAAGCTATCAGTTCTGCTGCTTGAGCTGACTTCTGTGGTATGAGAGCTGTCTCTACTATCGTGTGAAGCGTAGTAATTGCATATGCGGCTGAAGTTGTACCATCCGGTAACTTCAGACAAGACCCATCAACCCATAGTTCTCCATCCACATCTGGAAGGGGCGTATCTTGCAAATCAATATGACCCTTTGTCTGTTCCTCAGTCAGAAAAATACAATCGTGTGTTTCCTGCGCCTCAGGCTGAGTCGCCGGAAATGGCAACAACGTGGCTGGGTTTAGCGTTGCACATCTCTTCAATGTAATATGAGGAGCCAACAGCGTCAGCTCATATCCTGTCAGACGAGCACTAGTTAAATGCTGCGTCTTTGTTTGATTCAAAAGAGCATCAACAGCATGAGGTACCAACACCAACAGTTTATGTGATAAGACTATCCCTTCACTCTGGCGTATTGACACAGCTGTTGCTGCAACCGAGCGAAAACATCCAGGCAACGCTCGAGCAACAGGATCAAGTACTGCTGAAAAATATGCACAAGGGCGTTGCTTATCGCCGTGTGTCTGTACTAACACTGACAATGCACATCCATCCCTCTCGTATACGTACAATGTAAAGAGCTTCGTGTAGTCTGGAGTACCTAACACTGGCGCTGAACAAAGGGCTTTTCGTAACTGTCGGAAAGCATTCTCACATTCATCTGTCCAAGGGAGGGGTATTGGAGTATCTTTTGTCAACAGTGCTAACAAGGGTTTAGCAACATATGAAAAACCTAATATCCATTGCCTACAAAAGGAAGTAAGACCTAAAAAGGCTCGAACCTCTTTCTGTGTGGAAGGTATTGAGTATCTAGAATTGCTTGAATGCAATCTGATGTGAGTGCACGCCCCTTCTTAGACAAAAGGTGACCGAAGTAGGTTACCTTTGGTCTACAATACTGCAGTTTCTTTCTTGATACTTTATGGTGGTGTGAATCAAGGAAACAAAGCAAAGACAGCGTGCATTTCTCGCATTGTTCGGGGGTATCAGCTGCTAACAAATATCATCAACATACTGAATGAGCGCCACACCCTCGGGTAGAACAAAGGAATCAAGCTGTCTTTTTAATGCTTGGCTGTAAATGCTAGGACTCTCGGTATAGCCTTGAGGATCTCTGCAAAATCTATACGATGGTTTATTCAAAGTGAAACCGAACAAATATCGGCTATCAGGACGAATAGGGATCGAAAAGAAAGCGTTCTTCAAGTCTATAACAGAGAACGTAGTTGCAGTGGTGGAACTAGAGTAGGAAGTGTTGTGATATCAGAAACCACTGGATATTGTGGCACCACTATCTTATTGACCTCCCGTAAATCAATGATAAATCTGTACATCCTACTATCAGTGTCTTTCTTCAAATTGGGAGGATTGGACTGTTACAAATGTTAAAGGGAACTTCCTCAACAACTCCAACTTCAATAAGATCTTGTACAATTTGTGTGAGTGCTTCCTCACCCTCCTGTGAAATTGGATATTGAGGGAGGCGCGGCAACACAGCTCCCTCCTTTACACTAATAAGCACTGGTAGAATAACCATCTGTCCCACATCGGTATCTGAAGTAGCCCACAGAGTGTTAGGTAGGGAAGCTAATGCAGTATCTTCTTGAACAATATAAACACTGTCTGTTACTGGGTAATTGTCATTCAAAATCACACGCACTCCTTCAGGGGAACATCGTATTGTGGCTCTGAAATACTTGAGCATATCAAGACCCACAATATTATCTGGCGTGTTCGGGAAAAGCAAAAACGGGCATGGAGCAGCAAACTTATCAACATGAAATGCAAGTGGTTGTGACAATGGGCTAAGGGAAGGTGTTCCACCAAACTCTATCGATGTAATCATTAAGCCAGACAGGAGAGCCCTCGGAACCAATTGTTTAGACAAAGCGCTACGAGTAGCTCCTGTATCAACCAGAAACTGATCAGTAGAACCCAAAACATGTGCTGTAACATAAGGACCCCTCTGATCTACTGGAACTTCAACTGATTCCTTACCCCATCCTACGCAATCCTATGCATAAGCAGAATCATATGACTCAGGCTGCACATAATCAGACATTTGGTATTGGTTGCGCCTATCGAAAGTATTGAACCCATTTTGTACCCGCACATTAGAATCAAACCTAGCACGATCATTCATGGCCCCTCTAGGTCCTGAGTTCTCCGAGTGGTTCCTCATGGATCCTCAGCCACGGACATAGCGCTGTGAGCGCAACAATGGACACTCAACTGCCCAATGACCAAATTTCCTACAATACGCGCATTGATCAATAGCCAAAGAGAAACGAGTAGAGGAGGAATTAGAAAATCCTCGTCCGCCTCTGTCGTTACCTCGAAGAGGTACACCATAGACCTGAGATAACATAACTTTTGTTTTTAATTCTTTAGATTTTTTATTCTCATTGCCCTTCGCTTCAAGTTCCTGACGCTCGTAATATTGAGCCATTGTCAGGACGGATGCCGGAGAAGAGGTTGTCCAAGAGCTTTCGTTGGCTTTCAAGTGGCTAGCCACTCCTGGTAATAGATTCGTAACATACTTATCTACAAACAAGTGACGGCCCGTATCGTCCGTTAGTGACTGGCCACTAAAATCATGAAAAGCTTCCTCAAAACGTGTGAAGAAATCTGAAACCGATTCATCTGTCTTTTGTTTACAAGATGCTAAAACAGTCCAATCAATCTTTTTAGGGGGAATAATCGCTTTTAGTTTAGCTAATATTGCACCGGGGAGATCTAAAATCAATTGACATGGCTTTTGCGCTGGTTCCCTGTCCGTATCTTCCATCTCTATCTCCTTCCACAATGCCCCATATGCTGTGCTATCATCTATTTTACGCACGGATCGCCACATGTCGGGAGGCAATATGAGCTCAAAAAATACATCGATATCAGCCAGCGTCATGGTACAAGAATTTAAGGCTACCTTGACTTCCTCATAAAAGGCAGCAGGATTTTTAAGCGGATCAGGCAATGCAGCTTTAAGTGCCATAACATCTGCTCTATTCCAGGGAGTATACGTCCAATTATAAATAAAATATCCTTTTGCATCTATAGAATATTTATCGTCACTAGTACCCGCTCCTTTAAGAGGAACATATGAAGGCGCGGCCTCTCGCATAGGCTTTGCATGCACTATCGCGGTCTTATCTGTTTCGAAAATAGATGATTGCTTCCCGTCGACCAATCCCGCTTGTTCATCTGTCTTAGCTTTCCGTTTCTCCTCCCGTAGCCGAAGCGCATCGTTTCGAAGTTTAACCAGCCGCCTGATCATATCAGTCACCTGGGAAAGAGGAAAAGAACCTTTACGTAATTGCTTACAATCAATTGCCACATCATCAGGTTCGAGAACATCAGATACTTTTCAAAACATATCAACAACTTCTTCTGCAAAATGTTCAGTAAATACATCTTGCCATCCCTTAAAAGTCTCTAAAATATCCGAAACAGCAATAGTATCCTAAAGTGACTGACGAGCCAGTTTCCCAAGTTCAGCCGCACGGTCCACCGGAATCATGGAGCGGGTATCTAGTTTTGTTTGATCTGTACCGGAATCCTCATCGTCGCCAGATGGAGCAGACGGAATGATATACGAAGGCGGAGGACGATCTAACAAAGAAAAATCATCTTGCGGTTTATTAAGGACAGGATAAAGAGGTTGTCGAACAGCATATTGGCCAGATATCTGTAATCTGCGCTCCTTTTCCTGTCTCTCTACCAACTCTTTCGCCTCCTTTTTCCTCAATTCTTGCGCTTTTTCATACACATTCTTGCGTTAATCTTTCTCAATCAGCGCTTGCTCACGTTTGTCACGCTCACGTACTTCTTTCACCCACATTCACACACTTTCGAACATATCTTGTCTAGATTTTCGATTAAACATACACTGTTCCACATACTCAATGTTTCGGATATCAAATGACCCATACTTCGGCCAACATAACTCAGGATCCTTTCGCATGTATTTCCTCCACAACTTGCTGTACATTATAGAAGAAAGACCATATTTCACATACATCTCTCTATGAAGCGTCCCCTCTGGGGGAGCCGGCTGCGATTCCTCAAGTTTTAACCGGTTATTTCCACAAAAGCAGCACATCCTACGAAGTGCGCTAAAAACAGGCATGCCAAAAATAGTGCAGAATATGCAGTATTATAATCAAAGTAGTACTTAAGGTATCTGTAATACATTGTGCCGTTCAAATCAAAATCGCATTATGGAGAAAAGTCTCCTCATTATCTGCCTATATGTGTTACAACATATATATTACACATACACATCAGTGACTAGTCATTCCAAATTGCCACAGCAAGCGTATCCTAAAACTGCCTTGCCACTCACAGGCTTCCAAAACCCACAGCAAGTACCGTACAACGGTTCTTACCACTCACAGGGTGTCCAGTCTCCAACTGCCAAGTTCTAAATTCGACCAAACGGCCACTGCACGGCAAGCCAACAGAAGAGATCTCAGTCGAGGACCGGCACCACCTGAATGGTCAGATCGGAAAGAAAGGAAAAACGCCTTGGATGCCAAGACTCGGGTCTCCTCTGGCATGTGTACGCATCCACAGCGAGATTCCAATCCTTCGTCACGACCGCTCCTTCGGGCATCCAAGTTGCCGATGAGCCCCACGTGTCGGGCGCCAATTTGTAGTAAACAAACCTCAGCTAGGCCTACTTAGTGCAAGGGTTCGCCCTTCTCTGCACAGAGTCCTCAGACCTTAGGAAGAAGTTGGCAATGAAACTGGAAAATACAAAAGCAAAGTTTATTAAACCTTTAAAGGTGGTACTACAGTCCACACAACACCCTTCGGTATTGTATCGAGTAGCACACCGAACTAAAGCACATGGCCCCTTTTATACACAATGAGGGGGCTCAAGAGAAGGCGGTACAAAAGACAAGAGCAGATTTATGACCGTACAAGGACATTTTGGAAGGCACAATCGATGAGTGGGCGGAGTTAACAGTCTCCAATAACTGGTAAACACATTCCTATCTGGAACCAATTAATAACAGTCGCTGATCCTACTGCGCATGTCTGGACATGCTGAAAGCGGAGAATCCTAAAAATAGCCTGTTGCCGGGCAGACTTCAGGCGCGGTGAACAAGAAGGTAGGACTAAGCACATGACGAGCACATGGCAATGTATGACATACAAAATGGCCGCTGCAAATACAAGATGGAGTCGGCACATTTGTTACGATAATGGTAAAAACGAAGCATGTCTTCTGCAAATGCTTAATCTATTGTTGCTGATTTACAACAATGGGGGGCCCCTCCATGTAACTTGCAGGGGGCACCCACAAGTTTTGTTACACCACTGGTTCAGAAAGAGTGTTGGGTGCACGAAGCCGGGTGGGAGCAGTGTACCATGTACAGCCGATTTTCTGGGTGCTTTGGAATCCAGAGTGAGGTTCACAAGATGGTCCTGGAGCAGAAGGGTGTGTCCAAAAGAGCCTGGGGCTCAAAGAATTGTGCCATTTTGCTCAGCTGTAGTTGGGTCATAGCGTAGCACTTAATGCCCCTCTTCCGAGCTCTTGTTGGCTCAGTCTGTCAACTGCTCTGGCTGCGCTTGCACCGACTTTTCTGGTGCATGTGATAGACAGCAGGGAGACTGACAAGTCTGGGATGCAGGCTGTGGGTGCTGGAGAGGCTCCTTCAAGAGTCCTGCTGTACAAAAGGGGGTGGTGATAGACGGAACATCTGAATCAATCAAACACTCACACCCAGTCAAAAGATCTGGGTTTAATCCATCACCGTTCTTTAGCCCACTCTGCCACCCCAGTTCAGACATGGCTATATGCAAATCAGTCTGACCCTGTGCCTCTTGGGTAAAGTCCAGCCCGAACTGCCAAGCCATGTCTTCCCTGGACCGGAAACAAGCTTCCGAGGACCGGTTTCTGGCATTCCAGCCGTCTTCAGCCCAGCTTGCTTGAATCCAGTGGCAAAGTGAGCAAGGGACTCACGTCTGAGCATACCCTGCCACGCTTATGGCGGCCAAAAGCGGTACAAAAGGGGGTGGTGATGGACGGAACATCTGAATCAATCAAACACTCACACCCAGTCAAAAGATCTGGGTTTAATCCATCACCGTTCTTTAGCCAACTCTGCCACCCCAGTTCAGACATGGCTGTAAGCAAATCAGTCTGACCCTGTGCCTCTTGGGTACAGTCCAGCCCGAGCGGCCAAGCCATGTCTTCCCTGGACCGGAAACAAGCTTCCGAGGACCGGTTTCTGGCATTCCAGCCGTCTTCAGCCCAGCTTGCTTGAATCCAGTGGCAAAGTGAGCAAGGGACTCACGTCTGAGCATACCCTGCCACACTTATGGCGGCCAAAAGCGGTACAAAAGGGGGTGGTGATGGACGGTACATCTGAATCAATCAAACACTCACACCCAGTCAAAAGATCTGGGTTTAATCCATCACCGTTCTTTAGCCCACTCTGCCACCCCAGTTCAGACATGGCTATATGCAAATCAGTCTGACCCTGTGCCTCTTGGGTACAGTCCAGCCTGAACTGCCAAGCCATGTCTTCCCTGGACCGGAAACAAGCTTCCGAGGACCAGTTTCTGGCATTCCAGCCGTCTTCAGCCCAGCTTGCTTGAATCCAGTGACAAAGTGAGCAAGGGACTCACGTCTGAGCATACCCTGCCACACTTATGGCGGCCAAAAGCGGTACAAAAGGGGGCGGTGATGGACGGAACATCTGAATCAATCAAACACTCACACCCAGTCAAAAGATCTGGGTTTAATCCATCGCCGTTCTTTAGCCCACTCTGCCACCCCAGTTCAGACATGGCTATATGCAAATCAGTCTGACCCTGTGCCTCTTGGGTACAGTCCAGCCCGAACTGCCAAGCCATGTCTTCCCTGGACCGGAAACAAGCTTCCGAGGACCGGTTTCTGGCATTCCAGCCGTCTTCAGCCCAGCTTGCTTGAATCCAGTGGCAAAGTGAGCAAGGGACTCACGTCTGAGCATACCTTGCCACACTTATGGCGGCCAAAAGCGGTACAAAAGGGGGTGGTGATGGACGGAACATCTGAATCAATCAAACACTCACACCCAGTCAAAAGAGTCCTGCAGCAGAGTTGAAGCGTGCGCTGCGGTACAAAAGACGTACAGCTTGTCTGGGGTTTATACAGAGAGGGGCATTTTAGCAAGAATCTCTTTAAGATTATCGCCGTTTTAGCGGCAGGAAACTGCAGCTAAAATGGTGATAATGGGCTTGCTAATATGCGTTATAGAATTCTAATAGAAGCCCAGGTTAGATGTGCAAGCCCATTATCGCCGTTTTAGCTGCAGTTTCCTGGTGATAATTGTAACAAGGTTCTTGCTAATATGCCCCAGAGTTATCTATCACAGTGGTGATTGTTTGCCACTAGAGCTTTTGAGCCATTAACGCTCCACAGCTTGCACAATGCTTACCGGTGCATGTTTGCTGCTTTCATACAGCATTGATTTTTATTGTGCGCACAACTGTTTATTTTGTACACCGCTCTTAAATTTTTATCTAAACATTTTGTTTGTTGGTTACTTTAGAATAATGTAAGCGCCAGGGTGTAACTCCCATGCCCATTTTTTTTATTTAATCCATGATGTTTGAGATTTCTTTCCTCTGCAGTAGAGTTGGCCTTGCAGCAAATGCTCCCACCTGTGGATCTCTGTGGAATTTAGTGGAGTTTTTCAGCACCACCGCAGAATTCTGCAGAGTGAAACTCCGCAAGCTCTGCCAAGGCCTAGAGGAGGGCTACATGTTTTATTCTCAAAGACTCCGCTCCATCTCGCAGCTGGGCTACCCACAATACACTTGCTTATGACTGCATGGTGGCTACAAGATGCACAGTACACGAAACACATAGGCCAATCCATTGACTTCTATTTTGCCTCCAATCGGGGATCAGTAGACTCCCCGGGCACCCTCTGGGAGGTCTTTCAAGTCACCCTCCGTGGGACAGCTCTCAGTTATTCAACGGAGGCAAAACAGTGGCGGCCGCAATGCATTACTCATTTGGAATCCTGTATTTCCTCCCTGGAGGCGCAGAGACGACTTGGCTCAGACTGCCTTGCACAAAGAGAATTGGAACAGTGCCCAATAGTTTCTCAAACAAATCCAGATGGACAAAGCAAAAATTATGCTGCACGCCTCACAAAGCCTCATTTATCAATGGGAGACAAATCAAGCAAACTACTACAACAGGTGTGCTCAAATATTAAACACCATACTTCATTCCCACACATCACAGACCAAAACAGGCAAAGAACTGTAGACCCAAATCAAATTTCCCAAAGCTTTGCATCATACCATCAACAGTTATGCATCCTGAAGACTAGCGAGTCAAGAGACTAAACAGAGGAGTTTGTTTTTGATCTCGCACTACCATGCCTCTCGGCGAGTAAACAAACCTCCCTAGAGGGAGTCCTCATGGCGAAAGAGCTGTCGCAGGTCCTGACTAACTCAAACCAGGAGAGACCTCTTTGTCAACTTGCCCCCCAGCTGAATTTTTCAATAAATGTATGCATGAACTGTAGGACCCTCTGACCAGGGTCCTAATGGAGGCCATGGAGGTGGGTCACTTTCCTCTTGACCACTGGAAAGCAAAAATAGTGGTCATCCCTAAACCTGGGTAGCCTCTGGACAGGTGCTCATCATATGATCCGGAAACTGGAGAAGATATGGCTCCACGAATGCACTCCGCACAACCATGCAGCCCACAAGGACGCCACCCGCAGACATCACCACCTCATCAGATTAGCCAAGAGATCCCCCTTCAAAGACCGCCTGGATAACAATGCACACGACTGCAAAGAGCACTTCAGCATTGGAAAGGAACTCTCCAACCCCAGTGCCAACGCCAATGCCAACAACATACCGCCCTTACAAGAACAGTGCAACTCACTGGCCATCTTCTATCTTCCGCAAGATCGCTGACATCCATGACAGCTTCAACACCATGACCGCCCTGACTACGCCAGACCCAACCTCCCCTGTGAACACCACCAGTGCCAACCGCCATGGTCATGAACTCCATGAACTCAGGATCAGACCCGTGCCCACACCACATACTCAACAAAGCAGACGCTGCCATCACACCCCAACTATGGAAGGTCATCAACATCTCCTTCGAAACAGCGACATTCTCGGAAAGCTGGAAACACGCCGAAATCAACGCCCTCCTCAAGAAGCCCAAGGCGGACCCCAAGGACCTCAAGAACTTCTGGCCCATCTCCCTGCTCCCGTTCCCGGCGAAGGTCATCGAGAAAAACATCAACATGCAGCTGGCCCGCCACCTGGAAGACAACAACATCTTGGACACGTCCCAGTGGGGGTTAAGACGAAACCACAGCACCGAGACAGCCCTCATTACCGCCACAGACGATATCAGGCGCCAACTAGACAACGGCGAAACATCAGCCCTCATCCTCCTGGACCTGTCAGCCGCCTTCGACACGGTCTGTTATCGCACTCTAAAGACACGCCTCCTAGAAGCCAGAATCCAAGAGAAGGCCCTTGAATGGACCACGTCCTTCTTCTCTGGCAGAACCCCAGGGCTCATCCCTCAGCCAAACGCTGTTCAACATCTACATGGCCTCCCTCGCACAAGTGGCCCGCCAACACGACCTCAACATCATCTCCTACGCTGACGACACCCAGCTCATTCTCTCCCTCACCAAGGACCCGCACACCGCCAAAACCAACCTCCACGAGGGAATGAAGGCCGTCGCCGCCTGGATGAGGAACAGCCGTCTGAAGCTAAACTCGGACAAGAAAGAGGTACTCATCCTCTGACCCACCCCCTCAGTCTGGGACGACTCCTGGTGGCCGACCACATTGGGGACAGCACTGACACCCACCAACCATGCACGCAACCTAGGATTCATCCTCAACTCCTCCCTCTCCATGTCTAAACAGGTCAAAGCTGTCTCCTCCTCCTGCTACAACACCCTCCGCATGCTCCGCAGGATCTACAAGTGGATCCCGACCGAAACAAGAAGAAAGGTGACACAGGCCCTCGTCAGCAGCAGACTGGACCACGGTAACACACTCTACGCAGGAATCCCAGCCAAACACGTACAATGACTACAACGCATCCAAAACGCCTCCGCCCGACTGATCGTCAACGTCCCCCACTGCAGCCACATCACCCCCCACCTGAGAGACCTTCACTGGCTCCCCGTCGACAAGAGGATCACCTTCAAGCTCCTCACCCACGCACACAAAGCACTCCACAACGCCGGACCAGCCTACCTGAACAGCAGACTCAGCTTCTACAAGCCCACCAGCCAGCTGCGCTCCGCCTGCCTCGCCCTCGCCGCTGTCCCCCGCATCCAACGAACAACCTCCGGCCGCAGATCCATCTCCTACCTCGCCGCCAAGACCTGGAACACCCTCCCTACCCACCTACGGCAGACCCAAGACCTACTCGCCTTCAGAAGACTCCTCAAGACCTGGCTCTTCGAGCAGTAGTGGCACCCCCTCCCCTCTGCGCCTTGAGACCCTCACGGGTAAGTAGCGCGCTTTACAGGTACTCTGATTGATTGATTGATATGATTGCTCAACTTAGAGGTCAAAATATTTGCTAAAGCACTGGCCAACAAACTATTGAAGGTGATTCCCACACTGATACATCCCGATCAGTCTGGTATTATGCCTCACAGAGCCACCAGCGTTAATATTAAGCGTGTCCAAAAAACACTGGCTTGGGCCCAGCTTTGGTCTTCCCTGCCAACATGCCAATGGCCTTTGATTCAGTAAGCTGGGCATATCTATTTTCCTTCCTGTGCTGCCTTAACTTTGGGGCTAGGTATTTTCCATTTGTATGGCTACTGTATACCAACCTTACAGCACTGGTGAGAATGGGGAATGGCTGCTCTGATCTGTTCCTGAAGCAGAGGGGCATGGGACAGGGCTGACTCCTGTCTCCTCTCCTCTTTGCTATTGCTGTTGAGCCCCTGTCCGTTTGGCTCGGGATGGACGCCGAGATGCAGCAATACGAATGGGGTGACAGAATGTCTCCAAATGAGTGGCAATATATAGTTAGTAACCTTGATGCACTGTAAATTATTGTTAGGGTGGTCTCTGAGAGTTGCAGACAGGTTTGAGACTGTGTGTTATCTGACATTTCATTGAATGTGATTCTATGCTGAGGTTGGACTGCAGAGGGAATACTTTTTGACTCTACTCCAAAGTCAGTCAAAAATATTAAAAGTTTCGTAGGCTTTGCACATTTTTAACCATGTTTTATAAAATATTTTTGCTCAAGTCATGGTACCAATTTTCAGACTATTGTGGGATTAAGAGGTGAAAGAAGCATTCCAGGTACCCAAAACTAGGTTTACATCAGGACAAAGGCAAAGACATCCTGACACTAGTCTGCTCTTCTAAGTAGAAGCCGATGGATCAGATGTGGCCCTAAGGACAGTATTCCCGCAGCGTCACTGCTTTTACTGTATAAAAATCATTTATTATTACAGAAGAAGTAAGTGATCTGCAGAGTACTCAGAGGACTGCTGTGCAACCAAAGCTGGTGTCTGCCTGAAAGCCAGCTTCCCAGATGTAAGGGGACATCACCTGAGTCTGTCTGCATATGCTCAAGTGTGTCTGTTGCTGGGAGAGAGAGAAGTAATCTGCCAACTCTAGGAGGGGGACTGTCCAGTAGGAAGGATGTGCAGTGTGAACCTGGTGCGGTGGGTCTCACAAGAGGAAGGTTGCAGAGAGTGATCTGTGTGCCTCTCTTTCATTGGGTCCAATACGTTCCACTGCACTTTCCTGGCGAGTTTTCTGAAGGTCCAGCGTGACCTGTACTGCTGTGTCTGAATCCTGAAGCTACAGTGTGATCTGAGCTGCTGTGCCTAAATCATAAAGTAGCTGTGGATCTTGAGAAGTTGCATAACCAAGGACCTTGGTGAGACAGACAGGGAGGCCTTTTCCAGGTTGAACTTCTTGCTCAAGCCTGGCCTGTGTATGGCTGCACTGATCCAGATCTGATCCGACAAACCGGGATTACACCGGGCACCTGATATATCAACAAGAAGAGATTGAGCAACTCCTAAAATCTGAAGCTGGTACATCATCACCAAAGTGACCACTGCCGCGGCCAAGAGGAATTACCAGCTTCTGCTCAGCCCGGAAGAGGGGCAGCAGCTGAGGATGGGAGAAGCTAGGCGACCCCCTAAGTGTGCTGACTGGTCACTACTGAGAGACTCACTGGGTGAAGAACAGCAAGCTTCAACAATACTGTACACAACATCAAGACTATGGGGGTAATCAGTACCTTAGCATATTCACACTAGGTACTGACCCAGTGAGGGTACAACTTGAACAATAATGGGGAGCTGGGGCCAATCGGAAGAGGTGCAAACTCCTGCCAGGGGTGAGTCTCCCTCTCCCCCCCTTGCCCACTTAACTGCATCCCTTTACCTTTCAATTACACCACTGACAACGTGATTTGGTGCCTTAAAAGGTCGCAGTTTATTCAACATAAGTAACATGATTGTACATTTTGCAATTCATTGGTCATTCGAAAACATCCTTGTTATCGCATACTTTCATTGTCTTGGTATTTGTCTTTGTACCCACACTCCTTGTGGTTATGTGCTCCCAGACAGTGTCTGTTTGTGTGGTATCCGTTAGACCGGGCCTCTGTATCTGCGGTTCCAGGCTTCAACTTGCTACCGAATTTGGTGGGTATCCATCAGGACCTGCCCAGGCTGCAAGTGCCCTTCTGCTTGCCTTGGATCCTCTGTTGGCCCCTCGCCTGCTCCTCATGGGCCCTGCCGTGTGGCATCCCATGGACCCTGTGTGAACATTTTGTCTACTCTGCCTGTGGCTGTGTCCTGTCATTTTGCTTCCTCAGTGCCCCTGTGATGAGGCATCCCAGGAGCCCTGTGTGAGCCTTCCATCTACCTCTAGTAATTTTTCTCTCTTTTGTCTATCTTTCCTAGGTTTTTTACCAACACAGAAAGGGGGGGTTGTGTGCTCCGTCAGGGCCCTGCGCCAAATGTAACCCCCCAGCCGCTTGACCACTTGCTCCCTGATTGAGGGTTTAGTGGGCTACCCTGGGGCGACCAATCCTGGTCACTCCCTTTTCGTGGGCTTCCACAAAATGAGGGGGAGGGCTTCCCGCCTCCGGGTGGCGTTTGCCCCGGCCCCCATCAGGTCCGGTTTCGCCTTCCCTGGCCCAGTCTTCGAATGCTTCAGCGCCACAACACTAAAGTGCATTAAAGTTCTTTTATTCCTGAAAGTCAAACACTGGGTTTGACCATCTTTTATTCTAATAATGTTTGTTCAGTACTGAGCTGGAGCCCTCCCCCATTACCTTCTTGAGAAGCTTGTCACTGCTCACCATCACTGCTCACTACCAGTGAGAGTCAAGTGCTGAAGGGGTCCTACTTGGATCAGTTTACACAGCCACATCAGGACGGACACTGGGAAAATCTGAGACAAACTACCCTAAGTCCCAGGGTTGAGGCCCAGTAACCCCTACTTCACCCAATGCCCCCTGAACAACACCTGACACCCGGCAAGGAAAACTTGGACATTTATCTTTCAGAGGTTTGTAAACTTAGGGGCAGATTTACAAGCCCCTTGCGCCACTTTTGCCATGTTAAAAATTATGCAAAAGTGGCGGAAGGGCCTTCTAAATAAGCCCCTTAGTACCTTTACATTGTGTAAATGTAACATCAATGTGTCTAGAAATAGCAGAAGTATGGTAAGAAACACTATGTAAAAAGAAGATTTTCTTATTGTTAATGGTTGTTTTATTTTAAGGTTATATAGTGCATATATTTATTACGCTGTGTGATTTTCATTTAATTTTCTTTGTGCTCTAAATACATTGAGATGTTATGTCTCTTTAGCTTGTGAATAACCAAGTGTAGCTGTTCAATAATGTTTATATAATACCCTAAGACTGTAAACAACCTTTTTCAATCTATCCATTGGCTTCCGCAATGTCCAAGCTGTCAATGATGTCTTATAGCTCAGGAAACTGACTCTTCTGTGAAAGTTAGTTATGTTCTAGGAGAAACAATAACAATATTGCATAATTGATAAGAGAAACAGCTTATGGCCTTACAAACATGATAACTTATGTGGCATGTTTTTGTTGTTAGCTTTTAGGAAAACAAGGATCCCTTCCTGGAGCAATGCTATATAGCTTCTGCTTTTTGGAACATGGCAGCTAGTGCAAGGCTTATTCACTGTTTTCTTATTTTTTCTTATTATTTTTTTCTACACAATTTTTAATGACTAGCATAATATTGCCCTGACTAAAAGAATGCACCTAGAAATGTCCATTGAACTAAACAACCATAGCCTCCCACATAGACTGCATGAGATAGGTATTTACGAGACAGCTCTTAAGTGGTTCCAAGATTTTGGGGGAAATAGAACTCAAGCTATCTCTCTTGTTCCATTTAAATACCGAACGATGGAGATTGGCAAGGGTGTCCCACAGGAATCTTGTCTGAGCCCTACATTATTGAACACATATATTGCCCCCCTTGCCAAGACCACAGAGTCATTTGGCTTTCAAATAATATCATATGCTGATGACACGCAGCTGGTCATCTCTTCTAACAAAGATCTGGACCAAGTTGAAGACCGCTTTACCAAATGAATGATAGCTATCTTGGGATGGATGATAACCAATTGCCTACAGCTGAACATGGAAAAAGCAGAGATCATGCTGTTCGGTAAGGCCCTATAACTCTGGTCGAATGATGGGAGGCCACCAGAATGGGGCACTGTCCCCACCATCAGGCAGGTAGTGAAGAATCTTGGAGTAAAAACAGATCAAGCTCTATCCATGTAAGAACATGTTCTATATTGAGAAAAGCCTTCCCATTTCCACCCAGTGCAGCTAGAAAAACATTAGCCCAGGCACTGGTGATGAGCAGCCTGGACTACCGCAATGCTCTGTTGGCTTCAGCAAACGAGGCACTTATGTCCAAATGACAAATGTTACAAAACATGGCAGCTAGACTGGTCTGTAGCCTCCCGTCTGGCTCTGCATCTACACCACTGCTGAAATCTCCACACTAGTTACCAGTAAGGCAAAGAAGCATTTTCAGAATGTGCTGCCTGACGTACATCTGCTTACTGGGTAAAGGTCCCAGTTACCTGCTGCAGAAACCCAGACCCTACTCCCCAGCTAGAAATTTAAGATCTATGGACAAAGCTCTGCTGATTGTACCTGGGCCTGGGTGGAGTTCGCAGAGTTCCGCTTTTCGGAACTCCGCAAGTGATCAATAAATTCTGCTGTGCTACACAGAGTTCCAGAAGCAGCACAGTGCATTAGGTTGTGCCGTTAGTGCTGATTTTTAGCTCTCGGTGTCGATACGACTCTAGAAAATTAGCACAAGTAGATTTTGTACTCGAGCGGCAGTTTCCTCAATGTGAACAGAAAATTTCTCAATACGAGCAGTTACAACCATCCGTGACTGCCCGCGTTGAGAAATCTCGCCAGGAGGTGGTCTTGCATTGGATTTTCCTTGCTCGCACTTGCCAGCTTAACATTGGCGTGCACAAGCGAGGAAAATCTGTGCTCCCATGGCGGAGCGGAATTTTCCAAAATCAGTGTGCCTCGTGGAGTGCAGAAAACTCTACAAACTCCCTGAACAGAGCGTAGTTCACTGCCCGAGCATAATTGTACCTAGAATTCGACAGTCAAGATGTGGAGGCAGGAGGGAGCATCCGAGATGGCCGCGTGAGCACAGAGCTCCCAGGACCTTCGCCACTCTTCGCAAATTATCCTGACGCTATCATGATTTTCCAAATGGGTTATTGAGGATGTACCTCAGCTG
The DNA here is from genome assembly GCF_964263255.1 of Lissotriton vulgaris. Lineage (NCBI taxonomy): Eukaryota > Metazoa > Chordata > Amphibia > Caudata > Salamandridae > Lissotriton > Lissotriton vulgaris. The sequence goes on along the minus strand of NC_141695.1, from coordinate 122,290,827 downwards.
ATACTTTTGCTCTTTTAAAATTTTTATTTGGACTTTGGTAACCGAAGTTACGTTGATCCAAACTTTTGAGGCCCACCTTGCGGTAAGCCGGGGACTTGGCAAGTTGGCACGCCGGGACGAAGTTGAACAACAACGGCTGAGGGGTCTTCCCCCAGTAGCCCTGCATCAACTTTCGGTTTCACTTTTGGGTCCTGGCATTGTCTGACTGCAGGACAGTTCCATCTTGTTGGAGGTCCGTCCAGGCTCTGTCTCATCAGTGTGTGCCTTCTATCCTCTACGCGTTCTTGTCGAACTGCATCTTCATCTTGGCCACACGTGCCTGCTTTTGTAGACTTTTGGTGACTTGCCTCCAGGCAGCCATTTTCACCAGATCTAACGGGCCCCTCCGGGGCGTATCTTCCAGTATGGCGGCTAGGGCCGACACCGAGAAACGGAAAACCAAGGCGCCCATTCGCGGGGGACCGGTCCAAACCAATATCATGGATCGATATACCCAATCTAAAGGATCCCCTGGTGGCGCCAGCCGTACCCCAGAGGACGCCAAGGAAGATTCAACCGCACCGACTGAACTGTCTCTTCAAGACGTCATGAGCGCCATTGCCAATTTGAAGGAGACCATCGGCCAGCAGTATGAGGCTCTAGCTCATAAAATCGACACGGTTGCCATCAATGTCACCTTGATCAGAGCCGATTTGTCCAAAACCAACGAGAAGGTGAAATCGTTGGATTTGGAGACTTCTAGCCTTACGGCCGATGTGTCGGAACTTCAAACCGAAATCGGCAACCTGAAATCAACCAACGTTCTTATGTCTCATTGGCTGGAGGATTTTGAGAATAGGGCAAGACGCAACAACATCCGCGTTATAGGTGTCCCTGAAAACCCCGAGAATCCTTCGATGGACCTCCTGGTGGAGGACCTCGTTCTGAACCATCTTGCCCCTACAGGACTGAGCAAGTTCTTTGCAGTGGAGCGTGCCCACCGTGTTCCGGGTGGAAAGCCGAGGCCGGGCGCCCCTCCGAGGCCTATCATTGCCAAGCTCTTTCATTTCAGAGACCGGGATGCTATCCTGCAAGCTTCGAGGGTGAGCGGCCCGGTAAAATTCGAAAACGCTACAGTCAACTTTTACCCGGACTTCACTCAGCTCGTCCAGAGGTAAAGGATGGGTTTTCAGGGTGTGAAGCGAAGACTCCGAGACTTGGGCCTAAAATATGCTATGCTGTTTCCTACCAGACTTTGTGTTGAGTACGAGGATCGGACATTTTTCTTTGAACGGCCGGAGAATGTGAGTGACTGGTTGGACTCTCCGCCTGCCCGGAACGACCAAACTGAGCACCCTGGTGGCGCCGAGGGTGGTGAGCCAGAACAGAAGTGACAACTCGGTCCCTGATCTCCGAACACTTGACTTTGCGCAGCTGGGTTCTATAATTTCACTATTGTCGTATTTTATTGTTGTGTACCCAAGGGTGGCGGGGGTGGTGGGTCTCCTTCCTCCTCCAGGGTCTTTTTGTAGATTGAGGTAATGATAGTGCGACAGGCACACTGCAAGTTGGGGTGGCTTTTTAGTCTAATGCAGGGGTGCAGGGTGGGGGGAGTTGTAACAGGAGTTGGTTGGGGGGTGTGGGGGTGTTTGCGGGTTTGTTTTCCGTTTTGAAGGCAACGTATTGTTTCTTTCTATGATTCTAATATTGTGCTCTTTGTTGGGTGGGTTCTGCATCACTTGCTGGGATGGGGGGTAGTGGGTTGAGGTTAATATCTTGGAATGTCAATGGGTTGGGTGATAGAAGAAAACGGGGAGTGGTGCTGCAATTCTTGCGTTGCCTGTCCCCCGATGTAGTACTTTTACAGGAGACACATCTGGTGGGAAACACGTGCCATGCCATAAATAGGTGGGGCTACCGTCTTGTTGCAAACTCTGGGTTTACCACTGGTTCTAGGGGTGTGGGCATTCTTGTTCGGTCCTCTCTCCCCTTGGAGATAGATGATGTAATCCTCGACGACAGGGGGCGCTACGCCGCCCTCACTGGCAGATGGGAGTGTAGGACTGTTTCGTTGCTCACTGTATATGTTCCGCCGGGTCTACAGACCTCCACTTTCTCAGATATTGGGCGAGTACTGCTGGGACATTCTGATGGTACTCTGGTTATGGGTGGGGACTTTAACTTTGTTGTTTCTGGTACGATCGTCCCCCCCACCCCCCCCCCCCGAGATCTTCTCAAGTCCCAGTCATGGCTTAGTGGATTTTTGGAGACTTTTGGTTTGGTGGACTATTGGAGATTGATGCATCCAACACAGAGACAATACACCTTTCACTCTGGGGCCCATTGAAGCCTCTCCAGACTTGATTACGTTCTCAAGCCGGCTGCACAGTCCCCTTTTGTTAGAGAGATCAGACACCTTGCCCGGGGCATCTCAGACCATTTCCCATTATGGCTTTGTATGGATACTGGAGTGTGTAGTGCGGGGCGAATCGCTCCCATAAATCCTTGGTACTTGCGTAATCCCAAGACCCGTGCCAGTTTGATAAAGTCCCTAGATTACTATTTCCTCAAAAACGGGGGGTCTGTGTCCTCATCTGTGTCACTATGGGAAGTTTTTAAGACTGTCATTCGTGGGCAAGCCTTATCCTTAATTTCTGAAGCCAAGAAAACTAAGAATCAGGAAATTGCGCGTCTTGAGGCAGAAATAGTTGAGCTGGAGAGTGATTTGGAATCAGGCGTTACCCATGATAAACTCCACGCCCTTGGTTTGAAACAGCTGGATTATAGGTCCCTTGTTGCGGATGCTGCCAAAATAATGCACAGGGAGCAACAGGGCAGATTGTATGATGTTGGGGACAAGGCGGGTAAATTGATTGCGTGGCTTGACAACAAAGAAAGGGTGAATTGTGTGGTTCCCGTGATTCAGATTTTGAATGGAGAGTGTGTGACTGATCCGAGCAAGATAGTGGAGTGTTTTGCGGACTATTTTTGTACTGTGTATTCCCCGGTCTCTGACAGAGATGAGGAAGACTCTCATTTATTGCTACGCGATATTGCGCTGCCACGCCTGTCAGAGATTGATCGAGACCTAATGGATGCTCCATTGTCTGCGGATGAAATTGCGATCGCTATTTGTTCCGTTCGCTCTGGAAAGGCCATGGGCCCGAACGGTCTACCTATCGAATTATACAAATTGCGCCCTGATAAAGTCGCACCGTATCTCCGAGATATGTTCCTGGAGACGCGAGACCTTGGCGCCCTCCCTTGTGATCAGCGTTTAGCTATAATTGTGGTAATTCCTAAGGAGGGTAAGCCTCGGGACCGCTCCTCCTCGTACAGGCCCATCTCCCTGTTGAATGCTGAACCTAAAATCCTAGCTAAAGTACTGGCCAATTGGCTGATCACGGTGATTGGTGACCTTATCCATCTGGACCAATCTGGTTTTATCCCGCATCGTAACACTGCACTCAACTTGCGGCGTTTACATTGTGTCCTCGCGAGGGCGGGGTCTCTTCAAGAGCCGGCCATCTTGGCTTCCTTGGACGCCACGATGGCCTTTGATACTATAGAATGGCCTTATCTCTGGGCCGCCCTCGCAAAATTTGGTTTCGGTCCTGAGTTTATCGGGTGGGTGAAACTTCTATACGAGGAACCGCTGGCTCAGGTGGTTTTTAATGGCCGAGTATCTGATTCCTTTACTCTCGGGAGGGGTACGAGACAGGGGTGCCCGTTGTCTCCCCTGCTTTTTGCACTTGCCTTAGAGCCTCTCGCAGCTTGGCTCCGATGGGAACCTTCGATAAAGGGTATTCAGTGGACTCCAGATTTTGAAGACCGGATCTCGCTCTATGCGGACGATAATCTACTATACCTCCCTTCCCCCCGAAAATCGCTTAATGTTTTGTTCGATGTTCTCACCTCATTTGGCAAGAACTCAGGTCTAGTTATTAATTAGACTAAATCCTGTGTTTATGTCATTTTGCGTGTTCTTCCCCACTTGCCTCGTAGATTTCCCATCCAGGTCTCGCAGACGGGATTCAAATATTTGGGGATTTTTATATCATCGGACCCTGCTGTTCGCTATGAATGCAATTTGCTTCCCCCTCTCCAGAGGTTGAAGCTCGATATTGTTCGTTGGCGTAGATTGCCACTGTCGCCGCTCGGTCGTGCTGCGCTTTTTAAAATGATGTCCTTGCCACGTTTTCTGTACGCGCTCCAGAATTCACTCGATGTCAGACCGGCAAGGTATTTCCAGGAGGTAGAGAGCTTACAGAGGCGGCTTGTCTGGGACGGACGTGCAAGAATCGCTCTCGCTAAGCTAACCCTCCCCTGGTAGGACGGGGGCATGGCGCTCCCGGTTATCAGACGGTATTATTGGGCCTCTCAGTTAAGCGCGATTAATCACACAATGTATGCGCCCAGCCCAAACCCTGCATTTGAGATGGACAAGTATCAACTGCGGGTTGGAATTATAACAGGGCGCTCTACTATAAGGTGGCAGGGGGAAATCTAACAGGTCCTACTAAGATTGCCGTATGAGTCTTGTGTGATGCAAATGCTGCCCTGGGTTGGAAGGATCGATTGACACGCGCGACTCCTTTGTATGCGTCAGAGAGATTGAGATGCCTCTGGACAACGAAAGGTTTTGAGAAATGGGATATGATTGGTATTAGCAGAGTGGGCGACCTCTGGGCTAAGGGTGCGGTTAAGACTTTTGAGACATTGCAGACTGAATATGAGCTGAGTGACAGGGAGTTTTTTAGATATGTACAGGGTTGTCATGCCTTGACCTCAGTCTTTGCCGCCGATGCCAATATCCCTGAGTCCTCCCCGCTGGAAGATCGCGTACTTGATGGTCATCTTCATGATAGTACGATTTCTCTAATTGTTAGACCTGACATCATTGGCCTGAGTCTCTCCTCCATTTTATTTCTGTTTGCCTCCTCTGTTTATGATGTTTATGCTGGTATATTGCTTTGGGCGCTGTGCCACTGCTGATCAGTGCCACAGTGCAAGTGCTCCCTAAGTAAAATTGCTGTATTGATTGAATTCCATGTTTGGCTTATTTGGTTTACTGTCAGTCCCTAGTCTAGTGCACGAGGAGTGCCAGGGCTTGTAAATACAAATGCTGCTAGTGGGCTTGCAGCACATGTTGTGCCACCCACAAGAGCGGCCTAGTAAAAGTATGTCTAAAGGTCTGCCATTGCTAGACCTACGTGCAGTCTGGTACTGTCACGCGGACTGTGCAAGTACACCTACTTGCCAGTCCCCAAACCTTCCCTTAACTGCATGTTAGTCACCCCTATGGTAGGCCCGAGGGCAGGGTGAATTGTAAGCATAAAGTAGGACAAGCCTGACGAAGTCGGCATGTCCTAATAGTGAATTTTCGCCATATTCGTTTTTCACTATTGTAAGGTTACCTGCTCTCCATAAGTTAGAATGGGCTGCCAGGATTATTAATGGTATAATCCTAGCGGGCTCGGGGAGCATGGTACAATGTTGAATTTGGTATCCCTGAACTCAGGGTTTAATAATGCATCGGTTTGGGTGGATGGTTTTTGGACTCTATGTTTGAAAATAGCACTTTTAGAAAGTGGCTATTTTCTTGTATAACTATTACTGGTTTCTACTGGTTTGGTGTGTGTGTGACAGGGGCTGGGTGGCTCCAGAGTTCTGAATGAGTCAGTGTGGGGTGAGTGAGGCATTTGCATTGAGAGTAGGGGAAGAGTAGCTCCTGATAGCCTGCCCTGCCTGACGCAATGTTGGCTCCACCTCCTGCCGTGCGACTGATAGCTCTTCTCCTGCCAGTGACAATACTGGCTCCACCTCCTGCTGGGCGTCTGAGGACCCGGCCCTGCACAGTGAATAGGCCAGGTGCCTCGGCCTCGCTACATCCACAACAAACCCAGGATAAGGGGAATTCCCCTGCATGGACAAAGGGATCAAAGCAGAAAAGGGGTATAAGAGAAGGACCCCTGAACCAAAGAATTTAGATCAATTCTGACAAGGTATCCTGACCAAGGACAAGAAGCCTGCTGATCCAAGGACTTGCCTACCCCTTCTGCCAGAGTGCTGTTTGCTGGGGGGAATCCTGCAGTCACTTCTTTTTTTGCCAAGAAACCAGGAGAGAGGAACTGAGTGTGTACTCTCAAACTTTGCCAAGGAAATCTCCAAGGGATGGAAGAGTGGCAGCCTCCTGTTGAAGTCACAGGGCTAAAGGACTTCACCATTTGCTGAAAGTGCTTGTTGCTGGAACCTGAAAATCCAGCACCTCTGAAGAAATCCAGCAATCCCGACGCCGACGGACGCCACCGAATCCAGCTCGACATCGTGAGTGCAGCTCCCGTGTCACGCATCTTCGACGCCGGCCGCTGGGCCTGATCGACGCCAAAGACGCGATGCCGGACATCTCGACGCCGCTGATCACTGTGTGCTTCGCTTTTCCAAGGTACTGTGTTGTGGGGGGTCCGTGTGACTCCGGGCACGACGTAGCGCTCCTCGCGGTCGATGCCGAACCTTTGGATTAACTTTGCCTTGACATCGTGTGACTCCTGTGTGGGTTACATTGTTGCCAAGAACTGTGATTTAAAGAAGAAGAGTTGCTTTGTTACTAAAGACTTTGTGCTAAGAAGAAAACTACGCTTGAACTATTATTTTTCCTCCCAAGAGTATTTATTAAGATTGTGGTATATTTTTGTCGTTATTTGGTCTTGTGCTAAGCCTTATATAAACATCCTTATTTTTATAATACTACTGTGTCATGTCCATTTGTAGTGTATTCACTTTATCACTGTCTGTGGTCATAAATGCTTAACGCACTTCCTCTGAGATAAGCCTGTCTGCTTTGCCAATCTACCAAGGGGGTGAGCAGGGGTTATCTAAGTGTGTGATCCCCGTGCCCTGACTAGAGGAGGTGAGTCCCTATTTGTCAGAAGTGTATACCTCTGCCAACTAGAGACAGCCAAGTCTAACACTAATATACAAGAAATTGATCAACAATCGGGCAGATCTCCTTGTACGTCTCAGGGACCTGGGATGGGCTGGAACTGGACGATGAGGACTGGCAGTCTGCATTGTCCTCACCCAAGGAGGTGGCTATTCCTGCCCGCCTCCGTCTTGTTCAGCTTAAGATTCTCCATCGTGTGTATGTCACCGGTCCTCGTCTGGGTTTTTCTGCTGATGGGTCATGTAAGCGTGGCTGTGGAATGAGTGCTACTTTCCTGCACATTATTTGGGCATGCCCAGAGGTGGCCGTGTTTTGGAATCGAGTGCATGCAGTAATGGAGTGTGTCACCGGAGTTGCTCTGCTGCCTGAGGCCCGACGATGTCTGTTGAATGTGTGGGAGCCGAATGATTACAACGCTGCTCAGACTCGGTGGGCAACCCTCGGGAACATAATCGCCAAGAGAGACATTGCGCAGTTGTGGGGTTCCCGACGGCCGCCCACTTAGTCAGTATGGAAGGAGAATATGGATCGGTGTATGTTTAGAGAGAAGACTGTGTATTTGGCTAGGGGCAGGCCTGGAGCGTGGACTAGAATCTGGAGCCAGTGGAACGCCTATCGAGGGAACATATGCACACCCCCGTTCGAGGACAATTCAGACATCTCCTTTTCCCCCTGATCCGTCATTCCATGTTTAGTTTATTCTTGTACCTAACTTCTGACTTACCCACTGGCCCCCCTGACCCCCTCCACCACCTATTCATTTGCTCAACCTTGCAATTGAGGGTCCCTCCCGTACGAGCACAACTTCGTAGACAATGTTTTAGGCCTTGAGAATTGTTTCTTTCTTTTCTTTGTTTTATTTTTTATAAAAAACAAAATACTATTCTACCATTGTTCTATTCTGTGTTGCTACGAATCTTATCCTGCATTGATGCCGGACCTCCGAGCTGTCGGCGAAGGAGCTATGGTGAACACTGACTGCTTTTACTTTTGCTAGCGGCCGGCCCCTGCGGATGTAGGCCCGTGAGTGTAACCTTCTTTAAATGCACAATAAATTATTTTTTTTAAAAAGATGTGGAGGCAGAGCCTTTCCCTACTTGCACCCTTTATACAGAAATAATGTACCTTTTAACCTCCGTCTCTGTACAGATTATAATACATTTAGAAAAATGCTTAAGATGTTTCTGTTTCAATTGAGCTCTGTTTTTTGCCTGAAACTGTTTCAGCGCTGAGATTCCCCTCCCAGGGTGGATTGTGCGCTATATTAAATTAATATAACATCAGGTCCTGCTGTCATAAAGCGCCGATGACGTCAGAGAGTACTCAGATGAGACAGCCTTCCTTCCACTGCCATTGAAGGGGAGAGGCAAAGCATAGTCAGAAATGAGTGGAAGGCATGTGTTGCATCTGGACTTTTACTGTGGTCATCAGATGGTCCAATCAAAAGGACCTAAGGCTCTTTCTGCGCCAGTCCTAAAAAAGAAAGAGCAGTGCAGGGAAATGAAAGAAGAAGTGAAAAAAAGGAGGAAGAGGAGACAGGGGTTACAGAGAGTTCTCAAAACAATAAATGTACCAAAGCTTAGAGCGGGAAAGGACTTGGTTAAAGAGGAATAGAAAGTAATAAAAGAAACTAGGTGAATAAAAAGGATATATTTTCAAAGTAAAAAAAAAACAATTTAACATTGTCTCTGCAAGGATGCTTATGGTTAGCTGGTAACATATTTACATAGAACCAGAGACGATACAAGAAGTCTGCAATGTTATGAAACCTTTGTCGCAGTGCTAACTGTTGGGTGCGGTACTAAGGTCCCAACCAGCAGGGATTCTCGATTTCCAATTGTGACACTTGAGTCTTTTGCCTCTGGTGTCCTGGGGTCTTGCCTACTTGGAACCAAGTCAAAGCACCGAGCACATCCCTTTAGCACTTGACTCTCAGAGTAGCGAAGAAGAGTGGTCCAAGTGGTCCTCGGGAGGTGATGTGGATGGGAGACTCAGTATGACTCTTGACCAGAGGGTATGACCCGCAGTGACAACGGGTCCCAACCCTCCATCTGGCTGAGGGGCATCTGCTGTAGGCGGCTTTCCACATCCTCCGGTGAAGTTGAGCCAACCACGTCAAGTATCGATATGACGCTGGAGGGGTTTCTTCAGGAGTCCCACCGGGGGCGACAGCTGGTGGTCAGTGACTGGGCACAGAGATCCCTGGGCAGTGGATATGAGGACAATCCAGTAGGACAAGGGAGGTTGGGTCTGTACTGGTCGATTACTCCAAATTATAACAAAGCCACGAGCCCGCGTCAGACCCTAAGAAGAGGCAGTACTGACATCAGGGCCGGCCCTAGGCATGTGCAAACTGTGCACCTGCACAGGGCCGCCAAACCCCAGGGACCGCCACGACGACCGACGGACAAGCCGAGGATCGGATCGGAACTTGGATCACTGGCGGCCCCCTGGCAGGATTTGGCGGCCTCCGGGCAATGGCAGCGACGTGAGCGTTGTTGTTGTTTAAATTGGTTTCACTTGCCCAGACAGCCAGCCAGCAGACAGTTGGGTCCCAGGGCCGTCAAGCTTAGCCCTAGGACGAGCGGTGAGTGGGCACTGGGGACAGTACAGCAGAGAGTCAGTGACAGCCAGCGTCTCCTGACGGTTAGAGTGGCAGAGGGGAGGAGAAGGGGGGGGAGTGTTTCGGCTGTTGTGTAAGTAAGTTCTCTGAGGCCTGTGGCGAAATCGGGACAGCAAAAGGGACACCAATTGCTTGACAATAATTGTCTTACGTGGCTTATTACGTCGTACCAGGGACCTAAGCTATTCTGTTATGAACTACCATGCAATGTTTTTCTTCACCTCATATCTACACGAGTGGAAGCTGTTCGTGTAGGTCTAAATGCAGTGCTTGTGTGCTTTTTCGTCCTTATTTTTGGGTTTACTTTAGTCCACGTAGTGTCTTTATCTACAACTAGCACCTCGGACAGTAGGGTCAGAGCACTCCAAATGGAAAGTTAAGTGCAGAGGAAAAACACATGTGTCAGGTGGCATTTTCGGTGTCTTCTGAAGGAGGAGCACTGTCCAAGGGGTCCTTATCATTCCAGGTGACCGTTACCCAGGAGGCAATTTTCTAAGAATCCGTCACAAAGAGGCTCTAAACCGATGTTTTAATTACCACTACTTTACCCACCAGGTGGACAATCTACAACTGACTCTTCTGTAACATATATTTTTAATCATCTTCACTGAAAACCCATCCAAATTCAAACCTTAACCACACGTGAACTATAAATCTTTACACAAAGCCTTGAACAGACTGTAACGTGTGCAACTTCACTAACCCTATATTTGATTTAACCCTAGACATCGTCCTATAATGTACCTTATAGCACTACTCTACACACCTTGTACCTCTGTGTCTGGTTGCTTAGTGCTCTGCGTGTGTTGCTGACGTTCTTTCTAGGTGCTTGCCCCCTATCGAACCAGGCAGGGTGCAGGATCCTGAATGATTTTGATTTTGTTGTGGGGCACCAAAGGAAAGTCAAGCAAGAGCATACCTTTAACATGGTTCTCATGCTCCTGGCCCCCACTCCCCAGACAACATAATGACTGTCCTTATATTATGATGTCCATACCCAAAGAGCTGAGAGGTCCTATGTACATACCACTTACAGGCTACCAGATTTCCTATATGGATCAAAGTTAGACTTAGCCCAGACTTGATCACCTTGGATTGTGGCTTTATTTTGCACGCAAGAATGTGTCACTCATAGTCGTTAAAATGTCACTCATAATTACTTTGAAATTATGAAAATGTCACACATAGCAATTTGAAACCTTGGCAGCTATGAGGAGCTTTGATTCACTCAGAATCCTTCAGCACAGGGAGCGCGGGAACCCTCTGGTAAGCAGACCTGCAGAGGGTGCATGCTTTCGGAGGCCTGGGGGGCTCCAGCTACAGGCCAGGCTCCGGATTCTACTCCCCGTATAACCCCCTTCCCCATAAAGTACAGGCCCAGTCACATTGGAGAAAGCCTGCCCCGGAATTAATGCATGCACTTCCTGCCGCCAGCGCACAGTGTGATCTTATGAATGTCACTGTGTTACCCCATCCACGGCAGCTGCTTTTCAAACTGTGGTTAAAAGTAGTAAACACCACCACAGAAAGGAAACAACGACTCTCTTCCGTGGTTAGTTACAAAAATTTTGCAATCGAAAGTCTGGCTGAAAGAAGGCGCACACATTAGGCAAAAACATAATGGGTGTGCAAAGTTACAAAGTTTGTTTTTTGTTATTTTTGGCAACCGTTCTGAAGTTATGCTTCAAAGTTTTTCATAGCGCCACTTTCTAGTGTCGAAGCCGTAACCTTTGCAATAATGTAATTGCCGCACGTATTCCTATCTAACACTAACATAGTAGTACGGAATAAAACATGCCCCAAGTAAACACTTATTATTGTGCAAGGCCATTCTGTTAAAAAAAAACTGTCCAAGAGGTAAACTTGCAAATACATATTCTGCATAGACTTTCTTTCTAGGGTGACTAGTTTGATTAGATGAGAGAGAAAGGTGTCTTACAGTCTGGTGAAACTTTTCTCATAATGTGGAAATGGGGGGGTGTTGGGCAGTGCCGGAAAATGGAAAACATTTACTCCGGGTCTGGGAGGCCATAAATTTGGGTTCAAGGTCTTGCGGTGGAAAGGGGGTGGGGTCACGAGAACAGAGTCTGACAGTCAATTTATAATTAAAAAAAAAAAACTCTACAGCAAAGAAATAGTTGACAATAAGTACAAATGTGACTGCGCACCTGTTCTCTTTGAATAACAAAGAGGCCATGTTTAGAAAAATACTTTATGGGTTGGGGCACCTGAGCCTGCAGAGATCTTGTGTGCCAAGCGATTTTCCAGGGCTAATAACGGTAAAATAACTCTGGTGGTTAATGCACTTGCTGAAGAGATATGTGTTTTGTCTCGTGCAGTTCTGAGTCATAATAGCTTATACGTTTAACATGCCTACTGCAAATCAGGTTGTGAAGCCTGCAGATCATGTACTTGTATTTTATATTTCTAGGGAACTGTGTAACTACTTTTGACACTGAGATGCTTTTGTACTTGGAGTTCATAAATTAAAATCCTTTGAATATTGCAGTGATCTATGAAGCTCCATCAAGGAGTTGCATGTAACCTGCAAGACAAAGGTTTAGAACCTTAATGTGTTTTTTCTCAATCTGTCATTACTCTAAGGTTACTAAAAGTGTTCCTTTGGGTAGCAATAACGTCTTATTAGCATAGATACCCCCAACCACTCTGGTGTGTTCTAAATCCTGGAGGGGTGTATGCAGATGAATAGCAGATTTCACCATAAGCTAGCATGGAGGGATTATGTGGCAGCTCCCCGGCACAGTGTATAACACGCAGGTGATAGATTTGAATGTTTTTGACCACTGTGTTTCTGCTGTTGTTGCAATAGGTCCTTCAGTTACCTGTTGGTCACAAAAATGAGGGTTCCTGCCATATAATGGTGAGATTAGTGAGTTATGTGCCAGCACCATAGAGCAGCATGTAAACTGCCAGGCATACGCTGGGAAACTCCATCTCAATATGCATGTTCACGTGTGTATGTGTGAGGTGCCTGAATTGCTTTTGAGAAGAGAGTAAGACTGTTCCTTGTGTCACCCCAACTAATGGATCTGTATTAAGGTAGACATTAAAAAGGCCAAACTGCAAACTGGAGGAAAATAAAAATGTGTTTTTATTAAAAGGTTTTAGACAAAAAAAACAGACATCATTCTTGTCCAGACATCACCAGCTTGAAGAAACAGAAGTGCCACTAAGGTCACTGCAGTCTAGCAATCACATCAAACTATATTTAATAGCAGCCCGTCCCAACGTTGTCCGGGTATGAGTTGCTGCCGGCTAGTAGTATATTGTTTTGTAAGATTTCGTTTTGATAGCATTTCTTATCTGTGACAGACCTGTGAAACGCTCCGATTCACAGTGCACTGCTGATGCACTTAAGAGTGCGCGTTCAGTAGTGTGTGAACTCGAGTTTCCCTACTTTATTTTTCCTTGCAAATATGAGAGTCGCATGTCTCAATTTTTTGTAATACCACAAGAGAACAGTGAGGGTCCAATCTGTGGCCTATGGGAGTGTACAGGACTTTAGAGGAGCTCTTTCTTCGGTTCAGAAATTTCCTTCCATAAACATTTTTTGTGCGCCCAGTCCCTCAGGTCGTGTGTCACAATGCCCTCCTCCTCCTAAATTGTATCGTTCTGAGACTAATTTGGAAGGGTAGGAGCAGCCGCTCAGGTACTGGTCAATCATCTAACGACTTTTCTGGACGTATTATTAGTAAAACACCTTCCTGAGCTCCGCCCCGTCCGGACCCCCTCTTCCGGGGCCCCCACCTACGCTCCCTGCACAGGGCCACCATGAGCCTAGAGCCGGCCCTGCTGACATCAAGAAATAGCTCCTCTCCGTGCTATAGCGCTGCTCCTCTGACACATCTGGCTGATGCCTCTTGCAACAATTACCCTCTGCTCCATTTGTCACAGTGGATTATGTAGTGGTATGGTGCAAATTAGCGGTTCGGCTTCCTGCGTGACGTCGCAAGTAAAGTTATTAGTTAAAGTCCTATATTGAGCCTGCCTATCCAGCTGCTGCCCTAAAATAAATGGCTGTAACTCAGCTTGGCATTTCGCATAATTTGTTGAACGCAAAATGGGTCTACTGCGTCATTTTTTACTGCGAGGTACTGGCGATGCAGTTCACCTATTTTTTTTATTTTTTTTGTAATTTCAAAAAGGAAATTACTCATAGTTTGCACACCTCTAGTGTTGATGCTCTCGATCCCCGAGTGTCACCAAAGAAAATAAAATACTGAATTATAATGCCCTGCATGATGGTTTGAGCTAGTACTGGGCCAGACTGGAGCCTGGACTGAACTGTGTCTCTTTCTCTCTCTCCTGCCTCTTATTTTCTCAGATTCCTTTTCTGATTTCTGTTTCTCTCCTGATTAATGTGTTTTTCCTAATTTACACTGGTGAAAGGCTTGAGCCAAAACCCTTAATGAAATTAAATCATAATTCATCTGTATTTAATACACACCAGGAGCCCCTGAGTGCAAAGGATGACCCTTTGCTGTGGGCTGATCTAATTACAGCTCTGTTTGCCTTGCCTCTTAGTGATTTAAATGGAGACATAATTTCATCTGTGTAGATCATGGGCGTCAATTCTGGCCGCAGAAGTAGGCAGCTGCTACCCCCTGCCTTGGCTTTTGGGAGCCTTGCTGCTGTTCTTGCCACCCCTGGCAAGCAGGAGTCGATGCATCACAAATTAATTCTAAAGAAGACTGCAAGCTGGAAGAAATACAAATTAAGCAGGTCAAACAGTGTTAAAGAATCCTTCACAGTGAATGAAAACATCAGACAGATACTGCTCACTACATGGCGCAGAAATGACCTCTAGCTGAGCGAGCCCGAGTGAATGTAGAAACAGATGCTTCTGTTTAAACATAGAGGATATCGCATCTTGGCCTCATTTATGAAAAGTGACGCATTGCTGCGTGAAAACAGCGATGCGTCACTTTTCACTGCACACTCCTTGCGACACCAATGATGCGTCATATTTAATGTATGACGCATCATGACGCAAGGACTTACAGATACGTCAGTATTTCTGACGCATCTGTAAGCTCAAAAGTGACGCATTGCTGGAGTGTGTCACAAAAGTGACGCAACTCCAGCAATGCATCCTTTCACATGGGGCAAGCCCTATGTGAAAGGGCCTGCGTCAGTCTTACGCCTGCTGTGAGGCAGGCGCAAGATTTTGACGCAACAGCATCCTAAAAGTGACGCAGTGAAATCTCATAGATTTCACTGCGTCACTATTACGAGGCTTTTTGCGGGTGAACGCCCCCTCTGCATACATTATACCTGACGCAGGTATAATGTGGCGCAGGGGTTTAAAAAGTGACGCATCTATCTAGATGCGATTCAGAAAAGGGGGGTCACTTTTTAAATATGGCGCAACAAGGCGCATTTTTTACGCCGCTGGTGCGTCACAAAAAGTGACGCCCCGGCCGGGCAAAACTGACGCAAGGCCTCATAAATAAGGGCCCTTGTGTGTAAACTGCCACCTTTTTATTGCAGTTTTGCAGCGCCACCCAGAGGCCAGAAGAAAGAAAGTGCCCTGGGGAACAAGAGGCATGTGTGTCAGTTTTGTATGGCAGACGGGGTAGCAGAAGCTGTGACCCTTTCTGTAATACTGATGGCGCTGGCGCACATTTTACCCCTGCCTTAGTGTACTAGGGTGTTCCTGCATTTGCATGGGAGAGGCCTATGCAAATGAGGGAATAACTTTGCTTCTTCACCCACGCTGTATTACCACTGAGGGTGCACAGGCAAACATGCCCTTGGGAGGCGCACTGAAAAATGTGGTGGACCGTCTGTGCCCGCCGGGAGCAGCCCTCTCGAGGGGTATAAAGTGGGTCCAATGGAACTCTAGTAAGTGAGAGTGGGTTGTCGCCTGCACAGTGAAACACGGAGCAACTTTGAAGCATCCACCCTGTATTTCACTTGATCTCGCTGCTCCCAGGGGGTATGAGTTTGCGGCTGCCCTGAGGCAGCGCCTTCAGCATAATAGGGTGCACTTTCCCTGTTTGCGCCCGGCGCACCTTCTGAAAGATGCACCCTTGTGAGAAATACAGACGCCTTGCATTCAACGCATCACACATCAATATTATTTTATTTTAAACCACTAAGCTCTACATTTTTCAGCAATCCTACATTGATAGGCCTGACTGTGTCCTAAGCAAAGTGTCACCCTGCCTCCTGCTGAGTCATAAATAAGCCTTTTTAAATTCCCAAAGAAGGTGCATTTTTACATTGAAAATCCATTCTTAAACCCTAATTTACCAAAAGGCACCTGGATGTACTGACAAGTCACATGGCATGGAAGTGAATATTCATCACTCTAATAATCAGACATCTCTACAGCAGGGGTCTCCAACATTTTCCGTGTTAGGAGCTAGTTAAGTGCAATGGAAATTATCCCGAGCTACTAAAATGACTAGTGAAGTGATAGTGACCACATCAGACAAGATGACCTTAGTGGCATCATCTGCAAGATTACCAGTACCGTGACCCCCATACATCAGGCAGGATCACCAGAAGGAATTTAAGAAATGCACGCTCAATCGGCGATGCTTCTACATTGGTAATACATACCGGCCATAGCAGCAACGCCCCTGGCACTAAGGTAATCCTATCGGTAGTATGTCTCCCCTACACTTCATGATTTATATCACTCACATATTAGATTTAAGTATACTTTGGAAATTCAATTTTTTTCTCAAAACATCAGCTTGTGAGCACTGAAAATACACACATTTTCGTGTCATATACACAGTGTTCAATTTTTATATACGTATTTTAATTCAAGCAAAGACATCAGATTTAGTAGGCTGGGCTTCGTACAGGCAAGGTACTCACAGGTAGCTGGAGTGCCTCACGAGATACTCACAGGAGAAGCCTGGTCTGCCCCTCTTCAAAAATCTCGCCAATGTTTGTTTCTCTTTAGTACTCTGCAGTGCACGTGCTCTTATCAAATGTCTCTTTATTTCTTATGACGGCATTGGTGGCAAATGTGACCTTATATCGTAAGCTCTGATGCAGATAAGTCCAGTCAAAGGTCACGTGACATCACTTTCTGTGATATAATCAGACAGAGAGGAGCATGTGATGTCAGCATGTGATGTCACTTCCCCTGCCCCTGGAATTCTGATGGATATTCATTCATAACGTAGAGGAGTCCTCAAAGCAATCATTGAGTCGCGGGGCTCGATTCACACAACTAACTTAATTCAAAATCCTAAACTTACTACTTTTGGTATTCACAGAAGGCATTTTGTAGTAGTAATGTTAGGCTTTGGTCCTAAGTTTGACTTATGACAAACTTAAGACAGACTTAAGACAGACTTAAGACAGACTGTTTGTCTTAAGTTAGTTCTGTGAATCAGCCCACTATATTTGTCGCACACTGACCATGACGATCCCTCTGTGCTGTCAGTGTCTGCTAGGAGATACTGAGCTACAGTGAGGTGTGCTGAGTCCAAGAGAGGTGTGGGGCAAGCTCTGGAGGTACACGGACACCACTGCATGCAGTATAGTGTATCCTATCTTCACGGTGGGGGGGTGAAGGGGTGGGGTGAGTCCACGCCACTGTCGCTATATTCAGCCCTGTAGATGTCGCTTCTCACACGCATCTATCCCTGCACTCCAGGGTTTAGCCTTGAAGACTGGTGCATTTACTGCCGACTCAGCCTTGGTGGGACTTGAGTAACTTTGTAAGGTGCTGAAGGAATAAGTCTACAGCTTACATCCCCGCAGGTGAGAGGTGTCCCCCAAACTAGCCTTCCTGACGCTGCTCTTGTCGTTTTAAGTAGATAGGTAGCGTCATTGATTGTCGAGCCAGCTGAGAGCTGAAGGCAGCGCCTCGGAGATCCAGCCACGGTCATCGCAGCGCTTGCTGTTGACTGGGTTTGTAAATAAAACACAATAAACAGTCCTTGCAAGCACTTATTAACGTTCCAATAGCTGCCCAGCAGGAGGTTAGAAATGCTACTTTGAACGCGAGATTACCATTAAAGCTAGTCACATAAATTGCATCAATGATTTGTTCATTAAAACATTCAATCCTCTCCACAAGATGCTTCCGCTAGGGTACCAAAGGATGAAGGATTTGATGAAAAGTGCTGGGTCAATGAAGGAAGAACGGCTTAGGCTGGTGCTGGCTGGTAGAGCAGCTGTTCAGGGGTTGGCAGCAGGTGTCTGGCAGCCCAAGAAACACACACAGAAGGGGCCCCTGGATCTGGTATAAATAGGGCACTCACGTGCCAGCAGGTCACCAAGTGTGTATTTTTACTTTGTGTTCTGGTGATTCTGCATTGCTCATTTCAGAGGCGGGGAAAAGACCAGTGTGCAGGAAAAAAAACAGGAAAGGAAGAGCCAGTCACCCTGCTGGGGAACTAGCTGAGATCCCCATGTTAGAAAAGCATCCCCATATTATACAAGTCCCGGGGTGTCCTGTTGTTGGGCACAGCTCCTGTTTCAGCTGTCCACAGACACCAGGCTTTGAAGTGACGTGCACAACTTCAGAGACCCCTGCCTGACTTATCTCAGCCCACCTCATCCATAGGTTCCATTTCACATATGAGTAGTTCTTTCAGCCATTTCTCTCTCTCCATTGCATTCTGTTACTTGCAGTTTTGATGTTTAAAGCGGCATGCCCATGAAAGGAAATAAAACCAAGCGCTGGCAAAGCGATGTATTTTTCTTTAATGCACCAGCACATTCAATCACAGGCGTCCTATAATGCTGCTTGCAGCCATTGTGTGCACAAATGTTGGTTATCGCATTACAACCGGTCCAACCAGATCTGCCAACGCTGGGAAAAAGAGGCAAAAATATAGATTTCTGAGTAGACTGTATCTAGGATAAATAAAGCTGAATGTGACAAACCGCATATTTGAGTTTAATTTTCAGATATAAAATAATTCATTGTGCATTCTAACGGAAATACTTCTAGGGAGGTAGAAGCAGAACGCAATCAAGCATTGCATCAAAGCCCGCCAGACCCACCTACTACTCAAACGTCCAACACCATACACCTCTTCTCTAGTGAAAAAAATACAGAAGCTCCAACAGCACGTGGATAATACTAAGCCTGGTTCATCTCTCACACCTGCCGCTTGCAATGGTCCTCCTTCAAAGCCCTGCCTCTCCCAGATGTGAGTGGCGAGTCCCTCAAAGTCACGTCTTATCATCGTCCTTCATCAAAGCTCCCTCTAGGGATGCTCTCTCACCCCTACTCATCATTGCCATGGCTCCCTCACTCAAGGCATCTTTCCAGAAATCTCAAGACAGGCCACATCCTCCCACTCCTAAAGAAACCTAACCTAGACCCTGAAGACCTCAACAACTACCAGCCTATCACTCACCTGTCACTCATCAGCAAGATCATTGAAAAGCAGTCTATGTTCAATTCCAAGAGCACATCAATGCTAACCATGCACTTGATGGAGCGAGCTTCAGAAATGATTTTATTCTGGCTCGTGATATAAAACTCTCATAACTTGAATTAACATATTAATGAGTTATTGCATGGTTTGTTGTATTAAACCAATTTAGAGTAAAATTCCTCATCATTACATGGGACTAATGTGCTTTATGTTGCATTTGCAAGTTTGTTTAATAATTCATAACTAATGTTGTTTTGTCTGTCCTATTGTCTTTGTCAATGTAAATGAGGCTGATTAATTAATGGCATGTGCTCTTATCGTGTGTGCTTTTGTCTTTGTCTATGTTGTGTCTGTCTATCTTTTTACTCTTTCAGATATATGAAGAATCCAGCTGGACCTTAAGAAGAATGGTAGATATTAAATGTGCTGCTTTTTCTGTGTGCTTCTGCTAGGTGACTTATACTAATGGGTTAACATTAGCTATGTAGGTTGGAAACAGAATGACTTTCATTACCTGAATTAATTATTGTTTTGTGTTTGTTTAAATAATAGTTTTCTGAAAAAGTGACGCACGCTAAAAGTGGCGCAGTGACGCAAGCAAAAGTGGCGCAGAAAATTGACGCTTTCTGAAAAGAGGCCTGCTGATGAAAAGCCACATGAGAAAAACTTATTTTGAAAAGGATGAGAAGCCTATGAACTTTTATTGTGAAAAGTTTTGAAAAGAACTGCAAAAGGCACTCTGTGGAGAGGTTTGCTAATGTGCCACGAGAAGCTCAGAACGGACAGGCTCAAGGCCAGGATGTGAGTCGCGGCATTTTTGTGCACTACATGAACAATCTTTGCTACAAAATGTAGCAGCCTAAGGAAGTGCTGCCAGGACTCTGTTCATGAACAATGGCTTTGTGTAAAAGCCTGGACTTGAGGTGGAAGATGTCACAGTTTACTGTGGCGTGAGGTGGTTCAGCCAATGAGGAGCCAGAATTCAGCTGATGGAATGTGAAAATAGTTAGTTTCGCCTTAGTTTTAGGGTATAAGAATTAGCTCAAGGAGCAGATTTTTGGCTTACGCTTCTTGATTCCAGAGGGACGTGTTCTGCTGTCCGATGATTACACGTAAGGAAAGCTGACTTTAAAAGACTTTGTTTTCAGGCGATGAGGGTAGAGACAGAGAGTTAGTTAGGGTTTGAAAATGCTCTTTTTCACTTATTTCTGCTAATGAATAATCTTTTCTTGAATTAAGCTCTCTTTATAAATGCTGAATAAATTTTCTTAATGACTTTTTCTAATGCTTGCTTAATAAAGTTCCAAAGCCTAAGTTTTCTTGAATATGTTTGAATAAACTTTTAAAATGACAAGCTGGTCTTGTTTATTGTAGATAGTTTAAACAACATATCAGATCCATTCGCCTCATGATTCAGCTGCTCTGTTATTTTATGGGCCTGGTATTGATTGATAAGTTTGGTGGTAGATAGTGACATCATTTATGCAGAATTTTTAGTAGGAGCGCTGGATCACACTGCACAGCTGCCAGTCTCACTTTAGATCACGCTGCGGCATAGAGACAGCCACCTTACTTATCATAAGCAATGCCCTCTTGACCACAGATGTTACTGATATTGGTGGTCCTCTCAGCTGCCTTTGAGCTCCCACCCTCATACGTACCTTCGAGTTGTAAATGGATCCCACCAGCAATGTCCTTCACTGATTCTCTTTGACTGCACCTGCCTGCATAGGGATCTCTACTCCCCCTTCAAAGTACAGGCAGATTGCGACCTGCACTACTTTTCAAATCAATATCAGGTGTTTGACAGGGGCACTTCAGGGTAACAGAAGATCCCTATCACATGTGGAGTCCACCTGCATTCAATACTGTCGCCTGCCATCTTCAACATTTACACGGAGCCGCTTTGAGCTCTACTCACAGATCACAGCATCAAGATTCACCAACATGACGCTGTTAGACAACTCTACTTGAAAGTCTCTCTTGCTTCAGACATCCAACACCTCAAACACTTTGAGCACAGGATTCAGACCTGGACGGGCAGTGCCCACCTGAAGCTCCACTCAACCAAGACAGAATGTTGTCTGCCCAGAACAGTAAGATACAGTACAAAGTTGTCTCTGTGGCATGAACCGTGATTGTTTCGAACCCCAAGTCTTACTGAATACCAAGTCACTTGGATTCGCCCCAGATATAAATTTGTCCCTCAAGGACCACATTGCCAAAGAAAACAAAGACATCCTGGTACCAGCTCTCCCTTCTGAAGACTGTCAGATCACTTCTTCTGGAAAGTGACTGGTTGGTGGTAATGCCCTACTCCATGGCCTCTCAGACTCTACAACGACACCCTTTGAGGGCATCCTACACGCAGCAGCACATCTCCTCCAGGGCCTGAAGAAATATGAACACGTCATCCACACCCTGATAGAACTCAATGGCTCTCTTGCCAACCCTCACCAGCTTCAAAACTAGCTGCATCATTTACGAAGCCATTACAAACTTCAACCCCTCTTATCTTGCAAACTCATTAACTCTGGGCTACTGGACATCTCCATAGCCAGGGCACCATGAGACTGCATGCTAATAAGTGTTAGAAAAGAAAAACCAAGACAATATCTATGCACCCAGGATCTGGAAAAACATCCCCGTATCCACCAGAATTGCCCCAAAAGTGCTCCTGTTTAGGAAAGAGTTGAAGACGCCCTCCTTGAAAAAACACAACATCAAAATGCATTAACCATCCACAGCTTAGCTTCCTTTCCTGTTACTCGGAGATTGTAAACTTCTCTTTGGCCATGTACAGCGCTCCACTACCTTTTGACTATGTTTGACCTATTTTGTCATGGTGTTCTCAAAGAACTCTGGAGCAAACCTTTTGCTGCTTCAAAGGCTTTTCCTGTCTTGTGAGTAGGCCTACTCATCAGATGAGACTGTCATTCTTTTAAGTGTCACTAGACATGCACTGACACATTTGATGACGTTAGGTCAAAAGCATTTTTTTTAAATAGTCATTTAGAAGATGTTGTTGTGATGGCGTGAGGTGATGCTGTATTACATTTTGTATTCTGATTTGTCAATTTGTCAAATGACGTAGGATCACTTTATGCTGCCAATGTGATTTTGCTGTGTGTGGGGTCATTTCTGGAGGTGAGCCAAAGTCTGGTTTTTCTGACTTTAAAGAAAGGACCAACACCAGTCTGTCTCTTGCTTAGGACTTAGAGGTATTTTAATGTGAGGCTTGACTTTCGGTCATTTCTCTTTGCTGCACTCGATTGAGCCTTATACTAATTCCACCACGCATTTTGACTATTATTTTTGCTTTCTGTATTGCAATTTAATTATTTATTAAACCTTCCTGGTTTTTAAATTGAAGAAGGTTTAAGCCTTTTCTTGTTTCCAGATTTATTTAATGGACTATGTTGATTTATTTGTTGTTAATCTGTTATCTGTAGGGACACTTCTCCCCTTATAATTTGATCCGAGATTATCTGATAAAATAGCATCAACAGCAGCTATGAACAAGGATTTTGTGAATGTGCTTCAGGCAGTAGAAGTACAGTGAGAAGGAGACGTGGGACCCTCCTGTGAATTCAGCTGCCTTGCACGCCGATCGGAAATCCAGCATGGAGCCCCCACGAGTCTGTTAATTTAGCACTCTTGCTTCACTGTCTGAGTGAGGTCCCTTGGATTACTGATGTGTGAGGAGGGGTGCACATCTTAACCTTCTCCCGAGGACACTCATCCGCTTCTGTGGCGGTAGACTCTTTAACACCTTGGGTGCTAAGCTTATTCCCCTCCTGTGCTGAAAGTTGTTGAATCCACTTTTTCATGACGAGCTCAGCTCGTCATGAGCATCGAAGGGGTTAAAGACACAAGATCGCTGGACTGAGCTTCACATCTTGCCGAAGCCGAGTACATGGTGTAGCGTCCTCCCCAGCCAGGGTACTCGCCATTGACTGCACTGCACACGGAGTTTAGGATAACTCATGTTTAATCTTGGGTGTGTAACTGAAATTGAACATTCTAAACCCGCATTCAGTTTGCTACGCTCTAAACGCTTCTGTCACAGTTCTACGCAGTCCGTCAGGAGCCACAAGAGTTCCACCATTGCTAACTCACACAACACTATATCTCCGTCTCTGTGAAATAACATTTTTATTTTAAGAATATATAGTTAACCGTAGCTCTTCAATGAATCTTTGTTGCACTTTGATCACACATCCCAACTGTGTTTTTGGAAACTGGGGCTAGGCAGTAGAAGTGTAAATAAAGAGATTGGGTTTGACTTAAGGGACAGGAAGTAATGGCGCTCCAGCAGGTGCGATTGTAGGTAGTCAAGCAATTTAGATACACGGTGCCAACAGGTCAGAGGCAACAAACCCAGGCAAGAAACAACCTCTACAAAGGTGAAGGACAAGTCCCACACCATACAATGAGTCCAATTCCTGTGCACACGTATTAAATGTCAGGTTCTAGTGTTAGAACCCAGTTAGTCAATTAAAGATCGTGCAAAAAACATAATGAAGGTCGAAATCCAGAGTTACTAATAGAATATGTTTATAATTCACACTTGATCAGTACAAATGAAAGTAAACCAGCCGACACGTGTTCGTCACACTGTGTGGGGGATGTGACTCTTCAGGGCTGAGGTTTTTCAAGAGTAGGCAAGACGGTACGCCAGACCGGTGGCCTTTCAATACCGGCTGCAGAGTTGAATAGTTGCAGATAAAGATCCGTATTGGGCAAATAGTCCTGCCGGATCTGCTACCTGGATTTAACCAAGACACAGATGATAGCACATATCCGTGCCTTCTTCGCTTCTTCTAGAGATAACCTACTGGGGTATCAGTATTAACCTCGGACACACCTGTCCGTAGGTTTGTTCCCATGCCAGCCCTCCCACCGGCAGGATTATTTTCCCAATACTGATCTTTATCCGCAACTACTCCACTCCGCAGCCGGTATTGAAAGGCCACTGGTATGGCGTACCGTCTTGCCTACTCTTGAAAAACCTCAGCCCTGAAGAGTCCCATCCCCCACACAGTGTGACGAATCACGTGTCAGCTGGTATACTTTCATTTGTACTGATCAAGTGTGAATTATAAACATATTCTATTAGCAACTCTGGATTTCGACCTTCATTATGTTTTTTGCACGATCTTTAATTGACTAACTGGTTTCTAACACTAGAACCTGACATTTAATACGTGTGCACAGGAATTGGACTCAAAGCAGTAGAAGTGTCCATTTCCTGCGTTGGTGCTGATTTCCCTTGTCCCTTCAGACCCAGACACAGAGCCCGTCTCTACACTAACATCAGTGGGTTACAAGGGATGAGCCATGTCAGAAATGCAAGCTATCTCATGTAATGGATTTTCTAGGACGTCATGCAGTCAACATGTGTCCTTTGCTAGTCAGAACTTGAAAGGGCTCAGCATTGAAGGGAGCGTCAGATTTTTGTTTTCTAGATTGATGGACAAGCACTGAATCTACTCCTCTAGAAATAATGTATTTTGCATGGCAGTGCTTGTCCGCAAAGGCCTTAATTTTCCTTCAGTTATCCAGGTTGTTTACACACATTTCTTCCTCGGTACTTGAACTTCTGGTAGTCCATTGAGGCAACTTGGTCATCAGGGCTCTCTCAAACATGAAGGTTGCAGTCCTTATTTTTCCCCTGGACCTTTATATAGCACAACCTTGACCTGGACGTATCAGAGCGATTTACATGAGCACCAGTTGTGTTACAGATGAACACATTCATTTTCTATTTTTTTTACTTAGGCACCGGTAGATTAAGTGATCTGCCCAGAATAACAGGATGTTGATCTCCCCTGCTGAGACTCAAACCCAGTTCCCCAGCTTCAAGGTCGACCTCTCTACCCTTCACCTGCGGTCGAGTGAGGGGTCCAACGGTAAGCTCGCAGCGTAGAATTCATGACAGTTTTAAAGTTAAGCTTTTCCAGTAATGCACCCTGAACAGCTTTCTGATGAGTACTCATGAAACGTTCAGCAAGGCTGTTTGCCTATGGCCAAGGAGGTATGCTTTTCTGATGCTTCACATTAAGATAAGTGAGAAAGACTCTGAATTCTCGACTGTTGAACGGTGAGCTATTGTCAGATTTTAAGATCGAAGGAACACCCCATGTCGTGAAGACTCTGTCTAATCACTTAATAACTCGTCCTTGAATGATAAATGAGAGATCTTCTATCAATGGAAAACCATGGTATTCATCATTGATCACCATCAGGTAATGTCCATTGTAAATAGGACCGTAAGAAGTCAACAATAATTTGTTCCCAAACATGCTTTGGCAACTCGGAAATGTTAAGGTTTGTTGAGTGGTTTTCGATGACAGGCAGTTGCATATATGACAGGCCTTCGATATTCTTTGGACTCTCTCATCGAAATATGGAAACCTGACTTGGTCCCATAGAGCTGTTTTTGTGGCCACAAATCTACAATGTCTTTCATGGGTCATGTTGGAATCAGAACTTTCTGGTTGGCTAAAGGGATGCGGCGATGCCCCCAGCCAGGCAGAACCTGGTGCTCCGTCATGGGCGGGTGATTACACTCGCTTTATAACCTGTGCTCACCCTTGGGTAGCTTGGCACTCAGCAGCCAGGTTTTCCTCATAGGCAATCTGTAAAGCTAAGGTACAGCAGTCACTCTCAATAAATACACGGAGTGTTACACAGAGTCCTCGCACAGGATGTATGTAAATAATATTTATATTCACCACACATATTGAACCATTATAACTTGAACATCATATACTTTTGGGCTAAAATGCATTTGAAAATATTACTAGCAGTACTATGCCCACTCGTATTGTTATGATATGAATAGTATGCACACAGTGGACAATTCCTCATCTAAATGTCTCTACATAGAGAGAGGGCACCCTAATGCATTGCTACACGCTGTCCATCCCAGGCCCACCCTAGCAATCTTGATAGTACACTCCCACACATTTATCGGATGCACCCCGGGTCACAACAGTATCAAAGATATGTACATACAAGAAATAAGAACACATTTTGGCAACACCGCTTGCTGAAGCCATGGGGGTAAACCCAATGTCAAATGTATTGTGCTTTTGACATGAAATCAATGTAAAAAGCAGCACCGCCTATCACAGACTATCACTCACACACACACACTCACTCTGCACTGCTGCACGGTGTGAAAGGTATCAGTCCAGTCCATACGGAATGGTCTTACACATGTACGCACTCCGCACCCTAATGCAGTGTAGGAGAGTAGGATCTGCTTGTTATAGTTACGCCCACTTTTTTGCTGATATTTCACTGCTTTTTTACTTTAGTCTGGCATCGGCCCTGCTATCCAGGACCCCAGCCTAGCTGCTTCCTCTATAACATGATTGCATGTACTTTAAGTACACCACAGATTGGATTCTGGGGTACCCTTATAAGTACCTAGTATATGGTATCCTATATAGCATGGGCATAGGTACCCCAGAGGCCTCTCAGAGACTGCAGCATGAGAGACCACTCAAAATGACACAACAGGTCTGCTACAGCAGCCTGTGTAAGTTGATGTATGCACCCCTTACTTAGATATAGGTTTCCTATATCTACCTCATATCACTGCACATACAAACCTATCAGTCACCCTTACGGCAGGCCTTATCAATCCTGAAGGCAGGGTGCTGGGTTTTGTGTGAGAGGGTGCCCATGCATGAGCAGAGCCCCTCTGCAGCCTTCGGAATCTATTATCCAGGGTTGTTGTGTGATGTAGCCAACCATATACTCTTAAGTGCATTATAACCACGCGGTAAATGCTGACTTTGAAATGGCTGCAGGAAACATGTTGTGTTTGGTGTCAAACACCTTGGAATCATACCTCTCCGCCAGTCCTGGTGGGGGAGGTATGATTCCACCCTCCTAGAGGGAGAAATATGAGTACACCGGTACATCCGGTACCAGCTTAACAGGACCCTGGCATCACAAAATGGATGCTGAAAGCCACAGACACACGTCTGCCGTCCTGCTGCTGGACAATAATCCATCTGGGGAGGCTGGGCAATAGGTTTCCTGTCATAGGAAGGTGTAACCACCTCCCAGACAGGCATTAGTGTATTGGGGCTGGGTGGGTACACTCCAAGAGTGCTTTGATGTCTGCACTGGTGGCACATTTGGTGTCCTTGTGCATAGTCTGGCTCAAACCGGTTGCAGGGGCTACCAGCCCCTGCTCTGGCGTGAAACAGGACAATGGATATGGGTGTTGCCACCCCTCTATCCTGATCCTCTGGGGACCATAGGTGGGTCCCCAGAGTTTGTCCCACCCCTTCCTTGGATATAAAGTAGGAACCCCTGACTACAGAACTTCAGATTTACCTGGACGAAACGCTGCAACAGAATCCCAGAACTTCAACTATCTACACTTCGTTTGATGACCGAAGAATCTTCCTTGCAGCAAAGGAGTTACTCCCCTGCAAGGCAGGCACCAAAGAGGCATCTGTCCGTTTTACAACTACGCAGCTCCTGAAGGACTCCAAAGACTTTGCAACACAGGAGGTGGGTTTCCAAGCTTCCCCGAGGGAGATCCGTGCTCTCAGCAAACTTGAGATCCAAAGCCCTTCTGGGGACCATGCATCCCGAACCCCTGGACACCGTGACCATTTACAGCTGCATATGCTTCATGGAAATCCCTGAGGCTGTGCATTGGGGTACTTGTAGTACAGATCCCGAGCAGTAATTCCACTGAAGATTACTGGCCTACACTCCACGAGTGACCCTTGGGCTGGAATTTAGTGATTCCTCTTGAGGTCCTTTTGCGATCTCTTGTCCATCGACTTATGGGTCCCTGAGAAGGGTACTATAACTTTGAATGTGCTTACCTGATTACTCCAGACGTGCCCTGACTCTCCATCACTTGGGGAGTCCCCTGGACCTTGCTGGTGGGTCTCACCAGACACATTGTGTCTCCAACATGAAGGGTTGAAATTTTGATACCCCCTGGAAATGAAGCACAATGACCAGTGCACATTGAGATGGGGTGCATCAGGCAATTTCGGTCACACACAATGAAGAGTTGCAAATTCCATACCTACCTGGAAAGGAGGCACAATAACCAGTCCACGTTGAGATGGGTTGCACCAGGCAATTCCAGACACACACAATGAAGAGTTGCAAATACCTTACCTTCCTGAAATTGAGGCACAACGTCCTGTGCACAATTATACAGGTTGCACCAGACCAGTCTGGTCACATACAGGTGCAAGTTCAGCAGAGCCACATGAGATAGGAGGCACTACTATGAGTACACCCCCTTCCTCTGAGGGTCACACCCTGTGAATCGGGCACTGCATGCAATGAGCATGCAGTCAGCATGTCGCACGAGAGAGATGCGGCACAATCAACAAAAAGGACCAAACAGATTCTTGCAACCGGTCCATCCACTCACCACCAACTAGATGCTTATGAGTGTCAGGGTCTCTGTGGTACAGGCACCACATGTCTTAGATGTGGGCAAGAGTTCTATAGCTCTGTACTAGACCATCCGGTCTCCAGACACAAGCCTTAATTCCACGCTTCTACAGCGCTGCCCAATTGGATTCCGTAGCCCATGTGGGCACTTGAGTGGGCAACGCTCTCCAGATATCACAGGTAGATAGTGTAGGCCCCTCACTGGAGATCTTTGATGTCCCTGAGATCTCCAGGATAACAGGAGGCCCGCCGACGGGCCCTTGGAGACACACTTCAGGGCGCCACACTTCAGCAGGTCTTCGGCCCAGGCAGCCACTATTCAGAAAATGCATGTGGTCCCCTTCACAGGCAGTAATCCTCCATGTGCCTAACAGAATCCTCTGTAATATGCACCAGGCAGTCCAGGTTCTCTGGTCCCGCGTCCCCATTGGCGTATCTCACCCTTTGCTGAAGGATGGCAACAGTAGTTACTGTTGTGTGTCTTTGAAATTAGGGGTGGGTTGATGGATTACCCTTTGAACCACAGATGTCTTCCCTAAATTGTAGCTTGTCGGCCATGGAATGCAGATCTTAATCTTTAGTGGGGCCATAATCTGACCGAGATACGCTACAACTCTTTCCAATCTGTTCCATCTGGCCCTGAAATGGCAGAGATATTATTGTTCAAGTGGTGTGCCCATGGCTTATGACAGTAGCTGAGGAATGAACCGATGTGCTCCCACAACCCTGGTCTCTACTTCTTCTATTGCATCAATGAATTGTAATAATTTATGAGATTAGCTGACACTGACGGTGGAGTTATTTTCAACACTTTCTGCTGTCCACTAGGACCTGCTTCGTCCATACCATCTCCAAGGCCTGTGCTGTGCTGGCCTCTGGGTCATGTTGGACAGTCTATGAAACCTTGACCTCCCTCTTGGTCTCCATATGTGCTCTCCACTTTTCCGGAGACCCTTGTCGACCATTGAGCGGATTGTCCCTTCGTCTCTTCAGATTGTCTACTCCCACTTCCTCTCCCTTCTCATTCCCCCTTTGCCCCATCCGCTTTATTTCTCTCCCCTTCTCGCTCTTCAATTTGTTGCATATATATGTATCTATACTCCCTTACCCTTCTTAGATCCAATTACTTCATCTTCTATCCTCCTGAAATGTTCTTCTAGTATTTGATGTAATCGTGTAACTGATGTAATTTTGTTATTTATGTTGAACCTTATGTTTAGCACTCCTCCCTCCCTGTCCACTGTACAGGCCCCCCACCGCCCAAATGTCCCTTATCGGCCTCCATGATTGTGCCCCTTGCCAAAGCACTCCGTCTCCCCTTCTTGGGGAAGGACCCTAGCATTCCAGTCCTGGAATCTCAGATACCCCTCTGAGAGAGTCCACAGTGTTCAGGGATTCTTCAGTTAGCGGAGGTCTGGGATAGTTCCTCTTTATCTCTATATGGCACCCCTTGCCAAAAGCACTCCCTCTCCCCTTTTTGGGGAAGGATCCAGTATGTAGGCCTTGGAGTCTCAGAGACCCTTCTGAGAGAGTCCACTGCGTAAAGGGAACCTCTCACAACAGAGATGGGGAAATTATACCACTTCCCCTGGGATCACAACTTACTGGACTTTGGACGCAGCTTTGACACGTCTACCGGTTTGTGTCCCCATCACACTCCCCCTCCTCTTTCCATGCTGTGTCTCTCACCCTCCCCTCCTCTTCACCTCCTTCACTCTGTCTACCTCCCCTGCTCCTACCCCCTCCCCTGAATTTCTCCCCTTGCCTGCTTTTTCCCTTACGTATGTGTCATTATTGTCTATCTCGCCCTTACATGTAACTATGAGGTGCCATGCTCTAACAACAGTGTAACCTTTATAACGATGTAACCAGCAACTATGGTCTGATACTCATGTAAAGCGCTCTGATACCTCCGGGTATAGCCAGCGCTATATAAAACCTTTTAAAATAAATAAATAAATAACAAATATTATAACACGACTTTATTCTTCTGTGTGTAACCGCAAACTCAACATTCTAAACCTGCTTTCACTTTGCTTCGCTCTAACCCGCGCCAGGATACTTTTTTAGTAATAGAGCGTGTTATAAAAGCCTTTATAACATAACATAACATAACATAACACGTACGTCACAGTTCTATGTAGTCTATCAGGAGCTACTAGGGTTTCGTCATTGCTAGCTCACAAGACACCAAACCAGGGTCACACATCTGGGAAAAGAACAGACCACTTGATTACAAGGATGGCACTCTTAACAGAGATGCAGGGCAGGAAGAGATGCACTGACCTACATTTCCCAGAAGGCCTGGGGTACATTAAACGCCTTTTGGAGATTGCCCAAAACCAATCGCCTGTTAGGCTTCTAAAAGGCCTTCAGGACTGGTAAAGATGTAGAGCACAACTTTCTCCATCATATTAACTGTCAGCGAATGTGCCAAAGCCAGGTTTTAAGAAATCAGAGCATGTTACCAATATTCATAAAGTATTCTACTGGCTCCCTTTCAATGGCAGATCTCACTTCAAAATAATGTTCATCACCAACAAATGCACATCAGCTGTTTAAACAAGCATTTGCAATGCAATAAGTCTCGCATTTGTGAAAGCTAGAGCTCTTGGGGTTACAAATGACAATGTTTTTTACTTTCGTTTTTTTGCATGCAGTGGAATGATGATATTTGCATAGTGCTATTGCCATTCATATGACCTTGAGGCACTGGACAACCACAAAATGGGAAATAGGTTATGACGGAGGGGAGAGAAGAGTAATATACTGGCTGGAAAAAAAAAATCTCAGCATCTTGGAAATAGCAAACACTGGAATGGAAGGTTAAGTAAAGCATGTGAAATGTAAGCAGAACAGCATAGTTACTTTAACACTATTACACCTATTATTCAGAAATCAATAAGTGTTTTTGCCTGAAAAGTTAACAATAGGACTACAGGGTCCGGAAGAGACCTGTTTCAATGTCCATTGCTTATATCCTTACAAAACATAATCAGTATGGTTTAAAAAGACCACCAGGCACATGCGTCAAGGTAGGATTTTGCGAGTCCTTAATTGAGATAATTAAGGAATCGCAATTAAGGACTCTCAAAAGCCTATGTATGTAGGAATCGCTATAAGATAGTTATTCCCACACTTTCCTTATTGTAGGCCCATTCATTTCTCCGGGCCTACAGGCCCACTGAAATGAATGTGAATTGCTTGCGCAATTTGCGAGTACCAAGAGGTCCTCGCAAATTGCGCATGCCATTTCATGGTGCAAGGGTGTCAAAAGGACACCCTGTTGCACCCCTAAAATTGATCTGTGCACATATATTGCGCACACACATGCCCTAAGGCCATGTGTATGCGCAACAAGAAACTTTGAAAAATACACAAAAGTGCATTTTTAAATGTTTTTGCAAACTACCATGAAGTTCAACTTCATGGTAATTTGCGCTTCCTATTACTGAAATTGCTATTCTCAAGTGGTTTTTGCATTGCATTTAAGGAATCGCAAATTGCGATTCCTTAAATGCAATCGCAATTTGAAACTCACAAATATTTACCCGGTAAGGGAACAAATTATTTTTAAAGCTTTATGTGTGAGCCATCGCATCCTACAGAGGAAAGGACCCACCTATCTGCATGGCCTACTTACCCCATACTCTCCGACCCGTCGATTGAGATCAAGCGGGACAGGGCAGGTTAGCATTCCGACCATCAGGAGACCAAGGATGGGTGGCCTTTCCTTTCGTTTTCTAGTTGCCAAACATTGGAATAAACTTCAACCCCCCCCACCCCTCACCGGGGCTCAGGCTGGAGTCTGCAGAGACAGTCTTTCGGAAAAAGCTAAAGACCTGGCTCTTTCCCTCTTGGAGTCCCCTCGTTAAATCTCTTTTTTCATTCTTCTGCCCGGACCCTGATTTCTCTATACCTCAACGCGGGGACACTAGTGAGTGTAACCATGCACTTTATTAGTTTGTTATTATTTATTATTATTATTAAAATGTGATCAATTACGGATGTATTTTACGAATAATTTTTTATGATACACTTTGTGAATAAAAACAATGTTGTTATATTTTCTTTGAATTCATTCAAGTTGTTCAGTTATGGTTTATTCGTTTTAGTATCTGGGATCACCTTGTTTGTATCAATTATTCACTCAGGTCCCAGCGACTCATTGGGTCAACCCGTGTTTTTACAGCAAAAACCATTATGTCTGCTTTCAAGCATATAGCAGTACCTTTGTTGCATCCTCAATTCAGTATATTAAAATAAATACTCTTTTCAGGATTGAAGAGATATCTTCAAAGATATCTATTGTATCCTGCATTTCGTGGGCGTATTTGTCTACACTGAGTAGGTTTAGGCCATGTTGATGAAAATTAATGCAGCCCAATGAAATTGGTTATTTGGAACATGTGTACACATGCTGTGGTACCGGGTGGACTCAGATTTTATGCTTACTACCCGTTTAAAAACTGGGGTCTGTGAGATATCAGCCCCACACATACCCTTGAGCAGATGTGTCTGAGGGGGCAAATAGATGCCACATAATGGACTAAATGGGAAACAACAGTCATCCGAGTGGTGGCAAACCAGGGACCCTGTCACGTTCTAGGCCTGTCCACTCACTGAAGCAATGTTGTGCACTTGGTCAGCGTGATGTGAAACTGTTGAAAAGACGAACCTACTAACATAAAGAAGACTCTTGAGGCAAGAGAAGTAGTAGTAGCCTTTATTCAGTCACCCGCTCTCCGGACAGCCTTTGGAATCTCAACATTCCAAAGTAGCTCCACTTGAAGATACCATAAGGTAGGGGTACAGAGGGGTGTGCAGAATATACCACTATATAAACAAATGTATGTAAGAAGATTACAACACATCTCCCTTCACTGAGGGATGGAACACCGAAGAGGGGAGAAGGGGGAAAGGAAAGACCGGGTAAGGTAAGGGTACAGGGGAGGGAGGGTACAGAATTAACACTTTATTAACAAAACTATGAAAGAAGATTACAACAGATACAATATGCATTTACCACACCCACTGCTTGTTTATTCCCCAAGGCTCCTCATGTTGCACAGGTTACGTTCACAATAATTGTGACTCTCTAGAAATTAGTGTCTGATGCTACCTACCGGCTACTGAATATGTAAATAAATACCAGTGAGAGAGCACTGAAACCCCCTTCCACCCAAGCATCTTTAAATGCCTCTGCCCTACACATGGAGCAGCAGACGAGGACAAAGTGTTGTTTTTATTTCTCCATTTCACAGGGGAACAAACCAAGGAGAGGAAAGAGGGGTAAGAGCTGTTAGTTGAAGTAATGGCTTTCAGCAAGTGGGGAGGAGCGAGACAGAGACAAAGAGGGAATGACAGAGAATGAGGAGGGGGCAGCAACAAAGCAAGAGAAGTAAACTCTGTTGTTTGAAGAAAGGTTACAAAACGAAATTAGCGCTTAACTGGCAAACGCTGTGAAACGTGGCACTAACAATGTGTTGGGTTGTGAATAAAACCAATCTGGCCACTTTTTGTTTTTTTACACCTTTTTTCTCTCCATTCCAAGGCTGCACTTTGGAATAGAAAAATGTCAGAAGAAGAGGACATTTTAAGCCAAAGTGTTTCCTTGTTTTTGGAACCATTTCCCAGAGGAACAAATCAAGGATAGAGAGTGTAAGAGATGTTTGTTGAAGTTATGGGGCCTCATTTATGAAAAGTGACGCATCGCTGCGTGAAAACAGCGATGCGTCACTTTTCACTGTGCCCTCCTTGCACCACCAATGATGCATCATATTTACAGTATGACGCATCATTGCGCAAGGAGTTACAGATACGTCAGTATTTCTGCCATATCTGTATGGCGCAAAAGTGGCGCATTGCTGGTGTGTGTCACAAAAGTCAGACCCTCCAGCTTATCGCGATTTCGCGATTTGCAAAAAAATCGCGAAATCGGCCGATCTGTTGAAATGCCGCGATATTTGGGCTAAAGCCCGCGAAATTTGCCGTTTCCGCCTTCAAATCCAGCCCCATGCGCACCCATTTTCCATTCCCCAGCCAGGATTTCGCGGCGAGAGAAGGAGCGGGAGGAGGTCGAGGACGGCGGCCGAGAGAGGGAGAAGACCAGCAAGAAGCAGCAGCGACACACACTTGAAGACTCTTCCTCTTCTCCAGGGAAGCGGACTCGGAGCAGGAGAACAGCCGGCCGGTGAACACAGACAGGAGGTACATCCGTCCCTGCCAGGATCCCGTTAGCAGGGAACAAGAAGCTGTTCGGAAGTCATTTCCGACCCACAGAAATACTAAAATAAAAGATTAATGTCCCCCGAGGCCCGCCGCATCCCCCGTGTGCGGCGGCCTTCGGGGGACATTAATCTTTTATTTTTAGTATTTCTGTGGGTCGGAAATTACTTCAGAACAGCTGTTTACGATACCTCTCAACCCTCCTGCGCTGAGAGCAGTGACACCCTTTCCTCTATCAAGGGCAAAATAAAACTCGGCACGGCATGTGGAAAAATGGGCGAGGCGTGAGGGAAAGCGCATAGCTGCCAAGGTTTCACATTGCCATGTGTGACATTTTCATAATTTCAGTATTATTATGAGTGACATTTCAACCAATATGTGTGACACTTTTTCACGAGCAAAATGAAGTAATGAAGACAAGGGAAACACATAAATATCACAAACTACATCCAGTCACGAATGAGAAACCCTACAACTTAAGGCAGATACGGGGTAGAAAGTCACAGGGAACTCACAACAAAACGTACACATGAATGGGGCATAAAGGTATGGGTGAATTAGCACTGACCATTACAAACACGGGCAGAAAGGCAGAAACTGAAAAAATGAGTGACCTTGTGTAATGTAACTTCTGCTTAGTGACACTTACCCCAACAATGCATAGTCGATGTCACTGCCCCCCTCATTCCACGTTACAGAGTTTCACTCATGACTGGTGACAGACAGCACATTGTCCGCTCAGTGGTCTACTTCTCGTGGGTGTGATGCCCCCCAGCTCTCCTCTGCAAACGCCAACGACGCTGGTACTTGCCAGGGCTGGGTTGTGTCACTGCTCGCTGATTGTTAGCAAACACCAATAGATGGTCAAGGAGTATGGAGGACGGGCACATCTGCGAATAGCAATGGGTAGCGCGGTTCAAGAGGAGAGGACTCGAGGAACTTTCATAGCAGCATTCTCACTTAGCTGCTGCGCTGGACTGCAGTGGCCGGGCAGCCAGGCTGCTGGTACCTGGCACCAATCCGCAGCGGCAGCGGGCCCCATTGACTTCAAATAGTGCGCAACAGCACAGTTTAATGACTTCGAGTCACGACCTCAATGAAAGATTCCCGCCGAGTGTCTGGAAATACATTCAGGCTGTCAAAAGATTTCAGCTGACCCGACTGGGCCATGCTGCAATGCATATCTTCACAACAGCCCTCTGTGGCAGAAGAGTAAAGACCTGGTGCGTACAAAAGCCATATTCTTCCGCCTCCCTCGGAATGGCAGATATGACGACCTTCCGACGGGTGGAAGCTGGTTGTGTCACAGAGAGAGGGCTATCTGTTCAGTGAAGTGACCCCACTTGTAGCTATCAGTAAACGACGGTCTGGAGCATCTCCAAATCCTTACGCCACGGGGCCCTAGCCTAGTCACCAGGCAGAACGTGGTGCAAACTGCAGTAGTGTTCCCGCCTGCGCTACCTCAAGGTCAGCTCATTCCACACTTAAATGTACTGCACCCATTTGTGTCACTCTGTCGGCTGTTGTATTTGGTAGACCTGCCAAGTACCACGCATCGTCATTAACTCATCAGTTAATGACAATGCATGGTACTTGGCATTAACTCGTCAGTTAATGACGATGCGGCCTGGTCAACAAGGTTTAGCGGGGGGGGCAATCGATATTTCATGACCCCCAGCTCGCTCTTGCGGCCCCGCAGCGGCGGGCGGCCATGGCACGAGCGAAACTAGAGCCTCGCATGCAATCTCTGATTCCCCGCCGCTTCTGCCTACTTCCTAGTTCCTCCACACATCCGCCGGCACATCCAGATTATCCCGGCCACTCCACAGAGCTGAGAGCGCTCTAGTTAACTATTTGCGAACTCGGCTCAGCAACTAGCACCTCTCTCGGAGCAGCAGAGAGGCTGGCACAAACGCCGCTGGTGGCACGCCTGGCACTTGGCAAAAATGCGTGACAATGCATTTCAGTGCAGTGATGCGGATCACCGCACTGAAATGCGTGAGCGTCACACCTGTTGCGTGACGCTTGGCAGGACTGAAAGCGTCCAGTCCCCCCAAAACCCGGACCAGCTTAACGCACGTTTTACTGGAAAATTTTACAGAACCTCGTATGAGAAAGACATTTAGCTGCACTAAGGTCAATGGGAGAATAACCATTCATGGGTTTGTTTAAAAGAAAGGCAGAACAATACTTTTATTACACGATAGTCACACTCGTCGTCCACCCCAAAAATACTCAAACAGACTTGCTTACACCTCAGGCTGAGCAGTGTTGATCTTGATGGTTGGTATCAAGTGAAGTCCCTACTGAACACCCCTTACTTTAGCAAGACGGAATTTGGTTTACCTGTGAGCACTTGCTTTTGTAGATAATAGTGTGCGACAAACTTTTAGGGTGACCATCAGAAGACATTTGCAGAATCTACTTTTTGATGTTTGCGTTATTTACCCGTTTAATCTCTCATGTTGATCATGAGGTTACTTATGCTTACGATCACAGTCTAAACTTCTCGATATTTGACTATAAATGCAGACCTGCCAGCTCACACGGCGTGACTGTGTGTCACACGATTTCGGCTCTCTTCGCACGGTCACCCGGTAAGAAGTCGAAATCACATGGTGGCAGGCAAGAGGCGCTGAAACCTCTGAAGAATCCGGATTTTCAGCTCTTCTTTGGAGGCTGTAAACAGATGATGTCCATCAAGAGATGTGAAAACACCCCAGGACATTACCTGCAGGCCCAGCAACCTTTTTGTTTTGTTTTTTTTTCCGTGGGGGGAAGAAGATCAATGGGGGCAAACAGGTCTCAAAGTTGAGCTTAAAGTCCCTCACCCTCCAAAGCCACGCCCCCTCATCCTAATACAAATTTTATTTTCAAGTTGGCAGGTCTGTAAATGCATCCATCCAGCCAGTACCTATATGACCCTCATCTTCGTCCCTGTCATAATTTCATGAGGAATGCACCATTGGCAAAGAACAGGAAGCAGAACAGAAAATGACAACTATAACCCCCATCCACGCTCAGCGGGGAACTTTAAATGGCTTAGTGTCCCCCTGCTTTTCCTGCTCTGTTTTCTGGTGGGACGAGGAACAGAGAGTAGAGGTTGTAGCTGGGCTGCTACCTCCAACAAATTATGAGAAGGTTAGTCAGTAAACGTTAGTCAAAGTAACTTTATTCGATTTATCACTGAAAATCATAGAATTACATAACAATAAACAATTCAATAAACGTTTTAAAAATCATTCCTTAGAAAATATAGCAGCTCTCGCATGACCTTTGCCTTAAAACATTGTGGATTGTAAAAACAACAGGTGATGGACAGAATGCAGAACAATGTCATACATTCACCCCAGTACAGAGATCTGGGCCAAAATCCATCGTTTTATTGCTCACCATGCCATTCCAGTTTGAACCCAGCCATATGCAAATCAGTCTTGACCCTGTGCCCCATGGGTACAGTCCAGCCCGAACTGCCAAGCCAAGTCCTCTCTGGACTGGAAACAAGCATCCAAGGACAGGTTTCGGGCTTTCAGCCCTCATCAGCCTGGATAGCTTGATTCCAGTGGCATGGAGAGCACAGGACTCACGTCTGAGCATACCCGTCCCTCTCGCTCCGAGACCTGTCTCTGCCTCCAGCATGCCTAGTCTGAAACCTGTGGGGGCTCAGAAGAACTGAACGTACATGGCAAAGATTAACATGACTTTTAACTAAAACAAATGGGCTGAATTGTAAATAAACAAAATGTACATAGCTCCATGTTGTCAAATAACTCAAACAGTAAGATATCTGTGTTTGGTGTTGCAAAAAACCCAAAATAAAATGCCGCTAAATGCCGCTAAATTTCAATTTTTGTGCCGCTAAATGTTCATTTTTGTGCCGCTAAATTTGCCAATCCATGCCGCTATATCCTGGGGGGTCTGAAAAGTGACGCAAACTCCAGCAATGCGTCCTTTCACATGGGGCAAGCCCCATGTGAATGGGCCTGCGTCAGACTTACGCCTGCTGTGAGGCAGCGTAAGATTTTGACGCATTTGAGTCCTAAAAGTGACACAGTGAAATGTCATAGATTTCACTGCGTCACTTCCATGACCCTTGCTTGCGTTAATACGCCCCCCTTGCATACATTATACCTGCCGCAGGTATAATGTGGCACAGGGGTTTACAAAGTGACACATCTACCTAGATGCGGCACTTTGTAAATATGGCGCAACAAGGCACATTTTTTACGCCACTGGTGCGTCACGAAAAGTGACACACCAGCGGCGTAAAAGTGACGCACAACCTCATAAATGAGGCCCATGGTTTTTTAGCAAGTGATCTGAGGAGCAAACCTAATGCCGTCCGATGTTATTGCGGCGAGCTGCTTCTTTGGAACTGCAGAACTGGTGCTCATATAAAGCACTCCAATCCCTTCTGGTTGGTTTTGTGTTACATCTGCAAAACAAGTGGTTGTGGGAAAGCGTGTCCTGCCTGCAACTGCATGAAGGAGAAAGTCCTTTAAGAAAACAGTGCTCACAGACCTTAAATAAAGCATACCGAATAACAACACATGTAAAAGCGGTAGTCTTCATGGGAGGTTACCACAGGAGAAAAGGAGGCACTAAGGAGGGACTACTAAACCTATTTATGAATGAAAAGCCACCATTTGCGAAGGACAGTAACAGGAGCCAATTGAAAAGATTGTGGAAAATGGGCAGAACTTAAAGTCCATACCTGATACAGCATGTCTAGAAGAGACAGCGCAAGCGCTGCCTGGGCGAGACCAAAAAACGAAATTCTCATCACGGGATGAAAACAAAGTACTTAAAGCAAACTTCCATTGTTCTTCTGAATTCAGAAAGTACAAATGTGAAAACTCCATAACAGACTGTCTGAAGCAGGGTCGGATTGGTAAGGTGGGCACTCGTATAATGGGCTGGTAACGGAGATGGAGTTTCGGGCTGCTTTTTGGCCAGCGTGGATACCGATTTGGGCTGTGCCTGTGCTGTTCATATGTCGCCAGTGGCCCAGTGCGGGCCTGAGTGGCCTTTCCTAGGCCGATGGGTCTTTATTACCTGCGTTTTACCAACGGGGCAGAGGTGTCATTCCCAGTCTCTAGCTGGGCCAGTCCATTAATGTATGCAGATTGAGCAGGTGCAGGGGACCTGAGCCGAAATGCCCCACTTATATTCAGTTGTGGTTCACAACTGTGAACTAATCCGTGGCCAAGAAGTCCTAGCAACATTTGCATTGTTTTTTCCCAGCTAAGCTAAGAAAGCATGCCTGTTTTAGAGATCTCCCCCCCTGCATAATACTTAAAGAGGAAAGCAGTGTTTTGCAGAAAGCACAATCCACAATCGGCAAAAGTAGTCCACTTCTTTTAGGGTGCCCAGGCCAGGTTTTTTATTCAAATCCAACCCTGGTCTGAAGATCTCAGGCTTAAGCCCTGTTGGTCTCCTTCTGTTCAAATGCTACCCGTAAGACGTCTCTTACCAGCTTGATGCAGGGTGAACTTAGGTTTTTTTCCCACTTATCAAAATCACATCATACTTACCTCATCTACCATCATCAACAATATCACAGGGTTTGGCCCATAAAAACTCCACAACCTTCAATGTCTATAATATCACAAATCAGTCAAGGTCCTCTGATAGATCTTTGAATTGAGCTAATAGGAACTAGGATAACTTAGAGACAAATGGCCACTCCTTCGTGAGGATCTGAAATAAAGAAGTGCCTACCTGTCAAACATAAAAATATTCAAAGTCTATACACTAAAAAACGACATACGCATGAAGGTTATAACCAACAAATCTTTATCTAAACTCCAAATATCAAATGGTCAAAGCACAAAAATGCATTCAGAATCATTTAATATCGATCATCGTTTTTAGTACAGGTAAAATTACAACACAACACAGTTCATAGTCAAATACATTTCAATACAAATACTAGGTGAGAATGAGAGAGAGAATGTAAAATGCGATATCAAAATACAGATTATGAATCATACAAACCAAAGATCATTTGCAGATTGTCAGGAAATACAGAGACTCGAGGTGAGCCCAAAAAGAGTGACCCTAGAGCACAGCAGGCAATAGCTGGAGTCATTTAACCCTTCAGCCGAAAGGTTTGCCTGCACAACTTCACCAGCTGGTGAAGTGCACGAAATCAAATTTCAGATCCTCAGCATGCCAGGCATAAAGGAAATATCAAAGAATCGCCTGTCCACTGTTCTTTTTCTCACAGGGCATTTATACTCCCGATTATGCATAGTTCCTTCCCACAAAAGTATCCTTTATGCAATTTTGTACGATTTCCATTGATCAAAGTCTATGGACTGTCCATGGGGTGATCATTACATTACCAATTTGATCCAGAAATTATACGTAACAACATTTCCCGATGTTCATGCTTTTATAAAAAGTTCAATTTCACTCTTCCTTGGAACTAGGATTTTTATTTGTAACTTATCATGTCCGTTCCAAAGCACAATCTTCTCAGCTTGCAACAAAGTCGACACAGTTTTGTACTAGCAGAGAGAGTGTCCTTTATTCAAACCTTGAGAAAGAGACTTTAGCAAAAAATCCCACAACTGGTAGTGAAGTCATGTCAGCTCATTCTAGTCTTTTTTGAAGAAAAACATGA
Organism: Lissotriton vulgaris; assembly: GCF_964263255.1. Taxonomy (NCBI): domain Eukaryota; kingdom Metazoa; phylum Chordata; class Amphibia; order Caudata; family Salamandridae; genus Lissotriton; species Lissotriton vulgaris. The sequence goes on along the minus strand of NC_141695.1, from coordinate 122,249,596 downwards.
AAATGCATGTTAAGGCCTACACGTAAACCCTACTAATAACATTATTATTTACTGAAAAGTTATTCATCTTTAAGACATTTATTTGAATATAGATGAAGCTCTGATAACTCTTTTGGAATATTGCGGGCTGTGGAATAAATTATAGATAGAGGAATGGGTTAGATTAATTGAAAAATATAACATAATTTGTTTTCAGAAGACTTGGAAGTGTCACATTACACATTTAAATGGGTTTTACTCCATCAATACACCAGCAAGGATGCTAACAAAGGATGTTTTAGAAGTTGTATTTTACACACACTTCCCTGTGATACTCCCCACCAAACAAGCTAACATGCGGGGTTCATGACGCTCCTGTGTGGGGTCCCACTCCTTCTAGAATGTTGTACCAATCTGAGCATTTGGACCAAAGACACTTTTTCTACAGCTCGGTCGCATGCTGCTGAGCTCTCGCATCATCTCTCCATTCACCCCTAACCCCTACTTCTCACTCACAAGCATGCATGACTTATTTCAAAAGATGCCGCCCCCATTACGCACATGCAAGCCCATGAGTACAGTTGCTAACTAACTTTTTGGCTGATCCACCCCCCCAACTTAATGTATCTATGCACTATTTCTAGAATCCGACTGCAAGCCAATTGTGTGGTAAATGTATAGCTTTTCAAACTCTGGCGGCACAGAACCCAGGATAATGTGCTGCATGGCTGAACACTTAAAAGGTCCTAAAGGCGAGACCTATTGGCTATGCCAATGCTTATTTATTCTGCCTCTACATCAATGACCTGGAGAGTAATTTGGTCAATGGGAATATGGATGTACCCCAAATAGGTTGTAGACCCCTTCCGGCACTTCTATATGCCGATGATTATGTTTTAATGTCCAGAACAGGGGTGGGGGTGCAGAGGCTTCCAACTAGTTTTAATGGTTTTATGAGTGATCTTGGACTGAAAACAAATGTTGCTAAATCCCATGTTACGGTGGTGGGCAAACCTCCCATGGACACAAAAACATGTTTTTTTAATAATGAAAAATTACTTTGTGTACCCACCTTTTCCTACTTGGGCATTCTTTTTAATCAAAAAAACACACAGTCCCACTTAGTGGAGGCAAGAATTGGAGGTTTTAATCGTAACGTTGAGACTGTGTTAAGGTTCACAAAAAAAATAGGCTCCCGGCCGATAAACGTCATCACAGATATAAACAAGGCTCGCACGTGCGCCATCACTTTGTGCGGCGCTGGTGTCTGAGGGTTTTGTAACACTGCTGGTTTACAGAGAGTTGAAAATATGTTTCAGAAACGGTTGTTAACAATGCCTAAAAGTACTGCTGTTACTATTTGACATAATGAATTAGGTGTAACCCCACTATCTTTTTGTCTCCAGTTATCACCACTTGTTATGGCATAGTATTTGGGTGAAAGAAGAGACTGTCCTAAATCGTGCTATAATCATTGACTGTTTGAAACTGGATTGTGTCAAGAAACTTCTTTGGATTATGTATATACATGAGTTACTGGGGAAGCTGGTGCTCCCAGACTGTATTGACACTCCCGGTAATATGTTCAAAATTCCAAGAGTTAAACTGAAAAGAATGTTTATGACATATAGCTATGAAGTCAGAGATCGTTTAGAATATAGCAAGAAAAGAGTTGTTGAACAGTCGTTGCTGGTTTGTTCTTTAGGTACTGAACCCTATCTATCTTTCTATTTTAATCACCCTAAGATGTTTTATCTCATAAGAATCAGGATGGGTGACTCAGAATCAGCACAGAGCACTTTACGTTTTATGTTTTTCTGTGAACTCTATACTACTCCTTTTTTAAAACCACTGTTAAGATTTTTAAATGTAAGAAAGTGCAGGGCTGCGTTACAATATTTGCTCCTCTTGAAAGATGAATGTATTTGTTTAATGACTTATAAATACATTTCCCCTGCGGTGCGGCTTCGGAACATGGTTGGTAAATGATTTCATATTGCTTTAAACAATATTTTTAACAAATTTGGTTGCTTTAATTGTATGAAATGTTTTTATTATGTAATATGTTATGGTTGAATTGCAGCTGAATAAAGATTTATTGATGATAATGATGATGAGATGAAGCAGTTTTATTTGTAAATTATATTTCTTCATAAAATGAATAATCAAACACAATTTTGTATTCCATTAAACATTAACAAAATCATTTATAAGTGAGCAAACTCATTTTCTCTCGACATTTTGAAATTGTAGGATTCCATGATAGTACTGCTATGTGAACAAAAGTAATTTCTCGCTTTCATTTTCAACATCTTATGTTAATCTCCTATTGCTACTAAATTAGAAATTTTTCTCAAATTTTTTATATTACTTACTTAATTCGTCTCACATTTTAGCATTTATAGGTTTCATAGCACATAAGTATTGTGAATTCATTAACATTATGTATTTTTCTCTCTCTCATGAACAATTTTCATCTCAAACTGGTTTGCGGTCATACTGTATGTTTTTACGAAGCAGATTTGAACTCTCATGTGTTTTACGAATCACACTGTTAGCCGTGTTTTTAAGTATGTATTATCCAATGAGCAGGAATTGACTGAGACAAATCATACTAAGAAAAAGTCTACTCTATCAAAGTCTCCCCTGAGTGTACTATCAAGGGCTATCTTATCTATCGCCCCCCAGGGGTTTCCACACATTTTGTTGAGAGCCTTCTGGAAACGGTGACTCAGCCGGCCTTACGGTATAGTAAATTTCTCCTAGGTGGTGATCTTAACCTACATTTTGAGGATGTTAACTGTGCAGAAGCGCAATCAGTAATTGCTTCTTGAAATCCCTGACGTTTAGACTCTCTGGTGGGATGCCAACACACCAAGTGGGACATCTATTGGATCCCATCTTTTCTAATTGGGACTATATTAAGGTGCTCCCTCCCATCAGAATCCTGTGGTCTGACCATTATCTTATTCCGTTCGCTGTTACAGGCATGTCCAGAGGGGAAATACCCAAGAGACCTCTCCTACCCAAGTGCAGGAATTGGAAAAAATTCAGCCATGGGGTATTCGAATCTGCACTAAATCAGGATACCCCTCCGCTTAGTAAGACTCTTATGGTAGCTTGGAAGGACTACGAGGAATGGGTATCTAAGGCGTTAGATAAGGTGGCCCCGTGAACTCAAAAAGCCCCAGTATGGAGGACTAGGTCAGCCCCATGGTATAATGAGGATTTGCGCACGGTCACAGCTAAATGCAAGGGTCTGGAACGCCTCTGGCGCAAAGACTATGATCAGGCCCGTAAAGAGTCATATAGGAACAGCCTGAGGGAATACCATAGTCTGATTAAAAAGGCTAAAAAGATTTTCTTTAATGAGAGGATTGAATTATCCGAAAATTCCTCCAAAGAGCTGTTCTTAATCTTTAAGGAGCTAACTTCACTTACGACGACAGTGACCAAAGACCTCTCTTCTATCGTGATATGGGAATCCATTGCTGACCACTTTGTGAGCAAAGTGGATAAGATATATATGTCTTTTCAGCAGAGTCCAGTCGATGACATCCCGGTTGGGGATACTGGCCAAAGACTTATTAAGGATATATGTCTCATGGAGTTCAAGGTCCCTCTGAGGGAGGAGTTGATAAAATTAATTACGGACATCCATTCTGGATCCCCTACGGACGTCGCCCCTGCTAAGATTCTCAGAAGTCATCTACCCCTTCTGAGCAACTATATAGGTAATCTGGCCGCCCTATCTTTCCTAGAAAGTCAGGTGCCTGAGGAATGGAAACTTGCCCAGGTGGTTCCTATGAAGAAGAAGGCCAATATGAGTATTACCCAGCTGGATAATCTTCGCCCCATCTCCCTCCTGCCTTTCTGTGCCAAAGTTGTGGAGAAATTGGTTAATAACCAGCTGGTTAAATTTGTGGAGGATAATCATCTTCTACACTTTTCCCAATCTGGTTTTAGGGCGAAACACTCAACGGAGACCGCCCTTCTTTTCTCCACAGAACTGCTTCGTAAGAAAGTTGACGAGGGTCATACAGCTACCTTGATATTGCTGGACTTGAGTGCGGCTTTTGATACCGTATTGCACTCCAGACTCCTTGCCCGCATGAGCAAGATGGGGATAGCCGGCTCAGCCTATGAATGGATGGGCTCTTTTCTGGCGGATAGGAAATTTCAAGTACACTGCCCCCCTTTTAAATCTACGCCACGGTCTCTTAGACAAGGGGTTCCTCAGGGCTCTATATTGAGCCCTACGTTGTTTAATCTGTATATGGAGCCCCTTACAAGATTGGTGGAATCCTATGGGGTGGATATTGTGTCATATGCTGATGACACCCAACTGTGGGTTACTTTATCTCACAACCCAGTTGAGACAGCAGATAATTTCTCCACTTGTCTTGTGGCACTCGCTGGCTGGATGAAGAGCAACTGCCTCCGCCTTAACGGGAACAAGACGGAACTTTTAGTGATCGGTTCTTCTCCCTCTATCTGGACATCGGCCTGGTGGCCCGCGGATCTGGGTCCGACACCCACCCCCTCTGGCACAGTGAAGAACTTGGGTGTTTTCCTGGACACTAACCTTTCATATTCCCAACATATTGGAAATGTGGCCTGTAAATGCTATGGCATACTAAAGGTTCTACGTAAAATCTTAGATCTCCTTCCCATTAAAGCGAGGAAAATTTTAGTTCACGCTTTGGTCACCTCTCATCTTGATTATGGGAAATCTCTGCTCTGTGGCCTCAGTAAAAAAGGCCTTAACCAACTTCAATCTGTCCTAAATGCGGCTGCCAGGCTTGTCTGGAACTTGTCTAGGAAGTCGTCGGGGAAGCGTGCTCTACAGACCTTGCACTGGCTCCCTATGCAGGAACGCATCCGGTTTAAAACCATGTGCATGACCCACCGTATTGTAAAAGGGTGGCTAGACAACCAGTGACCAAAGACCCTTTTGTGTTGCCCGGCGGTGTCGCCTCTATTACCCACAAAATATTAATCAATGACGAAGCAGGCGCTGGAGACTGAAAGGCAGGAAACGAGGGTTTATTCTCTCCGGAGGAGAACACATCAATTCGGACAGCAAGTATCGTCACGAGGTGCTCTAACCGCATCTCTGAGGCCTGGCCTCTTATACACAGGTTTATTGCTTTATTACATGAAACACATATTTGTCAATACTTTGATGTACGGAAAGGCATCCTAGGAATCCCCGCTTCAAGCCCGTTCCCACACATTTACAGTTGAAGTCCCCGCCCCGGTCACAATAGGTGATGATTATCGCGCAGCTGGGCATTCCGCCGATTCACGGAATGCGTGGAGTTTGATCGGATCTCATAGGGTGGGGGCTTTGATCAAATCGAGGGTCCTTTAATGGGGGAAGCTTCCTACTGTACGGGGTGTGATAAGCAGTATCCGCAGGGCCAGGTGGCGGCCTGGGAACAAGGGAGACAAACGGGCACACAGGAAAAGGGGGTTTGTATCAAAGGACTTGGGACCATGAAAGGGATGAAGGGAGGTGTCGCGCTGGGAGCAGGATGGGATTCCGAGGCAGAGCTGCGCTGAAGAGGGGTTTATGACCCGAGGCATATGAGAGCGAGGGGGTTGTCAGCATGCGGGGGGGGTGCCTGCGGGGCTAAGAGAGAGTGAGAGACGCGCTGGCTATCAGCGAGGGGCAGAGGGGTCATGGTGCTCAAAAATGGCTGCCGCTTGCGCGCAAGGCGTGTGAGAGCGGGAGTGATCAGTGCATGGGGGTGCTTGTGAGGGTGAAGAGCCGTGCTGGGGGTCAGGGATGTGCAGAGGGTGGTTCTGATCAAGGCAGCTAAAATGGCGGGTGTGTGCGACAAAAAGTGTGGCATCGGGGAAAAGGGCAAGATGGTGCAGATAATGTTCACCAAACCGTATTAATTTTCCACAGTCCTCCCTTTAACATTTCTAAGACATCTTGCTGGCCTATTTCCTATCTATGTCTACTGCGGTGGTCATAAGTAAGGAAGTGAAAACCCAGGTGAAGGAACTGTACATAAACATCACATTTTTAAAATCTTTTCATCTAAGTGGGCGGGCTCATCGTTAAGCTCGTTGCCGGAAAGTCATGGTAATGCGATATCAGACAAAAATGATGTAGTGAGAGCGTTGGGTACAGATCATAGATGCTTATAGTCATTCGGAATAGGAACTGATAGGTTACCACGTAAGTAAGTTCCTTTTGTACTCGGTTGGAGCATAGTCAATTCAATGGTGGTTGGGAGAGAAACGAGACATAGTAAAAGCAGTAATCAGGGTCTCCAGTGTCTTATGGTCGTGGACCATTATTAGTGAGTTCTCAGCATTCTTTGTCATCTTCTGTTGGCACTGTTGAGCACCTGCATTACAATTTGTTCTTTAGTAGGAATGTCCATGTGGGTTGAGCCGTTGGAGGTCTGCGGGCAGGAGTGTGTCTTTGTTTTGTTTCGCCAGACCTCGTGGGAGAAATGCGTTACGGTTTTGGAGCAGGTGCATTTTCTTCCATAATCCAGAGCATGGTCATTAGGAGGAGACAGAAAAGGATTGTGATGAAGAGTGCAATTGTCTTTGAGTTGTGGAGTCTGTCTGTCCTTGGGTCTCCGTAGTGGGTATTTCCTGTTGCTTCCATCATCTTCAAGGTGCTCGGTAGCGGGCAGAACCACAGACTTCGTTTAGCTTCTCTTTGGGTCGACCCTTGGTGGTGTTTAGGTCACCGTTCTGAGATTTAACATAGTTGGTGGTCTACTTAGTTGGAGCTACCTCCCTTTTGACGCAGGAAATACCCTTCTCTGGATGGCACAGTAGGATTTTGAAAGTTCAAGTGGAAGGAGGGGAGGTGTGTGAATAGTCTTTATGGTAGGTCGGAGGAAGAGGGGATGGAGCAGGGCGAGATCGGGAACAGACCAGGGGGACGGAAAATTTTAGACAGGCGGGTCCATAACCGGGTTCAGAGAGCGGGGACTTTTCGGCACATGTCGATCATAAAGCAGGGGCCTCAGGTCAGCCCTTTCCTTTCGTTTTGTCGGAAACAGTGCCTCGTCCTGCGACTCCTTACTGTTGCGGTCTCGCCTTGGCCACCGTCGCTGATGTTCCACGATCTGCAGTCAGGCCTAAGCATGAGCGGATTTTGTGGATTGGCAATCCGCGAATTTTGCGGATTTGCGGATTCGCAATCCGCAAAATCCGCGAATTCCCGCGAATTTGCGGATTTTTTTTTTTTTTTGTGTTCGCAATTGTTTCTGCCAGTTCGCGAGGATTTGGTACTAGTTCGCAATTGCGAACTTACTTGTCGGCTCGCAACGGTCGCGACTATGTTGTTTCTACGTCTGGTTCATCATCACAGCCTCCCAGCACCCTCTGTTTTACCACTGGCACCCTCTCTTTGACCCATGCCACCCTCTGTTACATCAATGCCACCCTCTGGTTCATCATCACTGTAGAAGATGGGGGGGAAAAGCAAGCCCACCTGCCCTGCTTGAACTGACATGAATTAATTTGGGGTTAGTTTATTAACAACACCTGCCCTGCCCCAACTGACAATAATGAATTAGGGGCTAATTAATGTGTCACTGAAAGAATTTAAAGTTCCAGCCTGGCACCTGCTTGTCTGCTCCTTTAGCTGTAAATCAGGACCTTTGTGGCATACAGTTAAGGTCAGAGCAGGGTCACACAATAGTTGCAAGCAGGCAACCGAATTCTGGAGGGCCCCCTCAGGAAGCACTACAAAGAATCGTTACAAATCATGAGGTTGACCTTTTGCACCTGCTCATTGCTTTTGCTTTTGCTGAAATCGTTTTTCGGTTTTTTTCGCGCTATTCGCGGGGCGCGGCGTCGTGCGAAACCGACCGCGGAAGCCGCCAATTCGTGCGAATGAGCATTTTATTTTTTTGCGGCTTGTTGTTTCGCGAGTTTTTTTGCAGTATTCGCGAGCCGCTTGCAGCGCAACACGCGAATTTACCCCAAGGTCGAGTACGGGCGCGGCCATTTTGTTTGCGTGACGTATTTCCGTTTCCGCCCGCTATGTATAATCTCGCGCAGTAAGCGCATTGCGAGTAGAGGTTCGCACGAGATCGCGCGGGAAATCTAGAGGTTCGCACGAGATCGCGAGGAAAATCTCGCGCGAACTTACTTTTGCGCTCGTGAACGGGCGCCGGCCATCTTGTTTTTCATTCATTTCCTGTGTCTGGGCATGGTGTTTAATCCTCTTGGTATCTTTGCCATCCTTTGCTTGTTTTCAGTTTCTTTTTTTACGATTTTGCTTCGTATCTATCCCTCTCTTTTCCTAGCTGTATATTTTTGTCTTTTCTGCTATTTTTCTTTACTTTTAAACTACTTTTTTAAACTCTTTTCTTTTCTTCTTCCCTATCCTATTCTTTCTTAATTTTCTACTTCTTCCTACCTTACCTGCCCAGACCATGGTCAAGCCAGGCGCCGTGAAGCTGCCCAGGCACTTGAGGGCCGCAGCGGCGGCGGGGAGTAGTGCTGGACCCAGTGGCAGGACAGCATGCGGGAGATTGAGGGGGGAGCAGGTGACGCGACGGGAGATCTTCAGCCCGGAGGAAGTGGGCGCGCTGGTCTACTTCGTCCAGCGCCGCCTGCCCAGGACCATCGCGGGAGGCGGCAGGATCGCGGCCGGCGGCTACAACATGCGGGAGCGCCGGAAGCGGTGGGAGAAGGTGTGCTGGGCCATATCCCACCTCTACGGGGTCCAGCGCACCTACAGCCAGGTCACCCATCGCTGGACGGACCTCCTGGACCGCAAGCGCGACCTGCTGGACCAGCTCGGCTTGGAGATCCCCGGGCTTGGTGAGTAGTAGTAGCCATTTAATCACTCACTACTATGATGTTTTCTCCTGCTCTGTGTTGTTGTATTGCAAATATTTGTTTTTTACATGGAGCAAGCCAATAATGCCGCTGATGACGATTACATTGTAGTTAAATTATATTTCAAAATCTTCTGTGCATTTCAGGTGCACTGCTCTCCTTCTCAGTGGCGTTGCTACTATGCTTATTTGTTTTCTATTTCGTGGTCTCATTGGCCTGAGTAACTATTATGTATGAGTGTACTTTACAGAACTGCGTAATGCTAGACACTAGGGGGCAGATTACATTTACAAGCCCCTTGCGCCACGTTTACGTTGCCTTGCGTGACGCAACAGCGGCGTAAACGTGCCGCATCCCTGCGAGTCATTTACAGCATGACGCATCTAGGGAGATGCGTCATGTTATAAAGCCATGGGCCTGCACCACAATGGGTGCGTTCCTAGTACGCAGGGTGGGCGCCGCGGTCCAGCGGGTGTGCGCCTCGCAAAATTGCCTGCGTGAAATGTACAAGATTTAACGCAGGCACTTCTGCGACGCTGCTACGTCAATTCAATTCCTTATGTCTGCTCGAAGCAGGCGAAAGGACTGACACAGCATGTTAAGTATTGGGTGGCCCTGAGCATTACTGGAGTTGCATTGCGTTGGCGACGTGACTCCAGCGATGCGCCGCTCTTACGTGACGAGATGCCTCACGCAAGTGCCTACCCTTGCGCCAGGGCGCGCCGCATTGTAAATGAGGCACATCTGCCGTGTCGCAAGGGTAGTTTTGCGTGACGCATTTGATCTGGCGCATCTCTGGAGATGCGCCAGAACGCGTAAGTAAGTATGCCCCTAAGGGGCAGAATTGCAATTACCGTCGCATCCCTGCAAAGTAGCAGGGATGCGCCATTAATTGTGCGGCCCGCTACCACCACCAAACATGGTGCGCCGTATTTGCAATGCGGCGCACCATGGGCCCAAAACGTCACCGAAGCTTTACTGCTGGAGTTGCGTCGCAACGATGGCGCAGCTCCATCAATGCTCTGGGGTACCCTATCTCCCCAATGCTGGGTCAAGCCGTACGTCTGCTTCAAGCAGGTGCAGGGTTTGTGTGACGCATCATTGTCCTAAAGGTGACTGATTGATATTTTGTAGATTTCCCTCAGCCACTATTAGGATGTGTTCCAGCGCAGGAATGCCCTCCCTTGCGCCGGAACGCCCCCTGATGGCGCAGGGCTTTATAACGGGATGCATCTCCCAAATGCGTCACGTTGTTATAATATTATACGCCGCACCATGGCGCCCTTTTTTGTTTAGCTGCTGCGTCACAAAAGTCACGCAAGAACGGCGCAAAAGAGCCGCAAGGGCTTAAATCTGCCCCTTCCTTTGTAACCCTGACAATAAGAAAAATAGTGGCGGTGGATTGATAGTTTGACTATTTAAATGACTGGTAATGTAGCAGGCAACTGTTAGTGTTGTCACTGATCTGACTGAAATCACAATGGAGTTTGTCTGTCACTTTGCGTCTTGCCTGCGGACTGCTGCCTGCCAGTCCTAGGTGAACGTTTCAGTACTTTGTTTAGTGAGTTACGTGACTTTCGAAGTCACAGGTCCGCAAATAAATGAAAAGTAACTATAATCAATATAATTTCGCAGAAATATTTTGTTATTGTTCTTTTGAAATGTTTGATTTGGTTGACATTGACAAGCAACAATCATCCATGTTTTCTGTTCTTTCTTTCATGTTGTACGTCAGCTCCCCCCAGGGGCGAGAGGAGGACACAGGAGCAGCAGGCGGCGGATGCTGTTCATCAACAGGGCCAGGATCGGGCAGGCGAGGGCTCCTCTGCTGGCCCCAGTAAGTTTTCATTTTAGACTAGTACCTATTTTTCCTAGCGTTCCTCATTTGACTTTTTTCAAAATTGTCTTTGCTCTTCTTGTAGACTGTATCTAAATTCTTATCCTGCCTCTACTATGACTCCCTGTGGTATTACTAGATTATTCTTATTAGTCTGTCTGTTTAGCTAACTAAGATTGCACGGTTGGCGAAACTCCCATGATTCTAGTCAGCAATAGCTCTATCAACTTAGTGCAATCCTCTGGGATTGTCCATAATGTCTTTTGAAGTGTTCTATCTGGACTCATGCTTGCAAAAATTGCAAAACCTTTCGCTCAGTCACTCTAGTCTGGACCAAAAAACACAGATTGTATTTAAGTTTAAAAGCTTTATTAAAAGTAAACACATTTATTAAAATGAAGTCATAATAAAACTAAACGTTTAACTGATAATGGAAAAGTGGTTAGTGCTGACGATTAATTGAAGACATTTCTTGTGGTCGAGCCGAGCTCTCACCTGGTTTCAACTTGATCTTGTTGTTAGAAGTCCATCTTCTGTCTGTGTGGAGAAAAATGGTGCGTGTTAAAAAAACAGCCTTCATCAGTTGTGCCAAAAAGTGCAGCAAGACAACCTTCCCTGGAAAAAGGGACATTTTTTTTAACTTTAACGTAGACAGTCACAAATTACATTGTTTTCACATGTCTTCATTCCTAGACCAAATACTAGTGACTAGTGAGTGCTTTATTCTAACATTCTTAAATGTACTTTGTAGGTGGAACATCTGGTGGCGGGGCCAGTGTGGAGGTGGAGGTGCTCGACACGGAGGCGGAGGGCGATTCTTCAGGGGAGGAGGCGGCAGCTGTGAGAGTTGAGACGGTGGTGGTGGCGGCCAGAGGTAAGCTCTTATATATTCCTTACTTATTGAGATTGAAGACTAGCTGGGAAGGCAAGAATATGAGATGCATGGCTGGGTGAATGATGAAGCAATGATGGGTGGAAGGACAACAGCCTGGGTGGGTGACACAGAAACTGTATGTGTCCATATACCTGGATCATGCTACTATCTGACTCTTAGATAGCATATGTGTATCTAGAGCAGGGGTACTCCTAGTACGGCCCGCGGGCCGGTGGTGGCCCGGCAAGCCTTCGTTGGCGGTGCGCAGACCTTGCAGACAATCACTGCTCCCCCGGCCCCCACAGAGCAGAGGCTTTTTTGTATTTCACCTGTTAGCGCCCCTGCATCTCCACTCTGACAATCACTGCTCCCCCGGCCCCCACAGAGCAGAGTGGAGATGCAAGGCCACAAAGAGGTGAAATAGAACAAAGCCTCTGCTCTGTGGGGCCGGGCAAGCAGTGATTGTCAGGGTGGAGAAGCAGGGGCGCTAAAACAAACAAAGCCTCAATAATATGTTAATGGTCTTTTAAAGACCTGTTAAGTACTTTGGTGTTGTTGTCTGTGTGTGCGCGTTGAGGAAGCGGTCTCAACCCGGGCTGAAGGCTGACACAGATAGACACACACACAGTGAGATGACAGAGGGGGAGGGAGAGGGAGGGCAGGAGGGAGAGCAGGAGGGAGAGAGATGTATGTAAATGCTGGGTCTGGTGGCTCAGTGGATGAGGGCATCTGCTGCAGGGACCTGTGTGCAACCTCATGGTCACAAGTTATCGTTTTGCTTTAGCCCCGCCCCCTCTGACTCCGCCCCCACCAGTGCGGCCCTCGGCCCCAAACTACACTGTAAATGTAGCCCCTGAGAGAAAGTTTGTGAGTACCCATGATCTAGAGAGAGTAGATGGTCAGTGGATGAACTAAGTGTAACTTTGAAGAGCATGTAACACTGCACCCGCACGTCCGTTCCAGTGTAGGAAAGGCAAGGAAAAGAACTTTTAATTTTGTCCAAATACTACCATAAATAGTAGCAGTAGTTTGTATTGCAAGCACTGCATAGATCCGGTTATTATGGTGGCCACTCCCTACCTCTCTTAATAAGTTTAGTAGTACTCAGTCATTCATGTGTGGATGTATCACTGGTCACTCAATAAAAAGCAAAGCACCTAAAGTCATCCCATATATAAGCAAAAACATCCCATGTGAAGTGATAGATAATCAGATTATTTATCTTCTTCAATTTTCCATTTCTAGTACTCATTTCCACTGTAGGGTGAAAGTTAAATTAATTAAGCAGTAGCCCTTGAGTTGTAACAGAGTATTCTCAGTGCCACCCGTAATAGAAAAGTAAGAGATTCACCACCTGCATGTACTGGACAGGTACAGTAACGCAACGGCAACGCAAGTCTAGGTCACTCCTCATGGCGTGCGTCTCTTTTTCTCGGGTGCAAGTTTACCGCGCTGGCATTATGCCGGCTTGCAGAAAATAACGTACCAATTTTCCAAAACAAGAGATAAGAAGAAGAATAAGACTGGTGTACTTTCATAGTCGACTCCAATGGAAGTCCACAGTGCTCGTAGAATTTGTTCCTTAAACTCCCACTAATGTTAGAGCAAGGATGAAGAAGTGTGAGGTTAGATAGATACTGGCCTCAATAGTTATGTAATGCGCTTGCAAGTTGCTAGTTGTACTGCAGCACAAATTTCTGCTGAATGATTGAGTTAATCTTAAAGAGCATTGGTTACAGACTATGTCTTTCTTTCTTCATATAGGTTCTCCTTCCAAACGAACAAGGAGGAAGGAGCTGGCTAGAGCGGCCCGGCAACGGAGGATCGAGGCCACTGTTGCGGAATATCGGCGGCTGGTGGCCCTGGAGGACGTGGAAAGTGTGCAGTCGACAACTACAACAACGTCGTCTGCATCGGCCTCCGTGGCCCCACGGGCTGCCACCCAGCACAGTGGTCCACCGAGACTGAGCCGGGCTGCCAAAGGCAAACGCCACCGCCGAGCAGCAAGGCCAACAGCTGCCTCTCACAGGCCTTGCACCTGCAAGGCAGTGAAGGCACGCCTGCGCCGCACTACCCTGATGGTGTCCCGCCTTCAGCAGGAGCTCGCCTTGCTCCGCGAGGAGCATGATGCCCTGGCCCAAAAAGTTAACAGCATCCACCCATAGTGTCCCTTGCCCCTTTTTTAGAGACTTTTGGGGGGTGGGAATTGGGAGTTGGGTTTTTGGGGACTTTTGAAGGACAATCGTTGGGGTTAGGGAGGGTCTTGCGGGAGATTATTTTGTTAGGGATATAAATATACTTTTTCAAACTTTATCTGAGCATACCTGTTTTTTACTGCTTACCTGGTGGGTGGGGGTTTAACGTTGACTGTTTTCCTGAAAGTTTAGTTCCATTTTCTTCCTTTAAGTGTAAATGCCCAAATGTTTTCAACACTAAGTGCCTCTCACAGACTAAGTGAAGTGAATCCAAGAGTCCTAGGACTTTAGTAGTACTACCTTCAGTCTCTCGTCTCTCGTACTAATACTCCATTATACCCCCAAACCACCAAACGCTTATCTTACCTGTAATTTGTGTTTGAAAGTAGGGCTAGACCCAGGGCTGGCTCCACGGGAAACACCGAATAACGTTGGCAATCTTGGTCGGATAAAATTTCCTCATAGCGGTGGTACTAGTGGTGTGACACAGTGGCAGTTGCATGCCTATGAAAAAAAAGAAAATGAAATCTGGTTTGTCCTCCTGAGCAATTCAACGGTACAACTGAGAATATAGCAGGTGACAGAAGTACAGTAGAGCAGTGCCACATTGTAGCCTAACAAATGGTAAAGTATAACTACTAATTCGGTTGAAGTTCTTTCACATTAGCAATGGTTCTTTGTCAAGCAGAGTAAGAATATATCATTGACAACTGTGGAAAGAAAGAATGCGACAGTACAGGGCCTGTGTGGAATTATTGATAACGATATTCAACCTAAGGTCTCTGTAGCCAGATACCCGAGAGCCTTGCTGGTCACTATAAATCCATTCACAACAACACTCAATGGGGTTGGTCTGGAAGGTGTCAGGTTTACTCCCCGTGATCCAGTCGATGCAAATATGGTTCCACCTCCAAATGTCACCAACACCCAGAAGTGTAAACACAGGGTGTTCGAGGCATTAGGCGGGGGAGAAAAATAACAAACTAAAATAAAAAATGTGGGATGGGTAAAGGTAGGGTCAGCAGGGAAAGGATACCTGTAACAGAAGACAAGACAGGCATCAGTGAAGTGCTGTCCTAACATACAAGGGTACTCTCATATAGTCTCACTAAATAGTCTGCAAGTCTCCCGCCTACTCATGGGAAATGTAGTTTCATAGTACGGTAGGCGGTTAGGGGCTGCGTAACCTGACAGAAGGTATAGTAGATAGAAAAGGAGAAATTGCTTTTTTTCTAGGTGTCCCCTCACTCACCAGGGTTGCCCCTTGGTGACATGCTTCATCATTGGGGCCATCCCAGTCCTCTACGGCCTGGGGCGTGCTGCGACTTGCGAATTACGTAGGAGCACTTACAAATGACTATGTGTGGTGCAGATAGTGGAGTGGACTAAGTGATGTGTTAAGGGATCAATGTAGAAGCCGAGAGAGAGCCAAGAAATGCAGTCACAGTCAGAGAAAAAGGCAAGGGATACTGTATCTATGTGGTTGTAGTGGTCCTGTTGGAAGTGGTAAGTAAGTTGCCCGCAGAAAAAAAATCCTCCTATTAGCGGCACTCCTCCATTGCAGCCGACGCTTCGTCCACCGATGTTGGTCACCAGAAGACACCCTGTCCACTGCCTGCCTGATGCTGAATTGTGGCTCGCTACTGTGAAGCCTGACTCCATCCTTTTTTCCCCATTGCAGAGACTGAAACCCGGCCTGTAATTATTCAACGAAAAACAGGAAGTGATATAATATTACAACACCACTGATAAATAAATATAAGGTATGTAGGCTGTGGAGTGCAAAAAGTCACAATTTGTTTTTCCTAGTAGACAGTACAATGTTTTTGAAAGTGCGTACTCTGAGTCACCTTTTGAAGGATAAATAAGTATGGGCAAATTAATGTAGCGGATCTTGCCCCTCAAGCTAGGTGTACTGTAAACTGTGTTTTAGAACAAAATTAGATCTTCCTAGCAGTGCTCCCACCCAGACCCTTACTAAAGCCAGTCGCAAAAATGTAGAAGACCCCCAATCAAATCTCAAAAAACGAGGCCTAGCAGAAAACTAGTGACAAAACTTACTTTGAAAGTAAAAGTAGGCCGAAGTACCCTAATTACCCATTACCCACCGTGGATTGCATTCAAACCACTTGCAAGCAACCAAGCAAAAGTAGCCATAGCCAGCATCGCTCCAAGACTCGAAATCCCCCCCACTCATACACATGCAATAGAAATACTGCTAACCCTAACGAACCCTAAGTTAAGAATAGTGGCAAAGGCTTTCTTTAACTATGCCAAATCCCCCCTTTCCCACCATGGATTTTCTTCAAATGACTTGCAACCAAAATTACACATTCTCACGAGTGCTCTAAGACCCCAGAACTCAGTTTGAAAAATCTAGAACACCCCGAAACACATGCAATCCTGCTGCTAGGGCTAACCCTAACGAACCCTAAGTTACAAAAAGTGCCAAAACTAAAGGCTTTTCCGCGCGGATTTTGTCCCAACCACTTCTACCCGGTATTAGACCTTCCCAGGAATGCCCCAAGACCCGGCAACCCACCCGCCAAGAAGCGTAACACCCCCAAACAGGCCAAAGCAAAATCTCATACTTGCAATATTTCTGGGCCTTCGGTCCAAACGCGCTGCGTAGCTAGGCCATAAGTCGGGGTTGGCACGACGGATTTCCTGAAAAGCAAATGCAATCAAGATTAGAGTGTCCCAGCAGTGCTCCCAAACCACGAAACTCACCCGCAAACAGATGGAACCCCCCCTAAGAGCACCTCAAAGGCAAGCAAGTCATCAAAAACACAAAAAAAATTCCGCCTGGGATTTGGTCCAAAACACTTTTATCCGGTATTAGAGCTTCCCAGCAATGGCCCCAGAGCCGTCAACCCAGGAGAAGACGAGTAGAAGACCCCCAAACAGCCAAAGAGCAAAAGTACAAAAATGGGGACTTAGTCAATTTTTCACAAATTTCCCAAATCACTCCGCGCGCGCTCTGCAGCTAGGCCCTAAGTCCCCTCTGCCACCATGGATTTGCTTCAAACCTCTTGCAAAGTAAAGTATATATAGCCAGCAGTGCTCCCAGACCACGAAACTCACCCACAAACACCAGGAAGCCCCCCAAACAGGCCCCCGAAAACGCTACATAGAGCAAAATGTCAGAAATAGCCAAAAAAAAAATCGGCCTGGATTTTGTCCCAACCACTTCTACCCGGTATTAGACCTTCCCAGGAATGCCCCAAGACCCGTCAACCCACCCGCCAAGAAGCATAACACCCCCAAACAGGCCAAAAGCAAAATCTCATACTTGCAATATTTCTGGGCCTTCGGTCCAAACGCGCTGCGTAGCTAGGCCATAAGTCGGGGTTGGCACGACGGATTTCCTGAAAAGCAAATGCAATCAAGATTAGAGTGTCCCAGCAGTGCTCCCAGACCACGAAACTCACCCACAAACACCAGGAAGCCCCCCAAACAGGCCCCCGAAAACGCTACATAGAGCAAAATGTCAGAAATAGCCCAAAAAAAAATCGGCCTGGATTTTGTCCCAACCACTTCTACCCGGTATTAGACCTTCCCAGGAATGCCCCAAGACCCGGCAACCCACCCGCCAAGAAGCATAACACCCCCAAACAGGCCAAAAGCAAAATCTCATACTTGCAATATTTCTGGGCCTTCGGTCCAAATGCGCTGCGTAGCTAGGCCATAAGTCGGGGTTGGCACGACGGATTTCCTGAAAAGCAAATGCAATCAAGATTAGAGTGTCCCAGCAGTGCTCCCAGACCACGAAACTCACCCGCAAACAGACGGAACCCCCCCTAAGAGCACCTCAAAGGCAAGCAAGTCATCAAAAACACAAAAAAAATTCCGCCTGGGATTTGGTCCAAAACACTTTTATCCGGTATTAGAGCTTCCCAGCAATGGCCCCAGAGCCGTCAACCCAGGAGAAGACGAGTAGAAGACCCCCAAACAGCCAAAGAGCAAAAGTACAAAAATGGGGACTTAGTCAATTTTTCACAAATTTCCCAAATCACTCCGCGCGCGCTCTGCAGCTAGGCCCTAAGTCCCCTCTGCCACCATGGATTTGCTTCAAACCTCTTGCAAAGTAAAGTATATATAGCCAGCAGTGCTCCCAGACCACGAAACTCACCCACAAACACCAGGAAGCCCCCCAAACAGGCCCCCGAAAACGCTACATAGAGCAAAATGTCAGAAATAGCCAAAAAAAAAATCGGCCTGGATTTTGTCCCAACCACTTCTACCCGGTATTAGACCTTCCCAGGAATGCCCCAAGACCCGTCAACCCACCCGCCAAGAAGCATAACACCCCCAAACAGGCCAAAAGCAAAATCTCATACTTGCAATATTTCTGGGCCTGCGGTCCAAACGCGCTGCGTAGCTAGGCCATAAGTCGGGGTTGGCACGACGGATTTCCTGAAAAGCAAATGCAATCAAGATTAGAGTGTCCCAGCAGTGCTCCCAGACCACGAAACTCACCCACAAACACCAGGAAGCCCCCCAAACAGGCCCCCGAAAACGCTACATAGAGCAAAATGTCAGAAATAGCCCAAAAAAAAATCGGCCTGGATTTTGTCCCAACCACTTCTACCCGGTATTAGACCTTCCCAGGAATGCCCCAAGACCCGGCAACCCACCCGCCAAGAAGCATAACACCCCCAAACAGGCCAAAAGCAAAATCTCATACTTGCAATATTTCTGGGCCTTCGGTCCAAACGCGCTGCGTAGCTAGGCCATAAGTCGGGGTTGGCACGACGGATTTCCTGAAAAGCAAATGCAATCAAGATTAGAGTGTCCCAGCAGTGCTCCCAGACCACGAAACTCACCCACAAACACCAGGAAGCCCCCCAAACAGGCCCCCGAAAACGCTACATAGAGCAAAATGTCAGAAATAGCCCAAAAAAAAATCGGCCTGGATTTTGTCCCAACCACTTCTACCCGGTATTAGACCTTCCCAGGAATGCCCCAAGACCCGGCAACCCACCCGCCAAGAAGCATAACACCCCCAAACAGGCCAAAAGCAAAATCTCATACTTGCAATATTTCTGGGCCTTCGGTCCAAACGCGCTGCGTAGCTAGGCCATAAGTCGGGGTTGGCACGACGGATTTCCTGAAAAGCAAATGCAATCAAGATTAGAGTGTCCCAGCAATGCTCTTAGACCACGAAACTCACCCACAAACAGACGGAACCCCCCCTAAGAGCACCTCAAAGGCAAGCAAGTCATCAAAAACACAAAAAATTTTCCGCCTCGGATTTGGTCCAAACCACTTTTAGTGCTTCCCAGCAATGGCCCCAGACCCGTCAACTCACCTGCAAAGAGGTAGAACAACACCCCCACAAGTGCTGAGTCTTTCTTCATTGGGCGTAAACCAGCCCTCTGCTTTGATGGAAATAGGAGTCTGGAGGAGGAGGATAGAGGAGCATGTTCTTCTGAACTTGTGAACCTGAGGAATGCAGACTGCGGCACCTTCAAATAAATTAGCAAACAAGTGAAGACAGTTCTGCTGATGGGCTTGTTTTTGTGATTATCTGATTAAAGTTTGAATTATATTAACTGTGCACAACAAAGAAAGACAGACACACAGGAATAAAAGTGAATAAGGATGAAAAAGAAAGTTATTGATTCGTTGTCTCATTTTCAGGGCTCGAAGTCGGTATCACGGTCCAGGAATAAGAATAAGGCTTCGTCATCATACTCTGCGAATTCAGCCAGGGTGAGGTCAGTGCCACCTGACAGAGTAGAAATTCCCTCATCTATGTTGCTGGCCACCTCCTCTTCATCCGGCACGCTCTCTCGTACTCTGAAATCTGGTGGTATGAGGTGCTGATTCATCTTGATCATTGTTAACCTCTCCACATTTTTGGGCGAGAGGCGGCTCCATTTGGGAGTTACAATCCCACCAGCCGCACTGAAAACCCGTTCAGAAGACACACTTGCGAGTGGGCAAGACAAGTAGTTTAAAGCCAGGTTGGTGAGCTGTGGCCACAATTCTTTTTTCCCATGCCAATACGCCAATGGGTCAGAATTAACATAGACCTCTGTGGAGTCATTCAGATAGTCCTTCACCATCGACTCAAGGTCCTCCTCCAAGGTTCCTCCACTTTGCGTAGCTCTTGCTGTGCCTCTGACCTTTTGAGAACCAAACCCACGCAGACCTAGCCAATCCTCTTCAGCCTCCAATGTTTCTGTTGTCTTTCGTGCAGATGATCCGGTTGCCGGTGTCTTTAACGGCTGAGAGGTCACTTGTGCCACAGCCACAGGTGCAGAAGTGGATTGTTTTGACTGGGGATGGCCTGCTGATGTACTGCCATTTCCTTCAATTTCCAGCCGTTCTGTTTCAAACTTCTTGGCTGACAAGGCTAGCCAACGTTTGTACTTTGTAACATCTTCATCACCAAAAGGAAAGAATGCTCTGCCTGCCAGCGCCTTTTTGTAGCGTGGATCCAGAATAGTAGCACAAATGTAATGCTGTTCTGAGTGGATCTTTTTAAGACGTTCATCACCTTGTAGGAGCTCTAATAATTGCTCAGCCAGAAGCAAAGAGTCTTTCTTTTTGTCATCTTTTCCAAACACAGAACACACCTCCTTCAGTTGGTCCTCCAGCATGTACAACAATGGGATAGCTTTTCCCAAATTAGAGTCCTCCTTGCTGACTGCACGCGTGAAGACCTCAAAAGGACGAAGCATGCGTGTTAGGCTTTCAACTATGTTCCATTGCGGCCCACCCATCCTCAGCTCCTCTATACCCTCTTTCAAGAAATATTGATCGAGTTGCGTATACTGCTCATACAGACGCTCAAGCATGTAGAAGGTTGAGTTCCAACGTGTTACCACCTCCTGGATGAGTGCTTTCACTGGCATTTGACATTGATATAGCATGCTCCTCAGCTGCTTCCGGGCCTTAAAAGAATGCCTGAAATGCTTGCAAATTTTTCGGCAGTTCTCCAATACACTGTACGCTGCACTGCGTTTATTACCCAAGAATTTTTGGACAACCAGGTTTATACAGTGCGCCAAACACGGCACTCTGAAATAGTAACCGTCCCTCATGGCCTTAACTATATTGGAGCCATTGTCCGTGGAAACATAACCAACCTTGCGTTTTAGTGGGGACAGACAGTTAAGGACCTTTGTGTTAAAGACATCCAAAATGTTTTCTGCTGTGTGACGTTTCTCCAAACCAAACATGGCTAGTGTTGCATGTTTCCGAGCACCTTTAAAAACAATGTTAGTGTCAACACCTGAGTTTAGCTTTGCTTTAGCCCCTGAAAAAGAGACCCAGTGTGCAGTGATGCACATGTAATCAGCGCCTGCGCCACTGGTCCACATGTCTGTTGTCAGATGTATAGTGTGAACAGCGCTCTTCTGCAAAGCTGCCCCAATCACCTCCAGAACATCTTCATGTAGTGCTGGAACCGCAACTCGGGCAAAATAGAACCGGCTAGGAACCTTCCATTTAGGGCAGAGCGCTGTCACTAATTCTAGAAAACCAACCCCTTCTACAAAAGAAAAAGGGAGAAGGTCCAGAGCTAGCATTTTAGCCAGCTTAGTGTTATACAGACGGGTCATTGGGTGGTTGCGTTCATATTGCGCTTCTGTAAACAACATCTTTTTAATGTTGCCCTGGACCAATGATTTACGGGATGATGATGATCTCTTCGACCCAGTTACGCTCGCTGATGAACTTTTCCGCATTGATGTCTCACTCTCTCCCACACTCTTAGTGTGGCTCCCATGGGGTGTGCTGCTGACATGGGAACTGGGTGTAAGTGAAGTGTTTGAATCGTCTTCTTCTACCTCCTCGTCATCAGCAGATGACAAATCAACGTTTTCATTACGTGCAATTCCGGCTTTCTTGACCGCCTCTAGGTGCGGAAACCATTGGACAGCGTGCCTTCTCTCAAGATGACCTCTCTGGCCTCCGGTACCATAGTTAGAACCAAGCTTACCACGACTAAATCGAAGCTTACAAAGGCTACAAATGGCTACGTTTTCCTTTTTTGGGCAAACACTAAAGAAGTCCCAAACTGGAGACTTGAAATGTCTTCGGGGGCCGGAGGAGGCGGCGATACTGGTGGTGGTGGTCCTGCTGCTAATGACAGATGAAGTGGAGGATGTGGATTGCCAAACTTCAGTACGTTTTGCACTTTCACCACCACGAATTGAGGTCGAGGACGAGGTGGGTACCTTCTTGCGAAGAAATATGGAAGCGGTAGGTTTTGGTGTACTACTTAACTCCAAATCTAATGATTCCATTTCCATTGCCTCCTCGCCGACATCATCATCACGCTCAGCAGCTTCTCGGGATAGGGTCAAAATGTCTCTTTGCTGCATGCCCGGTGGGGCTGCAGTGACCTTTGTGATGACTGGCTCGTCGTCATCGTGAGAGGCTTCATCACCAGCAGTATCTGTCACTTCTTGTTGAGCCTCATCACACTCCATAGGTTTGAGTTTTTGGACGACCTTCCTTTTACGCTTAGGTACCGGTGTCAGATCATGGTGTGCCTCACTGTCAGACCGCAGTTGTGGTTCCCAAGACAGATCACTTGCATCAGAACGAGGTGGGCTTGAAGAAGATGTAGACACCCCCCTTGATCTTTTCCTTGCTAGGGATGTGGAAGACAATGAATGATCATCAGGAGGAGTGGCTTCCAATGATACCTCGGCTTCATTGTCGATTTCCAAATGTGCCCCTACTTCGGGAGGAACAACTATTGTGGGCACTTGTGAACCTCCATGCACCTTTGCTTGCGCATCTCCTTTTGCTGCCTCTCCTTCCACATGTACTTGGGCGTGTACTTGCACATGGTGTTGTTGTTGCGGCTGTGGTTGTTCAACACTTGTCAGATGAGTTACAACAACCTGTGTTGATTCAGGGACATTGCTGCTACTTTCTTGCGATGAGCCAACATCACTGGTCGATGGTGATTGGAGAAGTACACTGACTGCCTCTGAAGCACTCAAGGGCTTTGACTTAAGTTGGCGTGGTGGTGGAGGCACTGAACCCAATGGAGCAGGGGTGCTGCTCTCAGCTTGGTCCCCAGCAGATCCTGCTGCTGCAGGCGTACTTTTTTTTTTGCTCCCAAAAAAAGTGGCGGGTGGCACACCAGCCTCCTTGGTAACTTGCTTCTTCTGCTCCTTACTAGCAACTTTCTTGCTAGAGGAGCTACGGAGAACTTTCTTTGGGGGCGGGGCCATCTTCTTCAGAGCAGGTCAGACAGCAGGCCGCAGTTGCACGAATTGTAGAGTTGTCTGAGGCCAGACGTGACGTCGCGTGACGTTATGCTGCACACACACACCGCTGCAGGACTTCTTCCTGGCACTGGTGGTTCTCTTGAGTCTTGTGCACCTAAAAAAAATGGAAGACAGAGGAACATCAGTTCAGTTATAGAGCACAAAAAAATCGAAAAACACTGCAAAATCAGCACAATCCCAATCCATCCATGCCCTCCATAATGTTTAAATTCAAGACAACCCACAGAAAGACTAGGCCCATGCAAGACTCACTACCCCTGGGCATAAATAAAGGTTGAAAAGTAGGCAAAATGGTTGGAGGCCTAACAACAAAGCCTGCATTTAAAATGGCCACTTGCCTGCCAGCACATGGCCAGTGCCTGTAGCTGCACTCAAAATGGCCACCAGCCACATGGCATGTCCCTCCCCATGAACACCCCCAAAAATCGAAAAACACTGCAAAATCAGCACAATCCCATTCAATCCATGGCCTCCATGATGTTTAAATTCAAGACAACCCACAGAAATACTAGGCCCATGCAAGACTCACTACCCCTGGGCATAAATAAAGGTTGAAAAGTAGGCAAAATGGTTGGAGGCCTAACAACAAAGCCTGCATTCAAAATGGCCACTTGCCTGCCAGCACATGGCCAGTGCCTGTAGCTGCACCCAAAATGGCCACCAGCCACATGGCATGTCCCTCCCCATGAACACCCCCAAAAATCGAAAAACACTGCAAAATCAGCACAATCCCATTCCATCCATGGCCTCCATGATGTTTAAATTCAAGACAGCCCACAGAAAGACTAGGCCCATGCTAGACTCAAATACCCCTGGTGAAAAGGCCACAAGTACAGGCCCAAAAATCGAAAAACACTGCAAAATCAGCACAATCCCATTCCATCCATGGCCTCCATGATGTTTAAATTCAAGACAGCCCACAGAAAGACTAGGCCCATGCTAGACTCAAATACCCCTGGTGAAAAGGCCACAAGTACAGGCCCAAAAATCGAAAAACACTGCAAAATCAGCACAATCCCATTCAATCCATGGCCTCCATGATGTTTAAATTCAAGACAACCCACAGAAATACTAGGCCCATGCAAGACTCACTACCCCTGGGCATAAATAAAGGTTGAAAAGTAGGCAAAATGGTTGGAGGCCTAACAACAAAGCCTGCATTCAAAATGGCCACTTGCCTGCCAGCACATGGCCAGTGCCTGTAGCTGCACTCAAAATGGCCACCAGCCACATGGCATGTCCCTCCCCATGAACACACCCAAAAATCGAAAAACACTGCAAAATCAGCACAATCCCATTCAATCCATGGCCTCCATGATGTTTAAATTCAAGACAACCCACAGAAAGACTAGGCCCATGCAAGACTCACTACCCCTGGGCATAAATAAAGGTTGAAAAGTAGGCAAAATGGTTGGAGGCCTAACAACAAAGCCTGCATTCAAAATGGCCACTTGCCTGCCAGCACATGGCCAGTGCCTGTAGCTGCACTCAAAATGGCCACCAGCCACATGGCATGTCCCTCCCCATGAACACCCCCAAAAATCGAAAAACACTGCAAAATCAGCACAATCCCATTCCATCCATGGCCTCCATGATGTTTAAATTCAAGACAGCCCACAGAAAGACTAGGCCCATGCTAGACTCAAATACCCCTGGTGAAAAGGCCACAAGTACAGGCCCAAAAATCGAAAAACACTGCAAAATCAGCACAATCCCATTCCATCCATGGCCTCCATGATGTTTAAATTCAAGACAGCCCACAGAAAGACTAGGCCCATGCTAGACTCAAATACCCCTGGTGAAAAGGCCACAAGTACAGGCCCAAAAATCGAAAAACACTGCAAAATCAGCACAATCCCATTCAATCCATGGCCTCCATGATGTTTAAATTCAAGACAACCCACAGAAATACTAGGCCCATGCAAGACTCACTACCCCTGGGCATAAATAAAGGTTGAAAAGTAGGCAAAATGGTTGGAGGCCTAACAACAAAGCCTGCATTCAAAATGGCCACTTGCCTGCCAGCACATGGCCAGTGCCTGTAGCTGCACTCAAAATGGCCACCAGCCACATGGCATGTCCCTCCCCATGAACACACCCAAAAATCGAAAAACACTGCAAAATCAGCACAATCCCATTCAATCCATGGCCTCCATGATGTTTAAATTCAAGACAACCCACAGAAATACTAGGCCCATGCAAGACTCACTACCCCTGGGCATAAATAAAGGTTGAAAAGTAGGCAAAATGGTTGGAGGCCTAACAACAAAGCCTGCATTCAAAATGGCCACTTGCCTGCCAGCACATGGCCAGTGCCTGTAGCTGCACTCAAAATGGCCACCAGCCACATGGCATGTCCCTCCCCATGAACACCCCCAAAAATCGAAAAACACTGCAAAATCAGCACAATCCCATTCCATCCATGGCCTCCATGATGTTTAAATTCAAGACAGCCCACAGAAAGACTAGGCCCATGCTAGACTCAAATACCCCTGGTGAAAAGGCCACAAGTACAGGCCCAAAAATCGAAAAACACTGCAAAATCAGCACAATCCCATTCCATCCATGGCCTCCATGATGTTTAAATTCAAGACAGCCCACAGAAAGACTAGGCCCATGCACCACTCACTACCCCTGGTCAAGGCCCCAACAACAGGTCAAAAATCGAAAAACACAAAATTTTACAAAAAAAAAAAATCGAAAAACACAGAAAAATCAGCACAATCCCAATTCATCTATGGCCTCCATGATGTTTAAGTTCAAGACAACCCACAGAAAGAATCAGTCCACCCACCACTGAGTACCCCTGGGCAAAAGGTCCCAAAACAGCCCAAAAATCGAAAATCCCAAAATTTTAGTTGCAGCAACTGTAATGCCCCAAACAAACTTACTTGTAAAATTTCTAATCCAACAGTGATCCAAAGAAAGTCAAAAAGGCCTCAAATCCAAAGATCCAGCAGCATCCACAAAAAGTAATCCTTCCAGGTCCACATCCAAATGAAAAGTGACCAGGAGATGGACAAAGCACTGGGAGGAGCCTGCTGAACAGGAACAGGAAGTTGAAGACTATGGGGCACTTCCTTCCTCCCACCCCCCTGCCCCCCTCCCCAAAATGGACTCCTCGCTAAAAAAGTGCAGGCAAATGTCAAACTAAGGAGTTATTCACATAAAAATCATCATTTCTAGAAGGTTTATGCTGCTTGCTGGTGGATTTCTTGTGCAGAATTGCAAATTTATATTTTCGCTCGCCGCATCTCAAATCTCGCAATTGCGAAGTACCGCGAGACGTGATCTCGCCGTACTCGCGTTGACAAACTATCGCTGGCAAGCCGCGATGACGTAATCGCGCTCGCCAATTCCCGCGGGATCACACAGCAAGATCCAAAATGGCGCAGCACTCGCAAACTATCGAAAAAAACAACTCGGCAAACGATGATAAACGCCGCGCGCCACAAAAATTGTATCACCAACGCCGCGCGCCGCCAAAAAAATCCGCTGCGTGCGAATTTGCGGATTTTGCGGGAAATCCGCAAATCTCGCGGATTGCGGATTTCCCGAAAATCCGCAAAATCCGCGAGCGGAACGGATTTTCCGCCCACGCTTAGTCAGGCCGCGTGCTCCCACATCCGGTCTCTTTCTCCTCCGACAGTAGTTCCCTTTAAAATGAGTTTGAAAAGACAGTCTTTAGAGATTTTGCAGAGGAAGGTAATCACATAAATCTATTTCTCTCCCAACACCAAGCAACTGGGTAAGCATCCGTTACATTGAGGTTTGCAGCCAACGTATAAATAATTGATGATAGGTTTGCTGGGTTCCCTACAGCTTTCCTTCGTGACTATTTCTTTGGCTTTTTGTTGGTATTACATTCATTGTCGTGGTACGAGGTCTGATACCTATTCGTTGCATTTTACTATAGTCACATCAGTTCTTCTGGCAGAGGCCCACTTTCCTAGTACGAGTCTTACGAAGCTTTGCCGTTCTTCAGGGCGTTGTATTTTACGGAAAAAGTGCAACGTGCTATTTACCATGGTCTGATAGGTATCTTTCTGAGGAATGAACATAGGCTAAACGATTTTCCATTATATCAATACATCCTATCTTTCGGCTAAACATTTTACTTCCAACAGGGTTTACTTGCAACAAGTTCTTTCATTTTTGACTTAATTCTAAGTTCGCAAACATCATTCTAAATTCTACATAGTTTCTTACAACCTGGCTACTTCATTTAAAAACTCGGGGGCTTGCGATAACTATTCAACTCATCCTTGGGGTGAGCGGGGTCTTATGGAAAACAACCAGGAACATAGCGAACTGGGGCAAGGGACATTTTTCAAAACTCTCGTCCGGGGCAGCTGATACAAAACTGGGGGCATTCTGGGAAAACGGGGATGTCTCGATCACTTTTACTGTTTGGGCATTGATATAATTTCGGGACGGGGAAGGTCGCGTTACCTGAGGCATTTTTATCATAGAAGCCACTGACAAGTAGTTCCCTCATTACGGGTCAGATTAGGGAACCTTAGTCGTCTTACCTGTCCCTTTCTTATCGGCCAATCTAGGTTTCATCAGTATTTAGCAGAAAAGGAGAGGCAGTAACGTGGTATCGATGTAATTTTATTTAAGACAAATTTGTGCAAATACTTGTGGTATTTGGAACCAATCAGGTGGTGCACCAGGGGTGGTGATTCGCCAATTAGGTGCCAGTCGCTAGGAAGAGTGAGAACGTGGAAGAGAGAAAGAGAGAGAGAGAGAGAGAGAGAGAGAGAGAGAGAGAGAGAGAGAGAGAGAGCAACGATAGGCTAAACAGTACACGTGTGATATGGAGAGTGGCCGTGTACTATTTAGGCTATTCAGTGCATTACCCAACATGAGACATTTCGGGTCTGTGTTAGAATGTAGAAAGCATGCAGTTTGGGACAGAAGAGCATTAGGCCGGGTACATAAGGACATGCATTGAGTTGGGTGTCTTTAGGTGCCATCTTGCAGCGTAGGTCCGCTTCATGTATCGGACATGGCGTGGCTCCAGATTTTTACTATACCCTAGTCGTGATTCCAATGTAACCTGTAGAGGGAGAAAAAGGAAGAAAGGGAGGGGGAACAGCATTTGAGCATATCAAAGGTACGGGCACGAAAGTTCTTTACTTACCACATACTCGTCTTAACCCCTCGGGATATAATCCCTGGGGTCTTGGTTTCTGAAGCCAAAGGGGGGGGGGGGCATTGTGGTAAGGGTGGCGAGCGATAGGTTGTTCATGGGGGGGGGGGGTCCGAGTGTGGCATTATAGATTGTGTGTAGGGAAACGCTAAAAAGAAATCAGGGGGCGCCTAGCGCAAGGTATCCGGTTTTTAGATGTATCTAGCTATCGGGATCCTTAAATCATTCCCAACGCTGTGATGTTCTAAGGCATATCAGTTCTTCGGTCAACCCTGTTCCTTAGTCCCTTCGAGTACCATACCTTTATAACCTCCTATCATTCACACCGCTTCACCTTACCCATTCTCAGAAGTCGAGGTCCGTCTTCATGCGTTAGTTCCTGAGCTTAGTAGCATATTTGGAGGCAGCGTATCATACCTTAGATTCGATCATCAATCCGGGGCCGAACAGCCATTTTCTAATAACCTTAAAAAGAGAGCAAAACAGTTGCACAGAGAAAAACCCTCCCGCTAATTCCCATATTTACAAAAGTATGCGATACCTGTTCATAGTTTGGAAAACCTTTATTTGCATGATCGTTCAGTAAGTAAATATGAGAGCGCAATCGTATTTTTCCGGACATGGCGATGGCTGAAGCACATTCAGTAGGGGGGCTATTTTGCAGTATTAAAAAAACATTTAAAAAGGTCTACTTAGTTATTTGCAAGAAACTAAAAAACGTCTATTAATAATTGAGGGATCAGGGGCATTTACTTCATAATTGGAAACACAGTCAGACTAATTGCAATCACATTTCCTAGATGTATACCGTGGGTGTGCGTCATGAGCGACGTTATGTATCGGTTACAATAAATATCACAATAAATTGTACATTGAAATCAACATTTTAACGGAATCCTCTTAAATGTTCGTCAAGTGAACCCTCCTCCCTTTTTCGTCAAGCGTACAAAGGATCACATACATATCTCAGAACATCAAGTCTTATTAGCAAAAGAACACGAGGTGTTCGTAAGTTCCTATTGACACCGGCGCCATTTTGGGCGAGGCCGGGTTAGTCTGGGAGTAGCATCAGGGGCAAAATGTTTCCAACAACCGGCAGTTGTACCAGAGTCCCTTTCGGCAGTTCAAAAACCTGTGCTAACAGAGGGGCTGGTAATGTGGACCGTCAATCAAAAAAAAGGGGGGGGGGGTAGAATCTTCCCTACCAGGTCACGTTGAGGTTCAGCCGGAACTTACTCGAATTCGTTAGCCCACAATGTTTCTGGATGGTTCAGACTGAAGCTGGTGCTGACACGAGAGCACCACCATCTTGTGGCTATGTCGTGGTTGTTTCGCTAGTGATCAAGGCAGTTGTTCCCCACCGGAAGCCTGTGGATGTCGAGGGCTCCTGGGATTTTGGTAGAATCTTCAAAGCTGTGGGGATGTTGTCGGAGGTGGGGGCTCGTGCCCAGGCGGGCAAGTGCCCGAGTTATAATACCGGACAAAGTTACTCCAGCGGCCTAGACCCGCCTTCCAGGGGGCCCAGACGCCATTTTGAGACCCTGCAGCAGCCGCCCTTCGTCGTGTCTTCAAGAGTGGAAGAGACTTCTTGGGGCGAAAAAAATGGAACACCGTGCCGTTGGAGCAGGACATTTGGCTCCGGGCGCTAGGGTGCAGCTGTGGCGCCTCTACCAGGGGAGGTGAGGGAGGCTCGTTCGCGCCGCCTCCCTCTCCCAGTGCACCCCACGCCGTTCCTTCGAATCAGGGGTGTACATGATGACCACCCTACACCCCTGACTCTGCGAGTACTCTGGAGGAGGACCATTGTATGTCCGGTGCTGCGCAAGTATGCCCGTCAGACATTGTATGTTCTGTGCTGCGGAAATAGGTCCGTCGGACATTGTATGTTCTGTGCTGCGGAAATAGGTCCGTCGGACATTGTATGTTCTGTGCTGTGCAGGTATATCCGTGGCCCGGCTGGAGGATTTCGGCGCCGGGCCGGGGCTGGGAAACCTCCTACCTGTGGAGGTGGGAGAGGCTCGTTCGCGCCGCCTCTCCCTCCCAGCCCACCCTGCACCAGTTCAACGGAGGAATTTGCGATAGCCGGACCAAGAGATACGAGGGAGGGGGTCATCTGCATCCGCCCCCTCCCTACTCGTGGCCCGGGGGACGCCGCCCCAGGAAGGAGAGAATGGGAGGACCATTTCTTGCCGGGCCCGTGGAGCCTCCTGTACATTCTCACCGGCGACCTCTTTGGTCTATGGCTGTCGGCAGGCCCCGCCCCACACGTGCTGTGTGTTTCACCTTCCGGATGGGCGGGACCGTTGACCTGTTACATTTTGGGAACTTCCGGAGTGAGCGTAATATGTTTTGTATTGCTCCTATTAGTACAGTTTTACTTTAAAGAATGTTTTACTAGTTTTTCTATTTATCGTTGGTCGTGTGTTATCTTTACCGTAATTAAATCTTAAATTATATAACAGAGACTTGGCTTCCTTGAGTCCTTTTTCTAACGGGGCGTTGTCTACGCAGGTCTGTAATTGCTTTTGTTTTTCAGAGTGGGGGGTGGGGCAGAGAGTAATCAGTCCCAGAACTCAAACATGTCGTTGAAATCGGTCTGACGAAATCTGTGCCATCGGGCATAATCAAACGTGGTGGTTCTATCTGTCCTGTCCGTGTTAGTCTAATTCGTCTTTGTCTCGCGCCTTTTCCCTTTCTGCCGGCCTGTTATTTCTGTCGGCCCTCCGCTCTTACCTATGTTCCGCAGAGTCGGGCATTGGGCTTTCCAGTGCCCGAGTCTTTTACAAAAAGCACATTGGTTTTGCCTTAAGTCTGTTCGTCCTGCGCGTAGTGTCGGGGGGTTACTTTCGGGTCGTTGTGTCTCGGGGTTGTCCTGTCGATACGTCCCTTTACACTGTTCCCTTTTTGAGTCTAATCCTTGGAACTGTGTCGTCGCTGCCCCTTCCTTTTGCCTATCAGACGCTTGGAAGGTCATCTGTCGTGTTTCTTTACCTATTCTGACTTCGTCTCTTTCCTTTCGTTGCATTGCTTCTTTGCGCCACATACCGAGACTGTCGAGCATAATAGGCGTTGTCTTGCTACTACGAAGGGCTATTTCTAACGTTTCTATTTTGTCAAGATCGAAGGATCCTACCAGTGGCCACTGTTTCTCTTGATTTGCTTTGGTATACTTGTGCCACAGCTTACTATAGGCTATGGTAATTAATCCATACTTTGTGAACATTTCTTTATTAGGGGTGCCTTCCAGCGGAGCTAGATGGTCCACCTCTAATAAACGGTCCGGGCTAAACCAGCTACCAATCAGTGGGGAGAAGACAGGCATGACGGGTCACAATGGGGACAATAGTCAGCACTACCTATCTTATCACTGTGTGCAAAGACTAGACAGAATATTTCTATTCTACGTTGTTTGCAGGCAGTGAATACCTCATGAACCAATATCAATCAAAAATGGTCAATGGGGAGAATAAGTAGGCCCGAAAAAAGGTCTGCGTCGCCTACCCTTTCACTATCTGCAAAGAGGGAACCTGTTCTTTCCTGTTTGCAGACAGAGAATCTCCAGAAAATAATCCGTAACAGTTAATCAATGGGGGGGGGGGGCAATTAATCAGTGGGGGAGAAAGATAGGCACGACGGATGCGTTACCTATCCTTCGCTGTTTGTAAAGGGAGAGCCTGTTGTTTCTCCGTTTGCAGACGGCGAATCTCCAAATAAATTAACAAAGAGTAATACTAGTATTTTTTTCAATCAATCAAACAATTTCTTAATTCGTCGTGTCTACACGACCTTACCCGGACCGCATGGACAGTTTCTTGTCTTCCGAATCCAGCGCCGATCGTCCTCTTTTCTTCGTAATCCTCGCGGCACTCCTGATGGTTCCCAGTCAGGACCGTAGATCACTCGAGAGAGGTCTGTTCGGAACCAGTGAAGTTCGGATGATCAGCTGTCAGACGAGGGTCTATCGGACAGGGTACCTTCCGATCGTTGCAGTCGTTCACTCTGTCGTCAGGACCTCTCCCACTGGATCCATGAGTCGCTGATGGGCCCCACGTTTGGGACGCCAATTTGTAAAAGGGTGGCTAGACAACCAGTGACCAAAGACCCTTTTGTGTTGCCCGGCGGTGTCGCCTCTATTACCCACAAAATATTAATCAATGAAGAAGCAGGCGCTGGAGACTGAAAGGCAGGAAACGAGGGTTTATTCTCTCCGGAGGAGAACACATCAATTCGGACAGCAAGTATCGTCACGAGGTGCTCTAACCGCATCTCTGAGGCCTGGCCTCTTATACACAGGTTTATTGCTTTATTACATGAAACACATATTTGTCAATACTTTGATGTACGGAAAGGCATCCTAGGAATCCCCGCTTCAAGCCCGTTCCCACACATTTACAGTTGAAGTCCCCGCCCCGGTCACAATAGGTGATGATTATCGCGCAGCTGGGCATTCCGCCGATTCACGGAATGCGTGGAGTTTGATCGGATCTCATAGGGTGGGGGCTTTGATCAAATCGAGGGTCCTTTAATGGGGGAAGCTTCCTACTGTACGGGGTGTGATAAGCAGTATCCGCAGGGCCAGGTGGCGGCCTGGGAAAAAGGGAGACAAACGGGCACACAGGAAAAGGGGGTTTGTATCAAAGGACTTGGGACCATGAAAGGGATGAAGGGAGGTGTCGCGCTGGGAACAGGATGGGATTCCGAGGCAGAGCTGCGCTGAAGAGGGGTTTATGACCCGAGGCATATGAGAGCGAGGGGGTTGTCAGCATGCGGGGGGGGGTGCCTGCGGGGCTAAGAGAGAGTGAGAGACGCGCTGGCTATCAGCGAGGGGCAGAGGGGTCATGGTGCTCAAAAATGGCTGCCGCTTGCGCGCAAGGCGTGTGAGAGCGGGAGTGATCAGTGCATGGGGGTGCTTGTGAGGGTGAAGAGCCGTGCTGGGGGTCAGGGATGTGCAGAGGGTGGTTCTGATCAAGGCAGCTAAAATGGCGGGTGTGTGCGACAAAAAGTGTGGCATCGGGGAAAAGGGCAAGATGGTGCAGATAATGTTCACCAAACCGTATTAATTTTCCACAGTATTGCACACGGCCACAGCCCTGCTTACCTCCAAAATATGCTGACCATATACCGTCCCAAATGCCTTTTGAGATCTATGGGCAGCATGCAGTTTGTGGTACCTCGTATCCACAAAGCACGGAAGGGTGGGCGTTCTTTTAGGTATTTAGCCAGTAAACAATGGAACGAACTCTCCATTGAACTTCGGATGGAACCGTCAGAATTACAGTTCCGGATGAAACTGAAGACCCACTTGTTCTCCAAAGATAAGAATTGAGGCTGGTCCCTGCCCCTCTGTTCCCTCCCCTCTCTGTGGGCCTGTTCTTAGGAGCTTTTGTGGAATGCATCCTCAGCGTGGGGACGCACTGTTCTTCTGTGTAACCAGGTGCTTAATAAATGTTTTTATTATTATTATGTTTTTATGAAGCATATTTGAACTCTCATGTGTTTTACGATTCACACTGTTAGCCATGTTTTTAAGTCTGTATTAGTATCACATTATCCAATGAGCAGGAATTGACTGAGACAAATCATACTAAGAAAATTACGCTCCATCAAGCTTCACCCTGATACCTACCTGCATCGCCGAGGTTCTGCTTTTGTGTTTTTTATATGTATGTTGTTCTTACATTTGGAGCATTCTGTCACCCTTTAACACCATTAAAATATGCTGAAATAGATAGTAA
Organism: Lissotriton vulgaris; assembly: GCF_964263255.1. Lineage (NCBI taxonomy): Eukaryota > Metazoa > Chordata > Amphibia > Caudata > Salamandridae > Lissotriton > Lissotriton vulgaris. The sequence continues at coordinate 122,215,735 of NC_141695.1, read as the reverse complement.
TAAATGACATCCCTTCCTTCACAAAGAGCAGGGTGCTTTCTGTTGCCACCCCATTATAAAGCAGGTATGTCAGTGCCTCATGATAAAGAGATAAGGCTGGGCAGAGGCTGCCACAAGTTCCATTCAGAAAGTACCGCGTGCGATGACGTAGTAACCTGTAAGTGTCTGGCGTGACCTTTGAACCGGAAGTAGATCTAGGCGCAGAGGCAGCGCCTAAAATGACTATGCACTGGCTCTACTCTAGCCTTTGCCCAGAGGCTGGGGGCCTAGACATACCGCCTGGTGGTGGTGGTTCGCCTGATTTCCTTGAAGGCCAGCCTGCTTCTTATTTTTGTAAGGATTCTACAGCTCTCGTGTGAGAGGATACCAAGGAACACGTGACAGAATTGTGAGACACTGAAAAGCGGAAGCTGCTCAAAGAGAGATGATTAGCACAGATCCTGTGAATGGAGGGGGGGGGGGGGCACTTCCCTCTCTGCAGAAAGTCCCGGGGGGGAGTAAGAGGGGTTAGTGAGTCGCAGGAAACACTCCCTGAAATAGAAGTGTGTCCGCTCAGACGGAGGCGACCAATAAAAATAGAAGCGACTGTTTACATTACACCTCTCAAGAATATGCAACTCTTTATTAGGCACTTTTATTCCCCAACTACTTTTATCGAGCTCTGAAAGATGTGAGGCTGAGGAGGCCCTGCCGGCTATGAACCTTAGACCTGCAGTAGGTGCTGTGCCATCCAGTGACGTCACGGGGTCAAAGGGGAGCCTAGGTCTCTGTGCAAACATTCTCTTGGGATCTATCAGCAGAATGACATCAGTGGGATCAGAAGGAATCAGGAGGACCCCAAGGGCTTGTGTTTATTAAATCCATTGGATTCCTGGGAGCGCCTGACGGGGACCATACACATGTTTCTGAACATGACTGCAACCAGTTTCCCAAAACATCCTGTGCTCATCACCACGACGTTGTCAACACTTACTGCTGTTTTTTTAAAGTCACAAAATACAAAACTCTAGGGCTAAGTCATGAACAAGCCATTAGGTGACTTCAGCTCACTAGAGCTGGCCACACGGGCACTTAGAGGAAAATGCCAGTCAAGAGGTAGTTGAACGCCACAGATGGCGTGCCTCTACTAGCAGCCTCTACTAGCAGTGATGGCTGAAGAAGTCCGTGAAGGACGAAACGCGTTGGCTACGGCTACAGTCTTTTACTGAAGAAATCAATAAAGAATAATCTACAAACAACACTGCTGATTCTGCTATCAACAATTTGGTGTCTGATAATCATTGTTACTGTTTAACTTTTGTGACAAAATTTGTGTGCTGAACCAATTGTGTGTTATGATGGATGAAAGCTGACCTCTCACTGCATTCCCACAAGGGACCTGTGGACCCCAGCTTCTCATCTAGTCCCAGTGAAAGTTCTGAAGAGAGGTACTGTGGGTGACGTGGCGCCTAGAAGTGCAGTATGAAGCTCTCAACCATGGAGGTGCACCAAAAGGGCTTGGAGGGACTGTGTAGTATGTTTTCAGACAATGGGGAGGGATGTATAGCCAGAACACCTTGGTCTGGATCAATGGTGTCTAAACAAATGTATATACTATTGGGAAACTTACCCATCATTTTGTGTCTGATCAGTATCATTACAGATGGGTACCAGCCTTCTACATGTCTCTCCCACACTGTCTTCATAGGAGTAGTCTGATCTGAAACCCTTGGTTATACCTTATAGACAAGAAGCAAACCCATATGTTCTGAATTCATTGGGCCGGGTTGGTGGGGTGTAGCCTCTGGCTCTGGGCTCAGAGAGAGTAAAGAGGTACATATACCCACTCCACTTTGATGGAAAAGCATGAGCGAACAATTTCACTTTAACCAATAGTGAAGAGGGGTAGATGGCTAATGTCAGCCTTACCATTCAAAGCATTCTACCGATAAGTATCAAGAACTAAGTTAGAAACCAGGAGACCGAGTCACCAAGCCCTTGCATTGCCCTTGCACCATGCAAGGCAACACAAAAGGCTTAAGTGAAATTTACTAAGCCATGCAGAGCCATCTGGCACAGCTTTGCATGGCTTGATTAATCCATAATGGGTTTAAACCTTTTAAAATCTGAGTGTGAAAAACCTACAGCAATAGGAATGCCTTACAAACTGCAGACGCAAAGCCCCAACACCACACACTTCTCTGGGAAATGGTGTAAAGGGTATTGTGGACAAGCACAAGCACTACTCAGGGGTCCCGCAAATGCGTACCCGACCAAACATTGATGGCGCCATGTTGCAGGGATTCTGCGATGTCACAGAACTATGCTTGGGACCATAGAACCTTAGTATATAGGGACTGAGTCATCCTAACACCTTAGTACCCATGAGCCCATGGCTGACTAGCTATAGTGTCTCACTTGCCCTCCTATTCATTCACAGAGGAACAAGTGATTAGACACCTCAGAACACAACACTCCTGACCCTCTCAGGAATCGCAGTGACAGAACACACCCTTTCACTCTCACACTCATACCTGTCCAGAGTAAGATCTGACAGAGACACGAGAAAAGTTTAAAATATTTATTTTAACTATTGTTCTCTAGTATGCATTATAAGTTGAAGGACTGGGCTTTTCTAAGGCCCAGCGGTGCCAGGGGACAACACCTGAAACCTTCGTGGGTTTCCTGTTCCGGCGTACAAATGACAGAGACACGGGACACTTCCTTCGGCGTCAAAGATCAAGGTTTATTTACTGCAGGGAAAACAGAAGTCACAAGAAGTACAGCACGTGTAGGTTCTAGGAGACTGCTTCCAATTGCAACTGTGGATCGCTCCTTTTATACAGATTTTTGTCATAGAACAACATGGCGAACAAAAGGTTACAACTCAGTTCCCACAGTAAATTTCAAAAGGGTCGCTTTCATGTATTCATGGTCCCGGAACATAATTACAGTGACATCGCCGGTTCCCAACTGTAAAAGTACATTATCCCACCATTTGGTACATTCCATTCCGGCTGTAAACGAGTTAAGGAAAAGAGTCAGAAACAGGTGCAAGGAAAGACAAAAATAATCAACAGATTGAAAAGAGTGTAAAGGGGTGATATCGGAAACACGATTGCAGGATCAAAGGAGACACGCATAATGAATGCTCGGCTGAAACAATAGACCGACACGGCAAGATGAGCCTCGAGCGGGGCCATCTGCCTTTGCAGTGTCATCCCCCTCATCATAAAGACACCCTCAAAGAAACACGTGTCTTCCGCAAGAGCTTGGGAATCCCAGGGTCACGAAGCGGACAGTGTCCGTTCGCTGGCTACTTGAGGGCAAGAGACAAAATGGCTGCTGTATCTAAAATGGAACCCGTGGGTTCAGATGAAGAAACCCACGAACAAGATGAACGGTTCAGGTTAGCGTAGCGAAAACGCGTACACCCACTAAACTCGTCATTTGCGGTTCATAGATACCAAACTCGTCCATATTCGAGCGAGTTAAAAACACCACATTAATTGTCACGGAACCTCAGACGCTCCTTTTGCCCTCATGTAGGCAAGCACTAGTCGATATCAGAATCAATCTCGATATTCATCAGAACATCCAGATGTTGCTGCAGCATCATTCTATCCATCAATGCTTCCTTGGTAACAGATGGCCGCCTTATACACGTCATAGCACAGAGGCCACATAAGGCAGGACCACACTGTACACAAAGACAACACGTGAACAGAAATGCTACAACAACCCCAATGATCATCAGAATCTTCCAACCCCACGTCGACATCAAGCCCCAAAACCATCCTAGTAGCGTCCAATCACCTACGTCCACGTGTATGGACTCGGAGATCTTATGCAACTTCGAGATGGCTTGATAGACAGTTGGAGCGTTATCAGGAATGAAAATGCAGCAACTCGAATGGATCACCTTACATACACCACCTCTATCTGCAAGAACAACGTCTAAAACCATACGGTTTTGCAACATCATAAGCCTGTCCGCCTGAAGCTCTGCTGTTATATTACCAAGGGCACTCGCAGTGATATTAGCAGTCGATTCCACCACTCGAGTCAACTGTCTCAGGTTCCTACTATTGATCATAGGACCCCAAAACGGCAAGAAACCCTTAAAGAAGTCTCCTGCTTCTTGACCGGCAGTGTCTTCTTCGCTAATAACACCTCTCACAACTCTGGTCTTGTGATAGTCTGATCCGACTGTGAAAGTCGGTGGCAACAAATTCGCAATATAGCAGGTGCCTGAGAAGTCACGAGGCAACCATGTATATGCGCGGTCGTAACAGACAAAGTATGTACCCTTGGCAGTCAAAAGAACAGGGGAAGAGGCCGTTGGTAAAACATATGTTTCAGTGCAAGCACTCCTCCCAAGCTGAGCTCGCGGGCTTCGGCCAAGACCTTTCAAACAGAAGTTACCGAGATGGGGTACGATCCAGATCGGAGATGAGCTTTTAAGCTGCCTATCACCCACTGACATGCTATACTCAGCCTCACTCAGATCTCTGTATGCTCGCACCTCTCCCTCTGGAATAAGCGATGCGTCAAAAATATCTCTATCTAAATCGGCAATCGCTCTTGCCAAAGGCTTGTGGTACGGGCCAGGACCATGATCTGCAGTGCGTGGCTCTCGATGGGGGTAGGAATCTAGTGCGCTACGAAACATAGTTTGGAATGCTCGAGCTGACCCCTGGGAACTATAAGGAAGAACCAGATACGGAATTCCCCTATCCATGGTATGTGGCATTAAACCACACACCCAACAGTTAGTGGTATTCATCACCAACTGATGTTGATGAAGAAGCTGGACAAAGGAGTTATTCATGAATTCCGCACGTCTAACCTGTTCGTGTTGAGGCAGAGGGTGAAAGGAATGAGGAGAAACAGTGGGAACAGATTTTGGTTCAGAAGAAGAAGTAGGTGAAGCAGAAGGCAATAACGATTGTATTCCATAATATACTCCACCCACCAATAGCATGGAAATAGTCAAGAACAGCAAGAACACCTGAAACAGAAAGCATTTAGTTCGTACAACCCTGTGTAGTGTTGATCTTTGCGCTAGAGTCTTCTCCGCTTCCGACAACTTTGAGAATTCCATCCTCTAAAAACCGTCCACAACGTTCTTGACGCACTTCGTTCTGAGTAGCGATTATCAATTCCCAGGAGTTCCTAGGAATCGACAAAAGTACCGGCCTAGTGTCAGGAACCTGCTAAACAGAAGGAAGTACCCGCACAGCCCTACGGTCAACCCGGATGTAAGGTTCTTTAATCAAACATTCAGTTATAATACAAAATCTCCTAGCTGTGGAAAAAAACACGTGGAAAAGAACTCAAAAATTAATAGCTGCTACAATTGTTCATAATGTTCAAAATGACAATAAGGGGGTAACGTAAATTTCAAAAAAGGAAAAAAAAGGCAAAAAGACATTTATTAGTCTTTGGTATGAGAACGAAGAAAATATCTGCTTCTTCCAGGACGAGTCTGTTCTTCAAATAATTGTTCAGCTTGCGGAACAGAGTCCTGTCGGTCAGATGATAGTTCATGTCTTGAGTTTCCCAATGATGAAGGTTCAACAAAGTTATCTGATTGCACTGAAATGTCTTCTACAGGCTGAGCATCACTGAACGGCACAAATTTCACCGGAGTTTCTGTTTCTGTTGCAGCGATACCAGTTCTCACCCACGCATCCGCAGGTAAAGGTATGGGCACCTTCTTTGTGTGGGTGGCATGCACCCAATTTTTGCGGCCCTCCAAACGAACTGCAGTTCTCGTGGCGAGAAGAACCTGGTAAGGGCCCACAAATCTCGGCTCCAAATTTCGCTTCCGACCAAAATTTCTGGTGACAACCCAGTCACCCGGCTGGAGCCGATGTCCAGGACCCTCTGTCTGTGCCGGCAGTGCTTCAAAAACCTGTTGATGAATTAACCTCAGTTTAGCAGTCAGATCATGAAGATAATCAATTAACATTGGATACTCAAGACTATCGAAGGCCTTAGGCCTAAGGACCCCCCAAACATTCGCAGGACGGCCGAACACAATCTCATATGGGCTAAGCCCTACTCAGGAGTGTACAGTCGCCCTGGTCGACAAGAGAGCCAGAGGCAAGGCATCAGGCCATGAAAGACCAGTCATAGCTTGAATCTTAGCAAGTTTCAATTTTAGAGTACCATTGTACCCTTCAACCAAACCTGCTGACTGGGGATGATTGGCACTGTGGAATTTTTGTGTAATTCCAAGGCCCTTACACACACTCTTCATTACACTCCCCACAAACTCACTTCCGTTATCAGACCATACAATCCGTGGCATTCCATACCGAGGAAAGTATTCCTTCAGTAGGACTTTCGCTGTGGACAGGGCCGTATTGTCTTTGAGAGGATAGGCTTCGATCCATCTGGTAAATGCGCAAACCACAACTAAAACGTACTTCAGATTATTACATCTCTCCATGTGGATGAAGTCCAGTTGGATAACCTCAAAGGGACATGTAGGAGGAGCGAAATGGCCAGGTGTTGTAGGGGTGCCTTTGCCGGGATTGTACATCATGCATATCATACAATTCTTAACCACTCTCTCAGCACACTTAGCGATACCATCATTCTTCCATACAGGGGATAGTAACTTGCATATACCTTTCGCACTAATATGTGACAAGCCATGCGCCATAGTCACAACAGCTAGCACATATGCATCCGGCAACATCCACTTCTGGCTTTCCGACAAATCAATCCAACATCTGTGCGCATCCAACTTCCCTGTGCTCTCCTTCCACTTAGTCTTTTCAGTTTCGGTGGCCTCATTCTGAATCGCTTTCACACGTTCAACAGTGTCCTCACACATACCAGTCTCTGCAGGCCACCTTACTGAACTCGTCACGTACATTCGGGTTGCAAGGTTTCTAGCTGTCTCTTTAGCAATCTCATCCGCAAATGCATTACCACGACCAACATCATCCGTCACCTTACGGTGCGCACTACATTTAATAATCGCCACCCGCTTGGGCAATGTGAGTGCGTCCAAAAGATCGTTCACGAGCTGTCCGTGTTGGATCTTCGTGCCATGCGATGTCATAAAGCCTCTCTCTCGCCACAATCGACCAAAGCTATGTGCTACGCCAAAAGCATATTGACTATCAGTAAACACATTCACTCGCTTCCCTTCGACAAAACACATGCTCTCGTCAACGCAATCAACTCTGCCGCCTGCGCAGAATTCTGATTCAATCTTGCAGTTTCCACAACCGTACTCAATGTCACCACAGCATACGCAGTCGTCACATCACCATTCGGCAACTTAAAACACGAACCATCAACATACAAGGTACCATCGGGATCTGCCAATGGAGTGTTTTTTAGGTCAACACGACCCTTCGTTTCTTCCTCAGTTCGCAAATAGCAATCATGTGGTGGTACATCGTCTGATTCCATATTAGTCGGCAACAACGTCGCCGGGTTTAGGACATTACAGCGCTTTATTTGTATGTGACTTGCCAAAAGCGTCAACTCGTAACCGGACAACCTTGCGCTCATCAAGTGTTGGGTTTTTGTACGATTTAAGAGAGTGTCAACTGCATGCGGAACCATTACCGTAAGCATATTATCCATGACCAATCCTGCAGATTGTCGAATGGACACCGCAGCCGCCGCTGTCGCTCTTAGACAACTCGGCAACGCTCTAGCTACTGGGTCCAAGGTCGAGGAAAAATATGCACATGGACGCTGCTTACCGCCAAATTGTTGCGTCAAAACACTTAACGCACAACCCTCTCTCTCGTGAACGTATAGTGTAAACGGCTTACTGTAGTCAGGAGTACCTAACACAGGAGCCGAACACAACGCATCACGCAATTCAGAAAAACTTTTCTGACACTCTTCCGTCCATGGCAAAGGAGTTGGAACATCCTTGCACGTCAGGGCTACCAATGGTTTCGCTAACAATGAAAAATTTGGAATCAATTACCTGCAGTATGACGTGATACCTAAAAAGGCACGCACATCTCTCTGAGTTGTTGGCACAGTCATTCGAGCGATCGCTGCAATTCTCTCTGGGGTCAACCTTCTTCCCTCCTTTGACAATAAGTGACCTAGATAGGTTACTTCTTGACAACAATATTGCAATTTAGAAGGTGACACCTTGTGATGTAAGTCACAAAGATGTTGTAACAGCGATACCGTAGCAGTTTTGCAAATGTCTTTTGTGTCAGCAGCCACCAACAAATCATCAACATATTGGATCAAGGCCGCACCAGCCGGTAACACAAACGCATCGAGTTGACTCTTCAGGGCTTGGCTGTATATCGATGGACTCTCACAGTAGCCCTGAGGAGCGCGTTTAAACCTAAAGCTGCGACCTCCTAATGAGAAGCCAAATAGATCTCTGCTTTCCTCAGCAATCGGAATGCTAAAGAAAGCATTCTTCAAATCGATGACTGAGAACCAAGAAGCAGAGGCTGGAATCAGAGTCAGTAAGGCTGTAATGTCAGGCACCACAGGAAATTGTGGAATCACAATTTTGTTCACCTCCCGTAAGTCAATAACAAAACGGTAAACAGGAGGCTTGGATGGATCAGTGCGTTTCAAGATAGGTAACACAGGACTATTACACACGTTTCCCCGAGTTTCCTCGATAACATCTTTCTCGATCAAATCATAGATGATCGCTAACAATGCTCTCTCACCATCAAGGGAGATACAATACTGGGGAATATGTTGCAATCGCACATTCGATTTCAGTTGAACAACATAAGGAGAGATGTCGAGCAGGCCCACGTCATTGGGACCTGTTGCCCACAAAGATGCAGGAAGAGAACTCAATTCCGGTGGGAGCTTATCAGTTGACAAGTACATAGGAGAGATCAGTTTCTGACCCAAAGTAAGCTCCACTCCCGCAGGAGAACAGTACAAAGTCGCATATAACCGTTTCAGCAAATCCAGGCCCAAAAGATTCTCACCACAGCCAGTAGTCAAAATCAAACGAGCTTTCAGCTCTCGTGGCCCAATTGTAAGGGGCAAAGGGCTAGAAACCGGATTGCTAACGGGGGCGCCAGAGAATCCAACGGAAACATTCGTTAAGCCAGACAAAGGTGCGCCAGGGAGTTTCGAATGCATGATGGAACTTTTCGCTGCACCAGTGTCCAACAGAAAAGGCTCAACTACGCCTGATGTGGCAACTGCGACGTAAGGCCCTCTCTGATCAACCGGAACTGATACTACTCCCTCTCTTTGTCTGTGGCTGTCCTAGTAGTTACCGTCATCAATATCATGCTCGATGTAATAATCGTCCACATGATACTGTGCAGATCTCCCTGACGATGAACCACGCTGATCAAAGCAATTATTGGAATCAGATGAATTATTAGAACGCTCATTTTGATTCTGAGTAACACCACGACCTCTACCTCGCGAAGCTTGTTGAGGACCACTACGACCTCCTCTAGCTGAACCACCACTATTTCGGTCTCGCAAAACCGGACAATCAAACTTCAAATGGCCCTCACCTCTACAATACGCACATTGATTGTATCCGAGCATAGATCTCTGCGTGGAAGAGTCATTTTGCGACTGTGACCTAGCAGATTGTGATTGCGATCTATTCCGCTGCTGAGAATCATTTTGATTTGAGCGCGGAGGATACGCTTGCTGCAACAGAACTTTTGTTTTAAGATCTTTCGTTTTCTTATCCGCACGATCATTTTCCTCCTTCTCCCTATTTTCGTAATACTGAGCCGTGGCTAATATCTGAGCAGAGGTAGAAACAGCCCACGAACTCTCAGAATTTTTCAATTTGTTGCTAAGATCAGGCAACAAATTCGATACAAACTTATCTACGAACAACCTCTGACCACCCTCGGTACTCATATCTTGACCACTGTGATCAATGAATGCTTCCTCAAATCTCGTAAAGAAATCGGAGACACTCTCATCCTTCTTTTGCTTACACGCAGACAGTTTATCCCAATTAACTTTCATTTCTGGCATAAGTGTCTTCATTAGCGTAATGATTGTTTGAGGCAAAGCCGTAATTAACTGCTCAGGCTTAGCCCCACCAACCTGCAATGCATCAGCCGCTGTAAGTGCAGCCCAATCACCACCTAACTCAGCTGCGTGATCTTCTTGACGTATTTTCGCCCAAACCGGTTGAGGTACTACGTTGCCGAACAACATGTCGATGTCGGCAAGATTCATGATAGTAGCATCCACTAATTGGGACAACTCTTTATAGTAACCTGCAGGATTTTTGGGGGGGTCAGGCAAAGATTGTTTCACCTGCAAGACTTCCGATCGCTTCCATGGGAGGTGTATCCAAACTCTCTGGAAGTGTGGCAGGATCGGAGGGGCAGCATTAGGGTTTCCTGGCATATCAAGTTTCAAGTTTATTTTATTATGATAAGGAACTCTTTATGAGGTCCACATAAAACAACATATACATACAAAGCACAAAAAAGAAAAGAAGATATTTTCATCACAATCACATGAGATATCTTAATACAGGTCCAAAAAACATTTAAAAAAGTTGTACAGTTTAAAAACAAACATTTCATTAGGAGGGTTAATCAAGGCTGCCTTAAACGAAGACGCTGATAATATGTTAAGTTGTAAGCAGATTGATCTTAACCATCTACGCCTGCAAGGCATCAGTGTAGGGCAAACGAACATCACGTGGTCTAGATCCTGATCATGTAATTGGCAAAGATCACAGCGTGCCGAACAACCAAACCAGCTGGCTTGTGTAACTTTTAGCGGAAGCAAATTATGTCTTAATAAGAACACCAGGCGTCTCACGCCATGGGAGATGTTCCAGTACAAGTATGGTTGTGCTTTCCGCAGGGTATAAGATTCAATAACAGGCGTACAACCTTTTTTCGCTAGACAGAAATCTCTATCAAGACAAAACCCCAATTCCCAAGAGGCTGACTTCAAAACTGTTTTTAATTGATGAGAGGATAGTAAAAATAAAGTCTCCTCATCCAATTTCAATTGTAACACAGCAAGTCTAAAGTTTTTTACAATTGATGAGAAGTCATTAAAAGATCCTAGTAATTCATTTTTTATAAGGTTTCTTAAGGTATTGGGTTCACCTTTAGATAAAGCTACTACCCAGCGTATGATACTAGCAAGACCTTGAACCCTGCTGCTACGTAAACCCAATTCCTGTCGCAAGGAAGCAGTCGAGTTTGCGGTGCCTACAGACATTAAACTCCGAAGAATTTTTCCTTCCGCAGAGTGTAGAAAACTCCATTTTTTTAGATCAACTAATTCAATTCCATATAACAGGGAGGCTGGAACTTTCGCTCTAAAAACATCTAAGAGAATAGAAAAATGCCTTCTACCTGTGGCTTTATATAGGGAAACTAAGCTCTTTCCCTGAGAAATAGCCTTCCGGGAGTTATTGTCTATGTGTGATTTGTCACTTAGATTGTGTGTGACAATTTTACCTAAAAAGGTATAAGATTTCACACATTCTAGTTTTTCCCCCCCCACAACCCATGGAAAGTTAGAACATTTAGGCTTCTTTCTACCAGAAAAACAAATCACCTTGCTTTTTGCCGTATTTATTGATAAAAAATGACTTTCAGCATATTCAAAAAGTGCATGCAACCGATTATTTAGGCCCTTTGGGGTGAGATCCAAAATTAGGATGTCGTCTGCATACATAAGGCATGCAATTGGAACTCCCCCCATGGATGGGGCAATACCGGCGCAGGCAAAAAGAGTGATGGGTAAATCAACAGTATATAATGAAAATAGCAACGGAGCCAGAAGGCAACCTTGCTTCAACCCATTAGATGTTGGGATTAATTTGGATACGCCGCGATCACCTCCAAGTAAAACTCTGCACCAAGTGTCAGAATATAGGGCACGAGTTAACTTAATAAGGGAAGCAGGCATACCAAGGTTAACTAACTTTCTCCACAGCAAATTTCTATCTACTTTGTCAAAAGCGGTGGAGAAGTCAATAAAGGCGCCGTATACCTGACCACCCCGAACTTTCACATATTTTTCATTGATGACTTGCAATGCGGTCAGGTTATCTAAGGTTCCATGAAATTTTCTGAAACCTGTTTGCTCCAGGGGAAGGATATTATGTTCAGATACCCAATCATTAATTAAAGAAAGCACACATTTTGCAAACACCTTACCAATGGCATCAAGCAAGGCAATTTGGCGATAATTTTGTGGTAGATCTCTTGCCCCTTTTTTATACAAAGGGACAATGATGCTTCCTTTCCAGGAGGGGGGGACTGTTCCACTTAAAAAACAGAATTTAAACACTGGAAAGAGTATTTTACTCCAAAGTTCACTCTGGTTTTTTAATACTAAAATTGGGATTTTATCAGGACCCATCGCACCAGAGGAACGCATATTCTTAATGGCACATTCAATTTCCTTTTCTGTTGGACAGTCGAGTGTAACAGCAGCATTATCGAATTCAACATTAATACCATGAGAATTATTATTACTGTACAACTTCTCAATATAGTGAACCCACACCTGTTCCTCAATGGCAATGGGCGTAGGACTGGCTCTGGTACCGCAGCCTTTGCCAATTAAGGACCAAAAGGTCTTAGTTTGGTGATTAAAAGAAGCTTCCCTCAATTGAATCCAGAGGGCGTCTTCCTTAGAGCGTTTTAAACGGGCCTTAAGCCTAACTCTCCTTCTTTTCAGGATGGACAACTTAGACATAGCTTCTTGGGTAAAACATAAAAATTGCCCCCTTACAACTTTATTTATTTCTCTATTTATAGCCCGCAGAGGGTAAGGGGCTACAAAGGACTGTTTCACACCTGATTTCTCCTTTGCACAAGCGGTTACAGAATCTAAAAAATTAACAAAACAAGACAGCTCTCTCCCCTCCCAGAGAGGAAGATTCTCGATAGTAACACACAAAAGAGGCGCTAGGTTTTCCACAGTACTGAGGTTCCAAAAACATTTCCCTGAGCTGGAATCAAAATTCACAGAATCTATATCCAGCCTCCATGGAACCACTTTCTGAAGACTAATGGAAACAGAAAGCGTCAATACATTATGGTCACTAAGATTCGATTCAATGACCTTCATATCCTTTAATAGGTGAAAACCGGCATAATCTATCATGATAAAATCAATAATAGATTTTCCCTTATTAGATTTACGAGTAAAGGCTGCCGGGATATCAGACGGAAGCCTCCCATTTACAATTAAGCAATCCGCTTTAAGTAAACCATCTAAAATAAGTTTACCTCTTTTGTTAGTTTTTATGTTGGGGGGAAACTGGGCTGAAGGAATATTCAGAGACTCTTCCAATGGGATATTTCTAAACAACTCCAACCCGCAATTAGATACATTACAATTTAGGTCCCCAAACATTAACACATGCGGAGTTGGTGAGATCTCCAAGACTTTAGTTAAAAAAGTGAATAAAGTTTTTAAACCATTATTGAAACAACAGTTGGGGGGAATATAAATGTTTAGCACAATCAGCAATCTATTAGGGCAATCTTCAAATACATCTTTCAGAGTTATTGCTTGAAACAGTTTTCCTGGATCCAAATAGTGTGAATAGTTCCATTGCAATCTATTCGATAATAAGCATGCTAATCCTCCCTTAGCATGACCTCTTCTAGTGCTGGTTGCGTTAAAATCCAAAACAAAATAATCTTTATCCAAAACGAAACTTCCTGGCATATATACTGGTGGAACTTCACGCATGGGATACTGACCAGGCGTAGCCATCCATTCCTCAGTGTCATCTTTAAACAATGCTCGAGGTATTACAGTGGGACGAAAAGATAGAAGATGTTCCACAGCACGTCGAACATTACTACCCACAATCATACCACTTGAAAACTGAAACTGAAGTTCAGTTACGTCGAGCGGTACATCGTTTACCTCATCATTGGCTATCACTTCACGTAAACATTTGCACATTTCCTCAAACACAAATCTCTGTGTGGGCTCATTGAATTGAGAGAAGGTCTCAAAAATTATGCGCGGGGTGTTTTTAAGGGGATACCTAATCCAATTACGCGCCATCCTAATTAACGTATCACGTTCCCTACCACCAGGAAGCTGACTTTGTCGTTGAGGAACATCGGAAACATCGGACCCAAGAACCGGTCCAAAAGGAGAATATAGATTAGCAACAGCATTAGGAATGCGTCTTTGAACAGACGGAGAAGAGGAGAGAAGTAAAGGGGCAACAACATGAGAGCTAAATACAGGAGCAGCAGGAGCAGTAGGAGTAGCCACAAGAGCAGAAGTAGCGGGAACAGCAGGTTGAGAAGGTATTGGCAGTGGAGCAGTAGGAACAGGAGCAGGTAGAGGAATAGGGACAAGAGGATTCGCAAGAACAGGACCAGCGACAGGCTGACCAGCAGCTGCCGGAACGATTGGTTGAGGAACAGGAGGAACCACAGGACTTGTAGTATCCTGTGCATATGGAGGTGGTGACTTCAGTAGGTAGGACAACAAAGGGTCCTCTACCGCTTCCTCTCCCTTCTTATCAGTAATCAACGGTAAAACGGGATAACACTTATCCACCGCCATACGTTGTAATCTATCAAACATTTCCTTTTCCTTCTCATCTTTGTCTCGCTGAAACTGCTCTGCATTTCTCATCGTCGTAACGATACCTACCTTCCCTCTTATTACGTTTAAGCTGTTTGATTTCTTTCTGCTTGGCTTCTTTATGCCATAACCGAAAGGAATCGAACATGGCCGGCCTTGCTTTCCTTTTGAACAATTTTGCTTCTAAATTATCCACAATTGCTGTTTCGAAACTACCATGAGGTGGCCAACTAAGGACACCGTCATCTTTAGTGTAGCGGACCCAGCAATCATTATATGCAATTGGACCCACACCATGGCGACTATATAACTCATAGACCGGAGTTCCAACTGGAGGTATCGGACATGAGTCCTCTAATCGGGAATCCGCACCACAACCTTTAAAGCAACTAAACAAAGTACTACGGCCAGGCATCGTGCTGTTTATACTGATGCCATACGTTCTGACATGTACATTACAATATTTCATTGTTGTATAATGAAAAGCCTAACAATGTACCGCTATAATGTACCGCTATAATTGTGGTCTTCTGGTTCCAGAAGACCACAACCTGACGTTCCTGCATGTTCCAGCCCCTTGACTACTTTGTGGGCCAACTTTTTCTTCCTTGTTGACAGTGACTGTGACCGGAATCTGTGACCTTACTTATTAATTTTCAAGCAATGAAAGAAATCTCATGAAAATCTTATTAAGACGGATGTGAAACTTGATTCCTGAGAATTTGTTTTAAGCCCTGAAGAAGTCCGGCAACGGACGAAACGCGTCGGCTATCCGCAACTATCAAAAAAAGAAAATAAAGAACAAAAATTGAATAAAAGAAAGAAAATCCAAGTCACTACTTTTGTGTGTCTTTCTGAATATTTGGGAAAACTAACAATTCTGTTCATTTGTATGTTTTTTAATAACTATGTTTGTAACAAATGTGTAACTTTTGAAGGGTGCTGTCCAACTTTCATAATTAGCTTTCCTGGGTGATAGGTTGCCTATCTCCCTTAAGGCCCGTGTGGGAATCACGTGTCTGGGCATAGCACCTTCTGCTTTAACACAGTAGATGGTATTTCAACAGTGGTGCAGTTTTTTCCTTAATTCCCAGTCTCTTGCCTTATCACATACAAAATAGTGTTGTTTGCATAAAGGGACACGAACAAAGGACCAGTTTTAAACTGCAGACCGCGGTGTAAGTGACGCTCCTGAAAGTGTCTGATCCGAGGGTCCATCGCTAAAATAAATAATAAAAAAATAAATAAATAAATAAATAATAAAGGGGACAAGGGGCAGCCCTGTCTTGTACCGCGAGTCAAGTGAAAAGGTAGGGAAATCATTCCGTTAAGCCTGGCAGAGAGCCCAGTGTATAAAAGGGCGGTGGTGGAAACAAAACCCTCGGGCATAACCATGCGACGCATCACCGAAATAAATAAAGGCCATTCTAAGGAATCAAAGGCCTTTTCAGTGTCTAGCAATACCACAGCGGCTGGAATCTCGGGGTCAATCCTATAAATCACCGCAAACAGGGTCCGTAGATTTAGCAAAGTGGAGCGATGGGAGACGAACCCAGACTGGGCAGGAGATATAATGTATTCCATTAATAAAGAAAGAAAGAAAGAAAGAAAGAAAGAAAGACAGATTGCGATCACCTTGGCCAATATTTTATAATCCAGGTTCAATAGTGAAAGGGGCCTATACGAGCCGCATAAGAAGGATCTTTACCCGGTTTAGGGAGCAGGATGAATACGGCTTCTCTAAAGGTGGGTGGGAGAATACCCTTCTCAAGCGCTTCCGCATAAACTTCTTTTAAATGCGGAACCAAGATATCTTTGTAAGCTTCATAAAAATCCCCGGAGAACCCATCCAGACCAGGCGCGGACGAACCACAGAGCACCTCAATAGCCTCCACAATGTTTTCCTGGGATTTGGGAACAGCAAGAAATTCTTGCATGTATTTCTCAAGATAGACTAGCGGAATTTCAGCGAGACAGTCTTCCTGAGCACGGAGATCACTACTTATCCTAGAGGTGTATAGGGTTTTAAAATGATACAGGAATGTGTCGCAAATCTCCGGGGGGGGGGAATACACCAACTGGTCATCTGGACCCCTTATTTCTGTTATATAAGCTTTACTATAAGGGGGGGGCAGAGGATATGTGCTAATATTCTGCCAGGACGCTCGCCCTCTCTGTGCTTCCTGGCCGTGTGGTGCTTACCCAGAAATAATAGTTTCCTCTCTGCAGAGTCACGGAATTCTACCATCAAAGCCAAACGCTGAGTCTCCCCTTCAGCGGAGGCGTGCTGAAGTAAGTTTGAATCCAAGGCCGCTATTCCCTTTCAAGGCAAGATAATGTATTACGCAGGTCCTTCAGGATGCCCACATTTTTGGCGATACAAACCCCCCGAATGTATGCTCTAAAGCCCTCCCATAGCACTGCCCATGTATCCACCGACCCTGTATCGATGTCAAAATAGTCTTCTATGGCAACCCTCACCTCTTCGAGAAACACCTGATCTTGTAGCGCCCCTGAGAAATCGCCATTGCCTCTCAGAACCACCTGGACGAGGGACATCCATCCGCAGTACCACAGGAGAGTGATCCGAAAAGGTCAGTGGCAGCGTAGCCGATGTTCTGAACCAGCCAGCAATACCCGGAGATACCAAACAGTAGTCAATTCTAGACCAGGTGTCATGAAACCCAGAGTAATGCGTAAAAGCAGTGGAGGTCAAATAGTGTGTATGCTCTAAGTCAACCAGTGAGAATTGCTGGCAAATATCCTGTAATGCAAGGCGAGAGAGGTGTTTAGTGTCTGGTGAGGTGGAAGTACTGTCTCTGGTGAGATCTAACAATACATTAAAATCACCCCCCCATAATGAGCAGACAGGGGTTTAGTGCCGATAAGTGTACTTGTAGGGAATGGAAAAACTCTGGTAGTCGACATTAGGACCATGGATACCTATAATTGCAACAAAGTGACGCATTAGTGTGCCTGTAACAATCAATAAGCGGCCTTCGCCATCTTCTATCACTCTGCTCAGGGTCAATGGGACCCTTTTATGAATAGGTATGGCCACCCCTCTAGCATACCTACTATAACTGGAAAAATATATATATGAGCTCCCCAGCTCGCGGCCAATATTGGAGCATCTGATTTGGACAAATGGGTCTCCTGCAAGCAGGCGATATCAGTGTTGTGACGTACTATGTAATTAAGCACCTGGCGCCTTTTACGGTTGTTGTTCAAACCCCTGACATTCCATGACATAAGCGATAGCCCGGAAGGACCAGGCATTTTACCTAACTGTGCCATTCTAAAATCAAAACATTAATTATGAAGTCGTACAAGTTGAACAAACGCCATAAACCTGTGTACCATTACTTAGCAAATAATGAACAAACTGCAGGTGTCCCTTCCCACCACCCACCACCCAGCCTCACCCTTTCCCTAGCGAGGCAAAACCATGCCCCTCGAACCATCTGACCGTGCCAATGAAAAGTATCTGTAAATGTGCGAACAGCATATAAACAACATCATCTTAGTACATACAAAAAACAGAACCAGGTATACACCATGAGGCGCAGCAACGCCACGTCGGCCGGACATCTCAATGTAAGACTCTGGCAAATAGTAGAAAATCAAAAAGTGAAACATACATTACAGAAAACTCAAAGCTTAACGAAGGATCATCAAGCCCCAGTGTTAGAGAAGAGTTCCATACTGGCGTCAGAGACACTATGGGGAGGAGATACGACTCGCTCTGCAGTCACCGCTCTATTGTTATCCTTCTTGTAGTTATGGCAAAACTCCTGCGCTTCATTCGTAGTGTCAAATATGCGTGATCTGCCGCCCACATCCACTTTGAGTCTGGCCGGATAGAGCATTCTGTACCGCAACCCCAGATTCTGTAAAGTGGCCTCCGTTGAATTTCCGGCGATCTTCTTGGACCACGACGTGAAGTCCTGACAGACCGACAGCTTGTTCCCCTGCCACTTAATTTTGCCATGTTCTCGAGTGGCGCGGAGGGCCGTGTCTCTGTCTCTAGTGGAGAAGTGTGGCTCAGGGGTTAGAGGCGGCAGACCTGGAGCTTGAGTTTCGGCCCTGGACCAGGGTTCATTTCCCCACCTCGGCGGGTCTTGGGCTTAATAATCCCACGGACTCGATAATTCTCGCTCCGGTGCCTTCTCGACTCATGGGTTCACACTCTGCGACTCTGGGCAATAGCTTGCTTAATCTCCACATCGGCCCTTCGCGGCGGGATGCCTGGCTTTCACCTTGTGGATACCCTTCCAGGGTTATCTCACAGGGGAATACCAGGACGGGTTCCCTAAGCAAGCGCGGAGATGCCCCAGGGTAAGTCCTGCGCTATATAAGTTTCATACATTTACATTTACATTTACATAAAGTTCATGATTCTCGCGATGATGGGTCGTGGTGGCAGGCTGGGGTTTGGGCGGGCCCAGTGACCTGTGAGCCTACTCCACCACAAATCCTTGCGTAAAATTCTCTCGGCCAAAAAGTTCAGATAGCAATTGTTCCACGAAAACATCCATACGACCTGTATTGGTAGTTTCCTGTACGCCAAGGATGCGCACATTGTTGCGCCGACTGCGCGCCTCCAAATCCTCGTTCTTTATAGCAACCTCCTTCAAAATTTGCTCCATCCTGTCTAGCCGTTTCTGCAACTGGGCCGCACCATCTTCAATGCCTGAAATTCACCTCCGCCACATCCAAGCGAGGATGATGCGCCTGAACCTTGCCGCTCATGTCAGCCAGTCTCTTATCCAGTGAATCGAATCTGCCATCCAGGGTCTTCAATCCAGCCCTCATTTCCTGAAGCAGTGCAGCTGTGAGAGACGGCGGGTCCTCCGCATCTTCGGCACTATGGGTTCCCTCAATCATGTCCGTGAGCTCTTCGGATAGGTTATCAGTGACCTTCTCGAAAGGCAGTGTCCGTTGTTTGGGATCTTTGCGTCCCATGTCCAGAGTGGAGAATTGCACAACTAAGACAGTTATAAAGTGGTAGTAGCACTCTCTGGTAACAAGCACAGTGAGGATAGGCCCCGTCCTGTCTAGGCTGTCCGGTGTGGCAGAGTAAGTACGCCCCAAAGCACCCAGTCTGCCCAGTTCAATGTTGACACAATGTTGGAGAGGGCTGCACTCCCGGTCCAAGGCAGTGTAGTCACACAGTGTGCAAAAAGCCAGCAGACCAGCCTCTATGCCGTAACAAGATTGTGCAGTAGATCTGAGAGGCAGCCTGCAAGGCGTATCCAAATGTGCCCCACACAAAGAGAGCAAGCTGCCGACCCACAAAGCCCACTAGGGTTTCTCAGTGTAATGTGGTATCCCCAGTCGAAAAGGAGGCCCTGTACACAACATGGGCTCCTGGGACACTCCGAGGTGGATGAGCGGTAGACTGGCTGGGAAACTGCACCCATCAGTTGAACAGCCTGTTGTGGAACCCAAGGAGGTGACATCAGTGGCCACATACTGATCATGGGAGTCGCAGGTACAAGGTAGAGCACATCCTCCTTGCCAGCTGTACTGCGAGTCACCTCAATGGGTATCTGTCCTGTAGGGCCCCTTGCACAGGTATCCAGAGCAGCAGCAGCTGCGTAACATCGGGCCGAACCCGCCCGGTCCCAAACTCGGCAGAGGGAGAAGGGAGCCTGCGCACCCAGCCCGACCCAGCGCTGTACCAGCTCAGGCAGCGGAAACAATCGTGCTGCCTCCCCACACCCGCCACAACCCCCGGGCCGCACCGGAACCCGTAGGCCCTGTCCCCAACCCGGTCACTTTGAATGGCCGCAACTGCGGGGCTGGCAGTCCCCACCACTATCGCGCACGCCGCACAGCCTACCGCCGTGATTCAATGGGGGGGAGGGGGGCAAGGGATAGGCAGCCACACTGCTGATAAGGAAGCAGTACCAGCAAAGGGGGATGACAGGGCCCGCGGCTCACCTCTACTCCCGTACTCCGGAGCCCAATCGTCGGTTTCAGCAAGATGCAGGCCCCGGACCAGTGATCCGGTGCTCCTCCACGCAGACGCCAAAAAACAGCAGATCCGAACGCCGTAGCGGGCCTTGACGGATATCGCTGGAAACCTCGTCACGTCCTGGGCTCAATGGTAAGTGTTCTGTATTAAAAAGTACAGCTAATCATGTAGATATTGGGCTTTGGGCATGCCCGGCAGACGAAGCTTCAAACACAGGCGGCCATCTGAGACTCCTGCTTGGCCACGTCCCTGAGCCAGTTAGGAAGCCCTTGACTCCCACTGTGGCATGAAACTGGACAAAGGACAAAGAAGTATCCTCCCCTCTGTCCCACACCTCCTCTGGGAGGGACCCCCTGAGTCATCCTAACCACTTTCTTACGGTATAAAAGGGCTTACCTTTGGGTTGGTCCTCAGATTCATCATGGGATAATCCTTAAGCCTGAAACCACATCACTCTTCGACCGTCTGGACACTTGGACTTTGCTGGACTTCACAAGGAAGACTCCTGCTGCTCCTGGTCTCACAGTTCTACAAGTCTTCTTTGTCGTCTGTGTCTGTGCTTCTTCCAGGATCTTTAACAGACCTGTCGGCATCAAGGACACCTGAAGTGATCTCCCTTGGAGTGAAGGAGTCACTCCCCTGCATCTGCAGGCATCTCAACAAAGCTGACCAATCTACTGTTCCCGATGTCCCATGGACCTCAAAAGGTTCAGTCACACAGTTGGTAGTTCTGCAACTTGCTCGAGGACTGACCTGTCCTTTCAGCAAGTTTGAGGCCAATATCCCTCGTCGGAACCACTGGGACCAAACCTGTGCACACTGCGTTGACTTGCCGTTGCCAAGGCTTGTTGGCTCTTCACTCCAGAGATCTTCAGGCTACAAGAAGCTCCAGCCTTCAGCATAATTTCCTCCAAAGATCTTTGTCCTCACCCCATCCTCTGCACGGTGGGCCTTCATCTTTGTTGAGCTGCTCGAGGTCCTCTTGCAACTCCTGTGCCCAGGCCTGTGGGTCCTCTCAAGGGTCTTCTCTTGCTTCAGTGAGCTCCCCTTCTTGCTTGGTGTTTGTTCTGATTCTCTTGCACTCAGTGAGCCCCTCGGACCTTGCTGGTCCCAATGTTGCTCCTTCGTCATTTACCATGTCTGTTGCTGCTGCCAAGGCTTGCTTGTACTCCAGTCGTACACCGACCCCCTGGTTCTCAACTTCTGACGTGGGGCAGCTCATACACAGCTCCTGGTCTTCCTCAACATATCATGGTCCTCACAACTGCAGCAACAATGTCACCGTCATCGCTCCTGTATCTTCCATCATCGGTGGGCATTGCTCTTCATTGCCTCCTGGTCACCTCCAAGTGGCATAGACCATGTCCTCTCTGCTTGCAAGTTCTTCTCTTCAAGAATCTACCATTGGATTCCACCGGACTCTTGCACAGTCTTTGCCAGCGGCATCTTTTTTTGAGTCCTCCATTGTAGTCTATGGCGGTTTCCGATGACAATTCGCACCTATTTACCAGGCTTCTCTGGTGTAAGTATCGTTGTTCCTGGGGTATCCACAGGTGGGGTGACACTCCAACCTCCCATCTTCTACAGGGTTTCCTCAGGGTCCACTGGGAAGGGTCCTTCTTCTCTATAACTTCACCCCCGCTTTAATGTTGACTTCTATTGAGTACGTGACTGTGTTTCCACTCTGCACACAGCCTACGTGGGGTTCCTGGGTACTTACCTTGGGTAGTTCCTTGTGTCCCCGGCTCTCATGAGACTACTGGTCCAAGTCCCGACTTCGGCCACAGTTCGCTTTCCACTTCTTTAGTGTTTGGTTTGGTTTCCCCCTGCAGACCACTGTGTATTGCACTTACTTACCGCTTGCATTTGCAAGTATTATTGTATATTTGTGTTGATATCTCTGGGTAGGAGATATATCAATGTGTTAGTGAGTGTTATGTAATAAATAGACATATTTTTATAACTACACTGTGTGATTCTTTTCATTTAACCTACAATACATGATTAGATCTGGTAAAACAAGCTGCTTTAGACTCCTTCTGGACTAAGCCTGAATGCTGTTCTCTACAGCTACCACTTGGATAGCTTTCTAAAGTTGTCTAAGACTACTAAAATCACCATAAATGTTGTCTGGATTAGTGCCAGGTGCTTCACTTAAATAAGTGTGCACCATATTCCAAGCCAGCCTCCTACAATGCCTTACACAAATGCAATCACCATAGTAAGTAATCCATAAATCATAAACGGGGCTGTCATGGTATTAGATGGGGTAAACCAGCCCCCCTCCCCTTGTACAGTAGCAAGGTGATTATATATCAGAAGATCTCTGGGGGTTTGCAACGGACCCTGTTCTTTAGCATGCACAGATGAAAGTTCTACTTCTCAGGTGTAGTCGGGATCTTTTCTCCGAAAACTCTCTCTTCAAGTGTGTATTTGCAAGTTTGTGCATACCTGTCTGACAAAGAGTACATGTTCCCAAACAACAGCTGCATTTATGTGTTTTGTCTAGGTGCTAGAGCCGGACCAGAACAGAATAACAAGGAGGCTTGTTGTTTGGCTTTGTCTACGGTGTTCAGACTAAATCCCAGGAAAGAATAGAATGCAAAAACAACAGCAGGTTCTATGTGAAAGCATAACATGGCACAAAGCAAAATACATGTGTATAGTAATGTGTGCAAAGCACAGAGCAGCCTACAACATGCTCATGCTAACATAGGGAAAACAACAATGGGTCTGCATGGACATATGATACTACCCATCACTTATGTCACAAATTAAGCAAGTACACAAACAATTGTTCCACATGATGAGATTATTTTCTCATATCTCTAGTGACCTCGTCAGCCTGGGTACTCACCAATGACTACGCTACACACAGAGTTTAGTCTAGCACATCTTTATTCTCCTTCGTGCAACTGCAAACTCAACATTCTAAACCTGCTTTCCAATTTAGCACATCTAATGCTTACGTCACAGTTCTATGAGTTCACCAGGAACCACAATGGTTCTGTCATTGCAGAATCTCATTGTACTACATCTCCCCTTCTGTTAAATAAAAAATTTAAATTTTTTACAAAGGTATACAGAATCATAGCTCTTTAATGAGTATGTGGAGCTTTGATCACATGTCCCGACCATGTCTTTGGAAACTCGGGACAGGCATTAGGAGTGTCCATGACCGGCATTGGTGATATAGAAACAGCAGCAGTCAGGGGTCTTTACTTGTCCTTTCAGACTCAGTCTCTATATTGACATCAGTGCCTGATGAGCTATGAGCCACATGTCGGAAATGTAAGGAATCTCATGTAATGGACTTCCCAGGGCATTGTGCAGCCACCATGGTGTCCTTTGTTGGTTACACCACGAAATGGTTCATGATCAAAAGGAGCCACAGACTTTTGATTTCCATGCTGGCGAACAGGCACTCAATCTCCTCTAGTTAGCATAACATTTTTTGCATGTCAACACTTGTCTGCACAGGCCTTCATTTTCCTCTTTTGATCCAAGTCTTTCATGCAGGTTTCCTCCTCAGTATTTAATTTTCTATTGGTCCATTAAGGTAACTTGGTCATCACAGCTCTCCCAAACAACAAGGTTGCAGGGCTTTCACCTGTGATCAAGCGAGAGGTTGAATGGTAATCTTGAAGTGTCAAATTTACACAGTTTTAAGGTTGAGCTTTTCTGGTACAGTTTGCTGGAGAGCTTTCTTGAGAGTACTAATGGAACCTTTGACAAGGCCTTTGGCCTGTAGCCAAAGAGATATGATCTTCTGATGCTTCACACTAAGATGACTGAGAAAGTCTCTGAATTCTTGACTGTTGTAGGGGTGCTGTTGTCAGATTTTAAGATCTCAGGAACACCCCATGTCGCGAAGATGACATCTCATCTCTTATTGACTCATTCTTTAGTGGTTAGATGAGAGATTTTCTATCAATGGAAAACGGGAGTATTCATCAACGGTCACCATCAGGTGATGTCCATTTTCAAGAGAACCGACAAAGTCAATGGCAATTATTTCCATGCATACATTGGCAACTCTGACATGTTTAGGGTGTGTTGCAGACCCGACAGGCTTTCAATTCTCTTTCATCTCTCTTGCCGACATGTGGAAACCAAACTCGGTCTCGGAGAGCTCATTTGGTGGCAACAATTCAACGATGCCCTTCATGGGCTTCGTCAATTATCTGCTGTCACAGACTGTCCAGGAGACTTCTCAAACCTCTTAGACTAATACCTTCCTGCATAACGGACAGTTAATCTTTGACATTTGTTATCTCCTGATATGCACTGTCACTGGTATGAGGTCAAGAGTGCTAGTACCAAGACTGATGTGTAGTAATGTCCTTCAGTTCACAATACGCCTTTGAGCATTTGGGTGTCTGATTTGCTGTGCAAGGATGGCACCTAACTTGACGGGGCTAGCATCAACAAGAACCTCAGTATGCAGGTTTGGCTCAGAGTATCCCATTTCAGTAGCGTTCTCAGTAGCTTGCTTGATTTTCTAGAAGCTCTGCTCACATTCATGTGTCCAAAAAAAAGAAACATTAACTTCCATCAAGTCCCTCAATGGCACAGACAGTGGCAAAGGGCCAGATGCATCAAGCATTTTTTGCCTTTGCGATTCGCAGATCAGCCATTTGTGAATGCAAAAAAATGCTCTTCCGATGCAGTAAACTCTATTTTACGATTCAGTAACCTGTTACCGAATTGCAAAATGGTTTTCCGATTCGCTATTAGGAAGGGGCGTGTTTAGGGCGTTCCTTCCTAATACCAAATCGCATATATATGCATGAATGTTTTGTGACCAAAACGCAAAACATTTGCATTTTACCACCTACTTCAAGTAGGTGGTAACCAATTTGCAAATGGGAAGGACCCCTTCCCCTTTGTGAATGTCTGTAAATGTATTTTCTCTTTTGTAAAGCATCCCATTTTCCTTTAAGGAAAACAGAATGCTATACAAAAAATAGACTGCTTTATTTAAAAGCAATCACGGACATGGTGGTCTGCTGCCCCCAGCAGGCCACCATCCCTGTGATTTTTAGGTCTGCCTAGACAGCACGCATGCGGTGCTTATAGATTTGGGGGTCTCTAGTTGGCGCAGGTAGGGACTTGTGACAAATAGGGACCCTTGTCTCTAGTCAGGGTAAGGGAGTACACTCCTAAAATAACCCCTGCTCACCCCCTTAGTAGCCTGGCATGAGCAGACAGGCTTATCTCAGAGGCAGTGTGTAAAGCTTTTGTGACTGCATACAGTAATCAAGCAACAACACTACAGATGGACAACACACAGGTTTCATATAAAAAAATAAGTATTCTTTATATAGACTTATCACAAGACCACAAACGACAAAAATCCACAATACTGTACTTAAAATGGTAGGTTTAACTTAGTTCTCTTTAGTTCTTAAAATGCGGCACTTTGAGTCAATGTACCTTACGATGCATTACGCTTCCACAACGAAAGTGTTGCAGCGATGGAAATGCGGCAAAGTTCCATTGCAAAGAAATAAAGATGTGAAGTTCTTCCAGATGCAGCACGTTTCTCAGATGATGCGAGAAGTCTCTATTCGATGCGTCAGCTGCAGCGGTGACACCCTTGAACCGCGATGCGACGACAACAGCTTCGGCGTCGACACTCTTCTCTGACGTTGCGAGACGCTTCCGCGCAATGCGACAACTGCAGCGGCAACACCTTTGTTCTGTGATGCGACGACAGCAGCTCCGACGGCGGCAGGCTTCTCCGTGGATGTGAGGAAAAGTGTTCTTCTGATCGGCATCATTTGTACCGGGACTCAATTGCTTTTTCATTGCCATCTTGTGTCAAACACTTCCACACAACCTACCTGGTCATTTCTGCTGATGCCTGAGGAAATTCTAACTGACACGACAAAAACCATCTTGCAGCCTGCATATCTGCCCAGGAACTGTCGCACACCCAACCCGCCCTGTTCTTTGCAGTTCAACTGAAAACCACGAGACACTCACACCCTGAGTAAATGATTTGTTTTCCATCTCCTGCTCCCAGCTTGGTAAACGTCCTTGACACCGTGATCAGGTTATCTGGACAATGGTCTGACTGCTGGGCCTTGACCAGGGTGCTTAAGCAATGACTTGAAAGACCAGGCTTTGATCAAGGCAATTGAATAATGACCTGAAAGACTGAGCCTTGATCAAAGCCGAGTGAACAATGATTTGTGTACCAGGCCTTGACCAGGTCACCATCTATAAACATCGTCTGGATCTGGTTATCAATTGCAAACAGTGCCCTGATTAAACAATGAACTAACAGCCAAAAGACTGGGATGAAAAAGTATAAAAGGATTGTAAGCTGCAGAGTAAAGCAGCAGCCTCCTCTGCCTTGTCTCTGACTAGCTTGGGACTCTGTTCCATAGCCCAGGCTATTGAATAAATCTCGGTTCCTCCTGCAGATGAAGACTAATGTGTCTCCTTTTACTAAGTATGGAAGGTATGGAAGACTTGGGCGGTTCCCCCGCCGCCGAGACCCAGTAAGTAGGTTTAACCGATTCTTCAAATGGCACCTGAACAGGGACTCCACGAGCACGAAGGTCAGGCCCGGTGGATGTGAGGGAGTGCACAGAGAGACTCCGACGGAGGTATCCTACCCGAGGGATTCTTGCAATCCGGTAAGCCGAACGACTCACCCGCTGTTCCTCCCCCCGGTCTGGGCCACTTGACCGCGTTCTCGCTGGAATCCCCTAGCAAATAATTTCTGGAGCAGGACACAGCCGTACGTCTGCAGAAGAGAACTACCCCTGATGAAACGATTCAGGCGCTACTCTCCTAAGCGATCATTGCGCTCTGCCGCCCAACATCTGCTTCAGGTCCCGCGCTTCCGGCTTTCTCGGCTGGGAGGGCAATCAGTGGCGGTGAAGTCCGCTTTGGCTTGGAATGAGCTCCCTTTATCCCTGCGAGCTACGGTGAATTTTATCTCTTTTAAAAAAGGGTTGAAAACCCATCTGTTTCGACTAGCCTTTTAGCTTTTGTTCTTGTAGGATAGGCTGCTTGTTCTTATTCTGTTTTTTCTTTTCGCGCCAGGATACTCCGGCAGTAATGGAGCGCGCTATAAAACAGCATAATAATAATAATAATAATAATAATAAGGTAAGGGTGGACTGATCACCCACCAAGTCTGTATGATTCTGTTATTGACTTTCGCAAAAGCCTAACTAATATTGACCTTTGCCAAAGCCAAGCAAGCGAGGTGAATTTTAAAAACCCGCTGGTGTCTGTTCTGTATTATTCTGCTGTTATTGACTATTGCAAAAGCCAAGCAAGCGAGGTGAGTATTAAAACCCGCTGGTGTCTGTTATCTGTTTTTTTAAGCATGCCAGTCAGTAGTAAGTCCAAGAAATTATGTTGCTGTATGTGTACACAGACCTTCCAGTTGGAGGCGGCTTGTCCGCTTCCTCCGGAAGGGACCCCTGGCCATACGATGTATGTTAAACATGGCCCTTCTGCCATAATGTTTTCCTCATTTTGGGTAAAATATACAAAACAAAGTGACGCGGAATTACAGTGGCCACTTTATGGCTCCTTTAATTCCCAAGTTCTCACCAACTTAGAGGAACAATTAATGAAAAGAAAAACGCGCCCATCTATGTTTGAATCTGTCCGATTTTGGAGGAAAGAGATAGAGCAGAGAGCTAGAAAACAAAAGGCTCAAGAAAGAAAACAGGAATGTATGTCAATAGCCGACCACGCCAGAGAAAATTTACAAAATCAAATGACAAAGTCAGTAGAAATAGTCGAGAGGGAGCATGGGGCCCGGGTACAAAAATGTTATCCAGCTCGTGAGGAGAAAGAAAAGGGCCATATGGAAGGGGGAGAAGAAGGTGATTCTTTGATTGATACCATGCTAGAAAGCCCTCCTGCATATGCCCCAATGTACCCTGCCCTGACTCCTAAAACTCCGCATGTCCCGCCGCCACAGCCCACTCCTGCCCCCACTGCCCCTCTTACTGTTCTCCCTGTCACACCAACCCTCCCAATTTTTCCTATGACACAGACCACGTCCGCTGAACCCTGTCCTCGCTGCGGGAATGACAACAAGTCTACATCCGCGGAACCCCTGTGGCTTTACCCCTACACGCCCTTTTCCTGCTTCCCCGTGGTCTACAGTTAAGCAGGATGTATATAAATTGTTGAAATCCCCCCGACTGGCCTCCTTGCGCTCTGTAGTCAGATTTTCATCCCTTCGAGAAAATGACCTACAAAAGCAACAGTGTGAATGTTGGATAAATAACGGGAATATTTATGCCTTTAAAGAAATATGGGCCACCTTTTAACAGTGGACGATTATGGAACAGACCACCTCAGCTGAATACATGTGTACCCTGGTCATGCAAAGATTTGAGAATGCACTTATGCAGATACCCACCGGATTAATGGACCTTAGGTCACAAATAAAAAGAGGTGATGTTCAGGGAGAGGGGATGTTTGGCACTATGTCTGCTTTAATGGCTTATCGTGATCTGACCGCTTTTTCCAACACCCACCTAGAAACAGCTATGCCAATGAG
This sequence comes from Lissotriton vulgaris, assembly GCF_964263255.1. Lineage (NCBI taxonomy): Eukaryota > Metazoa > Chordata > Amphibia > Caudata > Salamandridae > Lissotriton > Lissotriton vulgaris. Next base: position 122,186,681 of record NC_141695.1, on the reverse strand, counting down.
AGAGCCGTCCCCTGTCTTTGTTACGCACTTACCAATGCCCAAAATAATGGTTGAGGGGCTGTTGAGGCACACTGGTGCAGGCTTTGGGGTCATGTTCCTTGGAAAAGGTCAGCAGTAATGCAGTTAAAAGGACAATTACCAGATCCCCGGAAGAATCCGGCTGCCTTTTACAGAGAATTAGGTCAGATTATATCTGTAGGTACTCTCGTTCTTGAGGATATAGATTTACTTTTTGGTACAGTTGTCGCCACTGAAATTTGGGACAAAATTTGACATACTGACCAGGAAGCGGTATTGGGAGGTAAATGGGCAGACCTGGAGGCTATGGAAGAAGCAAGGGTAGGAGGGACTAAACCAGAAGCTGCCATCCTGACTTTGCCCGGTAAAATAATGAAGTTTATGAAAACACTTGTCATTAACTGTGATAAAATAATTGCATGTAGGCAGCGAAAAGATGAGAATGTGGCTGACTTCTTTACCCGTTTTGAGACAGAATACAAGGGACATAATGGTTTGGACCCCGCACCCCAGGTTCTGGCCCAGTGTTTGTCGATAAGTTTGTCAGCAATTTGCTTCCTGAGATTTCCGCCAGGCTTAAGAAAGTTGAAAGTACGTGGTCTGCCCAAACTATGACTGGTATCTTGGCTATGGCACAATATCACAAGAATAGGGAGAATGAGGATAGAGACAAAGAAAGTAAGAAGGTTAGGGATCTTAAGACTAAGGCACTTCTGCAGCAGGCTTGCCCTCCCCGAGGTCCTGATGCCTGCGGGAATTTCAGACCTCAACCCCAACCCCTCTCCGAGGGCTTGCCAGTCTACCCCCTTTAGCCCTCAATGTACGGGAACCCTCCAAACAGATCAGTGTGCTTATTGTAAGGGGTACGGCCATTGGATAGATGAGTGTCCTGTGTTAGCTGAAAACATCCGATCAGGGAAGACTCGGCCTCGCGCTCCCAGGGAGGGGAGGCAGACTAGAGGGATTGGTGTCACTACAACGCATGTTATTACAACGCATGCTTTTACATAGCATTTTTTACAACGCAAATGTTATTACAACGCGATTTTTTACAACGCATTCTATTACATCGTAACATAGTGTTACTGATTAAAAAGTACTATTACAACGCATTTTATTACAACGCATACCATTACATATAATATTTTTTTTTTGTAATCTAAAATCTGACACGGGATGCAGGGAAAATAGGGGTTTTGGGTGGGTAAGTGTATTAAAAAAAAAAACGGGTCAAAAAACTACTATAATCTTACGATTCCGATTTAATTATTTAATAAATTAATACCCGAGTATTAAAAAATAATAAATTAATTCTACTTTACATCGTATTTCATAAAAACGCATAAAAATAATTAAATACATTTTTGTCTTTGTTATAAAAAACATGGCACGGGATGCTGGGAAAATAGGGGTATTGGGTGGGTAAGTATATTAAAAAACGGGTCATAAAACTACTATAATATTACGATTACGATTTAATTATTTAATAAATTAATACCCGAGTATTAAAAAAAAAATAATAATTCTGATTAACATCGTATATCATTAAAACGCCAAAAAATAATTACATACATTATTATCTTTGATTAAAAAAACATGGCACGGGATGCAGGGAAAATAGGGGTATTGGGTGGGTAAGTGTATTAAAAAAAACGGGTCAAAAGGGGGCGTGGCTTGGCGGGCGAAGATGGCGGTCGCAGCCTTGTAGAGCTCCCGCCGGCCCGGACTGAATCCGATCATTTATCCTGACCCCCGAGCCCACTGTTGGTGCCCAGTGCCTGTACTCGATCCGGTGAAGTCTCCGGTCTGCATTGGTGTATAGATCCTGTGATTCCTCCCTTCCTGTGATCGAGGGGAGTCGGCGGCAGAGTGCGGCCTGGTGGCCGGCCGGAACCGGGGTCCTCGAGTTTCGCGACGCCTGGTGGCAGCTGTGACCTGGCGGGTGCGGGTGGCATCCGCCACGCCGTCCTGGGCTTATCTCTCCGCCAGCGATCGCCTGGAGTTTGAGGCGGAACCAGCGACTCCTACCCATCGGTTCTTTCCCTGCACGACCGGCGAGTGGTGGCGGCGTGGCCGGGCCCTGCGACAGTCTAGTGGCGGGGGCGACCGGGGCTGGACTGGTGGTCGGCTGGCCCCCCTGATCCGCCTCCCCTGGCTAGGCCCACTGGATACGGCGACCCATGGACCGCGGACCCGCTGATTCCTCCTGACATATCCTGGACGGCTGCCCGTGGGGACGAGTGTGGGTGCGGCCTGTCCTGCTGGGGTGACGCCGGGGCCTCGATTTTCGCGACATCCGATCGCGGCGTCCCTCCCCGGGGCCTCATCTGGGCAGCCCCGTTCCAGTTTTTGCGACAGTGCCCGAGAGTGGTGTGGGCCCTGCCCGGCGCTTGCCATGACCAGGGACAGAGGAGGTGGCCCGCCCAAGCATGGACCCATAGATAAATTCACAGGGCCGAGTGGTGGCGCTGGGGCGACCGGTGGCAGCGGCGGCCCCGGGCCAGACAACGCAGCTATCCTAGCGGCCATAACCCAGTCTCGGGACATGCTCGATGCCAAGATGGGCGCGGTCGGGGCGGATGTCACGCTCCTACGCCAGGACCTTCGCAATGCAGTGGAGCGGATTGCTGGGGTCGAAACCCGTGTCACGGAGACTGAGGCGGACATTAGTGGCCTAAAGAAGCGCCTTGCGGAGGTGGAAAGCGTCCAGAAGACACTGGCGGCCCGAGTGGAGGACGCAGAAGGGCGCGCGCGGCGCAACAACCTCCGCTTCATTGGTTTTCCGGAGCGGTGCGAGAAGGACAGCATGGAGAGGTTCCTGACCGGGTGGCTGGAGAGCTGGCTCCCTGAAGGGGCGTTATCTAGGTGTTTCGTGATCGAGAGGGCCCACAGGGCCCTGACCCAGCGGCCGCCGGAGGGTGAGCGCCCGCGGCCGGTTATAGCCCGCCTGCTGAACTATCATGACCGGGATGTTATCCTGCGGGAGGCGAGGAACAAGGGCTCCCTCGCCTTTGAGAATCATACCATTATGATTTTCCCGGACTACACAAAAATGGTGCAACAACAGCGGCACTCCTTCATGGACGCTAAGGCCAAGCTCCGGGGCCTCAAGCTCCAGTATTCGCTCCTGTATCCGGCTCGCTTGCGGGTCGTATACCAGTCTCGTACCCACTTCTTTGACTCGCCAGAGGAGGTGTTTCGCTGGACAGATGAGGCAGTGCGACTACGTCCCCACGCCCAACCGGGACTGGACCCGGGCAGGTCTCCAGGTTCGTCGCCGGAGCGGACACAACGCCAGCCCAAGAAGGGCCGACATCGGAGGTCTCGCTCCAAGAAAAGATCGGCTTCCGCCTGTGCGTCGCAATCGGGTGGCACCAGGGACTCTGAACACTCCGATGCGGGCAGCTGAACACTGTTGGGCCTCCATACATTCTGTCGGCGGCATATGGACTTGCTCTGCCTTGGCTGGTGAGACTGTTTTACTTTGTCCTTGATGTGCCAGCCGGCTCCCATGTGGAGACTTCAGCTATAGACATGGGGACACTGTGTGGCTCGGAGGGTACCTTATACGGGCCTCAGACCCTCACGGATGTGAGTGTTGTTGGGGGGGTGGTGTGTGTGCGTCTTGGTGGGGTTTTGGGGATCCATTGGTATGGCGGGCCCTGAGTCCTCTGTTTTGGGCTCGGGTCTCTCCATGCCGCGACAGGTACTTCACTGTTTTCTGAGGTATTGGGGTGGGGGGAGTGGGGTATGGGGGGGTGTTTTGGTGTTGCACTTGTTGTTGGGGGGGCTCTGGGCTGGAACGGGGGAGTTGTGTTTGCGGGCTGGGGGGGTGGGTCCACACGTGTCGGGGGCTGTGCTTTTTGTCGTTTTGCGGGTAGCACCTGGGTGGGAGGGTGGGCCAGATCTTGAACTGTGTGTCAATAATGGCTAGTGCTGCGAGTGTGACTCCTTCGAAGACCCTGCGGGTGGCAACGTGGAATGTGCGGGGTGTCCTGGATAAGATTAAGCGGGGGGCTGTGCTGCGGTGGGGGAAAAGGGAGATGGTGGATGTTCTTTTGCTTCAGGAAACGCACATGCTGGGATCCAAAGCCCTTAGCCTCCAGAGGTTCGGCTACCACCAGGTCTATCATGCTGGCTTTACGAGGGGCTCGAGGGGGGTGGCCATACTGATTCATCGTAGGGTGGCCTATGTCCACGAGAAGCAATGGATTGACCCCCAGGGCAGATTTGTTTTTGTTAAAGGCCTACTGGGTTCCGAGCCGGTGGTTTTTGGTAGTGTCTATGCCCCTCCCCCCCTGCAATGGGCGCTGTCTGAACGGCTGTTTGCGTTGTGGGACGAAATCCCCGAGGTCCTGACTGTGGTGGGGGGTGATTGGAATGAAGTCATGGATGTGGGCTTGGACCGCCAGCGGCGAGCGTGTGTGGTACCTAACCCCCCCCCCGCGGCTGCCCCCACCCGGTTGAGTGCAACGGCGCGCAGTATGGGCTGGGTCGATGTGTGGCGGCATTTTCATCCCGCAGTACAGGCCTTCACGTATGTATCGGCGGTGCATGGGTCATTCTCGAGGCTTGATTACTTGTTTGTACCCGGGGCCTGCCTGAGCCGTGTTAGGGACGCCTCGATACTCCCCAGGGGCCTTTCGGATCATTCCCCTGTCCTGGCCACTCTGACCCTCCCCGTTAAACGGCAACCTTTTCGCTGGCGTATGTCCGCCTGGCAGTTGCAGCGGCCGGACTATGTGGCGCACCTACGGGAGGCGATCGACCACTTTTGGCGCGAGAACTTGGTGGGGGGAGCCGACGCTGTTGTAGTGTGGGAGGCGCTGAAGCCCACGATCCGGGGCATTGACATAACTTGGTGTGCGGCCGCTCGGCGGAAGCACCGGGAGGCCATTGTGGCTGCCGCGGCCCACGTGGAGGAATTGGAGCAGCGTGGTCGACTTGGAGGTGAGGAGGGCGTGGTGCGCCAGCTCCTGCAGGCCCAGCAGACTTACTCCTCGGTCCTACATGAGGAGGCCCGGCAGGCGTGGCTCGCCACGCGCAGTAGGGTATATCAGTGGGGCGATAAGTCCTGCACCATGTTGCATAGACTTTGCCAGGCGACCTTCCAGCCCCTGGAGCTACCCGGTCTCACGGCAGGGGATGGCTCAGTCATGACCGACCCGGACCAATTGGCGGCCAGCTTTGCCCGCTACTACGAGGCACAATATGCCCCTCGCGATCCGCTGAGGGAGAGCGGGATTGCCCCGTACTTGGATGCTTTACTCCCGCAGGCAGTCCCGGAGGAGACTAGAACGGCCCTAGAGGTCCCACTTACGTCCGAGGAGCTAGGGGAGGCCCTTGGCCAACTGAACACTGGGAAGGCGCCCGGCCCTAGTGGCTACCCTGCCGAATTTTATAAAAAATTCCACGTCCAGCTGGGACCCCACTTTCGCAATGCGCTAGAGGCAGCGCGGTCTAGGGGCGAGCTGCCACCTGACTGGCGCCATGCTGAGATTGTGGTCTTTTTGAAGCCTGGTAGGGCGCCTGACCGTCATGATTCATACAGGCCTATCTCCCTCCTCAACATCGAGGCCAAGATCTTGGCGAAAGCCCTGGCAAACCGCCTTCTGCCCCTTATAGCCGACCTGGTCCACCCCGACCAGGCCGGGTTCATGCCGCACAGAGCCACCCGACACAATATCCGGCGGGCGCAGGCAGCGATCGACGCAATGAGTGCTAGGGATGAACAGGCCGCACTTCTCCTTGCGGACATGGACCGGGCCTTTGATTCGGTGAGCTGGGCGTATCTCTTCACCTTATTGGCCCGCCTAAACCTCGGGCCGGTCTTTCTGTCCTATATCCGCCTCCTGTATACCAATGTCACGGCGTCGGTCCGGGTGGCAGGCGCGGTCTCAGGACGCTTCCCAATCGGCCGCGGAACGCGCCAGGGTTGCCCGTTGTCCCCATACCTATTTGCCCTGGCCATGGAGCCCCTCGCGGCGCGGGTGCGGCTAGATGCCCAGCTGCGTGGCTTTGTCTGGAACGATACTCTTACAGATAGAATTGCACTCTACGCGGACGATGTCCTCCTGTTCCTTACGGATCTGCGGCGCTCTGGCCCTCGAATCCTGGAGATCATGCGGGGGTTTGGCGAAGTCTCCGGGCTTACCCTTAACCTATCTAAGTCGACCCTGTGGGTTCTGCATGGCGGAGCGGTGGCCGACGATTGGGCTGCTGATCTACGAGTGGCGACGGACGGCCTGAAATACTTGGGTGTTTTCCTCTCGACTTCGCGGGCCGTGGCCTGGACGCGTAGTGTCCTACCGGTGTGGGAACGGGTCCAGACGGATGTTAAAACGTGGTCCAGGATGCCGCTTACGATCTTTGGGAGGTCGGCCATCTTTAAGATGGTGGCGCTGCCGAGACTGCTGTACCAACTCCAACATTTCCCGCACCCTATCGGCATGGAGTGGTTTCGCCAGGTGAACTCTGTGCTGGGCCGCTTCCTGTGGGAGGGCGGAGCAGCCAGGGTGGCCCTCAAGACATGTTTTCTATCCACCTACTGTGGTGGCTTGGCCACGTCTGATCTCCTCTCCTACTACCAAGCATCGCATCTGCTTGTTCTTAACGATTGGTGGTATGGGGATAGGAGTGATCCGGCATATGCCCTGGAAAGGCATCTTATGGGTGACCATACGCTCCACACCGTTCTATACTCGGCGCGTATACGCCGTGGGTTGCCATCGGTGACAAGGGTGGTCTTTGCAGTGTGGCGGCAGTCCTTGCGCCGCATGGGATGGTGGGGCAAGTTGACGGCGGAAACGCCGCTGTGGCACAACGGTCTGCTTCCAGAGCTGGCGACTCTGGCTGGGTTCGAGGGTTGGGAGACTATTGGGATTACTCAACTGGGTCACGTCGTGTCCGGCGCAACCCTCAAGTCCTTTGCAGACCTCCGAGTGGAATTCCAAATGCCTCAGTCCCAGTTTTTCCGTTACCTACAGCTGCGACATGCCCTCGCCCCAAGCATTGCCGGCCTTGACTCCCTTCCGGAGTTTAGCCCAATTGAGGCGAAAGTCTTTATGGGCGACCTGGGAGACAAGAAGGTTTCCAGGATCTACCAGACTCTGGTTATTCACTGCTCGTCTACTCTCAGCTCCCTCCGGGTAGCCTGGGAAGTGGACGTGGGCACCCTGGACGAGGACGACTGGAGAGAGGCCCTGGAGTCTCCCCGTGGCACCGCTATCGCGGTTCGGCTCCGTCTCATACAATTCAAGTATCTACATCGTGCCTATTACACACGCGAACGACTGTGGAGGGCTGGTTTGATTGAGTCATCGGAGTGCCTGCGATGTGGGGAAGTGCCTGGCACCTTGTTGCACACAGTATGGTCATGTGGTCGCCTGGCTGGCTTCTGGAGGGGTGTATGGAATTGTCTGGCTGAGGTCCTGGGCTGGGATCTTCCCCGTACCCACCGGCTGGGCCTGCTGCACGTCATGGACGGGGTTGGGGGCAACATCTATAAACGTCACCTATTGCTTCTGGGCCTGGTGGTGGCTAAGCGCGACTTGGCTCGGGCCTGGAAATCTGTGAGGGCCCCCCCCCTGTCGGCATGGAAGGCGGGACTGGACTATTTTATGGGTCTTGAGAAACCAATTTTTGAGGCGCGGGGCTGCCCGCGCAAGCACTTCAAGATCTGGAAGCGGTGGGCTGACTATCGTGGCCTATCCTTGGAACCCCCAGCGGAACCGGAGGAGGACATTTGATCGCAGCGCTGTCTCTGGCCCTAAAGGCACATCCCAGGTTGCTTCATGCCTGCTTCTCTTATATGAACCATCTCTGTGTTGCCTCTGTACATGTGTGGAAAGGGGGGGGGGGGATAGTGGATACGGGTGGGGGTGTAGTTGGGGTTGGGATGGGTAGTTGGGATTTTAAAGCTGAGCTTCATTGATACTTGCTTAGTATTTCTTGTGTATGTGATCCATACATTGATCTTGATGTGGTGACCTTGGTGTGGGAAGGTGCCTCATGCTTGTCATTCTTTTGCTCAATAAACTTGGTTGTGAAAAAAAAAAAACGGGTCAAAATACTACTATAATATTTCGAATACGATTTAATTATTTATTAAATTAATACCCGAGTATTATAAAACCGATTTAATTATTTAATAAATTAATACCTGAATATTAAAAATAATTCTATTTAACATCGAATACTATAATGACACACAAAAAAATATATAAATACATTTTATTAAAAAATACCTAGTACGGCTTGCAGGTAAAATAGAGGTTAGGGGTGGCTAAGTATATTTAAAAACGGTCCAAAAATTATAATGATAATACGATACCGATTTAGAACATTAATAAATTAATACTCGAGTACTTAAAATAATACTGTATACCATGGAATTCCGTAACAACGCAGAAGAATATATATATAATTTTAGGATATCAAGAAAAAATAAGAGTTTTGAATACTCGATGGACAAAAATAATGACCTTACGAACAAATTAACACCATTTTAAACACAGCAATGAAAAATAATGTCCATCTACTATTTCCATGCCCTCCAATGTCAACAAGACATTCAAAATGGATGCTAAAACGGAACGAAAGTTTGAGAAGCTTACTTTTAAATAAAACAATTTAAATTATAGGTTTCCTCATGAAATGAATCCCAAAAAAAAAATGATAGAAAACAATATAATTTAGGACAAATATAATGCTAATTAAGAAAAGTTATAAATAGACGTATCCCACCATTTTGAAAACAGTTGATTATCAACTAGCAGAGTAATCAGACGTGAAAACCTGACCCTCTGACCTCTTGACATAAATATCATCGAAAGCGAACGTAGAAGCATTTCTATTTCATACTACAGAAGTTATTTAAAACGATTTGCTAAAATGTTTTAGGTTAACATATTATTAGCGTTATATTTCCAAAAACTGTTTAAATATTGTATTATTTAATATAGTAGTATACATTAATTTAGTTACACTTAGAACATAATATGTAAGGTTGATTCGTTTTTTTGTTAACACTGTGAACGGTAATAAGAGATAAAAATTATTTTAAGAGAAATACATTTATGTAATGTACGATAAACATAATTTAATTAATAAAACGAATTAAAATATTTCGTAAACAAATAAACAGTTTTATAATTAATTTATAGAAACGCAAACATTTCGAAAGTAATGAGAGATGACTTAAAAGTAATATTTCATTATTCGTACATCCAAATGCATGGTAAACGAATTATTATTAATTAATACATATATTTCAAAAGTGTACTGAAATATTATCTCAAGCAGACCCAACGGGAAAACAAATAGTGATAATTCCATTAAATAAAGTGGATTACAGAAAAATATTTAACCAATAATTGGAACATTAACTGTATAGTAAAAAATTCGTAATAAAAGAACTGTTTATAAAAATATAAATTATTTGTTTAAATTAATTAATTTAATCGAAAATAACAATGCACGTAAAAAAACGAACCCTCTATATACCCCCACTCAGTTCATTAAATAACCCCAAATACTAAAAATAAATAGGATTAAACCGAAAGAAAATACAGTGTATAGAGTATTTATATATATATAGAATAAGGTTCCCTTTCATAGGAAAAATAAAAAAAATAAAACTGCTAATACAAAATCGTACGAAAATGTGCACTAATATAATATTTTTCGAATTTTAAATGATTAAAAAACACCACAGTGAAATAAAACTTTTGAAATTGTATTGTTTATAGCCAAACCGAAGAAGTAGAAAAAGCCACAGAACATCTAAAAAACAACCAAAATCGAAAGTATTTTGAAGAATTTTTGAAAAACAACCTTCAAAAAACCGAGGTAATTTCCATGAATACATACATCGCATTTACAGATTTCATAGCAATTGAAAAGCAATGTTGTAAACATTATAAGTGCAGTATAATAATAACATGTGCCATATTTCTAAACATCCTTAAAGGTAAATGCTTTTCCCCCACATATATAGAACACCCCAAAAAATGATAGATTTTCTAAACATTGAACACCTTTTGTATTTGTTTTCTTCACAGCCAACCAGAAAGCACTCCAAGGCACAGATCAGCAAAAAGCCAGCCAATACCCAAACTATTTTCAACAGTTTTTCAAAAAGAACCTTCCAAAACACAAGGTAATTTTCATAAATAAATACATCTCAATATCATATTTCAGAGCAATTAAAAAACAATATAAAACGCATTATAAGTGCAGAATCATAAGTAGTAAAATGTATCAATTACTATCCCAACTCTGTGAAAGTGCAAGAGTAGGAAAAGTGCGGGATAGTGTGCTATTGCTAGTTACTATTCTAACTCCAGGTAAGTGCATATTGAGAGAAAGTGCTGGTTAGTGAAAAAGTGCCAATTACTATTCCAACTCCGTGAAAGTGCATGAGTAGGGAAAGTGCTGGATAGTGTCCTATTGCTAGTTACTATTCTAACTCCAAGTAAGTGCATATTCAGAGAAAGTGCTGGTTAATGAAAAGGTGTCAATTACTATTTCTACTCTGTGAAAGTGCATGAGTAGAAAAGTGCTGGATAGTGTCCAAGTGCCATTTACTATTCTAACTCCAAGTAAATCCATATTCAGAGAAAGTACTGGTTAGTTAAAAAAAGCCAATTACTATTACCATACCATGAAAGTGCATGAGTAGAGAAAGTGCGGGATAGTGTCCTATTGCTACTCACTATTGTAACTCCAGGTAAGTGCCTAATCAGAGAAAGTGCTGGATAGTGAAAATGTACCAATTACTATTCCTACTCTGTGAAAATGCATGAGTAGGGAAAGTGCTGGATAGTGTTAAAGTGCCGCTTACTATTCAAACTCCACATCATTGCATATTGAAAGAAAGTGCAGTATAATAATAACATGTGCCATATTTCTAAACATCCTTAAAGGTAAATGCTTTTCCCCCACATATATAGAACACCCAAAAAAATGATAGATTTTCTAAACATTGAACACCTTTTGTAATTGTTTTCTTCACAGCCAACCAGAAAGCACTCCAAGGCACAGATCAGCAAAAAGCCAGCCGATACCAAAACTATTTTCAACAGTTTTTCAAAAAGAACCTTCCAAAACACAAGGTAATTTTCATAAATAAACACATCTCAATATCATATTTCAGAGCAATTAAAAATCAATGTAAAACCCATTATAAGTGCAGAATCATAAGTAGTAAAATGTATCAATTACTATCCCAACTCTGTGAAAGTGCAAGAGTAGGAAAAGTGCGGGATAGTGTCCTATTGCTACTTACTATTCTAACTCCAGGTAAGTGCATATTCAGAGAAAGTGCTGGTTCGTGAAAAAGTGCCAATTACTATTCCAACTCCGTGAAAGTGCATGAGTAGGGAAAGTGCTGGATAGTGTCCAAGTGCCATTTACTATTCTAACTCCAGGTAAGTGCATATTGAGAGAAAGTGCTGGTTAGTGGAAAAGTGCCAATTACTATTCCAACTCCGTGAAAGTGCATGAGTAGGGAAAGTGCTGGATAATGTCCTATTGCTAGTTACTATTCTAACTCCAAGTAAGTGCATATTCAGAGAAAGTGCTGGTTAATGAAAAGGTGCCAATTACTATTTCTACTCTGTGAAAGTGCATGAGTAGAAAAGTGCTGGATAGTGTCCAAGTGCCATTTACTATTCTAACTCCAAGTAAATCCATATTCAGAGAAAGTACTGGTTAGTTAAAAAAAGCCAATTACTATTACCATACCATGAAAGTGCATGAGTAGAGAAAGTGCGGGATAGTGTCCTATTGCTACTTACTATTGTAACTCCAGGTAAGTGCCTAATCAGAGAAAATGGTGGATAGTGAAAATGTACCAATTACTATTCCTACTCTGTGAAAGTGCATGAGTAGGGAAAGTGCTGGATAGTGTTAAAGTGCCGCTTACTATTCAAACTCCACATCATTGCATATTCAAAGAAAGTGCAGTATAATAATAACATGTGCCATATTTCTAAACATCCTTAAAGGTAAATGCTTTTCCTCCACATATATAGAACACCCAAAAAAATGATAGATTTTCTAAACATTGAACACCATTTGTAATTGTTTTCTTCACAGCCAACCAGAAAGCACTCCAAGGCACAGATCAGCAAAAAGACAGCCAATACCCAAACGATTTTCAACAGTTTTTCAAAAAGAACCTTCCAAAACACAAGGTAATTTTCATAAATAAACACATCTCAATATCACATTTCAGAGCAATTAAAAAACAATATAAAACGCATTATAAGTGCAGAATCATAAGTAGTAAAATTTATCAATTACTATCCCAACTCTGTGAAAGTGCAAGAGTAGGAAAAGTGCGGGATAGTGTGCTATTGCTAGTTACTATTCTAACTCCAGGTAAGTGCATATTGAGAGAAAGTGCTGGTTAGTGAAAAAGTGCCAATTACTATTCCAACTCCGTGAAAGTGCATGAGTAGGGAAAGTGCTGGATAGTGTCCAAGTGCCATTTACTATTCTAACTCCAAGTAAGTGCATATTCAGAGAAAGTGCTGGTTAATGAAAAAGTGCCAATTACTATTTCTACTCTGTGAAAGTGCATGAGTAGAAAAGTGCTGGATATTGTCCAAGTGCCATTTACTATTCTAACTCCAAGTAAGTGCATATTCAGAGTAAGTGCTGGTTAGTTAAAAAAAAGCCAATCACTATTACAAGACCATGAAAGTGCATGAGTAGAGAAAGTGCTGGATAGTTTCCTATTGCAACTTACTATTCTAACTCCAGGTAAGTGCCTATTGAGAGAAAGTGCTGGATAGTGAAAATGTACCACTTACTATTCCTACTCTGTGAAAGTGCATGAGTAGGGAAAGTGCTGGATAGTGTAAAAGTGCCGCTTACTATTCAAACTCCACATCATTGCATATTGAAAGAAAGTGCAGTATAATAATAACATGTGCCATATTTCTAAACATCCTTAAAGGTAAATACTTTTCCCCCACATATATAGAACACCCAAAAAAATGATAGATTTTCTAAACATTGAACACCTTTTCAAATTGTTTTCTTCACAGCCAACCAGAAAGCACTCCAAGGCACAGATCAGCAAAAAGACAGCCAATACCCAAACGATTTTCAACAGTTTTTCAAAAAGAACCTTCCAACACACAAGGTAATTTTCATAAATGAACACATCTCAATATCATATTCCAGAGCAATTAAAAAACAATGTAAAACGCATTATAAGTGCAGAATCATAAGTAGTAAAATGTATCAATTACTATCTCAACTCTGTGAAAGTGCAAGAGTAGGAAAAGTGCGGGATAGTGTGCTATTGCTAGTTACTATTCTAACTCCAGGTAAGTACATATTGAGAGAAAGTGCTGGTTAGTGAAAAAGTGCCAATTACTATTCCAACTCCATGAAAGTGCATGAGTAGGGAAAGTGCTGGATAGTATCCAAGTGCCATTTACTATTCTAACTCCAAGTAAGTGCATATTCAGAGAAAGTGCTGGTTACTGAAAAAGTGCCAATTACTATTTCTACTCTGTGAAAGTGCATGAGTAGAAAAGTGCTGGATAGTGTCCAAGTGCCATTTACTATTCTAACTCCAAGTAAGTGCATATTCAGAGAAAGTGCTGGTTAGTTAAAAAAAAACAATCACTATTACAAGACCATGAAAGTGCATGAGTAGAGAAAGTGCTGGATAGTGACCTATTGCAACTTACTATTCTAACTCCAGGTAAGTGCCTAATCAGAGAAAGTGCTGCATAGTGTAAATGTACCACTTACTGTTCCTACTCTGTGAAAGTGCATGAGTAGAGAAAATGTGCTGGATAGTGTTAAAGTGCCTCTTACTATTCAAACTCCACATCATTGCATATTCAAAGAAAGTGCAGTATAATAATAACATTTGCCATATTTCTAAACATCCTTAAAGGTAAATGCTTTTCCCCCACATATATAGAACACCCAAAAAAATGATAGATTTTCTAAACATTGAACACCTTTTGTAATTGTTTTCTTCACAGCAAACCAGAAAGCACTCCAAGGCACAGATCAGCAAAAAGACAGCCAATACCAAAACTATTTTCAACAGTTTTTCAAAAAGAACCTTCCAAAACACAAGGTAATTTTCATAAATAAACACATATCAATATCATATTTCAGAGTAATTTAAAAACAATGTAAAACGCATTATAAGTGCAGAATCATAAGTAGGAAAATGTATCAATTACTATCTCAAGTCTTTGAAAGTGCATGAGTATTAAAAATGCGTGATAGTGTCCTATTGCTACTTACTATTCTAACTCCAGGTAAGTGCATATTGAGAGAAAGTGCTGGTTAGTGAAAAAGTGCCAATTACTATTTCTACTCTGTGAAAGTGCATGAGAAGGGAAAGTGCTGGATAGTGTCCAAGTGCCATTTACTATTCTAACTCCAAGTAAGTGCATATTCAGAGAAAGTGCTGGTTACTGAAAAAGTGCCAATTACTATTTCTACTCTGTGAAAGTGCATGAGTAGAAAAGTGCTGGATAGTGTCCAAGTGCCATTTTCTATTCTAACTCCAAGAAGTGCATATTCAGAGAAAGTGATAGTTAGTTAAAAAAAGCCAATCACTATTACAACACCATGAAAGTGCATGAGTAGAGAAAGTGCTGGATAGTGACCTATTGCAGCTTACTATTCTAACTCCAGGTAAGTGCCTATTCAGAGAAAGTGCAGCATAGTGTAAATGTTCCACTTACTATTCCTACTCTGTGAAAGTGCATGAGTAGAGAAAATGTGCTGGATAGTGTTAAAGTGCCTCTTACTATTCAAACTCCACATCATTGCATATTGAAAGAAAGTGCAGTATAATAATAACATGTGCCATATTTCTAAACATCCTTAAAGGTAAATGCTTTTCCCCCACATATATAGAACAACCAAAAAAATGATAGATTTTCTAAACATTGAACACCTTTTGTAATTGTTTTCTTCACAGCCAACCAGAAAGCACTCCAAGGCACAGATCAGCAAAAAGCCAGCCGATACCAAAACTATTTTCAACAGTTTTTCAAAAAGAACCTTCCAAAACACAAGGTAATTTTCATAAATAAACACATCTCAATATCATATTTCAGAGCAATTAAAAATCAATGTAAAACCCATTATAAGTGCAGAATCATAAGTAGTAAAATGTATCAATTACTATCCCAACTCTGTGAAAGTGCAAGAGTAGGAAAAGTGCGGGATAGTGTCCTATTGCTACTTACTATTCTAACTCCAGGTAAGTGCATATTCAGAGAAAGTGCTGGTTCGTGAAAAAGTGCCAATTACTATTCCAACTACGTGAAAGTGCATGAGTAGGGAAAGTGCTGGATAGTGTCCAAGTGCCATTTACTATTCTAACTCCAGGTAAGTGCATATTGAGAGAAAGTGCTGGTTAGTGGAAAAGTGCCAATTACTATTCCAACTCCGTGAAAGTGCATGAGTAGGGAAAGTGCTGGATAATGTCCTATTGCTAGTTACTATTCTAACTCCAAGTAAGTGCATATTCAGAGAAAGTGCTGGTTAATGAAAAGGTGCCAATTACTATTTCTACTCTGTGAAAGTGCATGAGTAGAAAAGTGCTGGATAGTGTCCAAGTGCCATTTACTATTCTAACTCCAAGTAAATCCATATTCAGAGAAAGTACTGGTTAGTTAAAAAAAGCCAATTACTATTACCATACCATGAAAGTGCATGAGTAGAGAAAGTGCGGGATAGTGTCCTATTGCTACTTACTATTGTAACTCCAGGTAAGTGCCTAATCAGAGAAAATGGTGGATAGTGAAAATGTACCAATTACTATTCCTACTCTGTGAAAGTGCATGAGTAGGGAAAGTGCTGGATAGTGTTAAAGTGCCGCTTACTATTCAAACTCCACATCATTGCATATTCAAAGAAAGTGCAGTATAATAATAACATGTGCCATATTTCTAAACATCCTTAAAGGTAAATGCTTTTCCCCCACATATATAGAACACCCAAAAAAATGATAGATTTTCTAAACATTGAACACCTTTTGTAATTGTTTTCTTCACAGCCAACCAGAAAGCACTCCAAGGCACAGATCAGCAAAAAGACAGCCAATACCCAAACGATTTTCAACAGTTTTTCAAAAAGAACCTTCCAAAACACAAGGTAATTTTCATAAATAAACACATCTCAATATCACATTTCAGAGCAATTAAAAAACAATATAAAACGCATTATAAGTGCAGAATCATAAGTAGTAAAATTTATCAATTACTATCCCAACTCTGTGAAAGTGCAAGAGTAGGAAAAGTGCGGGATAGTGTGCTATTGCTAGTTACTATTCTAACTCCAGGTAAGTGCATATTGAGAGAAAGTGCTGGTTAGTGAAAAAGTGCCAATTACTATTCCAACTCCGTGAAAGTGCATGAGTAGGGAAAGTGCTGGATAGTGTCCAAGTGCCATTTACTATTCTAACTCCAAGTAAGTGCATATTCAGAGAAAGTGCTGGTTAATGAAAAAGTGCCAATTACTATTTCTACTCTGTGAAAGTGCATGAGTAGAAAAGTGCTGGATATTGTCCAAGTGCCATTTACTATTCTAACTCCAAGTAAGTGCATATTCAGAGTAAGTGCTGGTTAGTTAAAAAAAAGCCAATCACTATTACAAGACCATGAAAGTGCATGAGTAGAGAAAGTGCTGGATAGTTTCCTATTGCAACTTACTATTCTAACTCCAGGTAAGAGCCTATTGAGAGAAAGTGCTGGATAGTGAAAATGTACCACTTACTATTCCTACTCTGTGAAAGTGCATGAGTAGGGAAAGTGCTGGATAGTGTAAAAGTGCCGCTTACTATTCAAACTCCACATCATTGCATATTGAAAGAAAGTGCAGTATAATAATAACATGTGCCATATTTCTAAACATCCTTAAAGGTAAATACTTTTCCCCCACATATATAGAACACCCAAAAAAATGATAGATTTTCTAAACATTGAACACCTTTTCAAATTGTTTTCTTCACAGCCAACCAGAAAGCACTCCAAGGCACAGATCAGCAAAAAGACAGCCAATACCCAAACGATTTTCAACAGTTTTTCAAAAAGAACCTTCCAACACACAAGGTAATTTTCATAAATGAACACATCTCAATATCATATTCCAGAGCAATTAAAAAACAATGTAAAACGCATTATAAGTGCAGAATCATAAGTAGTAAAATGTATCAATTACTATCTCAACTCTGTGAAAGTGCAAGAGTAGGAAAAGTGCGGGATAGTGTGCTATTGCTAGTTACTATTCTAACTCCAGGTAAGTACATATTGAGAGAAAGTGCTGGTTAGTGAAAAAGTGCCAATTACTATTCCAACTCCATGAAAGTGCATGAGTAGGGAAAGTGCTGGATAGTATCCAAGTGCCATTTACTATTCTAACTCCAAGTAAGTGCATATTCAGAGAAAGTGCTGGTTACTGAAAAAGTGCCAATTACTATTTCTACTCTGTGAAAGTGCATGAGTAGAAAAGTGCTGGATAGTGTCCAAGTGCCATTTACTATTCTAACTCCAAGTAAGTGCATATTCAGAGAAAGTGCTGGTTAGTTAAAAAAAAACAATCACTATTACAAGACCATGAAAGTGCATGAGTAGAGAAAGTGCTGGATAGTGACCTATTGCAACTTACTATTCTAACTCCAGGTAAGTGCCTAATCAGAGAAAGTGCTGCATAGTGTAAATGTACCACTTACTGTTCCTACTCTGTGAAAGTGCATGAGTAGAGAAAATGTGCTGGATAGTGTTAAAGTGCCTCTTACTATTCAAACTCCACATCATTGCATATTCAAAGAAAGTGCAGTATAATAATAACATTTGCCATATTTCTAAACATCCTTAAAGGTAAATGCTTTTCCCCCACATATATAGAACACCCAAAAAAATGATAGATTTTCTAAACATTGAACACCTTTTGTAATTGTTTTCTTCACAGCAAACCAGAAAGCACTCCAAGGCACAGATCAGCAAAAAGACAGCCAATACCAAAACTATTTTCAACAGTTTTTCAAAAAGAACCTTCCAAAACACAAGGTAATTTTCATAAATAAACACATATCAATATCATATTTCAGAGTAATTTAAAAACAATGTAAAACGCATTATAAGTGCAGAATCATAAGTAGGAAAATGTATCAATTACTATCTCAAGTCTTTGAAAGTGCATGAGTATTAAAAATGCGTGATAGTGTCCTATTGCTACTTACTATTCTAACTCCAGGTAAGTGCATATTGAGAGAAAGTGCTGGTTAGTGAAAAAGTGCCAATTACTATTTCTACTCTGTGAAAGTGCATGAGAAGGGAAAGTGCTGGATAGTGTCCAAGTGCCATTTACTATTCTAACTCCAAGTAAGTGCATATTCAGAGAAAGTGCTGGTTACTGAAAAAGTGCCAATTACTATTTCTACTCTGTGAAAGTGCATGAGTAGAAAAGTGCTGGATAGTGTCCAAGTGCCATTTTCTATTCTAACTCCAAGAAGTGCATATTCAGAGAAAGTGATAGTTAGTTAAAAAAAGCCAATCACTATTACAACACCATGAAAGTGCATGAGTAGAGAAAGTGCTGGATAGTGACCTATTGCAGCTTACTATTCTAACTCCAGGTAAGTGCCTATTCAGAGAAAGTGCAGCATAGTGTAAATGTTCCACTTACTATTCCTACTCTGTGAAAGTGCATGAGTAGAGAAAATGTGCTGGATAGTGTTAAAGTGCCTCTTACTATTCAAACTCCACATCATTGCATATTGAAAGAAAGTGCAGTATAATAATAACATGTGCCATATTTCTAAACATCCTTAAAGGTAAATGCTTTTCCCCCACATATATAGAACAACCAAAAAAATGATAGATTTTCTAAACATTGAACACCTTTTGTAATTGTTTTCTTCACAGCCAACCAGAAAGCACTCCAAGGCACAGATCAGCAAAAAGCCAGCCAATACCAAAACTATTTTCAACAGTTTTTCCAAAAGAACCTTCCAAAACACAAGGTAATTTTCATAAATAAACACATCTCAATATCATATTTCAGAGCAATTGAAAAACAATGTAAAACGCATTATAAGTGCAGAATCATAAGTAGGAAAATGTATCAATTACTATCTCAACTCTGTGAAAGTGCATGAGTAGGAAAAATGCGGGATAGTGTCCAAGTGCTACTTACTATTCAAATTCCAAATAAGTGCATATTGAGAGAAAGTGCTGGTTAGTGAAAAAGTGCCAATTACTATTTCTACTCTCTGAAAGTGCTGGATAGTGTCCAAGTGCCATTTACTATTCTAACTCCAAGTAAGTGCATATTCAGAGAAAGTGCTGGTTAATGAAAAAGTGCCAATTACTATTTCTACTCTGTGAAAGTGCATGAGTAGGGTAAGTGCTGTATAGTGTCCTATTGCTACTTACTATTCTAACTCCAAGTATATGCATATTGAGAGAAAGTGCTGGTTAGTGAAAAAGTGTCATTTACTATTCCTACTCTGTGAAAGTGCCTGAGTAGGGAAAGTGCTGGATAGTGTTAAAGTGCCGCTTACTATTCAAACTCCACATCATTGCATATTCAAAGAAAATGCAGTATAATAATAAGATGTGCCATATTTTTAACCATCCTTAAACGTAAATGCTTTTCCACTTCATATATAGCACACCCAAAATATGAAACATTTTCTAAACATTGAACACATTTTCAATTTTTTTTCTTCACAGCCAACCAGAAAGCACTCCAAGGCACAGATCAGCAAAAAGACAGCCAATACCCAAACGATTTTCTACAGTTTTTCAACAAGAACCTTCCAACACACAAGGTAATTTTCATAAATAAATACATCTCATTATCATATTTCAGAGCAATGTAATAAAAATGTTAAACGCATTATAAGTGCAGAATCATAAATAAATGTCTCTTTCTAACAAAACTTCATGTAAGTGCATGTTCTTAAAAGTGCAAGATAGTGAAAAATTGAAAGTTATCATTCTAACTTTTTAAAAATGCATAAGTAGGAAAAGTGCAGAATAGAGTCCAAAAACTACTTAGTATTCTAACTCCTGGTAAAGGCCTATTCAGAGAAAGTGCTGGTTAGTGAAAAAATGCCAATTAATATTCTAACTCCGTGAAAGTGCATGAGTAAGAAAAGTGCAGGTTAGTAAAAAAGTGTCAATTACTATTCCTACTCCATAAAAGTGCATGAGTAGAGAAAGTGCTGGATAGTGTCCAAATGCCACTTACTATTCAAACTCCAGGTAAGTGCATATTCAGAGAAAGTGCAGGATAGAGAAAAAAAGGCAAGTACTATTCCAACTGCATGAAAGTGCGTGAGTAGGGAAAGTGCATAATAGTGTCCTATTGCTTCTTAGTATTCTAACTCAAGTAAAGTGCATATTCAGAGAAAGTGCTGGATAGTGAAAAGGAACAACATACTATTCCATCTCCGTGAAAGTGCATGAGAAGAGAAAGTGTTGGATAGTATAAAAGTGCCACTTACAATTCTAAGTACAAAAAAGTGCATTTTTAAGTTAAAATCTGCATTAAAAGCAGATATGTATTTCAAAATATGTGTAAATAAGAAAATCCAAAATGTGTGTATCAAAATTATAATATAATTTATATTTCCTTTTTTCAACAGGAAATGGCAAGCCAAACTACTGCAACTTATACCAAATCTAGAAAAGGGAACAGACTGCTTAAACATTGTGGGTATATATACTGTAATGAGAGGCTAAGTGAACCAAGGAGACATTGGAGGTGTGTACAATATTATACAGCCCATTGCAGCGGCAGAGCGGTTACTGTTGGTGAGATTGTGGTAAGAACCACAGAACATAACCACTCTGCCTCTGCAATGGAGATTGAAATACGCGATACTATCAATGAAATGAAAGATATTGCATGCACCTCCAATCAAACTCCTGGTCAGATTTTGAGAGAGGTTGCACAACATGTCCCTGGACATGTTGCTTGTAATATGCCAACAATCCCAAATTTGCGTAGAATAATTCAAAGAAAAAAGCAGGCAAGTAACACACAAACTGTTACTCCTCAAACTTTTGCTGACATTGTAATTCCTCATGATTTAACTCTTTCTTTCTCTAATGAACCTTTTCTACTGTATGATAACCAAAACCCTCTCAAACGCATGTTAATATTTAGCACTCCCCGTAACCTTTTTAAATTAGAAAATACGGAAATTTGGATGATGGATGGGACGTTTAAAAGTACGCCCCATCCATTCACCCACATTTACAGTATTCATGCTCAAATTAATAATAATGTAGTTCCTTTAGTATACAGTTTGCTACCAGATAAGCAATCTGCAACCTATACTGAGTTCTTATCAGTTATTAAAGAAAAAACTTCTGGAAAAAGTCCTAGGAAAATCATATTAGATTTTGAATTGACAATGATGAATGTCATCAACAAATTGTACACGGATACCCAAATTCAGGGATGTTTTTTTCATTTTTCCCAGGCATATTGGCGTAAACTTCAAAAAACATCCCTGGTTGCAGATTACTCGTCTGATAGCAAATTACAAGTAGAACTAAAAAAATTAACTGCACTTTGTTTTGTACCACCTGATAGTGTAGATGACTACTACACAGCAATTTCAGAGTCAGAATATTTTGTAGAAAATGAGGAAAAATTGGCACCCATTTTAAATTATTTCGAAGACACATGGATTGGGCGTCTAGGCAGATCGGGTCGCAGGAGGAAGCCACGTTACCATGTGGAGTGGTGGAATTGCTACTCAACCTGCTTAGAAGGTGGTGCAAAAACAAATAATGCCATAGAGGGATGGCATAACTCCTTCAGTCACACGATTGGCAAACACCATCCTAATTTCTACTCTTTCCTGAAAACTTTGAAGAAGGAGCAAAGTTTTCAAGAAATGAGACGTGCTCAGGCATTGTCAGGTATTCTAAACCCACGTCCTTCAAGGCAAACAAAGGAAATGTCTAAGAGACTATTGGGTGTACTACAACAATTTTCGTTGTGTGTGGCTTTGGACTACCTAGAGAATGTTGCTAATATTTTACATTTTTAACTATTTTTTCTCTAACTTACTTTCCTGCTTTGCCCTAAATTAATTTTTTAATTTTTTAATTCATTTGACATTTTTTCGAACATTTTTTAAATTATTACTTGTCGGGTTCCCTTACCTTTTTTTTAAATTTTTTTTTCAAACTACACCTGTTAAAAATAAGAAAAATTACTTTTCTTTTCTCTTTCAAAAGAAGAAACCCCTTACATAATAGTTTTTTAAAATCTTTTTCAAAACTAAAATGGAAATAATTTTCATTCAATTTTTTTTAAATGTTGTAAACATTTTGAACGTTCCAAGAAAATATATGCTATAGAAAATGACACCCCTTTATTTTAGAAAAGTGATGCTGGCTTGTGAAAAATTATATTAGTAAACTGGTACTAATATCAAAAAATATAGGTGTTTATTTATTATATTTTTCAAAATTTTCTGTGCTATTTCAAACAGAAAAAGTTTTTTAAAAGCTAAGATATTTTTTTTTCTAAGCTTAAATTTAAAGCATTTTTGTTTGTTTTTAACAAATGTTCCCAAAAAAATTTGGTCTTTTCTAACTATTAAATTATGTAAAATGTCATTATTTATTTCACAACAACCTAACTGCAGTATTTCTCGCTAACTAAACATCACCATCCTAATTTCTACTCTTTCCTGAAAACTTTGAAGAAGGAGCAAAGTTTTCAAGAAATGAGACTTGCTCAGGCATTGTCAGGTATTCTAAACCCACGTCCTTCAAGGCAAACAAAGGAAATGTCTAAGAGACTATTGGGTGTACTACAACAATTTTCGTTGTGTGTGGCTTTGGACTACCTAGAGAATGTTGCTAATATTTTACATTTTTAACTATTTTTTCTCTAACTTACTTTCCTGCTTTGCCCTAAATTAATTTTTAAATTTTTTAATTCATTTGACATTTTTTCAAACATTTTTTAAATTATTACTTGTCGGGTTCCCTTACCTTTTTTTAAAAAAAATTTTTCAAACTACACCTGTTAAAAATAAGAAAAATTACTTTTCTTTTCTCTTTCAAAAGAAGAAACCCCTTACATAATAGTAGTTTTTTAAAATCTTTTTCAAAACTAAAATGGAAATAATTTTCATTCCATTTTTTTTAAATGTTGTAAACATTTTGAACGTTCCAAGAAAATATATGCTATAGAAAATGACACCCCTTTATTTTAGAAAAGTGATGCTGGCTTGTGAAAAATTATATTAGTAAACTGGTACTAATATCGAAAAATATAGGTGTTTATTTATTATATTTTTCAAAATGTTCTGTGCTATTTCAAACAGAAAAAGTTTTTTAAAAGCTAACATAATTTTTTTTTTCTAAGCTTAAATTTAAAGCATTTTTGTTTGTTTTTAACAAATGTTCCCAAAAAAATTTGGTCTTTTCTAACTATTAAATTATGTAAAATGTCATTATTTATTTCACAACAACCTAACTGCAGTATTTCTCGCTAACTAAACAACCTAACTGCAGTATTTCTCACTAACTAAAAAAATCTAATTGGCATTTTTACGAAATAATAATTACTACTTGCAATGAAAATCATTTTTTTTCCAATATGTAAACAATTTCTTTCTTAAATAACGGACCTCGATGTCAACTCTCTCAAACAAAACGTAAACATGAAAATGTAACCATATCAATCAATTGAAAACATTTTTCAAAATTCTCTAAAAAGCAAACAAACGAAACCTTGCATGGTGTTTGTAAAACGAACTCTCTTTTAAATCCAAAAAAACCAGTTTTCTCTTATACAAAACAAGCCAAATGCAATCAGTTTTCCCAAAAATTGTTTCTAACCTTTCCTATCTGTGTTCATCTAATGAAAAGAATCCAAACATATCTACCACTACACAAAACATATTACGTTCAAAATGTATACAACATATATCATCAATATATGTTTACAAACATATTTACCCTTTATTTTTCCCGTAAAATAACCCGACGATGGCATATAACAGTGAAATGTTCGGCGACATGTTGAAATGTAATCAAAACAACTATTAGTTTAATAAGCAACCTCTACTTAACCTCTCATTACATTATATATATCTTTTTAACTATGTTTTAGTGTAAATTAAGTTTGAAAAGTTTCCTACCTTTAGCGCAGATCAGCTTCCTGCTACTTCCAGCAATCGGAAAATCCAAGATGGCGGCTTGCGTCGACGTTAACGTGAAGACGTCATCCAAAAACATCAAAATAGAAAATGGACAATTACATTATAATGTATAATATGTTTATATTAATTCCTAAATCTATTATTTGTTAATAAAAAAAATCATAAAAATATTTGAAATTGAAATAAAAAAATATATATTTTTTTTACATTTAATTACATCAATAAACAAAATTTAAATCGAACTAAATGTCGTTTCTACTTTTATTATTTTTATTTTTAACGTTATTAATTAAAATAAAGTCATCAAAAATTATGTTTTTTATCACTTACCATTTGTCTACCCTTATTTCCTTCTTCTCCCTCCTGCATCAGTTGTTTTAAAACCATACGAAACTGTCCCGCGGATCCCATTCAAGTCGTCATCGAAATAAATGAAGGACAAAACGCTTCATTGAAATCAATACTAAAGCGTGGGAAAAAGTATAAATATGAATATAAAAATGATTAAAAAAATATTGTTATTTGTTAAAAAATATTATAAACACTAAACAATATTTTATTGATTTAATTATTACTAATGTAACATTCTACAAAAATTAATTCTATTTTTAAGTAACAACCAGAGTATTAATACTTGATTTTTTAATCTTCTTTACTTTTTAATATTATTTAATATTTAATTTAAAGTACCAAAAAATAATGTAATAACAAACATGATATTTATGTTGTAAAAAGTACCTGAGTATTAATACTTAATTTATAATAAATAATTTCCTGAATATTAATACTTCCAACATTTTTAAAATACGAATAAACTAATTAAATATATATATATATATCTAATACAATTAATAAAATTATAAAAAATATATATTTATCTTAATACCCCCATAAAAATTATATTAAATTTTTTAAACATACCTGAATATTAATACTTCATACTTCTTCTAATAATCACTAACTATTATAATTATTTTTATGTTATATATAAAATTTAATTATTTTTAAAAACAATAAAAAATTATTACTAAATAAATAATAATTAAATAAAATTAATATATAAATAACTATATATCTGAATACCCAAAATCTTCTAATAATCACTATTATAATTATTTTTATATTATATATAAAATTTAATTATTTTTATAAACAATAAAAAATTATTACTAAATAAATAATAATTAAATAAAATTAATATATAAATAACTATATATCTGAATACCCAAAATCTTCTAATAATCACTAACTATTATAATTATTTTTATATTATATTTAAAATTTAATTATTTTTATAAACAATAAAAAATTATTACTAAATAAATAATAATTAAATAAAATTAATATATAAATAACTATGTATCTAAATACCCAAAATAAATTTTCAAAATTAAAATACGATGTAAATACATGCGTTGTAATAGCACTTGCGTTGTAACACCATGCGTTGTAATAGAAATTACGTTGTAATACCTGCGTTGTAATAGCACTACGTTGTAATAGTTGCGTTGTAATGGATGTTCCCCGACTAGAGACCATGGCCCACCCCATCCACAGGATAAAGAACGCAGGTCCAGGGATGATGTTCCCATCCGGCAGTGCCCGGCCAATAGGTTTGATGGGTACGAAGTAACACGCACTTATTACAATGATGATTATGATGAAGTTGATGAGACAGGGTCCTACCAAGCATAGGACAGCCAGGAAAGGGGTATTACCAGAGTGCAAATTCCATTGGATCAAAGGGGCCCGTATGTTCAAATGTCAGTTGTGGGGAAATATCAGAATTTTCTTTTGGCGACTGGGGCCACCAGGTCTTCTGTTGCACGTCTGTCAGTCCCGGAGGCACCCCTTTCTGGCAATATGAATATCTACGTGGGTTTTGCAGGAACACCTGTGACCAGCCCTGTCTCTGAACCCCTTCCTCTCGATATTGGCCCTGCACATGTTGATGCTCCCTTGGTTCTTACTACAGGTTGCAGTGAAAACTTGTTAGGCATGGATTTACTGAAAGCTCTCTATGTGACCATATCATGTAGTCCCCAAGGTGTATCGCTAACGATTTCCCCCACCGCAGCTTCCTATATGTATCTATCCCATCCCCTCCCACCAGAGTTGCAGTCTTTACCTTCCTCCCTCTGGGCATCATCAGACACTGATGTAGGGTGTCTCAACATATTCCTTCATGTGGTATGCATCCAGCCAGGTGCACTTCTCCCCCGCCTTCGGCAGTATCGACTGCCCGCGGAAGGAGAAATGGACCTTTTAACAATAATATCTGAATTAATGGACAAGGGTGTAGTGGAGGAGACACGTGGCAATATCTGTAACAGTCCCATTATTCCCGTTATTAAAAAGACCAATGGAGATGCTCTCTCCCCTAAAATATACAGATTTGTAATTGACCTTAGAGCCCTTAACAAAATAAAAATCTCCCAATGTCCTGTTGTACCCGACATTACAGCCCTCTTAACGATGGTCCCTTCTGATGTAACGCACTTCTCTGTCATAGACCTGAAGAATGCTTTTTTCAGCATTCCTATACATCCTGACAGCAGACATTTTTTTGGTTTCTCCCTTGGTGTCGGGGCTTTAGATTTTGCAGCGCCCCTCAAGGTTTTACTGAGAGCCCCAGTTTCTATAGTCAAGCCCGAAAATGTCAACTAGATTTCTTTGAACTCCCTGATAATTCCACACTATTACAATATGTAGATGACCTCCTCATTGCTGGAAATTCTGCCCCAGCATGTAAAGAAGCTCCTCTCTGTTTGTTACGCGTCCTTGCCCTCCATAATCACAAAGTCTCTTTGAAAAAGCTTCAGTTTTGTCAAGAGAAAGTGACCTAGTTAGGTCATCTCCTCTCGAAGGAGGGAAGGCAGCTCGCCGCTGATCGTGTAGCCATTATCAATGCTATGACGGCCCCACAAACACAAAAGCAGGTGCCACCTTAGATCCTGTTGCAAGGGCTCTCCCAGGATGCTTTCGGGCAACCGCTGCAGCCGTCCTCCTGGTCCGTCAGAGTGCGGGGATTGTCATGAACTCCCCCCTGACTCTGATGGTCCCCCATTCTGTAGATACCGTCCTTAATAACACCAAGACACTGTACCTCACTAGCGCACGACTCACAGGACATGAACTGACACTCTTGGCCAGCCACATTAACATCAAAAGATGCACTGAACTAAATCCCGCCACATTACTCCCACTGGATACTCAGGATGCACGCTTAGAACCACATGACTGCATATTAAGGACAGAGGAAGAGACGAAGGGACGGGTTGACTTACAGGATACCGCAATAGCGGAACCAGAAGGTACACTGTATGTGGACGGATCATGTCTCAGAGGGTCAGATGGTAACACCTCAGCCCCTACGCCCTCACGACATTAGGGCGAGTAGTAGAAACAGCTCAGATTCCGCAGTGCTCCGCTCAAGCAGCAGAATTAGTGGCCCTCACTAGAGCTTGTGAGTTAAGCAAAGGGATGACAGCCAATATTCCTTCAGGGTGGCCCACAACTTCGGGAGGTTGTGGAAAGAAAGGAATTTCCTTACTTCCCATGGGACTAAAATGCAACATGGCCCCCAATTCACCGACTGTAGACTCCCTGACACTCCATGGAAAGGTGGCCATCGTAAAATGTAAGGTCCATAAGAAAGTGACAGATGATGTTGGGAAAGGCAATGCCCTGGCTGACCAGACGCCCAGACAAACAGCTCTTAGAAAAAGGGAAGGAATGTATGTAGGAAGTCCCGCTAGGTGGGTGGCAGACGAGGGCATGGTTGAAAACACAGTACAGAGTGTGATTAATATTCAGTCCATACTACTCCTGAGGAACTAAGGGTGTGGAAGGAGCAATTAGCAAAGGAGGGAATTGATGGTTGTTGGGTCCGTACGACTATGGAAAGACAATGGATGTTACCTGACAGTCACGTGGAACTAGTAGTTACGATGGTCCATGGTCCTGCTCACATCAGTGCAAAAGAGATATGTAAACTGTTGGAACCTACATGGTACAACTCTAAGATACCAGCATATGCTGACAAACTGGTTAAAACATGCATGATTTGCTAAGGTATAACCCAGGAAAAGGCACAGTTACTCCTAAGGGAGGATTCTCTCCTCCTACCTTCCCTTTTGAAGGCCCAACCCGTCAAAGACTTCACCGCTATCACGACTGCCAAAGTACTATTAAAGGAGTACCTCCCACGATTCGGTTTGCCCTGCTTGGTCTGGAGTAGCAATGGGACACACTTTACAGCCCAAATTATGGAATATGTCTGTACAGCATTGGGTATAAAACAAAGATTTCATGCAACTAACCACCCCCAGTCAGCAGGTCTAGTGTAGGTATACAATGGCATCCTAAAAACTAAAATGGCCAAAATAGTAGCTGAGACAGGTGTCACTTGGGTTGATGCTCTGCCCTTAGCCCTACTGTCCACAAGAACAACGGCCCACACCAGGATAGGGCTATCTCCCCCATGAAATTGTGTTTGGGAGACCTGCCAATGTATGGGGTGTCCCTCGGCCTAAGAAACTGTCTGATGTTGAAATTATCTGTACAGTCTGACTAATACCTTCCATACTCTTTATCACCAGGTGCATGAGGCCATACCTGACAAAAGCGAGGGCCCAGGACATGTTATCCAACCTGGTGATTGGGTCCTGATCTGGAATTTTCAACGGACCAAGAGCTTTGAGCCCGGCTGGACAAAACCTCGTCAGGTGTTACTAGCCACCCGAACCGCCGGGAAAGTAGAAGGTCCGAAGAATTGGGTGCATTCATTGCACTGCAGGCGTTTCCATCTGCCCCTCCCCTATGATTAGTGGGTGAGGGAAGGACTAGGAGACTCAGAAACAGAAACAGTCCCGACGTATGTCCCATTCAGCGATGCCAGACTGCATTCTACATCTACGGAAGCAGAGAGTGACAGCATACTGAAAGGAAGGGTGGAACCCTCCCTTAACTCTGTGCAACACCAAGAACAATTGTATCCCGACCATACTGTCCCTACTTCCGACCGATACAACTTGCGCCACTGGGGGAAGGCTTGCCCTTGACTTCGCCAAGTACCTAAAGGCTGTAAGGCTGTGATCTTCCCCGGCTGAGAGTAGTGCTGGTGTGTCAGACTAAGGTAAGTCATAAGGGCCCTTGGCACCTGCGCCCAGTGAAGCAACCACAATCACAGACAGCCACTAGAGGTCCCTGGCTTACACAATGGCCGCCGTCCAAAACACCTGAATCCAGAAACAAGGTATCAGCCTCCGACATAGTAAATGCTTCATGGTCACTGTGGTGACGCTGTTTGTCTCCCTTATCCTGTCTATCCTTGGTTGGCTGTTACTAATCTACCATCCTGTTACCTCACCAACTCCTACTCGACTCCTGCAGAACACCAGTATTACATGTTACCAGCCCACGAGTTACCCCGCCGTGCAGAATTCTTCAACAACACCTTCATCCAAATGCTGCATCATCACCAGCTGATCATGAACACTTCCAACTGCTGGGTGTGTGGACTGGTGCTGCATTCCAGGATACACCCTGTCCCATTCTTTCCCTACCCCTTTTCCATCTCTGGGTATTGTCTTGCATGGTGGATGTTGATGCAGGAGGCCTACACTGTCAATGGTACTGCCAATTCTGCCATTGGAACATTTCGGGATGACTTCTGGCGGAACAGATCCAGCCATGCCAATGCTCCTTTTTGCCCGACCAATTCATCCACAACGCTACTATCACCAGATGAACTCAGTGAGATGGTAGTATTCAACTCAACTAATCGACAAACATTTTCCAGATTCCGCACATGAAGGATACTGCCTGAGGAACGAGACACTGTGAATGTCATAAATTTGCAAGGCCGTGTCTGCATTCATGGCCTAGGGACTAAGAAAGTTGGTACCAGTACGTGTGATTTCACAAAAACTTTAAACTCTACACCCCCCCTCAAAGCTGGTGGCATCCCCCAACACCTATTTCATCTGTGGCACTGCCGCCTACACCTGGCTCCCCCGTAACTGGTCTGGTACCTGCTATTTTGCCTTCCTCCTTCCACCAACTTATTCAACCCATGGAGGTTACCACCTGTCAATGAAGGGCGCTCTGCGCCGCTCACGTAGGGGTATCATATTAGCAGAGGATACCATAGGCCAGAAAACAGGGGACTTCTTTAAAGGTTTCCTTCCTTTCTGGGGCCCCATGGCCAACAGTCGGGCTGCACGAGGAATGACCAGGGTCCTTGAAGCCACCATCACAGTAACAGCTGGTGCCCTCTCCAACATCACTGCAGAGCTACAGGCCTCATAACGCTTCAGAACAGAATGGTCCTAGACATCATCCTTGCTGATCGTGGTGGTGTATGTAAATTGATCAGCTCCAGCTGCTGCGTGTACATCCCAGACAACGCATCTACAGTGTACGATGCCATCCAACGTCTGCATCGCCTTTCTTCGCCAGTGGGGGTGGAAGATCCTCATCTTCCTTGCCTTGGGAGTAACTGTCCTGCTCTCCTGCTGTTTGCGCTTTCAGTCTCTGCCAATGTGCAGACACTGGATGGTGTGTCCAGACCATCAAGCCTCCGCCCTCTAACATTCACAATACCAATATAATGATGATGCTCCAGCAAGAAACGGATTGCCTTATGAACATTGACATTTCCTAAAGTATTTGCCACTCAATGGCAAAAGGAGGGTCTGAGGAAAAGTGTTCTTCTGATCTGCATCATTTGTACTGGGACTTCATTGCTTTTTCATTGCCTTCTCGTGTCAAACACTTCCACACGACCCACCTGGTCATTTCTGCTGATGCCTGAGGAAATTCTAACTGACACAACAAAAACCATCTTGCAGCCTGCATTTCTGCCCAGGAACTGTCGCACACCCAACCCTCCCAGACAGGCTTATCTCAGAGGCAGTGTGTAAAGCATTTGTGAACACATACAGTAATCAAGCAACAACACTACAGATTGACAACACACGGGTTTTATATAAAAAAATAAGTATTCTTGATATAGACTTATCACAAGACCACAAATGACAAAAATCCACAATACTGTACTTAAAATGATAGGTTTTACTTAGTTCTCTTTAGTTCTTAAAATGCGACACTTTGAGTCAATGTACCTTACGATGCGTTACGCTTTCACAACGAAAGTGTTGCAGCATTGGAAATGCGGCAAAGTTCTGGTACAAAGAAATAAAGATGTGAAGTTCTTCCAGATGCGGCACGCTTCTTCGATGATGCGAGAAGTCTCGATTCGATGCGTCAGCTGCAGCGGTGACACCCTTGTTCCCCGATGCGAGGACAACAGCTTCGGCGGCGACACTCTTCTCTGACATTGCAAGACGGTTCCGCGCAATGTGACAACTGCAGCGGCAACACCTTTGTTCCGTGATGCGACGACAGCAGCTCTGACGGCGGCACGCTTCTCCGTGGATGTGAGGAAAAGTGTTCTTCTGATCGGCATCATTTGAACCGGGACTCAATTGCTTTCTCATTGCCATCTGGTGTCAAACACTTCCACACGACCTACCTGGTCATTTCTGCTGATGCCTGAGGAAATTCTAACTGACACAACAAAAACCATCTTGCAGCCTGCATTCCCGCCCAGGAACTGTCGCAACCCCCCCCCTTCTTTGCAGTTCAACTGAAAACCACAAGACACTCACACCCTGAGTAAATGATTTGTTTTCCATCTCCTGCTCCTAGCCTGGTAAACATCCTTGACACCGTGATCAGGTTATCTGGACAATGGTCTGACTGCTGGGCCTTGATCAGGGTGATTAAACAATGACTTGAACGACTAGGCTTTGATCAAGGCACTTGAACAATGACCTGAAAGACTAAGCCTTGATCAAAGCCGAGTGAACAATGATTTGTGTACCAAGCCTTGACCAGGTCACCATCTACAAACACCGTCTGGATCTGGTTATCAACTGCAAATACTGCACTGTTTAAACAATGAACTAACAGCCAAAAGACTGGGATGAAAAAGTATAAAAGGCTTGTAAGCTGCAGAGTGAAGCAGCAGCCTCCTCTGTCTTGTCTCTGACTAGCTTGGGACTCTGTTCCATAGCCCGGGCTATTGAATCAATCTGGGTTCCTCCTGCAGACATAGGCTCCTGTGTCTCCTTTTACTAAGCATGGACGATATGGAAGACTTGCGCAGTTCCCCTGCCGCTGAAACCCAGTAAGTGGGTTTAACCGGTTCTTCAGATGCGAGGCACTTTTGTTGATGTGGTGCAATATGACAGCTACAGCGACGACATCCACAATGTGATGGCAGCAGCAGCGACATGCTTCTCCTACGTTGTGAGACGCTTCTCTCAATGCTGTGCAATACAACAGCTACAGCGGCGACATCCAAGATGGGACGGCAGCAGCAGCGACGGCGACACGCTTCCTCTTCGTTGCGAGACACTTTTCTCCTCTTGAGTCGCGCTTCCAGCTCTTGCAACACGCAGTCCCTCCGAAGGCCCCAAAACAGCAGCAGGCACTTCCAAAGCACTCTGGGGAGCAGGGGGTTGAAGTCTGTTGTCCCTGAGACTTCAGCAGGAGGCAAGCTCTGTTCCAAGCCCTTGGATATCCTTACAAGTTGAAGATAAAGTACACAAAGTTCCTTTCTCATTCCTTTGGCAGTCAGGCAACCACTGCAGGCCAATTCCCCAAGCAGCACTTCAGCTCAGGGATAGTCTCTCCTCAGTTTCATCAGGTTTCTCTCCTCAGTAAAGGTTTCTTCTTGTTTGTCCAAAAGTGATCTAATTTCTCGGGATCAGGGTCCCAATATGTATACCCCCAAATACTTTGTCCTCTGAGGGCAGAGGCGCCTTTGCCCAGTCCAAACCGGTTCTGGAGCACTTGGTTTTCATGACTCCTTCTTTCCTTTCACAGTGCAGGGCAGGAACATCAGACGCCCCACAGGAGGTAGAGCCAGCATTGTGGAGGGAACGCACAGCCCTGGAGCACTGTGTTGACATCATTCCTTCTCTTCTTTCACAGTGCAGGGCAGAGACATCAGCCGCACCACAGGAGGTGGAGCCAGCATTTTGGATGGCAGGCACAAACCTATTCAGGTCCCAGGTGCCACTCTTCCCACCCAACTAGATGCAGATCTCGGATGTACCATGTTACTCCGCATACTTTTACTCCGCATACCGTTACAACGCGGTATTTACAACGCATACCATTACAACGCATAGCGCTTTGGGGTGCTGGATAGTGGTAAGTATAATTTACTATTCTAACTCCAGTCCCCGTGGACCCTAGGGAAGGTGTTGGATAGTAAATTATACTTATTCCCTATCCTAGAGCGCCCCCCAGCGCAATGCGTTGTAATGGTATGCGGAGTAAAAGTCGCGTTGTAATGGTAGTGCGGAGTAAAAGATGCGTTGTAACGGGTGTATACCGCAGATCTCTCTATTCACCACTGGGCTGACTCATTCTGTCTCCTGGAATCCCTCAGCCCTGTCACTCAAACTTCATACCAGGAATACACAACCTAGATGAGGCAGGCTTGGATAGTTAGACAGGAAAATACCTACTTTCGAAAAGTGGTATTTTCAAACACAGAATGTAAAAATCAACTTTATAAATTCAGGTACACTAAACTCAAATTTCTACCATGTTCCCTGAGTCAGTTAAGATTATAAGATGTAATACTCTAACTGCCTATTCTGGCCTATGGAGAACAGGTAGCCTTGCAATAGCGAAAAACGAAAATGGCTGTAATTCACTATTAGGACATGCCAAGCACATCAGGGCTTGTCCTACCTTATACTTACAATGCACCCTGCCCTTGGGCCTACCAGAGGGGTGTCTGATATGAAGAATAGGTTAAGGTTTAGGGACTGGCAAGTGGGTGCACTTGCCCAGTCAACATGGCAGTACCAGACTGCACATAGGCTCTGCAATGGCAGACCTTAGTCACACTTTTACAGGCTGCTCCTGTGGGTGGCACAACCAGTGCTGCAAGCCCAACAGCAGCATTGGTTTACAAGCCCTGGGCACTCCTGGTGTACTGTACTAGGGTCTGACAGGTAAACCAAACCAGCCAATCATGGAATCAGTAATTCATGCATTAATTTATAATAGGGGGAGCATATGCACTTTAGCACTGATCAGCAGTGGTAAAGTGCCCAGAGTCACAAAACCAACAAAAAACAGGTCAGAGAAAATACAGGAGGAAGGCAAAAAGTTCAAGGATGACCCTGCAAAAAGGGGCAAGTCCAACAGTGCTCTAGGAGATGACCTTTAGAAATCGGTCTGCTCCTTTCTCCACACTCGTGCTTGTGCTGGCATTCACCTTGCAGGAGCGAGCAGTGGCACGCGTGCTAATTGAAAACATATGGCTCTCGCGCCGCCGCTGCTCGCTCCCACAAGGTGGAGGCCAGCACAAGCACGAATGCTTCAAATTCCAGCAGGCAAACACAGCACACCTCCCCTACTTGGGATCAGGTTACTGCGTCAGCGTCATTAAACACAGCGCGGGCCACACTTTTTTCCCTCACAAATTCGAGTCGCCGTCACTTTTTCATACAACATACATTTCACTTACATATTTCTGTTTTGATTTCGTTTTCAAACATAGGTATTGTTTCGGTCTTGTATTATTATTTTAGCCCCATCCTTTCTGAATTATTTATTAAGTTTTGATATTTAACATTTGGGCAGACCGTCAAGTACAGGAGTCTATGCCTGGCCCCGGGGGAAGCACAGTCACAGACTAGTCTTCTCCCGGGGTCATTTGCGCGAGGCTAGGACCAGGTAGGGGGAAGGGGTGGAGTTAGGGGGTGGGTATAAGAGAGCAGGGGAGGAAGGGAACTTCCTCTTCCTGCACTCAGCACCATCGGGAGGGGATTGTTGAAAGGGAAAGTGGAGAGCAGTTTAGTGTTAGGCCGAGGGTGTGTTTTTGGACGTGGAGTTTCAGGTTGGCAAGAGGAGCGGACAGCGAACCTGTTGTGGTTTATAGGAGTCACTAGTCGGTGACTCAGGTGTTGCCGGTGGCCTCAGGGCGTGATGTCGGGCTTGTCTCCTGATGAGGTGAGGGCGGCGCTGCAGCTGCAGGGGCGCGCGGGGCGGGAGGATCTCCTCCGGCCCGGCGTCCTGGGGGAGACGTGGGTGGGCTTTACCAGGGCCCCGCGGGCGGCCTAGGCTGGGGTGGCGGCGGCGGTTCTTGCATGCCAGGAGGACCCGCCGCCGCCGGGAATGCAGGCGGGTGTGAGGGGGCAGGGCCCGCCAGGAGGCAGTGCGCGGAGGCAGGCGGAAGAGCCTGCCTTTGCATGTAGTCTTTCCTCAGTTAGAGTTTACGTCCCCAGGGCCGAGCGGGGCAGAACGTGCACGGGTGCTCCCAGGGGCGCAGCTAACAAAGACTGATGCTGGCTAGGGCGGCCCGAAGGGGGCGGGGCCTTCCGTTTTTCAGCGCGGAGGTGCGCGTTTGGGTCTTGATGTAGAGGCGGTGGTGGGGGCAGGTGGGGTGGGAGGCCCATAATTTCAGGCTGCTTTGCAGGTGCCTGCACAGTTGGAGAGGGAGACAGATGGAAGGCAGAGGGAGGACTCTCCCCTGGACCTCTCTGCGAGTTCCAGGGTTCCCACCCTGGCCCCTGTGGGGGTTCTGGGTTGGAGGTCCAGGCAGCTGTACAGGTGGGAGAGGCTACGCAGGGCTCATCAGTGGTGGGGGGGAAGCGCAACAGGGGGGATGCAGGGATGATTATTGCCGCCTGGAGTGGGGTACCAGGTCTACTGCCCACCCACTCCCCTCCCGAGTTGGGGAGCATTGGCATGGTAGGACAGGATCCGGGAGCAGCGGCTGCTTGTGCAGCTTAATGAGGCGAGGTGGGCCGAACAGACTGCGGCCCGGGTTGGCGCGGTGTGGGGGGAGGAGCTGGAGGGGCCCCCGACTCCTACGTCCGAAGAGGAACAGTGGGCAGAGCAGGAAGAGGCGGCCAGGTTGGCGAAGGGAAAGAAAGGGAGTGCAGGGATGGCCGGGATGGCTTTGAGACCCGATGGTGCCGGGGCCCACTCAGGTTGGAGCGACCTGGGGGGCGGGTCGGGCACCAAGTCAGCGGCTGTCTGCAGAGTTCGGGGTGGCCTGGCGGGGTGTAAGATGGCTCGGGGACACCGGCTTGAAGCAGCAGGGCAGTCCGCGGCAGCCATCCCTTCGATGCGGGATCGGGCAACTGCGGCGTGTGTGTCTGGGGGGCAGGGAGTGCCTGCAGTGAAGAGTAAGGGTGTGAAGAGGGCTGTGAAAGAGGTGTTGGGTTAGCCTGTGGATGTGGATCCGGTGGTGGAGTTGGATTATTAGGATAAGTCTGAGGAACTTGAGGATGGGGAGGTGAGGGATGACGGGCACTGGACGGGGGGAGTGAAGGACAACAGCGGCCTTGGTGTCTTGCAGGTTCCTAGGTCATCGAAGGGCAAGGAGAAGGCGGAGGCGGCCAAGGTCTCGACCCCCAGAGGACGGCCCGGAGAGCTGCATTCAACGCTAGCAGGTGAGGGAACCTGGTCGGCTGCATGGGATGGTGGACCTAAAAGGAGTAAGAAAAAAGCGTGTAGGTTGGTGGGCGTGGGGAACGGGTCTGTCCGGGAGGTCGGGGCCACCAAAGGGGGGTTTGCCATCGGGGGAAAAGCTGATGGATGGTAAGTCGGTTTCTACGGCAGGGGTGCAGACTGATAAGGTGGACGGTAAGGATGATAAAGAGGACAAGAGCAGTGATAAACATCAGAAGAAGCTCCCCTATATGGGGCTAGCTATGACCCTGGGGTCTCATTTGTCTGACAAGATTAAGTGTAGGATCTGGAAACACAAGTATGTGGACGTGTTTAAATTGTTGCACAGGGAGGTGCAGGA
Source organism: Lissotriton vulgaris (assembly GCF_964263255.1). Classification (NCBI taxonomy): domain Eukaryota; kingdom Metazoa; phylum Chordata; class Amphibia; order Caudata; family Salamandridae; genus Lissotriton; species Lissotriton vulgaris. Next base: position 122,149,617 of record NC_141695.1, on the reverse strand, counting down.
GAAGGAGGGCTCCAAAGAGGAGGAGTGGGAGCTGACTAGGCGGCCCAGGGTCCCTGTGACTATGGAAAATTGGAATTCCACTTTCCTTATCTACCTGGATAGGGCCATTGCTTTAATGAAGTACATGGACATAATAAGGAAGGCGCAGATGCAGTTTGGTGGTTTCGCGTGGCTGAGCTACGATGAGGAGTTCAGGGCCAGAGTTAGCGCTAACCCGGACAAGCATTGGGGCGAGGTAGATCAGGAACTCTGGATGCAGTGGATGGCATCCACCCACTCGTCCGCATCTACACATACTGTCAGCGGGTTGCCCGTGGCGTATCGGTCCTTTACACCGCGTCCCGTCCACATCGGGGCGGGGGTGCTGCCGCCAGCGCCGTTACCACTGGACAGGTCACCAAACTGGGCAGCTATAACACTGGGGCTTGCTGGACCTACAACAGAGGCTATTGCTCGCGCTACCCCTGTAAGTTTAAGCATGAGTACTCCAAATGCGGAGGGAAGCATGCCCACACGTAGTGTCTTACCCTGGTCACCCCCTAAGAACAGTGGCAGAATGCAGAAGGGCGGGGACAAGCTGGACAGAAGGGCGCCCACACCGGTTAGGGTGGTTAGGAAATGGTGAAGTGTGATATTAAGTCTGCTTTCCGCCTACTGCCTATACACCCCACGGATTTCTCGCTCCTGGGAATGCAATTCGGGGGTGCCATATACGTGGACAAGGTTTTGCCCATTGGATGTGCTATTTCCTGGGTGCTTTTCTAACTCTTCAGCACTTTCCTGCAGTGGGCCTTCACGCGGTTCAGTGGGCATAGGGACGTCGCTCACCATCTGGATGATTTCCTCTTCTTGGGGAAAGCAGCTCTGGTGCCTGTGGCAGGGCTCTGTCACGTTTCCAGGAGCTGTTGCGGCACTTTGGTGCCCCCCTGGCCCCGGAGAAAATGGCTGGCCCCGGATGCAGCCTGACGTTCCTTGGGATTGAGCTGGATTCTATACACTGGCTGGCTCGGCTGCCCGAGGCAAAGGTGGTGGAAATTCAGGATTGCCTACTGTGGGCATTTGGAGAAAAGAGGATTCCTCTGCGGGCGGTGCAACGGCTGTTGGGTTTCCTGAATTTTGCGTGCAGAGTAGTCAGGGTGGGATGGATGTTCTGCAGGTGGCTCGGCATGGCCCTGTCAGGGGCAGTGCTTCCTCACCACAGGGTCCGGATCTCCATGGGGGTGCGGGCAGACTTGAGGACTTGGCTGACGTTCTTGACGGAGTTCAACGGAGTTTCCCTGGACTTTGACGAGGAGAGGGCGGTTTGGCAATGTCAAATTTTCTCTGATGCAGCGGGGTGACTGGTTTTGGAATTTTTGGGGATGGCAGGTGGTGCGCAGAGAGCTTGCTGGTTCATTGGCTGAAACAGGGGAGGAGCATTGTCTTTTTGGAATTCTTTCCTTTGTTGGTGGCTCTGGAGGTGTGGGGTCCTGAATTTCATGAACAGAACAGTGCTTTTGCATGTAGATAACATGACTCTGGTTGAGCTGGTTAACCGCCAGAGGGTCAGGGATCTGAGAATGGTGAGATTGCTGAGGAGTTTCATGCTGAAATGCTTGCACTTGAATTTGGTTTTTAGAGCCAAGCATGTCCCTGGAGTGAATAATGACATTGCGGATGCTTTGTCTCGGTCGCAGTGGCAGCGGTTCAGGCATTTGGCACCAGAAGCGGATCAGTACAAGACCAGGCTCCCGGACGGCATCTGGGCCTTGGGGAGTGAGAGTTATAGGTCTGGTGGAACATTCTATTGCTGATACAACGAGAAGGACATACCAACTGTCTTGGGCTGAGTTTTATGGGTTGGAGGGAGGATTATGTTCTGGGGGACAGTGTGGTAGTGGAGCAGGGTGTCCGGCAGTTTGTGTTGCGTTGTATTGACAGTGGGCTGACAGCTGCGACTATTTCTGGAAAACTTGCAGGAGTGGCATTTTACTGTAGCCTGTTTTTAGGGTTTGATCCTACAAAGGATGTGATTTTAAGTAGGATGCTCAGAGGTTGGGGTAGGGAGAGGCAAAGGGGTGGGGGAGTGTTGCGGGAGGCGGTTACGTTTGAGTTATTGGTTCGGCTGGTTGGGGTTTTGCCGGAGTGTTGTTATGATTTATCCGAGGTGCAGATTTTTCGGTTGTGCATGGTTTGGATGATTTTGGGGGCGTTTCGGGTGTCTGAAATGTTGGGCACAAGGTCACTCTGTGGCAGGAGGTATGATGAGATCAGATTGGACAGTGTGCGTCTTGGGATTTGGTTGGTTGGGGCAGTCGAAGACGGATCAGTTGGGCCGGGGCAAATGGGTCTGGCTGTGTGCGACGGGTGGGGGTGGGTGTGTGTCCAGTGTCTGAGTGGAGGAGGTTTTTGGCGTCATCGCAGGGCGAGTCTGGTAAGATATTCTGTCACAGGTCTGGTTTGAGGGTGACGTCGGGCAGTTGTTGGCGGTGTTGCGGATGGCTTGCAGCGGATGGGGCTTGAGCCAGCTGGTTTTGGGACTCACTCTTTCGGCTTTGGGGCGGCGACTGAAGTGGCCCGTTTGGGGTGGTCTTGGGATAGGATTCGGCAGGTTGGACGGTGGAAGTCTAGGAGTTGTGAGCGGTATGTGAGGTAGTGAGGGGTGTGTGGCGTGGACTTCCAATTTAAGTTTTGTGTTGTTTACGCTTTCTGATAACATATTTCTCTTTCGTAGGTTGCGTGGGTGGCCCGGGGGTCAAGACGGTCACTTGGATCGTGGGGCATTCCTTTGTTCACTCTGCATCCAAGTATGCCGAGCAACAGGTGTACGGCCGTAACCTGGAACTCAAAGGACAACAGTATGAGGTGCACTGGTGGGGAAAAGGGGGGATGCGATGGAGGCACTATTGCCTTGGCTCGTAAAGATGGTTCCCCAGAAGGGATGCCCGGACTTATTGCTCATACACTTGGGGGAGAATGATTTGGTACAGCTGTCGGGTCTGGCGCTCATGCAACTGCTGCAGAGGGACTTGAAAGTGTTGAAAAGCAGGCTTGCAGGGACTTGCATTGCATGGACGGAGTTTGTCCCCAGAAAAGTTTGGAGGGGAGCGATGAAACATGGGGCCATTGAAAAGGCCCGGAGGAAGCTCAACAGAGCTATGAGACATTTTTGTGGGGACAAGGACATTAAGGTTATTTCTCACGATGGACTGCGACTGGAGGATCCGTTACTGTTCAGGGACGATGGAGTGCATTTTTCATGTTTAGGGAATGCTTACCACATGATGGAGTTGAGGGATGTGGTCAGTAAGCTGTGGAATGAGGCGATCTGGTGTTGTAGGTCTGCGTGAGGGAGGCGTGGTTGAAAGATGCACTGTAGGGACCCGTGGGGGGGGGGCAGTTAACTGCCCTACAGGGGGTTCCCTGGTTGGCGATACTTTGGAGGGTTAGGGGGGTCAAGAGCGGGGACACCCATCCCTCGGGGCGGGGAGATTGAATGATGTGGGGAGCTGGAGGCATGACTGGAATGCCAGAGGATATCGGGGTAGGATGATAGGTGATTTGTGGACATGGATGAAGTACGGAAGGGGCATGGAGTGGTTGGAGACATGAGTCAGAGTGGGTGAAGAGAGTGAAGTGAGGAAGAGTGTTATGGGGTTGTTGTTATAAATGTTGATGTTATGGTTTATTGTTTAGTTGTGCAGCCTAATAAATGGCCTTTTACGCTTTAACACCTGCTTGGTCTGTTCATTGCACGATTTACACTTTTTACAGTGCACGCAAGCGTCACCGTGTAATTTGCATCAAAAACGGAGGCGAAGGGAAGTATTGGAAGCCGGAAGACAAACTAACACGGACACTTAGAAGCACGCTCCTTGTAAGTAGGTGTTGTCAGCAGTTTCGGTACCCGTAAGCAGTCTTTAAAATAGGTGGATACAATGACTCATACTTGGTTATCTTCCTTGATGTAGAACAGTGGGATGGTTTTCAACCCTCCGAGAGGATATTCACCATCGGTTGGTTTCGCTTTCAGTGAGTAGGAATTCGTACGCATAATTTAATTTCCCCCTATTTTTGGTAGCAGGTCCTTAATATTTTGTTTTTGGTTTATTTATTGATAAATTCCTTCTCTAGCACCACTTTGCTTATTGGACTATGGCGATGTAGGTATGTTTGGTTCCTTTAAACATACACTTATTGGGATCCGGTGTCAGCGCTACCTTAAATTCCACAGCTGGGTCAGTGGGCATCAGAAGTGAGCCAGGAAGCAGGATTTGTTTTTGACCCTGTGAATTATGCGGCACACACATACCTCTCCAGGCATGGCCCCCTGCCCTTTCCGCTGCCCTCCATGCACCTGATGCCTCAACTTGTCCATTTGTTTAGATATTAAGACACCGCCACAGTCAGCCCTTCAGTAAAACGTCAGTGCTTTAAGGGGTTCCAGCTAAAACTGCATTTTGGATTAACATTTGTTTCTCTTTTTTATGCTTCATTTTAATGTCGATTTGTTTTGTTTAAACAGTTTGATTTCTATTTAGTTAGACTGTGTAACATAGCGCTTGAAAGGCTGCACCTCTTACACTAACCTGTGTGAGTACTTACCGACCCAAGGGGACAGCGTCAGCTCTGCTGCCGGTGACGTCTACCTGCCTCTCTCATACAGTCTCCGCCCCTATCTCTATCCCTCTTAAGTTGTTCATCTCTCTTATTTGCCCTGTTTCTCGCTTACTCTCTCATACTCTCTGTCACTCTTTCACATAGTCTCACTCCTGCGCTACATGTTTCTCTCTCTTCCTCTCATCTTTCTTCTCTTCTGCTTTCTCTATTCTCTCTTTAACTCTTGTCTTCTTTCTCATTCTCACCCCTCTCTTCATTGCTATTTCTCATTCTTTCTTTTTTTCACTCACTCTCCCTCCGTCCCTTCCACTCTCCCTCTCTCCACTCTCCCTCATGCTCGTCAGCTCGTGTGGCTCGATGGTACCAGGCCCGTTAATACTTGGCAGCCTGCACAGAAAACCCCGAAGAACTGCCTTAACTCTGCTGATGAAGGATAACAATCCTGAAACACCGGTGTCCAGAGTTGGCCTGCAACTTTGCATTTACACTTGAGATTCTACGAAAAGGGTACACGCTTCAAAGAACTGCATTTACCATGATGCTCAGGGGTATACCCGCTGGTGGGTGGAGCAGTGTGCGACCTATGGACTTTCACTTAATATGGCTCCCTCGAGCCACACGAGCTGATGAGCTCAGGTTACGCACCTGCGCGCCGTGAGAGGTACCAGACACGTTAATACTTTGCAGCCTGCACAGCAAACCCCGAAGAACTGCCTAAACTCTGCTGATGAAGAATAACAATCCTGAAACACCGGTGTCCAGAGTTGGCCTGCAACTTTGCATTTACACTTGAGATTCTACGAAAAGCGCACACGCTTCAAAAAACTGCATTTACCATGATGCTCAGGGGTATACCCGCTGGTGGGTGGAGCAGTATGCGACCTATGGACTTCACTTAATATGGCTCCCTTGAGCCACACGAGCTGATGAGCTCAGGTTACGCACCTGCGCGCCGTGAGAGGTACCAGACACGTTAATACTTTGCAGCCTGCACAGCAAACCCCGAAGAACTGCCTAAACTCTGCTGATGAAGGATAACAATCCTGAAACACCGGTGTCCAGAGTTGGCCTGCAACTTTACATTTACACTTGAGATTCTACGAAAAGCACACACGCTTCAAAGAACTGCATTTACCGTGATGCTCAGGGGTATACCCGCTGGTGGGTGGAGCAGTGTGCGACCTTTGGACTTTCACTAGCCCCTGAACTTTAGCTGGATCGGGTATCATGCCCTTGTCAGAAAAGATATGTGTTAGACATGTCATCCTTAGGGTGGTCTTCCCCAAAACTTTTTGCATGCTTACCTCCTTTTTCTGTATCATTTTGTTGGCCGTAGGAATCTGAGCACTTTTATTATTATTATTATTATTATTCAGCTTGTATAGCACAACAGATACCCATACAGGGTTTCCCAGCGAATATACCAAGTGGTATACAACCAGTCAGCTCACTAAACAACCAAGTCTTCAGTCGTTTCTGAAATGCAGTGAATGAAGTACGTCTTCCCAGTGTTGGCTGTAAATCATTCCAAAGTTTAGGGCCCAGGTAAGCAAATAACCGCCCACCTGTACAGGTCCGTTTACGTCTCAGGACAGACTTTAGGACAAGGATACTGGATCATAGGACACGAGCAGTATGATAAAGTCTGACAATAACATGAAGGTATCGCGGGATGGATCCTGATCTGGCTCAGTGTTCAAAGCACACAGCCTTAAATTGAATCCTTTTCTCGACATTAAGCCAGTACAGCTCCTGCCAAAAGGGAGGCTGATGCCATTTTAGGGAGCCTGTGTAGCAGCCTGGCTGCTGAATTTCGTACCACTTGCATCCTTCTCAGAGGCCTTGTCAATTCCTAAATAAAGGACATTGCCATAGTCCAACCTAGAGAGGATGAGCGCCAAAATGATTGTCCGTTAGGCGGAGTATGAGAGAATCCAAAGGATTTTACGAAGTCATGTCAACACGGCAAAGCAGATGGCAACCACCTTCGCAACCTGGAGCTTCATGGACAAAATTATCCTCCAGTACCCAGGTTTATCAGTCAATATTGAGAACCCCATAAGGATGGGTTTTTCCTAACAGTGCTCAGTTTTTTCAGCATTCAATTTCAGAGAGTTCTTATTCATCCAAATGGCGATATGATAAGGCAGGAATTCAGTGCCTCGGAATTATGCTCCTGAAAAGTGAAAAAATAATGTATGGGGGCCCGATTCACAGAACTAACTTAAGACAAAATCCTAAACTTACTACTTTTGGTATTCACAGAAGTTAGGATTTTGTCTTAAGTTTGTCTTAAGACAAACTTAAGACAGACTTAGGACAGACTTAAGTTAGGATTAAATCTTAAGTCTATCTTAAGTCTGTCTTAAGACAAAATCCTAACTTCTGTGAATACCAAAAGTAGTAAGTTTAGGATTTTGTCTTAAGTTAGCTCTGTGAATCAGGCCCTGAATGAGGCCAGACTCAATGCTGAGCCCTGGGGAACCGCAGAAGTAAGGACGACACAGGTGGAAGCCACATTTCCAGAGCATACCCGAAAGGATCGATCACTCAAAAAGAATGTCATCCACGATAAGGCTGTATCTTGTATACCCAAGCTGTCCAGTCTTCCCAGCAACGTTGCATGTGACACAGTATTTAAAGCAGCATGGAGGTCTAATGAAATCAGTGTTGCCATCTCGCCCTCATCTAGGAGCCGTATGAGCTGTTCCGTGACTTCTAGGAGGTTGTATTCCATAGTGTGACTGGGAGGGGTGGAGTAGGTTATGAGTCTCCACGAAAGTAGCAAGTTGACTGTTGACATGCTTCTCCAACCTTTTGGCCATGATGGGAAGCCTGGAGATTGGCCAATAATTGGACCAATTAGAAGGAGCCAAATTAGGTGCTTACCATTGCTAAAGTGCATGTGCTTCTCCCCTACACATGGTGACATTGCTATACACATGATTGGAATTGTAGTTTACTTGTAAGTCCCTGGTACAGTGATATACCATATACCCAGGGCCTGTAAATCAATGCTACCAGTGAGCCTGCCGCATTGATTGTGCCTCCCACACTTTGAGCCTTTCAATCCTTTCTCAGGCCTGCCATTGCGGTGCCTGTGTGCAGCTTACTGCCACTTCGACTTGGCATTTAAAACTACTGCCTAGCCTTAAACTCCCTTTTTATTACACATAAGCCACCCCTAAGGTAGGCCCTAGGTAGCCCTAAAGGCAGGGTGCTGTGTAAGTAAAAGCTACGACATGTAGCACAGGTCTCCTTTCAAGTTGTACATGCTGTGGTAGGAACAAACAGATAAAATTATTTTCACTACTGTGAGGCCAACTCCTCTCATAGGCTAGCATTGGGAATTCCTTAATACACTTTTAAGCTGTAATTCCCGATTAGACATGAAATCTACTGGCCACAAGTTGGTTCACGCTAGAAGAGGCCTAGTCTGAGTGGGACGTCACTGGTCAACACAAAACCCTGAGAGTTCTTCCTGAAGTAAATCAATCCCCAGTCATGAGGTTTACATTCAATCCACTGGTGCAATGATATATTCCAGTCCATTTGCTTCTCTAATACTTAACCAAGTTAACTTACCAAGAGCAGAGGCAAGTAGAAAGAAGCAATGACTGCTAAGTGTGGCCATCTTCTAACGTGTCATGTTCAAGTACTCCTTGATCTCGCTCCAAGTCCTGAAGTCATGCTCTACCGATTTCTCTTCATTGTTGTTTGTTCATTTGACTTCATCTCAGTTGTCTCTTGAGGTGTTCTATTCACAGGTCTCCTGAGGACTTTATACGGCATGTGTCATCAGGGCTTCCAAGATGCAGTTCTCTCTCCTACGAGTACTGTGGGCAAGGCTTTGCCTGCTGGAAGCACTGTTTCCTTTTTTCAAGTCTATATTTATGTTCCTTTATTTTGTACTTCCTGATGTTGCTCTAATTGTGGTTTGGTAAACACACAGTCAGTGCATTCCAAAGGTCCAGTTTGCTCATTATGGCAGGCAGAAGTTCCTCTACTTGAGTTTCATAAACAAACACAGAGGACATTTCGAAAAGCCCCAATTATTGAGGACAAAAAACAAGAACTGACTCTGCCTATCTTAAGATGCTCTCCTGAAAGTCTGCACAACCTTCTCATGGGCCTCTGCTTACATTTGGAAAGGTGTGTCCCCTGAATATCAAATCAATAACAACGAAGGGACGGGATATCGAGGGCAAAATATTGAAAATAAAATATCAATAGGTAAGTCTAGAATTTCTATACCTAACTCCACAAATGTGTATCTACTCGGTATATGTATCTTCAAGTTACCTAGATGTGGAGCTAAGAACACTAAATCTTTACTTACCTATGCACACTTACCTTTCGAAAATTTGGTCCTCAAAATTCTGTCCTTGGCATACCACAATATTATTGGTCTGACCCATGCCATCTGACTCCTTGAAATTTTCCTCTGGCTGACCTCACCATCACTACCCACCAACAAACTGGTACTAGAAGGAATGACCTTTGCTCTCCCAATACCATCTGTGCTGCAAGGTGTGCCAGCAGTCTAAGGCTGGGGCACTTCTCAATACATACAAGTTCTGCTTATATGAATGTTCTTCTTTGATCTGGGAGATGTATCGGTCACTATAACAGATCTCTCTCTTCAATCAACCACTAGATTAGAAATGGGAAGGGAACACAGGAAGAGAAAAGAGAACCATGAAATAAGATGCAATCAAATTAGAGTAGCAAGAAAACCAACCAATAGCAAGCAATGGGCTGACCCAAACCTCACTGTAAGTATTGGTATTATCAAAAATCGACTTTCAACAACAAACAGCTAAACCTCTCAGCAGGCTGACCAAAATACTAAGTTACTTGCATATATTTACTGAATGTACTGCTGAAGTATATTATAAATTATCTATAAATTGATAATCAACTGTAAAGCATTGTGTTCAGTGTACACAACCATCATATTGTAAAGCAAGAACTGTATTCCGTAACACTTGTTAAATCTCATGTGAGTCAGATACAGCACACAGCCCGTGCAGAGCCTTTTATACTCTCACTCACAGCTGCAAACCCCAAATGGTTGGTGAAGTGATGGTAGTACTGATAGAGCGCGCAGGTCACCCGGCTCTGAGTTTACCAGATTTTCACGCACTCGGGCCCATGACGTGATTGCAAATACAATTTTGTGAGTCGAGTGAGTTTACACGCCACTATCAGTATTTTATATGTGTTTCCTGTAACACTATTACCATGGCACCTGACTTACCACTGGTACTCACTCCTCCTGATGAATCAGGAGCTATCAGAGGGTAGGTGACAAGATAATTCTAAACATTTACTCTACTCATTTATTGACATTTCAAAGTTTAAATGACCACAGACACCTGAGGCGTTTTAAAGGTTTTATGTAAGAATGTAAACTTTAAAGTGACAAAAGTCTAAGGCAAATGCTGATCGAAACATCAATAAGCAGAATTACAAAAATAATGTAACTACGAATAGGGGCACCCACCATTGGGCACAAATGGGACTCTATTGGATAAGGGTACCAGGGAACATGCTATTCCAGTTTCAGGCTTAAACTAGGGACGGTAAGTTTTAAAACACATCAGTCAGTGAATTTCTAAAGCTTATAAGTGAGTCAAACCCTAATCTTAGTCTAACTAACTTAGTCCTAAATATTCATCACACAGTATTCAAGCCAAAACAGTTTCAATATACCCTACAGAAAAGGGGAAAAATGGATCATACTAACAAGCAATTTGCATATGCATCAATAGAGAGAACAGATAGAATATCATGGGCATAGAGGCTTTATTAAAGAGCAGGAAGGAAGATAGTAGACGGACACCCACAGGTATATTTACCTAGGACAGGAATGAGGACTAACCCTGACCACGGGTCAGCTTCGGGAAAAGATGAGGACAAGGACCCTCAAGGATTTAGGACATCAGTAGGTGAGCAGGTACAGCTCACGGAAAATCAGGACAGGATATCCCTCAGGACTTTGGGTCAGGACTGGGCTCACCAAAGGGCACGACCAACACCTGCAGCTTCAGATGCAACGCCTGCGCTACCCCCTTACTGCACGAATCCGCCAGTAACCCCTATTGGGTTCTCGAATCTCCCAGCAAAGTGCTCCGCCAGCACTTAAGACTATTTCCACCCCTTGGAGTTTGTGGAAATTCGGACAGAGCGCTCCGCAGCTCTCTGTATCAATCACCTATAGAGTCGTGGGGTCGGTGACAGGTCAGCTATTCGGACAAGTCGGACAATTTTCCCTAACTAAACTAGGCTTGTTATACCCTTTTTGGGTCCCCAGACCACCCACAAATGTTGCAAGTGACAAGGTCCCAACTTACGATTGGTCAAGAGAGGTGGTTAGGTCATAGTCACCACCTAAAATTCTGGGTTCCCATATTAAATATTCAAATGACGGTACCCACCCCTTACATTCCTGTTCCCAGGCATACGTGTAGAAGAGGACAATGGACTACACAGTGGAAAGAAACAAATGTAACAATTTTAGGTGAAATTCAGGATCTTCTCCCAGGGTAAAGGTGATCTTCCCAGGAGCGTCTCAGCTTCGGTAGCCAGCTGGCTGAGTTCCACTGATGCAAGGCCCGGTCCTCATATCACGTGATCGGGTCCACATAGGCTTCCAAGATGGAGAAGCTCCCCAACTCCCAGGCCCCCAGATACGCGGTACATGAAAAGTAAGCGAAAACAAATTAGAAACACAGAAAAAATGAATACACTGTACACCATGATAATCTACACTGCACCCCTTACTTCATAATAACTATAGCGATTAAAGGTTAAGCAGAAATAGATAGAAATGCAAAGCGGCATGGGCAAGCAGAACGCATGGTTACAGACAAGCGGCCATTTTTAGCTACAATGCGCATGAGCGAACTCTCCCTCCAAATCTGCGAGTGCGTCACATCACATGGGTATGACCGACGCATGCGCAGACTGAATTTCTGCGAAGCTGCCATTCTGTAGTATGCAAGCGGAGTTAGGATTAATAAACACATAGGCAAGCGTCTCTAGGACACCCGCGTGTACTGTAAAAGTGTAATATTAATGACGAACAGGGTTGGTTAATGCTATTACAAGTTAACGAGGTTCGTGAGAAAGAGCAAGTCGCTTTACGTGCGAATCCTTACTCCATCAATCCCCTCTTTGATGATATTTACTATCATCACTATTAATGGAAACAGATGCCAACTTCAATTTTCTCACATCTCACTCATTTCTATTTCAACAAATTTGTTGTTAAGCCTTTTTTCAGCATCCTTATTAGGAGGGAAACCTTTGGCCTTTTTATAAATCTGGTTTCTCAACTCTTCTAATTCGAGTTCATCAATATTTCTCTTGACTCCTCTCTTATTCACTGTATACTTCTTCCTACACTTTTGACATTTGCAGCAAATTATTATAATGAACACAATCAGACTTATTCCAGCTATTGGCATCAGTATTTTCCCTACAAGGATGCGACCTATGTTAGTAAACCAACTACTTACAGAGGAGAGACCATCAGTCAGTCTCTTCCAGGCACTATCAACCTCCAGTGGTTTGAGTTATTTTTCCAAATTAGTAATGTTTTGCACATATTTCTTAATTTCTACACTCTTATCAGGAATGTAAGTGCAACAATGTTGCGCCTTCAGCATTCTGCAGACTCCGCCCTCTTTTGCCAATAAGGTATCAAGAGCAAGGCGATTCTGTAAAACCATTTATCTGATCGCAACCATTTCAGTATTGACCAACAGGAATCCAGCAGCAGTGTCAGTTGACAACCGATCCACTACTGTAGACAATTTGCAGATACGGTGAGTATTCAGAACCACTCCCACTCCAGGTATCAGTGCACTAAATATATCACCTATAATTTCTCCTACACTTTCACGTCTACTACGCACTAAACCATTAGTATTTTCATTGCTCCCAGCGGCGTTGTTCACATGGTATATTTTCGGGCGACAATGCCAAAATAGCAGCTTCCATACCAGTGATCCGGCAATTTGAAGTAAGCCTTGTTTCCGCATATATAATAAATTCCAGGAAACACAGGTTCTGACCCATTTTTGAAACCCCAACCTCCAATTACCTTATAATTATGTTCGCATTCGCTGGAACCGATGAATATATTGTTATAATAACTAGTCTTTTCTCTATGAAGACAGAGTTTCCCTTTTCGTTCAAAATCCAACAACAGTGCAGGATTTGCTTCGCCATTTGAGGTGCCTTCCATGTTTTCAGCCCATTTAGGAGTTTTCTGTTTCTTATCATTGGCCTTTCTTCTGAAACTCTCCCTTCTCTTTTCTGCCATTTTCAAAAACATTTTCTCTTGCTCATGTAATGAACAGGTCAAGTTATCTCTGCGTGCTTCATTTAAATCTTTGTCACCTATAGTCAGAAAGTATTCTCCCATGTAACGAGTCACTTCACTTCTGACATGCACAATATTCAGGTGCCCCGGAATAGGCAGTTCAGAAAAAATCACGTCAGAGTTTGAAAAATAGTACTGTAAAGTGCTTCTATAAAATAAGCTTGCTAATATACTACAGGAAATTCCATAGGTCAGGGGTAAATGGTGATAGGTCACGCCTTCAGCTACTGAAGTTGGTAGCTTCATACAAACATAACAATCTTCTATTTCCATAGCTTCTACGTAATGCACTAAAAGATTTGCAAAGACATTTAAATGTGATCTGTTTCTCATTTTGTGAAAATGTAGTCCTTCCTCATCTGGTGCTTCTAAGTCAGGTCATGTTTGTCTCAGGCTGACTGAATTGTCACGTCTTTCTACATTTTGGGGTGTTTCTTCAGTATGGACAACTTCTGAGTCTGGGGTCATCGGTTTAGTAGGGTACAGGTTAGTATCTTTACTTATCATAAAAGGTATAAAGACCGTTAGTCCTATCCATACTACTATAACTATTGCTACGCTGCATAAGCATATCTTACAGCAAGTTTTACAACAATTCCCTCTAGGTCTTCCATTTACATTTGAATCAGACATTTTTGCTTACAGGTGGCTTTCCAACCCCTCTTTGTTTCTTAATACAAGAGGCTTACGCAGTTTCACTTTTCAAGGTGGGTCTTCTACCTCAGAGCTCTGATCCTCAATCGAATCTTGATCGCTTCTGTCACTCTCTTCAGGGTCGTCAATCTCTTCCAACACCAAATAGGTCCATTCAGGACTCCGATAGTTTTTATTTAGTTTCTTCACTCTGGTACTGCGTCTATTTTTCTGAGCTCCGGCTCTCTGTTTCTCACTAGCAGCTCTTTTCCGGTCTTCTATTTTCTCCTCTACAGTTTTCAATCTTAGTTTCAGCCTCTTTATGTATCTCGGTTCACTTTTCTTCTTGAGCCTTTTTGTGGTTGACATTCTTCGTGAACTCTTTTATTTTCGCTCTGACGTGGCTTCCTGAACACGCTCGTCTATTTCTATCTGTTCCTGTTCATGCACTTCGACCCCTTGATTTTCTTCCGCATGAACTTCAGCCTTAATTACTATCTGTCCCTTTTCAGTCTCTGGAGTCTTGGGGGGAGTGTCGATGACTTGGTCTGTCCCTACTTGACCTATTTCCTGATCAGGTCTGACGTGAATCTCGATAACCTGACCTTCTTCTTCTAGTCCTGTCTCGTCCTCTCTATCCCACTCTCTATCTAGGTAGGAATATTTTCTGGTTTTTATTGGATCAAGAATCAGGTCGTCGGCTGGAAACCATTCGTCTTGACTGGTGCTCGGTAGTATTACGTCAGCTAGATCCGGACCCTCGTCTGGAGTCTCCTCAGCTGCACCACCTTCAGCCTCAGTCGCCTCTTCTTCCTTCACCTTCTTGGTATGACTTGCATGAATCCACTTTGGCATGCCAGCACACTTTACAGCAGTGGTAGTTACAAGGATCACTTGCCTCGGTTTTCCCCACTTTGGTCCAAGGCAACTCTTCCGGGTGTGTTTCTTCAACACCACCCAATCCCCAGGTTTCAGTTTATGGGCTGGAGTGGTTGGCCATTCGACAGCAGTCTCCCCAATCTGGTGAGAGACAGAACGCACTTGGTCACCCAGCTGCCTGCAGTATTCTAGCACCAAATCATCAGAAATACTCAGCAGTTTGTGTCCAGGTACCCATGCCTGTCGCATCACTCTTCCCATTAGTACTTCATGGGGGCTCAGGCCTGTCTTTCGGTTTGGAATGCTCCTCAATCCCATCAAGACAAGGGGCATAGCTTCTATCCAGTTCAATTTTGTGGAATTACACATCTTGGCCAATCTTGACTTTATAGTGCCATTCACTTGTTCAACTATTCCAGAAGCCTCTGGACGATATGCACAGTGTAGCTTAGGCTCAATTTTGAAAGCTGTATAAAGCTCTTTTAGGATTTCGTTGGCAAAGTGCCCACCTCTGTCTGTTTCAATTGTCTCTGGAAATCCGAACCTAGGTATTAACTCCCTGAGTAACAACTTGGCCACAGTAATGGCATAATTTTTCTTTGCTGGGTAGGCTTCCACCCACCTTGAGAATAGGCAAACTATTACCAAGACATATCTGTATCGTTTACACATGGGCAACTGAATAAAGTCAGCCTGTAGTCTGACAAAAGGACCTCCTGCTTTTCCAATTGTACTTTGCTCTACCACAGTCCTCTTTCCTGCGTTGAACTGCTGACACACCAGGCACCTCCGGCAAAGCCCATCCGCAATGTCCCTGAACTTTGAATTGTAGAACACTTGGTCAAACATACGGCACATTGCATCCCTCCCAACATGGGTGTCTCCATGTATCATCCGGGCCATTGGGGCAGCCATACTATCTGGTAACACAGGCACACCGGTATTATCAACCACAACACCATCTCTTTCCCTTGGCTGACATTCCTCAGTCTCCCATCTTTGTTTTTCTTCCTCCTCTGCTGCTTGCTGCAACTCCTTTAGTTCCCTCCAGGTAGATACATTCTCAAACACCATAAGTTGGCAGCTGTTTCCGCCCCCCCATAATTTGATTTTTAGGGACATTTTGTATTGGGCACAATACTGGGCAATTTGGTCAGTGTACCTGTTCTCGGCTGTCACATCGTCATTACCAGACTTGTGAGCAGCACATTTGACTACTGCCAATTCTTTGGGCAACTGGATTGCTTCCAGCAGGGTTTGCACCACTTTTCCATTTCTGATAGGGGTACCTGAGGAAGTCATGAATTCTCTTTGCAACCAGAGCTGGCCGAAGTCATGAACAACCCCGTAACCGTATTGACTGTCAGTGTATACGGTTACTCTTTTATTTTTCCCTTATTTGCAAGCTCTGGCCAATACGATTAGCTCGGCCACTTGGGCAGACTTTATTTCACTTAGATAGGATGCCTCTAGGGTCGTTTCCAGTGTGACTACAGCATAGGCAGCACTCAACCCACCATCCTCATGTCTCAAACAGGAGCCATCCACAAACATCACTAGGTCCTCTATGGGAAGGGCCGTTTCTTTTATATCAGGACGTGGTTTTGTACTAAACTCAGTTAAGTCAATGCAATTATGCTCAATCTCACCCTCCACTTCTGCATTTTGGGTGAGGGGCAACAGGGTCGCAGGGTTTAAAATATTGCATCGGGAAATTATTACATTCGCTGCACCAATAAGAATTCTCTCATACTTAGTCAGCCGACTAGGAGTGAGATACTGGGTCTTGGTTCGGGTTAATAGAATCACAACCGAATGTGTAACATAAACCGTTACATGATGTCCCATGACAATGTTTTCACTCTGTTCCAGACTCGTGCATGTAGCAGCTACTGCCTTCAGACACCCGGGAAGCCCAGCAGCCACTGGGTCCAGAGTGGCTGAAAAGTAGGCCACTGGACGTCTAGTCAGACCATGTTCTTGTGTTAGGACTGAGAGTGCACAATTGTCTCGTGTTTCACAGAATAACTCAAAGTTCTTGGAGTAATCAGGCATGCCCAGTGCAGGAGCAGAGCACAGACAGTTTCGTAATTTTATCCAGGCTGTTATGCTTTCATCATCCTAACTAACTGGATCATCTGCCCCTTTCTTGGTCATTTTTATCAGAGGTTTGGCTAGAACAGCAAATCCCACAATCCACTGTCTGCAGTATCCCACAACTCCTAGGAACATTCTGACTTCCTTCTGGGTTCTGGGTAATTCTATATCTCGAATTATTCTAATTCTTTCTGAAGTAACCCTTCTGATACCTTTTTCTATCTGGTGTCCCAGATACTTCACTGAATTCTTACAAAACTGCAATTTGTCAGGTGATACTTTATGTCCTCCTTTGCCCAAATGATTCAGGAGGGCAATGGTATCAGTAACACAGTCGCTTTGACTTTTAGACGCCACTAGAAGGTCGTCTATGTACTGAACCAGGACAGACTCCTTTGGTAGAACTAAGGATTCAAGGCATCTTTTTAGAATCTGATTAAAGATTGAGGGGCTTTCTGTGTACCCCTGAGGGACACGATTCCAGACATAGACATGACTGTCAAACTCAAACGAGAAAAGAAATTTGCTGTCTGGATGCAATGGGATGGAAAAGAATGCGTGGCATAAATCTATGACAGTGAACCATTCTGCATTCCAAGGAATCTGATACAGGATTACTGCAGGGTTGGACAACAAGGTACAACAATCTGGTTCACCTTTCGCAGGTCCTGCATAACCCTGTACTTTCCGCTAGGCTTTTTAATTCCAATTATGGGTGAATTACAAGGACTGCTCATTACTTCCTGTATTATATTTGCCTCCAGTAATCTGTTTATTTCGAGTGCGACTCCAGCTTTCACCTCTGCACTCATTTTATACTGTCTAGTTTTCGGGTAGGTAGCATTGGGTTTAATGGCTATTTTAACTGGGTCCACATTTGCAATTAATCTTACATCTCTCCCTGTGAAATCCCACACCTCTGGTATCACCTTTTGTTGGAGTTCTTCAGGCAAGTCATGAATGGTCAGAGTTTTAACTGCTGCATCAGGCCTTAGCAACATTAGTTTGTACAGGCCATCTTCATCAGGGGTCTGAATTTCGACACCCTTTGGTGTGCAAAAGATGGTACAGTTCATTTTGCACAACAAATCACGTCCCAGTAGATTTACTGGACTGGAATCGCAGACCACAAATCTGTGCATTTCTTTGAAATTTCCTATAGAAATTTCCATGGGTTCAGTTACAGGAGTGCTAATTATCTGGTTTGATACGGATCACTGAAATAATATCGACTGACAAAATATCGACTTGCCAAAATATCGTGGACAAAATATCGACAGTCAAAATATCGAGTTTGTATCTACAAACAGGTAAGTACAAAAATATCGAGTACAAAATATCGTTAACAAAAATATAGATGTAAAAAATATCGACTTTATTAAAAACAGTGTTAAATTAAATTAATATTAAATTTTAATTACTAAAATATACTTAAAACGACTTAAATTAAATTATAATAATTAAATAATAAATGAAAATAATAAAAATAATTTTTTTAAATCTTATTTGTTGACCCTGAACCCTAAAAATACCCCTTTACCCAAAAACCCAAAACTAACCCTGAACCCTAAAAATACCCCTTTACCCAAAAACCCAAAACTGACCCTGAACCCTAAAAATACCCCTTTACCCAAAAACTGAAAACTGACCCTGAACCCTAAAAATGCCCCTTTACCCAAAAACTGAAAACTGACCCTGAACCCTAAAAATACCCCTTTACCCAAAAACTGAAAACTGACCCTGAACCCTAAAAATACCCCTTTACCCATGAACTGAAAACTGACCCTGAACCCTAAAAATACCCCTTTACCCATGAACTGAAAACTGACCCTGAACCCTAAAAATGCCCCTTTACCCAAAAACTGAAAACTGACCCTGAACCCTAAAAATACCCCTTTACCCAAAAACTGAAAACTGACCCTGAACCCTAAAAATACCCCTTTACCCATGAACTGAAAACTGACCCTGAACCCTAAAAATACCCCTTTACCCATGAACTGAAAACTGACCCTGAACCCTAAAAACACCCCTTTACCCATGAACTGAAAACTGACCCTGAACCCTAAAAATACCCCTTTACCCATGAACTGAAAACTGACCCTGAACCCTAAAAATACCCCTTTACCCATGAACTGAAAACTGACCCTGAACCCTAAAAATACCCCTTTACCCAAAATTTATCAATATTATTTAATTACAATTAATTAACAATTATTTACTAATACAAAATATGTTCAAAATTATATTAATTAATTAACTAATTAATATTAATTAATTATCAATTAATTATTAATTGAAAATATTAACAAACAAATATTAATTAATTATTTATTATTAAATTACTTCCCACCCTATTCCCCTATAAACCCACAACCCGCTACAGAATTACATTACGCAATTATTATAAAAACAAAATTCATTTAATAAAATATTTTATAACATTAATACACACTATTCACACATATTATTACATAAAAATACACTATAAAATATTATATATTATTAAAAAATCGATATTTTTGCTATCTATATTTTATACAGTCGATATTACTTCACTTACCTGAAAAACGATATTTTTGTAGTCGATATTATGTCCATTAGATATTTTGTCCAGTCTATATTTAAAACTCGATATTATGTCCAGTCGATATTTTGGAGTCGATATTTTGTCTCTATACCGTTTGATACGCCCACTACTTGGATTGCTTCTCCCGAGAGGGGTAGGTTAGGAACGTCCGCTGTTCTCACAGTCGAACGGGTAGCACCAGTGTCCAACAGAAAGGTGACATCATTTACTTCAACCTTTCCTTCAATGTATGGCTCTGTCTGGTCTACCGGTAGGGAGGCGCCAAGCACGCACTCCCCTTCCTCCCCCCTCAGGCCCCGTCAGTATTGTTCATCACAGAGGAATGTATCATTTAACAGGAATTGTGAAGTTGCCGGATTTCTCTCATTCTGTCCTTCCCATACTTCAACCTTCTCATTATGTTGAGCCTGATTCTTATAATTAGGTCTAGGAGCTCGAGGCAATGGAGGTGGATTTACCTGTTGCTGATTCTTTCGTGGCCCCTCTTTCTGCACCTGTGGAGTTAAACCATTTATGGGGGCATTACCAGCCTGCAAATGTGGACACTCGTCTCTCCAGTGCCCTATCTGACCGCACCCGTGACAGGGAAACTTCTTTTTGGACTCTTCCTTGCTCATCTTTACCCGGGGCTTCCCTCCTCCCCCAGAGTTAGTATTTGGCGTATTGCTATTCAATTTACTTAACTGTTTCTCTTGTTGTTCAGCCAATTTCACCTGTGCCCACATCACTTTCTCCTTAGGGGCCTTCTTTTTGTTTTCCATTTCAACCTCGCAGTACTTAGCATACTTGAGGACATCATCTATGTGCTTTCCCTGCCAACAGATTTTATTGTCTCTAATCCATTGAGATATTTCTGGTCTCAAACCCAACACGAATCGATAAATGAAATGAGTCATGTCCTTCATTTCAATATTATCGATGCCACTGTAGGTCTTGAATACCTGCAATAGTCTTTCATAATAAGAATGCACCGTTTCATTATGGTCCTGGGTAGTTCTATCTATTCGGGTCCAATCTGTTTCTTTTGCTGGTACCTTTCCTTTTAGATATTGTATGACTTGGTCATATTTTTTCATTAGGTCTGGGAAAGGAGCTCCAGTTCGGGAGTCCCTTGCTAATTCTTCACTGGGCCAATTAATTGCTATCTTGCAATCAGTCCATAAATCTACAGGAACTACAATGTCAAAGAACCCATCCAGGTCCTTCAGGAGACATTTTTGGACTTTCACAAATCGCTCCACCTGCCTATACCACTCCACTAGCTTCTCTCTCAATTTTGGGAAGTCATTGGTAAACTACACAATGTCTTGCCGGAACCACGGGACATGTACATATTTCCCACCTGGCACTTCCCTCATGGGACACAGTTTTTCTGCTTGACCTACTTCTTTTAACACGTATTCAGAAGCTTTTGGTTTTACCCTACTATCTTCCTTTTTCTTTGCCCACCTGGCTTTCCATTTGTCTAGATCTCCCCATTTCTGCAGTATGTTCAGCAATTCCTTTATCTGTATTTTCTTCCCTGACACATTCATGTTCTCTAAATCTTTATCTGAGAATTCTGCTCTATAAGGTTTCTGCAAGACTTTGGATCGACTTACATCAATTCCCATGTCCGCAGCAGTGTCCATTAGTTTTTCATGGAGCACTCTAGTATTCCGAGTAAGGCTTTTGCTGATAAACAGCAACTCTTCTTCATTCAGAGTATTTAATCTGTCTAATCCCACATTCCCGGCCATTAATTCCTCCATTTCTATCCTTAGCCTGTAAATATCCAAAGGTTTGGGCGGGGAGGTTTCTCGGTCCATTTCTTTAGTCCATCTATCTAGTTCCTCTGGAGTCACCACTGTGGCACTCCGGATCCCTGATGTTGTTTCGATTAGGACTTCCCTGGCCTTAGCCTGACTCCCTGACCGAGATTCACTGTTCCCAGGCTCTCTTATGGGCAGATCCATTAGGGAGATTACAGACTCACATTCACTTGCTTGGTCATCAACGACGAGTGGTTACAGGGATTGTCAGGGCGTCAGGACTGGGATGTATCTGAGCTATAGTCTGAATTAGATCATTTCGTTGCTTAATCAGGGCATCTCTTTCTCGTTCTTGTAAAACTCTTTCTGACGAGTTATCATGCATTATTTGAGGCACCAAAGGAGGGTATATATTCGGGGCAGTGGGGATGGCTGACCCTGGTCTATCCTCACCAAAAGGTCGGTAATTTGGGACTGCGGTACTAGGTCTGCAAAAGTCATCACTATTACTGGGTCTGCTACCAGTGCTTCCGTTCTCTCACAGAACTGTGCATAGAGATCTAGAACCTCAGTGAGTTAGGATGATCCAAAACTCATCTCAGTATCAGAAATCCCCTTACCTAGCTAGCTACAGTGTCTCATGGCTCATTATGGAATGATCCATGTCTTAGACAAACCAGAACATGAACTTTAGAATACCTCAGGAATCGTGGAACACATGAACACTCTTTCGTTATATTATCATTTCAAACCAAAACTGAGAGTCAAAGAACACAAGTGCAAGTTTGAAATATTTATTATTCAATGCAAAGTTCTCAAACGCAGTATCTTGTATAATACCAAAATGCAGATTATAAAAATCAGAGTCAGCAGCATAGTCACTAATCCATAGTAAGCAAAAGGTGATAGCATGTTACAATGCAAATTCTATAGAAATCTATATCACCTATATTTCGCGCACCCTATCTAGCATATTATTTTATATCTAAGAAGGTCTCATTCGGGCTTTAGCAGGGCGGCCCCATACCTCTAAATGTCAGTAGGAGTAGATCACATCAACAGCTACCAGCTCTCTTCATGCGCAGCACCAAGTGTCTATATTCATTCCGTGTAACTCTATCTTAAACCCGCGTAGAGCCCAAAATGTTGGCATCAACATTATGTGTGTTATGTCTAATGTGGTGCGAGGATCAGGCCTTCCTGCAACCTTGTGTTAGGTTAATCTTAGACTGTTCAGCTCGCAGTGTGCAGACAGTTGTACCAAGTGTACCAGGCAAAAGCTGATAGCATAGAAATAACATATTATTCTCAAATAAACCACCTCACCGCTTCTAGGGTGAAAGCGACAACAACAAGTAGGTGTCGTGTGCAAAACTGAAGCCGAAGGAAAAACGGCTGTTTAAACATGTAATACACTCATGCTAACTTAACGCAATATATGTAACGAAGTATCCATATGACACCCCCCCATTGATCCGAGCACCGTCAAACATAAGGGAAAAGGCAATCATAAACCAGATACACAAAATGAAAGCAAAGTTCAATAATTTTGAGCTAAAATAAGCAAAAAAATATGTATGAATGAATATGTATGAATGCCTACAGTGGCCTCAAATCTAAAAATAAAAACAATACTTTCGAACCAAAAGTTATCCGCCAGGTCTCAAAAATAGGAAATGTAGGACCACGTCGCATTAATTCAAATGTCTGTAAGAGAAAAACAAGGCACTTATCCGATATCCAAAGTCATGTGCCACATTGACGTTATCCTCAGCGACATCACGTGATTGAACTCTCCATCAGCCGAACACAGTCCATCCCTCCAATTCAGCAAGGGGAAAGTCATATTCCATAACAAAGCAATCCTCCCAGGCATCTCACGATTGGAAAGTATATGCAAAGAAAGTTGCAACAGCCTCCAGTATGAAATCACTGCCATCATCCGAAAACAGTTCAGCAATCCAATTCAGCAATGGGAAAGAACATACGTGCTCCTCCAGCATCGGATCCTCCTGTAACGTCAGAGGACAACTCGGTGGGTTCACCAGATCGCTGTGTGTCAGAAAGGCATCCGCCGCTGCAGAGATCTCCCATTGGCCCAGAACTCCATTTATCGCTGCCAAGGCCATAACTCTTTCGCCAGAACAGATCAGCTCGTGAGCCACCACGGGACGCATTAGCTGATCAAAATCGACGTCAGGAGCAGCCCTCAAGCATAGGCACAAATCAATGGCCCAATCGAACTCGCAGCTCAGGCAGTGAAACACAGGTTGGACACACGTGAAGTCGGTGAACCGAAATGACAATCTATAAGCCGTGCTTAATGCTGCAAGCGGCAATGTTCCATAGTAATTGAGCATCCGATTACGGCACAGTGTCAGGAGGCGTTGAACGGCTTCTTGCGCAGGATGGGCATCCATGTTTTATGAAGAAAAACACCAATAAAAAGCCAGCGGCTACAGCCAGTAACACAGGTAGTCCACCAAACAAACTCGAAAAAATAGAGTGGAAAAACGTGGGAATGATACCAAAAACCTTTTCAAATGTAGTCACGAGGCCACTGCTAACCAATTTAAATGTGCGAGCCCAGTCGTGGAAGATGCATTAAAGATCTGGTGCACCAGCTCACAGAAATGAAACGGCAAATCAGTATTTAAAAGCGCCTGCACCTCTGTGCGGGTGTTAGCTATGTGAAGGACATAAGTTTCCCGGGCCGAACTCAGGGTCACTTGTTTTTGAGACAAAAGGGCTCTTATTCTGCTTAAACCATTGAACTTCGCTTCCAAGGTTGGAATCCGTGGCCAGATGGAGACATCTGAAGACCCATGCGTGGGTGGGTATAGAACATTCTTGCAACACACCACACGCTCTGATACAGTTACCACATAAGCCACACCAATTAATAACCCACAACATAACTCGTTGTTTAAAAGCAAATAACTACCATTAGCCAATAATGTAAATGTGGGAACTACTGCTGGAACTGGCGTGCCTTTTAAAACACATGCTAAATTTGGGCGGTCCTGATTACAAGAACCGTGTAACTGAATGTGTCTGCATATTAATGAATGGTCAGGTGACTGTGTGCATTCCTCACCATTAAGATTCACTTCTTTTGTATGTGTATGGTAATGACCATGCCTCATGTAGGAATGCATTGCCTAGTGGTTCATATCGTCCTATAGCAATATACCGCATACAGTTAGTAAATTTATATAAGGGAAATGGTAATGTAATCAATCCATGAATAAGCCACATGGCAGTAGTGGTTTCAGAAACAGAGAAAGGTAAGGATTCTAGCTTCTCAATATGTAACATAGAAAATGAAGCATCACGCATTGAAAGCATGCGCTGTTTTTCAGTCAGATTAAAAGGGGCGAAAAGGGATGAAACGTTCAATGAGGTCCAGGGAACTCGACCAGCCTTAAGTGTCTCTAGGGTCCAGGCAAACTGCATTACAGAACGCAATTGATTTTGACCATGGTATAACGTGGACACTTCATCATGTACAATATCAACAACAGAAGAAACAATATTATCCAATGTGTAAACCCTGGAAGAAAGCATGTTAATACTGTTATCGACCACTGCAAGCACTTTTTCCAAATTTGCTTGATCAATAGCCCTCAGGCGTTTAGCTGCCTCAACTTGTGAAAATTTCCAAATTTCATTATATACAGCATAAAGAAAGCGTTTAGATCTACCCCTAGCCGGGCCTTTTATAAAATCATTCAGCTCTATATTCTCATTCAAACGTGACAGATGCAGTTTTACTGCAGCCAAAGTGGAATGTTGTAACCAGTTCTGACACAACTTGCCTACTGAATAAGTAGTAACCGTGTGATCTGTTTCAAAACGGGGATCTGGCCTGATGTGTTTAAAACCTTCAGACAAACCCAAAAAACGACGTTGGCAAGAATCAGAGCTTCTTTGCCACAAAAGCCACCCCTCCGGATCAAAACTGGAAAGATTAAAGGAGGAATTGTGCAATAGGTCTCGTATCTCACTTATGGACATTGTAGTGAAATTAGTCCAACCTGAATATTCATCCAAATCAGGGATGGTTGGTGCATTTAATTTTTTAGATGTAGCCAATCCAAAACATGTCGTCTGGGAAATAGTAGAATTTAAAAACAACATGTGATTCGGGATGAGACATGCACGATGCAAAGCCTCAGTGCCTTGTACCTGCCAATCTTTGGTACCCCAAACCGATTTAAGGTCAATAGCTTCCTTCCATAACTCATAGCCATCTACAGCTAACCTGTCTAGAAAGGACTTTGAATACAGCAATTTTGTGTCGGTAAGTCTGACTTTGGACATGAATTTCTGTTTCACTTTAAAATAAAACGACTCAGGATTTGATTGATTAAAATCTGTAAAATATGAGTATTTTCCCAGAAATGTACTCGAGCTCCCTTGCAAAGGCGTAGGGCAATGTTCCCACTGTGTGTAGTTCACCGGAACCCTCCCGGAACTTGTTTTGTGTAAGAAATGATTTCCATAATGTTGATAACAAAACAAATCACCATAATTAACAGAATCCAAGTACAAATCCTCAGCTTCAAAGGCCGCATAATATTTCAAATCAGAGAACAAAGCTTCTACGGCCTGAAGATCCCAATCATCAGAACGAATATTTTGCTTAATCACATCTCCCATGTTTACTCTAAGCACATTAGGAACATTAATAACTTCTGTGGGGCCATGTATCTGAAACCTAACCGCATCCCACACAATCCCATCAAGGACAGGCCAAGCAGTAATTTCTACTGTGTTTAAGTCTCTTTTTAGTCTGTGTGCTGAATGTGAGGAGGAAAGAGGGGCCAATGTTCCATTAAGGTACCGAATTCCTGTTCTTTCTTTTACATAATGGCCATCGATCAGGTGGAAAAAATAAAACACAAAACCAATTGACATAAAAAGATCAAATGAAAATAGTATCAGCCAAACGTATGTCCAAGGTGGAATTAAAAAATGTTTTTTAAACAGCGTGGCATATTTTGCAATAGTCGATGGTTTGTTTGAAAGTTCCGAATCAGAGTCAAAAGAGAATCTGGACTGGTTAGCCAAACGAGCGTGTAAATCGGACATAGATAAATCTGCAGGATCTGCATAGGTCAGCTCATCAATGTTAGTAATAGGAATAGTATTTAATAAAGGACTGGATATAGCAGGCATCTCGAGGGACACCTCCTGATCTGCACCAGATGTAATAGCCAGCACAGAGTTCCCCACCATGGAAGGACAGGATACAGCCGGTATCATGCTATGAAGAATCGGCCACCCTGTGTGTCTTGACATTGTCAATAGAAATAAATCTGTTTTCTTTACGACCTGGAAGTGGTGGTAAAATGACTGTTCTTGTGCCCTTCACTCCAAGAACTCGAACAGGTGCACGATATGAGGGACCAAACTCTTTCTTGTTATCGATCTTCTCTCGAACCAGTTCTCCAACTTGGGGTAGCCAGCCAACTACCGGGATCTGCAACGCATCATCCGACGTGGAGGGCAAGTGTTCCTTAGCAAGACTGTCTCTGGTCTTTTGTAGATCCTGTAAAACATTGCAATGTTCATCTACGTCAAAGGCCGTGGCCTGGGCCTGGCAGTCTGCACCATCAAGGTCAGGGACGTACATCTTGATACCAAAGAGCATTTCGTACGGGGTCCGCCCACCCAGAGACCTTCTAGGGAGATTATTAAGCGCACGCTGCACGCCATAGAGGTGGGTCAGCCAGTTTCTACCAGTGCCTATAACTCGGGCTGTCAAAGATTGCTTTAAGTCGCGGTTCATTCGTTCTACCACAGAATTGCCCTCAGGCCTGTAGGGACTTGAAAACTTCACCTGTACTCCCAACGAAACCATAGCATCCTTATACGCCTTAGAGGCGAAAGCCGGACCCTGGTCCGAATGGAAAGTACCACAAGCAAAGATTCCCACAAAGACACGCAAATCCTTAATGACAGTTCGCGAATCAGCGCTTCGATGCGGCCATACCCACACAAAGCGTGTGCATGAGTCAACTGCTACTAAGATGTATTTATACGCAGTATCAGAAGAAAAAGGACCGCAGTGATCCAAATAAACGCAACCAAGCGGTTTATTAGAGATGTACAACTGTGTCTTAGGCGGACGCGCAGCAGTAGAAGGCTTAATCTGCTGACAAATGTCACACATAAGGACATAATCGCGCGTCTGTTTGTACAGTCCCCGCCACCAGAGCCTCTGTTGTAGCTGAGTTACAGTGGCTGAGACGCCCGCATGCGCAGACGCCACACCTTCATGAGCCGCTGTAATCAGAGAAGCTCTGCGATCCGAGTTGGGAACTAGACGTTCGCCAACTTCAGGAATTTTCACATAAGGAACCTTATCGGGACTTAAGTGGTATGTGTACTTCGAAGGGAACCCCGCAGGATATTTACCTCCCTTCTCCGTGGCAGCAACAGCCGCCAAGATGTCGTCATCTATTTTGCTTTTGGACCTCGTGACTGCTGCAACTAAGTATTTCGATACCGCAGACTTCGCTGCCTCATCAGCAAGCGAATTACCAACAGCGTGGACCCCCACGCGCTGGTGGCCGAGAGTATGAATCACAAACACGAGCGGCAGCTTTTCTTTAAGTTCCGCCACTCGGACCCAGATCATTTTATGTTTTATTGTGCTACCTTTGCAATCACGAAAATCATTCTGAATCCAAAAGAACAAGTTCTCATTGTAAGACTGGACACAGTAATAAGAATCACTTACGATTAAAGTCGTCACACAAGGATCAGCGTACTCCAATGCGAGCATAAGAGCACGAAGCTCTGCTAATTGTGCAGTGCAGTCCCCTAGTGTTTGCGTGTGCACGACACTGGACTTGAACTCATCGTTCACCATGGCACCGACTACAATGGCGCAAGCGGAAACGTAGGCATGTTTAGAGCCATGCGCAACCTGCGCCGAGCCATCAGTGTAAATGATACAATGGAAATCCTCCAACGGCCGCATCGCTAAAGGAGCAGGATGAACAAATTCATACTGTAAATACTCCTGCGACCGCAAAGTGGCGTCAAAAATAAACGTGACATCCTGGGACGTCAAGGAAGTTGCCCACTGAATCCACCGAGGGTGCAAAGCTTTAGAATTTGGTACACTGGCTTTCGTGACCGCCTCCAAGGCAGGACACGGGGTAACAACCAACATGCGCTTTCCCTGCGACAGGGCACGTTCTTTAAGAATTGCCATCTGCACAGCCGTTAAAACTTTCTCCACAGTGGAAAAACGCAGTTCAGCCGAAGTGTACAAGTGTGACTTGTAAGCAATAGGCACAGTATCCCCTTCATTAAAAGTCAGGTACGTGAAACCCACCGTCCCAGGGATAATTCTTATCACTAGGTTGGTCTGGTTATCACGGGTCTGTAAGTAGTCAGAAGCGAGCAAATCAGCCTGCAAAGACTGCAGAATGGCTGAATGCTCAGGCAGCCAGCATGATTTGGAAAAAGATGGTTGTATCAAAGCATACAAAGGCTTGATACGCTGGGCATATTCCGGAATGTATGTCCTCCCGAAATTTAAAAAACCCAGTAAAGACTGTAATTTTTTCAGCGTTGTCGGAGAGCGCAACTGCGCGCACTTCTCCAGGAATTGAGGAGCCAACCCCTTTCCCTCGTGGTTAAGTTCATAACCCAGAAACAACACTGTGTACTCCGCAATGTGTGATTTTGCAAAGTTAAACTTGTAACCCATGTCTGCAAAGTTACAAATTATGCTGTTTACTCGACACAGATGCTCCCAAAGTTCGTCGTCTGTGAGATATATGTCATCCACATAAGAACAAGCAACTGGATCGAAGCTCTCCAAAAGAGAGACTATGCGGGCGGAAAACACTCCAGGACTATTCTTATAGCCCATTGGGAGTCGTTTAAACATTTTTTGTACGCCGCCGCACGTAAAACTGGTCCATTGGGAACTTAGACCATCTAATCTGTGTGCATAAAAACCATTGGAAATGTCAAGCGTGGTTTTGAACCGTTTACGCTCAAGACTATTCACTAGGGCAGAGCCGTGAGTATTCTGTACCGCACAGTTACGGCAATGCGAGTTCAAATGCCGGTAATCCAAAACCAGACGATATGAGCCGTCCGGCTTGTTCACAGTAAAAAGGGGATTATTCATAGGTGACACACACGTTTCAATTACACCTTGATATTCCAATTGTTCAAGGATAGCTGCGACTGAAGCTTTGGCTTCACGCCGTATAGGATATTGAGGTTGTGGCTGCGGCTGTGACCGTAAAGGAATCTCATGGCTAGGGGACAATTTATCCCAGCCACACTGATTTTGGTACACAGCCGGCGCAAGCGCCAGAGCCCACTCTTCTGCAAAATGCAGCGCTTCTACTCTCGATACAGTGTGCGCGAAGCTGGGGAGGATCACCTCCTCCCCTCGCGGAGCTGCGAGAACAAAAGGTGGGGGCCAGTCAGCCTCCGAAAGCAAAATGTCATACGTAGACGAAAGATTTTCCCAAAATACCCCTTTTACAGTTCGCTGCATGTCACCCTCAATTAACAGGACAATTTCAAAAAGTCGTTCAGGGGGAGCAACATGTGTATCAGCTGTTTCGATCACAACAAAAGTGTCAGTCGCTGTCACCTTCAACAGTGGACGGAGGGCCTCTCTCACTATGGTAATCTCCGCCGCTCTGTCCAGCAAGGTCAGAGCCCACGTCAGATTCCGAAGCCGCGTTCTCACTATCTGGGGCATATCGATGCGCCATTAAGGCTGCGACCTTCTTCTTGGCAAACTGCGGTCTCTTAGGCGTAGAGTCGTCCCGCTGATCCCCTTCACTTCGCGTGCGGGGCTGGCCACGTCCTTGCTGGCCACCCCTGCCCCTGCCGCCCCCTCCACCACCGGTCGACGGAGCCGATGAGTCCTGAAAGGAACGAGGAGAGCGTTGGTCAGAAGCCTGAAATCTTTCAGGCGATTTAATCGTCGCGCGATCGCGCAAATCATAAACTCGATCTGACTGCGCAGGTTGTGAAGGCGTCGGACTAGAAACCTGTGTCTGTTGTTGTTGTTGCTTACCCTGATTCTGCTTTTTAGGCCAATTTTGTTTTTTGGACTTGGGCTGTCCACCCGTTTCCGAAGACTGTCCCTGTGGCAGCTTCTTCTCTTTTTCAGAAAAAGCCTTTACACCCTTAGAAGTGCGGCCAACCATTTTATAAGCCGCCACAATAATTCTTGCCAGCTGACGGGGTTTCTCGGCATCGGGAATTAACGCCAGAGCATTGGCCACCTGAAAGTTCACTGCATCCCCCTTGACATTTGCAAGGATAAGACCGCAAACTGTCTCAAACGAGCCGCTCAGGCGCATACCCAATTCAACCGCCGACTCCGGTCCGTGATCATCCTGAACACGTTTAAGGACCGCAGAAAGGTTCGACACAGACGGGGTGCCAAGGCACCTCGAGTAAACCGCTGCAAAAGTCTTACCCCATGTTTCACAGTCAGCAAGTTCAGGGGCTAAATCTTTCGGTAAACTAAGCGTAAGAATCCGGTGTTTTTCACCCGGAGTCGTATTAGGAAACACAGCCTCCAGCTGGTCGAATTTCTCGGCAAGCCAGTAAGGAAAATCATCCTTATTCTCTGGCTTTCTGCCCATAACGGAATTCACCAGGACAGGACTGATTTTCAAACCAGCCTGTTCCGCTCGAAGCTGCGCACCTGCAGGGGCTGCGCCATGAACATTACGACCAATGTAATGAACAAGCGCCCTAATCACTCCAACCGCGACTTCATGAAGACGCCGCAGTTCAGCCACATTACAAGTAGCGCGATTAGGGTGAGGCGTAAATCCACCCAAAGCGGGCCAATTTGTGCCCGGAATGGACAAAGGACCTAACCTCGGAGCCGTCAAAGGATGGGGTAGGGCGCCACCAAACCAAACTCCGTGCTGCCAAGCATCGATAGGTACTTCCAGTGCCCTGTACGGAGCATAAGCCGCCGGTACAGCCGAGGCAGTGTATGAATGGAACACACCCGAATTAGCGTCCACTTCCGGAAATGTCACCCAGGAATAAAACAATTCGTACGGGTACGCATGTTCCGCACTCACCACTAGAACCACAGCCAAGCCTTCCACAGGGACATTATATGCCCGCAAGTGGTCGCGAACCGCGATGCGGCTATGCTGCGGTATGTCCACGGCCATGTTAGCACAGGAAGAGAAAAAAGACAAAGAACACTTTGTAGCACAACTGGGTAGTAATTCAAAGAAACCGTTTTTAGAAGAATTCAAGCTTGAAAAGCCCTATTTTAAAAATAGGTAGGTTTTTCCGACACCACCGTTTACCGGAAACGGGAATGAAGGTGTCAAGGTTTGAATGATATACTACTCGAGTGTCATGTTTTAAGGCCAACAACGTACGGGCACCATGTGCAAAAGTCATCACTATTACTGGGTCTGCTACCAGTGCTTCCGTTCTCTCACAGAACTGTGCATAGAGATCTAGAACCTCAGTGAGTTAGGATGATCCAAAACTCATCTCAGTATCAGAAATCCCCTTACCTAGCTAGCTACAGTGTCTCATGGCTCATTATGGAATGATCCATGTCTTAGACAAACCAGAACATGAACTTTAGAATACCTCAGGAATCGTGGAACACATGAACACTCTTTCGTTATATTATCATTTCAAACCAAAACTGAGAGTCAAAGAACACAAGTGCAAGTTTGAAATATTTATTATTCAATGCAAAGTTCTCAAACGCAGTATCTTGTATAATACCAAAATGCAGATTATAAAAATCAGAGTGAGCAGCATAGTCACTAATCCATAGTAAGCAAAAGGTGATAGCATGTTACAATGCAAAGTCTATAGAAATCTATATCACCTATATTTCGCGCACCCTATCTAGCATATTATTTTATATCTAAGAAGGTCTCATTCGGGCTTTAGCAGGGCGGCCCCATACCTCTAAATGTCAGTAGGAGTAGATCACATCAACAGCTACCAGCTCTCTTCATGCGCAGCACCAAGTGTCTATATTCATTCCGTGTAACTCTATCTTAAACCCGCGTAGAGCCCAAAATGTTGGCCTCAACATTATGTGTGTTATGTCTAATGTGGTGCGAGGATCAGGCCTTCCTGCAACCTTGTGTTAGGTTAATCTTAGACTGTTCAGCTCGCAGTGTGCAGACAGTTGTACCAAGTGTACCAGGCAAAAGCTGATAGCATAGAAATAACATATTATTCTCAAATAAACCACCTCACCGCTTCTAGGGTGAAAGCGACAACAACAAGTAGGTGTCGTGTGCAAAACTGAAGCCGAAGGAAAAACGGCTGTTTAAACATGTAATACACTCATGCTAACTTAACGCAATATATGTAACGAAGTATCCATATGACAGTTACATCTGTCTCGCTTGCCCTTCTACTTCTGGGATGGTGGAGAAATGGATTTTTCGAACTTAGAGTTCCTGAAGCTTCAGCATAAGGAGGTGGATTTTTCATCAACAAATCCTCCAGATATTCATCCTCCGAATCCCCCATGGCCATTAAATGTCGAGTTTTCTCTGTCTTTTTCCCTCCTTCTTGTTTGGTTACCCCAAACATCGGAAACAATCCCTCAACTATCATATTCTGTCTCCACTGCTTCATCTTCTGCTCTTTTGTTTCTCGCTGTAATTTTGGATACCATTTGCTCACTCCCTTATCCATTCGGGGTCTGTCTCGCTCTAGAGCCTCAATTTCCCATTCCTCTAAAGCTTCGTACTGCATTAGTCTGGGTCGGGGGTGTAATTCATTCATTCGGGTTCTCAAGTTAAACAGGATTCTACCATTAAAAGTACCATCGAGGGGAAATGCTAGGACTCCGTCATTTTCAGTGTACTTTACCCAATTTTCTAACCACACACAAGTATGGTACCGTTTATCAAACATCATAAAGGATGCGGGAGTATTAGGAGGTGGAATGATCACACCCTCCCTAGTACTAATGGGTTTATCTTTCTTGAAATCATTTTTGATCTTTTCGGCAAAAGTCAATTTTCTCTTTCCCCCGTACATATTGTAAGGTCTACCTCTTAGCATCTGCTCCTTATAAAAACCTAGGTTTTGCGGATTAGGTAAGAATTCGGGATACCACATACACCTCTCCAAACTATCTTCAAGCTCGGATTGATTAATGTTGTTTACTTTTGTGTTTCCAATGCTAGTGCGTCTTTCAACTCTCAGCCACCAATCAGCACTGATGTTGCAAAAATCTGTCAACCAATGGGTGCGCGGCCCCTTCGTGAGACGCGGTCTCACTCTGCGGCACTCACCTCTCCCTTACAACTCTAGCTTCGCTACACACCCGCTGGCTCAACCAATACCAGCGCGGCACGGAGTGACGTCAGCGCAGCCTTGCGACCGACTCCCTCCTTCACAAGGTAACGGAAACTTTGAATTTTTCTTAAAGTGCAAATGCGGATTTTAGTTCACAACGTATAACGTTCGCCGCTGTGCTTGAGGGTTTTGAAAAGAAAGAGAGTTTTTCTTTTACTGCAAGTAAACCACTTTTGTCTACTTTTCATTCACTACGGATAGATCCCTTCCACCTATCCTTTTCACACAAGCAATAGAGAACCTGCTACTCTTTTGACTAATCCACTTCTTTCCGGGATATATACTAAGTACATTTTCACCAATGTCCTCCCTTGCTGTCATTCAAGCTCCAAGAACCTATTACTCCTGCCGTCAGTGACGCTTACTAGGTGATATCACAACGGGAGTTTCACTACGGTATTGGTAGCTAACATTTACACATCAATGAAAAAGTCCTAATTAGCGCTTCCAGTTCTGCCTAACCATGCACTAATCTCTCTCCTAGCTAGCGACCTCGCAGCCAAGCAGATTCTACTCACCACTTGCTATTTCTTTTCCCCGGGGATCCCCACAACATGAAAACAATTACTCACAATTGGTTAGTAATATACTCAATATTTCATGAAATATAATAAACTTATTCTATGACATTTAAATGAAATAACAATCCTTATTATAGCAGCATTAGAAAAATACTCAGCAGCACATTTATTTTTCACGGTTCAACTGCAACTATCTTGTCTCCCTATCTAACTAGTCCTAACCATCCCTCTGCTACCAGAAAAATACTGATAGAGCGCGCAGGTCACCCGGCTCTGAGTTTACCAGATTTTCATGCACTCGGGCCCATGACGTGATTGCAAATACAATTTTGTGAGTCGAGTGAGTTTACACGCCACTATCAGTATTTTATATGTGTTTCCTGTAACACTATTACCATGGCACCTGACTTACCACTGGTACTCACTCTTCCTGATGAATCAAGAGCTATCAGAGGGTAGGTGACAAGATAATTCTAAACATTTACTCTACTCATTTATTGACATTTCAAAGTTTAAATGACCACAGACACCTGAGGCGTTTTAAAGGTTTTATGTAAGAATGTAAACTTTAAAGTAACAAAAGTCTAAGGCAAATGCTGATCGAAACATCAATAAGCAGAATTACAAAAATAATGTAACTACGAATAGGGGCACCCACCATTGGGCACAAATGGGACTCTATTGGGTAAGGGTACCAGGGAACATGCTATTCCAGTTTCAGGCTTAAACTAGGGACGGTAAGTTTTAAAACACATCAGTCAGTGAATTTCTAAAGCTTATAAGTGAGTCAAACCCTAATCTTAGTCTAACTAACTTAGTCCTAAATATTCATCACACAGTATTCAAGCCAAAACAGTTTCAATATACCCTACAGAAAAGGGGAAAAATGGATCATACTAACAAGCAATTTGCATATGCTTCAATAGAGAGAACAGAGAGAATATCATGGGCATAGAGGCTTTATTAAAGAGCAGGAAGGAAGATAGTAGACGGACACCCACAGGTATATTTACCTAGGACAGGAATGAGGACTAACCCTGGCCACGGGTCAGCTTCGGGAAAAGATGAGGACAAGGACCCTCAAGGATTTAGGACATCAGTAGGTGAGCAGGTACAGCTCACGGAAAATCAGGACAGGATATCCCTCAGGACTTTGGGTCAGGACTGGGCTCACCAAAGGGCACAACCAACACCTGCAGCTTCGGATGCAACGCCTGCGCTACCCCCTTACTGCACGGAATCCGCCAGTAACCCCGATTGGGTTCTCGAATCTCCCAGCAAAGTGCTCCGCCAGCACTTAAGACTATTTCCACCCCTTGGAGTTTGTGGAAATTCGGACAGAGCGCTCCGCAGCTCTCTGTATCAATCACCTATAGAGTCATGGGGTCGGTGACAGGTCAGCTATTCGGACAAGTCGGACAATTTTCCCTAACTAAACTAGGCTAGTTATACCCTTTTTGGGTCCCCAGACCACCCACAAATGTTGCAAGTGACAAGGTCCCAACTTACGATTGGTCAAGAGAGGTGGTTAGGTCATAGTCACCACCTAAAATTCTGGGTTCCCATATTAAATATTCAAATGACGGTACCCACCCCTTACATTCCTGTTACCAGGCATACGTGTAGAAGAGGACAATGGAGTACACAGTGGAAAGAAACAAATGGAACAATTTTAGGGGAAATTCAGGATCTTCTCCCAGGGTAAAGGTGATCTTCCCAGGAGTGTCTCAGCTGCGGTAGCCAGCTGGCTGAGTTCCACTGATGCAAGGCCCAGTCCTCATATCACGTGATCGGGTCCACATAGGCTTCCAAGATGGAGAAGCTCCCCAACTCCCAGGCCCCCAGATACGCGGTACATGAAAAGTAAGCGAAAACAAATTAGAAACACAGAAAAAATGAATACACTGTACACCGTGATAATCTACACTGCACCCCTTGCTTCATAATAACTATAGCGATTAAAGGTTAAGCAGAAATAGATAGAAATGCAAAGCGGCATGGGCAAGCAGAACGCGTGGTTACAGACAAGCGGTCATTTTTAGCTACAATGCGCATGAGCGAACTCTCCCTCCAAATCTGCGAGTGCGTCACATCACATGGGTATGACCGACGCATGCGCAGACTGAATTACTGCGAAGCGGCCATTCTGTAGTATGCAAGCGGAGTTAGGATTAATAAACACATAGGCAAGCGTCTCTAGGACACCCGCGTGTAATATTAATGACGAACAGGGTTGGTTAATGCTATTACAAGTTAACGAGGTTCGTGAGAAAGAGCAAGTCGCTTTACGTGCGAATCCTTACTCCATCAGTGCCAGTGGCGTAACAGTGTGTGGACTGAGGGTGTGAGAGAGAGCTCCAGGGGACCCCTCCGGGACTGGACACGGCCCCTGCCTGACAGCTCCTGACTTGGGGTTCCCGGGAGAGAGTGGAGGGGACCCTCTGTGTACTTTGCAGGGGGACCCTTCAAGTTTCGTTAGGCCACTGTGTAGTCCAACACACTCCAAAGTCCACAATAACAAAATTCATTCAAGTCTGCGTGGGTTGATGGGCCACAGGTCTTGGCCATAACCCAGGAACTTTATCAGTTCACAGAATATAACCGCTCTACCCACCATCTGGTGAGGCATGGAATGACTTCCTGAAGAGACCTACTGCTCCCTGCTGGCCAGTGGAGGACTGGAACATAGTCTCACAGGTCCTGGCAGGCACCATACTTTGACCACTGCTTGACATCACCTATTGCCATTCACAGGAAGGAGGGGTGTACAGTGGTCCATTCAGGCAAATCTCTGACCTCCCCACCCATGCCTGCCCAGGTCCATAAGAGCTTAGAATGGATGTCCCTGTGATGTGCACGTGTAGGAAGCTGGCTCTGTATATACTATACCAAAGGGAGGTATAGTGTGCACAGAGTCCAGTGGAACCCAAAGGGTACCATTAGATATAATGGGGTGGCCCAGTAACCCTCAGAACCTGGGTTCCAAGCTTATATAAAGAAAGTGGTTCTGTTGGGGATAGCAATTTCTTAAATAAACCTCATATGTAGGTAAAACTCTCAATTTATTCTACAATATTATTAGACTAGCTTTTTCATCCAATAATAACAGCACAATGGAAAAAGGAAAAAGCAGAAGAAGAACCACACACACCACTTTTTAAAGAGTGTCTCCAATTTTGTCTTATTTTTGGAAATATGACATCAATATATCATGAATAAACATTTAAAACGGTTGTCCTAGGCATAAATAACGTGAGTATATCCGTAACAGATATGTGCTCAAGTGAAAAAGTGACAAGTGCTTTTGTTTGTGAGTTGATACATAAATACAAAAAATACATAAAAGTAACAATATAACAGTCCAAAATTCAAAGCAATAGTTTCAACAGATACATTTTTTTCTTCTTGAAATTGAAACTTAGGTGTGGACTAATCAGTATTGCAACGTTGACGTTTCGACCCTAAACAATGGTGCTGATTCTATCGCAACCGAGGCGGGTCTTCATCAGGACTAAAGTACAGTTGGAGGGGCGCTAGAGGGCGCACTGCGGAATGGCTGGCTGAGTGTGTCAGCTCTGCCGGACGGGAGCTAAATTGCAGCCTCTGACCCCCTTCGGACATCGTACAGAAGGCGAAAATGATCCACATGGCCGTGGGAATATCCAACTCATGGGAGTTGCGTGAAGGAATGCCGAACTAGTGGCATTTCCCGAAGATATCGGCGAAATTACGTCAGGGAAGTGCGGTGCCACAAGATGGCCGCGGCTGGCGTTTATGGCCGCCTCTAATGACCTGCAGCTCAGCACCCCGCTGCCCAGGCTTGCTGTGAAACCTGCTGGGACACTCCGCTGCTGTTAAGCTAACGTACAGCTGACGGCAAGTTTGGGAGCAAGGAGAGATCACAGTGATGCGGTATGCGTTCCAGCGGGCACAAAATGGCGGCGGTGCTGGAACGCAAGACCGCTGCAGTATGAGAAGCGTCTGAGGGGATACCGGACCCGCGCAGCGCTGGGCTGGGAGAGACTGACTGCCGGAGCTCAGTGTCCGCGAAGAGAAGCCTGCTGATGAAGGCGCATTGCTCCGACAGCGGGACCCAGACCGAGAGCAACGGCGCCTGATTGCCGTTCGGCGGGAGATACCACTGGTGATGCGAGGTGTGCTCCCGGCAGCGTCGGAGGAGCGGATGCGGTGACATCCTGCAGCGCACACTGGCAAATGGCAATGTCAGGAGCGCAGGAGCTCCGGTCGCATGGGCAGCACAGTGAGTAGCGAACCAGCAGTGCGCCAGTCAGAAGGCTAACGGAGATATACCCATCGCGATAATACACTCCTGCAGCACTGCACAGGGAGAGACGATCCCACGATAGGGAGGCAACAGGGATACACTGGCACTGAGGACAGTCTGGGGGAACTTAAAAAATAAAACGCGACCCCATTAAACGAGCGGCGCCCGTGCCATGCAGTAACGGCGGAAATAACTGCCTAAGCAGAGGCTGCCTTTCTTATGTAACTGCGAAATCAACGTGGAGAGACTCACACAGCCAGTAGGCAGCTGATGCATAGGTCTGCCGCCCTGTCGGGGTCCAGACCACCAACCCGCCGCACCCAATCCACTACGGAAGCCCAGCCGACAGCGAGCCCACTGAGACACAGCCCCCCAAAGTGCGCTGGGGATATGGGTAAGCCGGATAAGCAACAGTCGAATTTGCCATTCGAGACCAGGAAGCAAGTTAAGAACAACGCGCCTACCCCAGACACGGAAGGAGAACAAGAAACGCCAGAGGGTACGGGCATGGAGGCGGTTCTGAGGGCTATCCAACAGAGTCTCCAGGAGATGAACAGCAAACTAGATAATGTAATGCAGCGTGTGGACAATATGGCGGCGAAGATTGAAAAACATGACGAGCGTATAGTAGAGGCGGAGCAGAGGATCTCTAAAGTGGAGGACGACTCTAGGACCACACTGAACGCCTGCAGCGGATTCGACAAAACGTTGGAGAGTCTTCGGGCCAAGGTGGAGGACCAGGAAGCGAGGTCTAGACGCAATAATGTTCGCATTTCTGGCCTGCCGGAGTCCACCAACACTGGCAGAATAGAGAACTACGTCGAAACGTTACTGAAGGAGATCTTTGGCGCCGAAAAACTGTCATCTGTCTTCTTGGTTGAACGGGCCCACCGATCATTGGCGCCGGCGCCTAAACCGGGAGCAGCCCCGCGCATGATCATTGCCCGCTTGCTAAATTACAGAGATCGTGACACGGTCCTCAAGCTGGCCAGAGAAATGGGCAAAATCACGCACCAAGGAAACACACTGGAATTTTACCCAGACCATACGACAGCAGTACAGATGGCGCGCAGGGAATTCGCCCCGGTAAAGAAAAAATTGCGGAATCTGGGACTAGAATACGCAATGCTGTACCCGGCAAAACTCAAGATCATGAATGCAGGTAAGCCGGTAGTGCTCCCAACGGTGCAGAAAAGGGGGTGGTGATGAACAGAGTGTCTGAATTAAGCAGACCACTCTTACCCAGTCCAAAGATCAGGGCTTGATCCATCACCGTTATTTATCTCACTGCACCATCCCAGCTCAGAACCTGGCTATATGCAAATTAGTCTGTTCCTGGCCCAGTGCATCATGGGAACAGGGCAGACCAAACTACCAAGCCAATTCTTCACCAGAAAGGAGATAAGCTTCCGGGGACCGGTTTCTGGCATTTCAGCCGTCGTCGGCCCGGCTTGCTTGAATCCTGAAGGTGCAGTGAGTAAGGGACTCATGTCTGAGTATACCCTGCCACACCTATAGTGGCCAAAAACGATTCAGAAAAGGGGGTGGTGATGAACAGAGTGTCTGAATTAAGCAGACCACTCTAACCCAGTCCAAAGATCAGGGCTTGATCCATCACCGTTATTTATCTCGCTGCACCATCCCAGCTCAGAACCTGGCTATATGCAAATCAGTCTGTCCCTGGCCCAGTGCATCATGGGAACAGGGCAGACTAAACTACCAAGCCAATTCTTCACCAGAAAGGAGACAATCTACAAATCAGTCTGACCCTGTGCCTCATGGGAACAGTCCAGCCCGAACTGCCAAGCCATGTCATCCCTGGACAGGAAACAAGCTTCTGAGGACCGGTTTCTGGCATTTCAGCCTTCTTCGGCCCGGCTTGCTTGAATCCTGATGGTGGAGTGAGAAAGGGACGGTGCAGGTGGCGCAGGAGTACATCAAGAAAATGGGCAAGCAGAGGAAAACACAGGACCGAGACGAGCAGACCAGTGATATCGATTGAATCTTCGAGAAAAAGGAATCCACACCTCATTGCGTGACCGGATGGAGATAAGATTGACTAGAGGGCACTGTTGCATGGCGTGTGAGTGGAAAGACATGACGCTCACAAGCGAACAAGGGGGGGCACCTGTGCTGAACTGCTTTATGACGAAGGGACCTCACTTTCACCATATGCATGAACATGCCGGTTGACTGCACTAGAGATGGTACCTCCCGCAGTGAGTACACTGGGAATGCATTGGGAGTCAGGGCAGAGGGAGAAGAGTTTGGATTGCATTGGGCTGAGAGGCACCAAACTGAGTGTGGTATTCTGAACTTAATGACTGGAGGGTCTGCTGGGCTTAGCCTTCAGGAGCGTGGCTGAACACTTGAACTGGGCTGCGTGGTCCCGCTGGCAGTACCGGCGAAGATGATTTCACACATGTGTCAGTTAACGCAACAGGCTTTTACTGCATGGCAAATACATTGATGAGAGGATATGTTGAGCTATTGAGATTAATGGCCTGCTGGGGATGGATGAGGTGAAACAAGGGACATAGCACGTTGTATAGACTAGACCGCAAGCTTCTGTCCACATCCACCATGTGGATGGAGATGTGTGTACCTGGTGACACCCCCAAGAGGGTGCGCCCCACTCTAAGTTCTATTGCTGGTTTAAGAGTTTTGAAGGAAAGGCTTTGGCAAAGTTTGGGCGCTGAAGTGGGTGGGGGGATGGCGGGGGGAGTGGGTGTTATTAGAGTTCAATCACTGTATCTGAGAAGCATGGCGACCTCCTTATTGCTGAAATACACTGAAACGACTGTTGTAATACATTTCACACTTCTCCTTTCACGCCTAGCGGTGCGACCAACTGCTACCGTGGCACGCACCAAGGCGGCTGATAACACGACATTGCATCAACTGCTAATACTGACGTGACACTATCACACGCATTAACATTCATCACATGGAATGTAAGGGGCCTGGGTGACCCCAAGAAAATCCGACAGATATTTACATACTTTGATCGATTACATATCGACATAGCCTTTCTACAAGAAACGCACATAGCAGCCACAAGTACGTCTAATATGGGCGCTAGATGGGCGGAGTCCGTTACCAATTCGAACTACTCGTCATATTCCAGAGGGGTTAGCATCTTAGTACGGAAAGGAACACATTTTACAATCGTTAGCACACACACTGACCGCGAAGGCAGGTATGTAATTGTGGTGGGTACAGTGAGACAAAGGCGGATGGCGTTAGTAAACACGTATGGCCCCAATATAGATGACCCGGGTTTCTTTAAGAAGGTTTGGGATACCATTACAGAACTACAGGTAGAACATGTGCTGTGGGGTGGGGATTTTAATGTGGCACTAAGGGACGGACTGGATAGAACCCCAAGCACACTAGAACCACATGTACGAGCGAGAGCAATGATACAGGACGCTATAGAAGACTTAGGCATGCATGATATGTGGAGAGTTCAACATCCGGGGATGACAGTGGCGACACATATAAACGCGGCACACAACAGCTGGTCCAGACTGGACTATTGGCTAGGAACGCATGAAGTGACAACGTGGGCCACTCATATCAAACATCTCCCAAGAACACTGTCTGACCACAGCCCTGTGCTGGTTGAGGTGACTATACCACACTATGAGCCACCACCTTTCACTTGGAGATTTAATGCTGCGTCATTGCGAGACCCTTTGTATGTCGATACTTTACATAAAGCAATGGTAGATTACTTCGACCTAAATGGTCCAACGACCGAAGATCCTTGTCTGTTGTGGGAAGCATTTAACGCCACGATACGCTGGGTGTGCATAAGTACTTCCACAGGCATACTGAAAGACATCCGACGACAGCTACAAACACACGAGAAAGAGTTGCACGCTTTAGAGCAGAGGTACACACAAACAGGCGACACTAAATTATTAGGGGACATACAGACATTGCTAGTTGAACACCGCCAGTTTGCAGCTGATGAGCTAAAATATCTGTCCAAAAACAAAACTGCGAGAATGTATGGGGAGGGGGGCAGGCCAGGTAAGGCACTGGCTGACAAGATTTGCTCGGGCCGACCACCCCAAAATATCACGGCTATACAGACTCAGGAAGGAAATGTCATCAGGGACATGAAGGGAATAACTAAGGAATTCATGGCCACATACGGTACGCTATATGAGGCACGCCCCACGATACCACAAGAGGACTTACTGTCATATATGGCAGATGTAGAGATCGCATGGCTAGCGGACGGCCACCGGGAATATCTAGCTCGCCCTATTACAATTGAAGAAGTCACGGATACAATTAAAAGGCTACCAAATGGCAAAGCGCCAGGGCCGGACGGGTTCGTGACGGAATTTTATAAAATGTTTGCGGACTTGCTAGCCCCATACTTAGTAAGATTGTACGGAGCAGCACATGAGGCACAGACGCTACCA
The DNA here is from genome assembly GCF_964263255.1 of Lissotriton vulgaris. NCBI lineage: Eukaryota > Metazoa > Chordata > Amphibia > Caudata > Salamandridae > Lissotriton > Lissotriton vulgaris. The sequence goes on along the minus strand of NC_141695.1, from coordinate 122,107,062 downwards.
GCGTCAATGAGGGAGGCAATGCTTATTGCATTATTGAAACCTGGAAAAGAGGAGGATAAATGCGATTCCTATCGCCCCCTCTCACTCATAAATGTCGACACAAAAATCATAGCAAGCTTACTGGCAGATAGGCTTAAGCCACTGATGCCCATGTTGATAAGACCGGACCAGTCCGGATTCATCCCGGATAGATCCACCATGCATAACACGCGAACACTGTTTGCGCTAGCCCACTATTTGGCACCAGACATTAAAGCAGTGGCAGTATTGTTAGACGCAGCCAAAGCGTTCAACACCATAGACTGGCCATTTCTGCAAGCTGTTCTGCTATGCATGGGCTTCCCAAATATCTTTCTGGGCTGGATAACAATGTTATACACGAACTTAACAGCACGAATCAGAATTAACAAATATGTCTCAGATCCAATTCCGATCTGTCGAGGCACTAGACAAGGGTGCCCACTCTCACCGATGCTATTTGCTTTAATATTGGAACCACTAGCTTGCAAAATTCGGCAACATCACCACTATTCGGCAATACAGCTCCCAACACGGCCCATACACATCTCCCTTTATGCTGATGATATGATGTTGTATGTAAAAAATCCGGAACAACACCTCAACCCCTTGCTAAGAGAATATATCAAGTTCGGGCAGCACTCGGGTTTGCAGATAAACTGGTCCAAATCCCTAATATTAGCACTGACAGACAGCACGCTCCCCACGACTCTCGACTACCCTCTAGCATGGGCAGACGAGCCAACCAAATATTTGGGGGTATGGTTCCACAGGGACCCCGAGCTGGTCATACGCACTAATTATGGCAGAACTATAGCGTCCCAGGAAGATAAGGTTGCCAGATGGAATAAATTGCCACTATCCTTGGCGGACAGGGTAGCAATAATTAAAATGGTGCTACTGCCTAAGTTCCTCTATTTATTCAATAATATCCCAATAAAACCACCTGCGGAGGTCTTCCGCAACATTTAAAAATGTATGCTTAACTTGATATGGGCGGGAAAACAAGCCAGGCTAGATTTACACACTATGACACTGCCATTCGCACAGGGAGGTTTCAAAGTCCCAGATTTCTATCTATATTACTTATGCGCTCAGGCACAATTCGCGCACTACTGGTACCACGAAATACCCTTCCTAACACATGTGGCGGTGGAAGCAGGGGATGCGGACCCACTTCCGCTGACGAGTATAGTATCACACAAACGGCCTAGGTTGCACGACCATGATATCAACCCAGTCAACACCACCACGGAAGCGTGGAGACTGATGGAGAAGGCTGCAGACTGCTTGCCGCTTTATGCACCTGCCCTTCCGCTAGCGCACCATCCGGCACTCTCAGTCACGCAGGAGCGGGTTGGGATGGACTTGCTGAAATGTGCTGGGATAGATAGAATAGGCGACTTATACAAAGATGGGGTCTTTCAGACGCTAGATGAACTGGTATATATAACGAACCCGACACTATTATTCAGTTTCACCTATTATAGGTTGCAGAGGGCAATGAAAGAGCATTTCCCGAATTACCCAAATGAGCCTAAGACCCTGGCGCCCCTACAGTTAGTTCTCACCACACCCATGGCTTCCCACTTGGTATCGAAACTATACACCAGCATACAGAGCGATATAGGAGGGAACACGGAGAGGGCGAGAGACAAATGGAACGCTGCACTAAACATACAACTCACGGATGACGAGTGGTTAACGACCTGCCTGCTTACAGGCATGCTAACGACCAATGGGAACTTGAGGATTATTCACTACAAGTACCTGCATCAAATGTATTATACCCCAATGAGACTATATAGGTATGGGCTAACAGATGACTCCAGCTGTGTACGATGTAAACAGGAAAATGCAGACTTCATACATTTGGCGTGGAGTTGTCGCCAGGTGGCGGGTTTTTGGGAAGAGGTGATGCAGGCCCTCAATGAAATGCTTGGGATGTCACTGCAGTGTGAGGCCAGGGTATGCTTGTTGGGCAATATTCCGCAGCTGAGAGCACAACGTCGCAAATTCTGTGTGGTGGTGTTGCTGATGGCCAAGAGAAGGGTGTCAATGCATTGGAATAGCAAATTGGGGCCGAAGGTCAAGCACTGGCTGGAGGATTTAACATATTGCCAGGATATGCTGGTCACATACGAGGAAGAGTTGCCAGTCAGTTTAAGGCCCAGAGACTACTGGATGTATTTACGCACCTATTTGTTAGAGCGTGAGTCGGTAGAAACTGTAGATAACCCATAGCATGAGCTAAAGCCAGGATAGTGGAATGTGGTAATGTAATGTCAACTGGCGACGGGAGGGAGGATGCTGTGACACAGTGATGTTTACTTTCAGAGTTATGTGTTCCTTAACAGTTTACAGAGTAAAAAAACAAAATGAAAAAGTAAGATGACTGACATGATTAGCTATATGCATAAGCACTGATCTAAGACTTCAAATGATATTCGCAACAACGCCGCCGGTCCCTTGGATGTCGGCTGATGGGCTGTGTGCATGGCAGAATACTTTGCGAATGATGTAACTACACAGCTGGCCTGATGAGGTTGTAGGCGCAAACATGTATGTTGATGGTATGAACAGTGCAATAAACTTCTTACACCAAAAAAAAATTTTTAAAAAAAAAAGTGCAGTTGGACAACCTGTGAAAGAAGGGGAATAGCTTTTAGCTCTAGGTCTGTGGGACTTTATATTAAGGCAAAAAGGCAGTTGGACACTGCCAGACATGGCCGCTCACCAGTTGCTTTCGAAATTATCCTGCATCTGTCTTACTAGGGGCAGGACGGTGAAGATGTGTCAGTCGACAATATCTGCGACTGAGGAGTCAATCTTGATATCTAGAAGTGAAGTGGTCGTATCACTGCACTTGTACCAATAAATCGGAAATGCTAACACCATTTAAACCTATATGTACTCTTATTTATACATACCTTTAGGGTTAAATGCTTTTGATTTCTCCACCAGCCGGCGTAGAAATATGGATGTATCAGGATAAGTGCCGCGATTGCGATCACCTGTATGATAGAAGATGAGAACAGCCTCATATCTTGTGTTCTCCTAACACATTATTATTGTCAATCACGACAATTATTCTTAACGTAATAGTATAAAATACTCTCCATAGAATGCCAGCTTTACACGGCATCTGTGTGCAGGTTAGTAAGTAGGAGTCCGATTGCGCATCAGTGCTGGGTGATCATTAGTTTTAATTAAAATGACTAATTCACTAGATTGCAGGCAGTTTATTGATCTGTAAAATGGGGTCACTTAATTGGATTTCTCATTTAGTTAAACGCGGTATTGTGTGCCTGCTTCAACGCTAATGACCCACATTGAATACGATTTCTACTTTTCAAAAAAAGCGGCGCCAGAGGGATGGATACACAAACCATACACCATGTATTTGTGGAGCAGCCCCTCGCGCCTAACTGCGACTACATTAACCACACGTTACTGTTAGCTTTATTTACAAGGGCAAACAAGCGTTCTATAACTTGCTCCGCTTGTATGCGCGGTGCTGTGTCAATTTCAGCCTGGTGGTTATAAACTCGTGACAATACCCATTCAGAAAACCGGGTGCCCCGCGGTTTCCAAACAATGTTAAAATTCGGTGTCAAGGTGTACACGAATGCGCATGCAGTGCGACAGATAAAGCTATCAGGATTGACTCCTCGGTCGCAGATAGTGTCGGCGGACACATCTCCACCGCCCTGCCCCTAGTAAGACAGATGCAGGATATCTTCAAAAGCAACAGGTGAGCGGCCATGTCTGGCAGTGTCCAACAACCTTTTTGCCTTAATATAAAGTCCCACACAGCTAGAGCTAAAAGCTATTCCTCTTCTTTCACAGGTTGTCCAACTGTTCTTTAGTACTGATGAAGACCCGCCTCGGTTGTGATAGAATCTGCACCATTGTTTAGGGTCGAAACGTCGACGTTGCAATACTGATCAGTCCACACCTAAGTTTCAATTTCAAGAAGAGAAAAATGTATCTGTTGAAACTATTGCTTTGAATGTTGGACTGTTATATTGTTACTTTTATGTATTTTTTGTATTCATGCATCAACCCACAAACAAGAGCACTTGTCTCTTTTCCACTTGAACCCATATCTGTTACGGATATACTTATGTTATTTATGCCTAGGAAAACCGTTTTAAATGTTTATTCATATTGATGTCAGATTTCCAAAAATATGACAAAATTGGAGACAATCTTAAAAAAGTGGTGTGTGGTTCTTCTTCTGCTTTTTCCTTTTTCCATTGTGTTGTTATTATTGGATGAAAAAGCTAGTCTAATAATATTGTAGAATAAATTGAGAGTTTTACCTACATATGAGGTTTATAAAAGAAATTGCTATACCCAACAGAACCACTGTCTCTATATAAACCCAAAGGGTAGGCAGTGGTAAAGTAGATGGCACTTTACTCTCTATTTCTGGTCAGGGCCGGCTCTAGGCTCATGGTGGCCCTGTGCAGGGAGAGTAGGTGGGGGCCCCGGAAGAGGGGGTCCGGACCCTCATGGACATCGATTCGCCAAAATGTTATGGGTGACAAAAGCGACATGTCACTCCCTTTCACACCCAGTGACATCACAGTGTGGACCTTGGACTTTCGACGGCCTCTTATTTACTGCTTGAGGTGTTATGGAAAGAGCAAGAAATGGAGACAACCGAAAAGTAAACAAAGCTCCATGGGCCCTCTTTAGTTTCTGTTCTTATCTCTCTCTCTTCATAAGCTGAATGTGTGTGGTGTGTGTGTGTGTGTGTGTGTGTGGTTGGGGGAGGGGTAAACGTAGGGGATGGGGGAAGGACTTTGCTAAGGAGACCGGTCACCAAAGGGCAAGGTGGAGGTCAAAAGGCAACACACTGTAGCAGGTACTTCCTCTGGGCACCCCCAAAATGTCATCCATGTCGATCTCTCGCTTCCACTCTCTCCCAATCTCTTTGTCAGGAAACCGGCACTGATCTCGAGAGTAAAGCCTCTTTTCAGACTCTTTAATCATAAATTGCCCTGACGTATACAAGTGTACAGCCGACGCATGCGCAAGTCCGCGAAGGGCAGGCGGTGCAACAGAACAGGTGTTCTAATGCAATTTAGTGGTCGCCCGATATCCTCACCTTTTACCCCCCGTTCCTGCGCTCATGCTTACTGCTCTGCACTTCGACCTGTAGAGTTGTAAATGCAGCGCGTATTCAGTGCAGTCTGGATCAGGTAATGGCAGCAACGCTCCGGGCTCCTGCTATGTCTGGCTCGGGAGAAGCCTCAGACCAAGGTGTGCACTATGTGATTACACGTTTACAGCACAACTGAAGCCGTGCGTGTGTTGCTCGGGGTGATGACATTCACTTACAGACAAACAACAAGACAAATGGCAGAGAAAACAAGAAGAGGTAGTAGTGAGCATACTACAGGCCCACTCTGTTAAACAACTTTAGTGGGGCATTAAAACATGAAAATGGCAACATACGAACAATAACATACAACACGTTCTGCAAGAAAAAGTTACAATGGGATATGCATCGATTTTGACATTCGAAATGCGCCAACAGCGTTGGTTGCGTTGTTGAACCTCGAAAGCATCTTATTATCTGTATACAAACGGGATTCTGTATACACCGAAAAAAATGGGTGGAGTAAAAATAAATCTGGCATTTCACATAAAAACTGCGAAGTTCTGTAGGCAAGATACAGCGTAACTTCTGACGAAAATACCTTGCTGCGTTTAGGCAGCCTCTGACAGAGCACCAGGCTGAAACATCTGCAAATAGCACAGAAAACCCCTGGCACTGAAAAACCATCTCTGGCATTGCTCTAACGTTCTGTGGGACTGGCACCCCAACGACACCGAACAATCACCTTCTGGCCGTATAAGTCAATATTCTGTGTTATGTCAACAGTTTAGGACAATGCATACGGTAACTCTGGAACTACACCCTGCATAAATTCACACTGCCCCTCGTAGTAAACCGACACTGCCCCCTGTTGTGAAGGAACACTGAGCCCTGCACTGCTATGGCCAGTATTTTCTTAAGTGAAATAAAGCCGTCCCAGCAGTAAATCGACACAAGACCACGAGGTGCATTTGAGCTCACATCATCAGTGCACGTGCACTGCCACCAGTAGTGATTTGGCGTGGCTTCCTAAAGAGAGTAGACACACGACTACGCAGTTAAGGGGCAGTGTTCTTGTAGTGACCGTTGCCTACCGTGCATGAGCACTGCTCCCTGCACTGCATTGGTGACAACGCTCCCTGAAAAGAGCGGGCACTGCTCGCTGCAATAAACGGTTCTGCATAAGCACTTCACAGCTAGTAGTGTTCTTCTGCTGCACAATCCCATTGTGTATTAAAACTTAAAAAAGAGGCCACAGAGGGCATGCACACAATAGAGGCAATTGGTAACAAGCATTTGCAATTCAATAGGTTTCGCATTATTAAAGTTTTAGCTATTGGCATTGCTAAAGAATGCAACACCAATAGCTCAAACTTTAATAATGCGATACCTATTGCATTGCAAATGCTTGTTTTTTTATAGCGCGCAGTTTCCCATTGATATTGCATCACCGAGCTTTTCTGTACATGATTTGAAACATGTAATGCAAAAGAGAAAAAATCTAGGGCCATTAGCTCAGATTTCTATAGAAATTTTAAAGGAGGTCTATCTTTGAATACGTTATCCAAGCCTAAATGTTGCTTTTTATTATTATTTTGTTTTCTATTATTCAATTTAGAGTTTCTTGGCAAAATGTATAACACTAAGGGTTTGGTGGCGTTGAGATATCAAACTGTGGATTTACCTACGCTGACAAATAAAGGAAAATGTTTTCATTTTTTTACTGAAAGAGAGGTTAAAAGGGTCGTGGGGTGGGTGGGGGAGCCGAGTATTTCATGCAGAAGGAGCGATAAGGGTCTTCCACCAGGTCCTGTACATGAACACATAGTAGATGCGAGTTTCTAGAAATGCAGATAATGGGTTGGAAAATAGCCAAAGCTTCTTTTGGGGAAAATTAGGACGCAATGCCACACACTGCACGGCGAACTTAACTATAATGCGGCAGTGAATTGGAAAACAATATGAAAAATATTGAGAACATGAGTCAATTATCCAGAGATTTAGAATATTCCTTGCCGTAGCATTCTGGCTATTCCCATCTTTGGTGGAAAGATTTTCAGAGCCACAGATAAAATTTTATTTTGCCAATTTGCCTCTCCCCTCTCGCCTAGCAGCGCCCAAATTTTGGAGTACTCTGGGTGCAACCTGGTGCCCTTTTATAGTGGAATCCTATGAACTAAGATACCTGAACAGTCAATAAATTGTAAAAGGAAATGATTCATCCTCTATTTCAAATATTTGATTTATTGTAGGTTCCCTCGGCTTAATGACAAACACTCCTTTACGTGCCATGGCTTGATACTATGCCAGAGTGTGGAAAGGCTAGAGTTTTGCCCAAGTGTGTGCCAGCGTTATGCAAAGAAAGGGGTTTGTGTGTGGGGGGAGAGGGGGGGGGGGGTCCGGGGGGGGCTACGTATCCCTTGGCTAAGCATTAAAAAAAGGAACCACATCAGTGGAGAGCAGTGTTTCTTGTATAACGGGCAGTGCAAACTTAGCCATGCCTCTCAGCTTTCACAGTATTTAACAGACTTTGAACTATTGCCCACGATCACACAATTCATTCAAGCAGCCGGGGCTCTGGCATTTAGCAGATTCTGGACACTAAAGCAGGATGCATTACCCGGATCACAGTTTAGTCAAGGGGGAGTGTTGGGAATAAATTCCAAGTTTACTGGTTCTAAAGGCAATCTATTTCCCACGAGTAGCTTGGTAGTTCATGGTAAGAGAAAAACAACAACACATGCTCAGTGGCGTCCGGCCCACCACCTACCACCGTCCACCAATTCGTTATCACTAATATGCATCTCACATGGGAGTCACGGAGGGCCATGAAAAGGGTGCGCAGGTCTTTTAACGGGGTCTTTATGGCCGTACAAATGAGCTGTGTCCCCCACCCAATAGAATGTGCATGGCATGTGAAATGTCACCCTCTTATAAACAGAGGTATAAAAAAATTTAAATAAATCTCACTCCTTAAATACGACGGTCCGATTCACATAACTAACTTAAGACAAAATCCTAAACTTACTACTTTTGGTATTCACAGAAGGCATTTAGTAGTAGTAAAGTTAGGATTTTGTCTTAAGTTTGACTAAGACAAACTTAAGACAGACTTAAGACAAACTTAAGACAAACTTAAAACAAAATTCTAATTTTACTAATACTAAATGCCTTCTGTGAATACCAAAAGTAGTAAGTTTAGAATTTTGTCTTAAATTAGTTCTGTGAATCGGGCCCGACGAGTATCTTGTGTGTGAATGCACGTCAAAATAAGTGCATGGAGGTTTGTTTACACGATCCTTGGTAGACGTGATCATAATGAGTGATCACGTGTGTCTGGACATGCAGGTTATATGGCGAAAATATAGGATCCTCATCAGCTAATTCGGACGCTTATCATCGCTTCTCATGTTTAAACCACTCTATCTGTGAGCTTAATCCCAGCGCGAACGTTACAGAGTAACCGTGTTATTTTGGGATTGTTTCACTCAGCATGCACCACACGTGTTGTTTTACAAGGTTATCCAGCTTGCACGATCAAATGGTGCATATGTAGGACACCTGAAGGGTTGTGCTGGGTTGTGTTGGGTGGTGTGTGGGGGCTCTACACAGTGTAAGAGGGCATGTGCCCACACGCAATAGGAGGCACCTGATGCAACAGGTGCTCGGCTGACACAAGTACAGTAAATGCAGTGGTGAAAACTGCTCTAAGTGCCACAGCTGCAAGTGCAGGTTTCCCCACCTTCCCGATGAAGTGTGCTGCGAAGTACTGAAGGGTAGGGCATCTTGTACTACAAGTTGTGTAAGTGCCTGGGGCAGTGCCCTTGTGCCCACTCTTGCAATCACAGTCAAGTTCTCATGATGCAGGTTGGTGTGAGCGATCCTCCTGCAAGAACCCTGACACTTAACAAAACAGGGGAGGTTGCTGTCAGTGCTGGAGGCAGGCATTCTCTGGGGTTTTGGGGGCACGCCTTGGTAATTTTAGGGCCACACCCCTCAATCAATCAATCAATCAATCAGAGTACTTGTAAAGCGCGCTACTTACCCGTGAGGGTCTCAAGGCGCCATGGGGAGGGGGTGCTGCTACTGCTCAAATGTGCAATACATAGAGTGCGTGCAGCTGCTGAAAGTGACTGAGGTAGGAGACTGTTGCTGCACAATCGCCGATAATGCAGGTTGCCTTTGTGGTGAAATTGTGGAACTGTAAATCCCTCTGGTCCTTGCAGTGTAGTTTGTCTTAATTGCTGCATCTGCACCCTGCGAAGGCTACTACTTTACCCTCTCCACCCTTCGGTGGTACCAAAGCGCCCAGACACCATGATTGCCCGCATTGTGTTTCAACAAAGTGCCTACTGCAGTAAGTGCCATTGCGACGTGGTGTCGGCAAAGCATCACAGCAGTTAGTTACAAATATCTCTGTCATCTGCTTTTCCAATATGTTTACTATGTTACTTGCCATGGTACCAGACTTCCATTGTTAGTGTTTCCTATTTGCCTTGATCTTTGGGTCGCTCCCTTCCCATCTAAACTCTATTAAACTCCCTCCTCCCCCGGTCCCGCTTCCGCACCACCTTGTATGAAGTACTCAGAAGTAGCAGCAATGTACAGTGCACTTTAAAAACAACAGTGAAATGAAAGGGGCCTCTCAAGCCTCGGGACAGAGATCTGGCTTTGGGTCAGCTTGAGGGCCACTTTGAATCTCAATCCAAACTTTTTATGTGGTTTCTGTTCCTCCACTACTTGCCTTAGTTACCGTCTTCTTGAAAATTTTGTTTCTATTTGATTTATTATGGAATACGTGTTTTACGTAAAATAATGTTTTGATTTAGCACCTCAAAAATGTAGAGACAAAGATAACGTGATGTAAAACGGGAGAAAAGGATGCCCATCTAGTCACTCCATTGCACAACCAGAAAACCTGGGCTCGCTTAAGGATTTCCTGCTTGACCAAATGGTGTAACCCCAGAGAATTACCTTAATTCGTTATGCCTCCTTTTACTTGACCTGGCCAGACCCAAGAAAAGCCAGCAAAGACACAGGAGGTGGTCATTATGTTGGCGTCTAGCGGTCTGACGTCAAGAGAATAAAAAACAATGGTGGCCAGTCACACCAGTGATTTATCGGAAAGAGGTTGTGCATTTCCTAGGCAGCGCTGAGAGCACCTCGGCCTGCGCCGTGATTATTTACAGCGCTTTTCCGCAGCACTGCCTTAAACTAGCGAGGCAGCCTAAGGCTCGCAAAACAAACTGCTCACGGGCAGCGCTCCAAGAGCAGGATATGATGTCCCCAGCAATGACGTCAGGTTGATAGAGACTGTGCAGCGGGGATTGAAAAGCGCAATAATGAACATTGTAGCCAATGTTCCCTCTTATATTTTTCCTCTGTGTGCATCGGTGCAAGGTCCCTGTGCGCTGCAACCAAGGCTATGTGCGCCACCCAACTGAACATGACAGCGAGTTCTGCGCTCAGCAATATAAATCTATGGCAATTCCCACTCCAAACTTCAGTTTACAACAAGAGCGAAAAAAGGTGCATTACACACATATAGCTCTTTATATTAGGGTCTTGAGACAGTTTTGGAACATAGATTAATACCCTTGGGAGACCTACTGCATTACAAATGCTTGTTTTAAATATGGCATCTGCTTTGGCTCAGGACAGCAGTGTGAAAGGCTGTTTCTTTATCTTTATCTTATCACAGGGTAACTGAAGAAGCATACACCAGAGCAAGTATTTATTAAAAGTAAGTAGTTAAAAACATGAACTGAGAAACAGTCAGTCACACATAACAAGAGCGACAGCGCGTACTATGGATGAAATGTAAACTGCAATAAATAAATAAATGTTGTGTACAATACATGAATTCCTGCAATGTGCCCAAAAATGCTGCTGCTGATATTTTTAAAAAAAAGTTTTATATAGCACAAACTTAGTGTGCTTTACATGAGCACCAGTTGAATTACAGAAATACACATTCATTTTTTTTATATATGGGGGGTCGGGGGAATTAAATGATTTGCCCAGAGTGCACACTTCAGCAACATTTTTCCTTGGAGGCTAACACTGCCTTTGGTTATTATAAAGGCATTTCAGAAGCTTTGCTGGAGGGGGAGCACGAAAAAATTAAATTGATGCAAGCCTGGACTCGAGCTTGGCTCCCCTGTTCTAAAGGCAGAAGCACTGCCATTATTACATACCGTCTTAGCAGATCTGACCAGCCAATTGACACTAACAAAGCAAGCAGAAGCCGTGAGCTCTGTAATGTGCTGCATCTCCAACCCTGACAAGTACCTCGCAACAGGTGTTAGACTAACGCATTTCAGTGTGGTGGTCTGCATCACTGCACTGAGATGCATTGTCGCGCACGATAGCGCCTACTCAGCTTTCCAGCTGGAGCGCTGCTTAAGTACCAGTTACTGGTAATTTGGTTTAAACTGACAACACATTGCTGTAACAGGATTTGGGGTTTGGGGGCTGGTTCAGGCAACTCGCTCTGGCCAGTCAGGGCTGCCTACACTGTGTTTCAGTCACTCTGCGGCTAAAGTCAGTGACGTGACATCGAGACTGAGTCTTGTAACCTAATTTGGCAGTCAACAACCAAGGCCCGGTAAGCTCGCAGATTCAGTTTGTACAGCTGGTAGCTCTCGCAGCACCCATAAGATCATTAGGACAAGCACGGCCGCTGAAGGAGAGTCGCTGTGCAGCCATGAATGCAGTCGGAGTAAGACCGCAAGGGCTGCTCACACAGCTTCCAAGGTTTCAAATTGCTTATTTGTGATATTTTTATAATTTCAGGGTAATTAAGTGACATTCAATGACTATGAGAGACACTTTCTCCCAAGCAAAATTCAAGCTATGAAGATGAGGGAAACATATAAATATCAGAAATGGCACCCATTTGAGCAACTAGAAACTCTAAGGGGCATATTATCAAGACAGGTCAGAAAACTGCCACTAAAGCGGCGATAATGGGCTTGATAATATGCTCTATGGAATTCCAATTGAAGCTCATGTTAGATGTCCTTCACATCTAACATGGGCTTCAATTGGAATTCCATAAAGCATATTATCAAGCCCATTATCGCCGCTTTAGCAGCAGTTTTCTGCCGCTAAAGCTGCGATAATTTTATCACCTGTCTTGATAATATGCCCCTAAGATCTTAAAACTGATGCAAATCACCAAAAATGGAAGGGCACTAACAGGAATGTCATAGCTTTCAAGTTTTCATGTGCGACATTTGCATGGTTTTAATGTACTTATTAATGACATTCAGCTGACACAAGTGACACTTACCTGGCAGTAAAACTAGGCAATGAAGTCCCAATAAAAAGATAAATATCCCAAACTTCTGAGCAATGAGAAGCACCGATTCGAAGTAGCCCGATCCAACCCAGTACATCCTAACTCCACTGACAGCATCAGGTGTTTCAGCATCAGAAACGGTTAGTCCAACCCAGGGTACAAACCCTACACAATTCCAGCAGGTCTGTCCCTGCTCAATGCACTGTGACCCTTTACATCGTTCAGAGCCAGCCCATCCAATTTAAAGCAATTCTAGCCCCATTAACTACAAACAGAACCAGCCTGGTCCTGTCCAGCCCCATTCCCAGCTTGAACATTCCAGCCCTGCGCCGTTCTGTTCAAACGCCATAAATATTCACACAACCCAGCTAGATCATGCCATTCTAGCTACATGTACATCCACCAGAACCAGCCAATAGGGTTGCTAAGAGGGTGTTCTGTTCTTTTACTGGTCTGACCAGTATATTAATGTCCAGGCATAAATCCTGTAAAGCCCTCATATCAGCGTATATTTAAAACTTAAAACATATGAGTAAAGCACTTTAAAATGTGTTCCATAGCTGTTTTTATGGTCCTTGGCTGATATAGTAAACAAATAAAGCAAAGCAGTGTTAAAAATTAATACGGAGTATCTTGTATGACCTCCAGTTTATCATGTATTAGTCTTCGAAGAATTTTAAAAACATAATTTACTGGGAAAGCTGTCGAGGCTACAGGCCTATCCCACTCCACCATGATTCATTCACACACAACTCACCAGTGACAAGTGCTGCTGAGTAACTTAATGCCAGGATGGGAGCCAGGGGGGTCTTCATTGGGCCGAGCGTGGCTGAGGGTACAGGCGGTGCTCTGCAGTGATGATTGCAGCGTGCATAACCTGTCTTGCTTTGGCCTGTAGGGCAATCCCTCACTGCTGCAGGTTCTGACAGCACTTTTCAACGCCTTTTTTCATGCGATCAGCATGGACTTTCAAGGACATTCGGGCAGGAATGGAAAGAGGACAGATGATGGTGCTTTCGAATTGCTCAGCAAGAACAACACATGCGACGCTCTAATCATGTCCAATAGACTGCAGACCCGCCAGTCGGCACCTATGGACCTGGGAATGCTTACATTCTTGTGGCAGCCGCTGGCATGTAACGGAGCGGGGGAAAGAGCCTTTCATTCACATATAAACGAAGCTTGCTGAAGGCAGCAGCTAACTGCTATAGGCCGTGCCTTTTCTGTGCCAGTTGCGGAGTTGAGGGTCAGTGCGTGCACACCCGGAAAACAGGGTAGGTGGTCTCAATTCTGAGCGCCAGTGTCCAAGATCATACTGGCTCAGAAAAGGGCATCTTCCATACCACTGCAGCAAACTGGCACCGGTTCCTCCTCATCTCTGCAGTAGGTTCAGAGAAGCAACACGAGAAGCAGCAGAGACAGGAGCTTGTCTCTTTTAAAACCAGAGAATACTGGAATACTTGTCTTGGCTTCAGCTTCTGCTCTCTGAAGCCACGTCATGATTAGACTCTTTAATAACAGCAGCAGCCCAATCGACACAGTGAACCTTACTCTAGAGTCTGGACTCTCAGCAAGCGCCGCCCGTTGCCTTCGGTCTGAGATTTCTAACGTATCAGCTGCTCTTCTGTCTGGGTCTTCAAATGTGCCGCCACTGCTCATATCACTTCACTTAGAAAGTGACAGTTTTACCACCGTTCAGTTCCGGTGCATCATGTCATTAAGCAAATTGCTTTGAGGAAAAGACACTTGGTGAGCTGCACGCTTTCGCTTTGCAAGAGTGTGTGCGCGGCTGCGCGCTGGTGAAAGGCGGGAGGCCCTATGCGCGCCTGCGCATGTTAGAGGGAACTATGATTGTAGCAAGCAGTTGGATGAAGGGGCCCCTGGAACTCGCTGGGCCCCCCGCACCGCCGGGGCCTTTGTTACGCCCCTGCACGTGCTGAGACAGATGGAGAGAGAGACCGGGGAAGCGCGAGATAGATATCCTAAAAAATAATAGAAGCCGGGAGGCCGCCAAATCCTGCCAGGGGGCCGCCAGTGCCACGAACGGATCCTCGTCGTGGCGGCCCCTGGGGTTTGGCGGCCCTGTGCAGGTGCACAGTTTGCACATGCCTAGGGCCGGCCCTGTTCTGGTAGTGTGGTCCAGCTGTAAGGCTTTATCAGATGACAGTGTTATGCATTTGTTGTACACACTCAGGGCCCGATGTAGGTTGCCAATACCGGTCGGAAACGGCCGAATTCGGCCGTTTCCGACCGGTATTTGGCCTTTTGAGATGTAGGGGACCTTTTTTTGTCCGATTCGATATCTTACCAATTCGGTAAAATTACCGAATTTGAAAAATACCGAATCGGTAAGTTTACCGAGTTTTAAAATTCGGGATGTAGGTGGGACTACTTTCAGTCCCACAGGCCCTTCAGATTCGGTATTTTAACACCCAATCCAATTGGGTGTTAAAATACCGAATCCAGGTGTGCATGCACGTGTGCATGCACACCTATGCCATGTGACAGACAGACTTGCCCTTAGGGCATGTCTGTGTGCCACATGGCACACAAGCCAGTGTTGGGGGCGCTAGAGGGTGTCAAAGTGACACCCCCTGCACCCTTGCAGAAATCGGTAATTACCGATTTGGTAAATACCGATTCGGTAATGCACACCACCTAGAATGCATCCTTCTCAACACCCGCTCGGTCCACAGGCACGCCATTGACCTTTGGAACCTACTAGACACCATCTCTCCTGACGTCGCCTTCCTAACGGAAACATGGATGAACGCTTCCTCCGCCCCTGACATCGCCATCGCTATCCCTGATGACTATAAGATCACACGCAAGGACCGCACCGACCATACAGGAGGTGGAATCGCTATCGTCCATAAGAAAACAATCCGCATCTCAACCAGCTCTGATGCCAACCTCGCCAACTCCGAACACCTTCACTTCCAGATCCACATCGACCCCAAAACCACACTCAGAGGCACCCTCCTCTACAGACCACCTGGACCACGCACAAAATTCAGTGAAGACATCACGGACTTCATCACTCCTCACGCGCTCCCCTCCAAAGACTACATCCTTCTGGGAGACCTCAACTTCCACCTTGAAAAGATCAACGACCGCAACACCGCCACCCTCTTGGACAACCTCGCCAACCTCGGACTTAAACAACTGGTCACTTCCCCCACCCACATCGCAGGTCACACTCTCGACCCCATCTTCACCTCCAGCAACCATGTCTCCTTCAGCCACACTACGGATCTCCTCTGGACTGACCACAGCTGCGTTCACTTCATCTACAACAAGCCGAAACCCATCTACCACCCCCAACCAACTCTGCAAAGAAACTGGAACAAAATCACCACAGAGCAGATCTCCACATCACTCCTTCAATCCTCCCCAGCCCTCTCTTCTAACGCCAACGAAGCCGCCTCCAACCTCACCGTTTGGTTATCCAACACCGCCGACACCTTAGCACCACTGAAAAAACGTCAACACAAACTTGGCTTCAAGAAGGCCTCATGGTTCAACGACGACCTCAAGAAATCCAAGAAACTGTGCCGCTCCCTTGAAGAGGCCTGGAAAAAAGACCCATCCACCAGCAACAAGGACGCCTTCAAAAGCGCCATCCGTACTCATCACCAACTGATCCGAAAAGCCAAGAAAACAGCATTCAAAGATCGACTTGACAACAACGCCCACAACAGCAAGGAACTTTTCAACATCGTCAAGGAATTTTCCAACCCCTCGGCCAACTCCAACGACATCACTCCCTCTCAAGCCCTCTGCGACTCCCTAGCCTCATTCTTCCACAACAAGATTGCTGACATCCACAACAGCTTTGACAACCAACCCGGAAGGCAACCCACCCTACCATCAGCTGACCATCCTCCCCCCGTTAACACCCTTAACGCCTGGAACCCAATCTCCACTGAGGACACCACCCGCCTGATGAATTCCATCCACTCTGGATCCCCCACAGACCCATGCCCCCACCACATCTTCAACAAAGCAGACTCCGTCATAGCTCCGCACCTCCGAGACGTCATCAACTGCTCCTTCAACTCCGCTACCTTCCCAGAAGACTGGAAACACGCTGAACTCACCGCCCTTCTGAAAAAACCAACAGCAGACCCCACCGAACTCAAAAACTACCGCCCCATCTCACTTCTTCCTTTCCCGGCCAAAGTCATCGAGAAAGCTGTCAACAACCAGCTCTCCGCCTTCCTCGAAGCCAACAAATCACTCGACCCCTCACAATCCGGCTTCCGAGCCAAACACAGCACTGAGACCGCACTCATCGCAGCAACAGACGACATTCGAACTCTACTGGACAATGGAGACACAGTCGCCCTCATCCTCCTCGACCTCTCTGCAGCCTTCGACACAGTCTGCCACAGCACCCTTTTACAACGCCTCAGAAACATCGGTATCCAAGGAAAGGCACTGGAATGGATCACCTCGTTCCTCACCGGAAGAACCCAGAGAGTCCGCCTCCCACCATTCAAGTCCGAGGCCTCTGAAATCATCTGCGGCGTACCACAAGGATCCTCACTCAGTCCCACCCTCTTCAACGTATACATGAGCCCCCTCGCGGCCATCGCCCGCCAACACAACCTCAACATCATCTCTTACGCGGATGACACTCAACTGATCCTATCTCTCACCAAGGACCCCAGCACCGCCAAAACTAACCTACACGAAGGAATGAAAGAAGTCACCGAATGGATGAAAGAAAGCCGTCTGAAACTGAACTCAGACAAAACAGAGGTCCTCATCTTAGGTAAATCCCCCTCTGCATGGGACGACTCCTGGTGGCCGGAAGCCCTCGGAAAAGCACCCATCCCGACAGACCACGCACGGAACCTTGGCGTCATCCTGGATTCTTCACTCTCAATGAACAGACAAGTCAACGCCGTATCCTCTTCCTGCTTTAACATTCTTCGCATGCTCAGAAAAACATTTCGCTGGATCCCCTCCGAATCAAGGAAAACAGTCACCCACGCGCTAGTCACGAGCCGACTGGACTACGGAAACACCCTCTACGCAGGTACCACCGCTAAACTCCAGAAGAAATTACAACGAATCCAAAACGCCTCAGCCAGGCTCATATTAGACATCCCACGCAACGAACACATCTCTGGTCACCTTAAAGACCTCCACTGGCTACCCGTCAATAAGAGGATTACTTTCCGACTGCTTACCCACGCACACAAATCACTCTACGACATCGGACCAGATTGCCTCAACTCTCGACTGTCCTTCTACACCCCCTCCCGCCAACTGCGCTCTTCCAGCCAAGCCTTCGCCACTGTACCTCGCATCAACAAGACCACCATGGGAGGCAGATCCTTCTCATACCTGGCTGCCAAAACATGGAACTCACTCCCCGCTTACCTTCGCCTCACCCAGAATCACCTAGCGTTCAGAAAGCAGCTTAAAACGTGGATATTTGACAAATAATCCACCTCCCCTTCCTAAGCGCCTTGAAACCCTCTGGGTATGTAGTGCGCTATATAAGTGTTATGACTTGACTTGACTTGACATTGATTCCTATGGGCTTCAAGGCCCATAGGAATCAATGGGGGATACCGATTCGGTGTTTACAGAATCGGTAAACACCGAATCTTACAGATTCGGTATTTACCGATTCTGAAATACCCACATCTCCCCCCCCCTCCAATTTACCACTTCTGAAATACCGAATCGGTATGATTCGGTATTTAAGAAGTGGTAAATTGGAGTTTACCTACATCGGGCCCTCAGTCAGAAAATTAATTCATGCACTCAAAGACTGAACTTCAGACCAACTGTTTTTGAATCAAAATATTCTTTTAGGTATTTTATTTCTTAGAACCAAGCAAGCCTGCCACAGGTAAGTGATAAATAATTTGCAGTAAATATACAGGTGTAATACAGTTTGGATTGTAATTTATATGCACTTTGTTTTAACTTACAGTATTGTTACTGAGAAATGCAATGCTTTGTAAATACAGTACATATATGTTGAATGGGCTTTTTAGTAAAATTACAGGTAAGTTACTTTTGAGATTACTTTTCTTACACTGTGTAATATACCTGGATACTACACTGGGACATTTCCTGTAAACAGGTATGTAAAACCGTTTTTGTTAGTTAGGGCAATTTTAAAGAATTTCTTTAGGTTTCTAACTCCAAACTTTTCATGGAAAAACAGTCAATGTTATCCTATGGGGGAAAATAGTGTTAACGGTTCAAAGGTAAGAACTTTGTTGTTGGAGGTGGTATTCTGGAGTTAGACTCAGGGGACCCCCAGGGTCAAGGATGCACTCTTGTTACACCCTCAGCGGCACTAGGGCGGCCGGGTGCAGACTGCTGAGGCCCAATGTTATCCAATGGGGGATAGGAGGCATCCAGTTGGTGGCTGCTGACGAGCAGATCACTTAGTTGTGGGAGCAAAGCTCCTGGACTTAAGCTCAGGGCAAATGGGAGTTTGGTCCAGCACAAAAGATACACCCTCAGCGCCACTGGGGCGGCTGGGGTGCAGAGTGCTGTTTTGGCATTGGAAGCCATGGAGCTTTCAATGGGGAGTCTCCAGTTTGCAAAAGCACTGCAGGCTCGGGACAAAGGTCTTCTGGGTGCAACCACCACTTTGAGAGGTAAGTTGGGGATATTGGGGGTTGGCTAGGCACCGTAGGTTGGGCCACCCAAGGCCATGGGGCGTCCGGTGCAGCAGTGCCTTTTAGGGTCGGATCTTCTTACCAGCTGCTGGTCGCAGTTGGGGGGACCTTCTAGATTTAGGCTGCAGGCGTCAGCTGGAGACTTGAGGCAGGTCAAGGGTTGCCAGATCTTGGGCAGGATTGCTGGGAAGACCTCCTCATGGTGTTGGCGCACTTGAGCTGGGGCTGTGGACCGTGGGTGCAGAATGGTACGGATTTGTGGTTTCCAGCCGGGGTCAGAGGTTGTTGATGAACAAATCCATTGTTCAAGGGAGACACAGTTTTTGTGGTTGAAGCCAGGCAGGTCCTCCGGGGTTTTCTAGGTTGTAGGCTGCAGGACACACCGGGATTTCGCAGGAGCAGGTTCGAGGTGGAGACAGGCCGGTAGGGGTGGGGGCAAGTCAGTGGGTGACTTCCTTTTGTTAGTTTCGACACAACTGTTTGGCCTTCTTCTTCTCCTGTAGTTGGTTCTTGTCTGAGGAAGCAAGGTTCAGGGGTGCCCCTAAATACTAGATTTAGGGGTGTTACAGGTAGGTAAAAGGTTGGGGCCAATGGGTCCCTTCCCTGGGGTGGGTATACCCCCTATTATACCACCCTCCAGTGGGAGGGGGGCATAAGCCTCACCCTGGTTGGCTGGGTCTCCCCACCTGCAAGATGGCGGGGACTGATAGTTGTGCTTCACCTCACCTCCCCCATCTGAGGGGTGGAGTTGGGAGAGGTAGGTACACCTCTCTTCCTCCCTTGTTTTTCCCACCTGTCTCCCTCCCAAAGTGGGGGTAAGAACCAGTGGGGACCATTTGCTGAAAGCAGCAACTGGCCTAGGGAAGCTCACAAAGGCAGCAAGCCTTTGAAGCTTCCCCTTCGTGGACCCTGCCCATCCTGGAGGAAGAGGCTTGGCACCTTGTCCCAGGATGTGCATTGTTTCAGGCCCCTAAGAGCAGCAGGCTCTCAACCCAGGGGTCCGGAAACATGTCTGGTGGCGTCAGCTGGGGAACATCCACTCAGCATGGACACTAGTGGTAGGTCGTTTTTTAGGGGGCATCTCTAAGATGCCCTTGTGCGTATTTTTCATTAAATCCCACACTGACATCAGTTTATGGGAGCCATTATGGTGCTGTGGAGTTTGTAATGACAAACTCCCAGCACCATGCCTACCTCTGTAAATTCTAGTTTAGCTAGGGCAAAGCCCAGCTAACCCACAGCGGTTACCCACAGTGTGAGCAACCCCACCATGACCAATATGGTCAGTGGGCCTAACTTGCTATTTCGCAAGGGGTTAGGCCACCATTCCAAGGACAGTGCTGCCATGGAGGCTAACACCATGCAGAGGTTAGTGACAGCTGTCAGTGTCCAGAACCACATGTTTAGACCTTCACTGGTAGGTGAAGTTGCTAACTTACAGGGTTCTTTGGGTGCTAGTTTTAGCGTAGGGGGTCACTACCGTTGGTAGTGGACACCCTTTTTCCACCCTCTGCTCTGCCAGCTGAGGAACCACCACCTCAGGCTGGACAGTTGCCTGACTAGTCAGGTCTTTTTGTTGGCTAGGGGGGGCTTCACCAGTGCCAATTTTGGAGTTCTCCCTTACTGGAATAGAATCTCTTTGGCCCACTGGAACTGTGGCTAACAGTTGTCCACCTTTCCTACCTGTTTTATTTATTTTTCTTTTGGGGCTTAGCTGTACCAACTACAGGTTGAGCCACCACAGGTTTCTTGGGTGAGGTCTGGCATTGGACTAGTACCTCTCTTTGGCCCAGACCAACATCTGGGTGGTCATTCCCAAAGAGACAATCAAGGGTGAGGTCTCAACTGACTTCCACCTTTCTCAATCTAAGGGACCCAGCTATTTCTAGGAGCACTACAGCCACCGGCCTAGCAGTGACACCCCCCGGGACAGCCCTTACTCCTTTTGTTTCCCCTGGGACATACTGGTTTGAGAGAACCAACCTGTCATGCACCACAGTGTGACTGGCACAGGTATCTCTCCGGGCAGTGGCTGGGATTCCATTCACCAGTAGGTGGTGGAAGTGTGTACTCCCCCCTGGAATCTGAAAATCACCTTTTGGGTCCAGTTTCCAGTTGAAGGCTAAGAGGACTTCCTCATCTGAGGAATCAGCCTCCAAAGCTACACTGGCAACCCCTGGAGCTACACTAGGGGTTGTAATGTTTTTAGGACAGCTAGTGTTCTTGGTGTGGTATCCTGTCTTTTGACAGTTGTGACACCATACCTTGTTGGAATACCAACTCTTACCTTGGTAACCAGTTTTGTTTAGTGAGGTGTCTTTGGGCCCATCCTCCTGGACAGGTTTTTGGGGGGCACCCTGGGACTCCTTACGTTTATCTTTAAGAAGCTCAGTGTCTTTCCTCTGGGGAGGTTTTGTAAACCCTTTCTTTTGGTCACCCCCAGTGGATGTCCTCGTTACCCTTGTCTTATCCCAATGGTCCACCTTCTTTCCCAATTCTTTGGGAGGAATTGGACCTAGGTCTACCAGATACTGATGAAACTTTTCATCAATGCAATTACTTAATATGTAATCCTTCATGAACAAATTATAAAGACCGTCATAATCTTGCACTTCACTTTCAGCCAACTAGCCATCTATTGTCTTAACTGAGTAGTCTGCAAATTCCAGCCAGGGATGACTCTGGGTTTTCTGAGCCCCCCTGAATCTCATTCTTTACTGCTCAGTTGTGAGTACAAATCTCTCAATCAGAGTTTTCTTCATGAGGTCATAAGACCCAGCATCTTCCCCACTAAGGGTCAGAAGTCTGTCTCTGCACTTACCAGAGAACAGGTTCCAAAGGAGTGCACCCCAGTGAGTTTTCTTTACCCTTCTGGCTTCACAAGATCTCTCAAAGGCTGTGAAACGCTTGGAGATATCATCAGCCTCTTCAAATTTAGGGACAATCCATTTGGGGATTTGGGGATCAGAGGATCCTTCTTTTTCTATATTTTTTTAATTGCTGCCACAATTGATGGGTCCTAGGCCCATCTCTGCTCTTTCTTTTTCTAGACCCCGGAGTCTGGTCTCTAGGTCTAATCTCTTGGTCAACATGGCTAGCAGGATGTCCTCCTCATTGAGGCTGTCCTCAATGTCTTCAGTAGTACCTGATCCACATGTGTGGGTTCTAGCTAATGAGACATTTATTCTTGGAGTCAGGGGCACTTGGGCCCTTTTCTCCATATGAAGTTGGGGAGGAAGGCTAACATCCTCATCCCCTCCATCTTCTTCCTCATCTTCACCATTTTCAGATGGGTGGTCCTTATCTTACCCAGCCAACAGCTCCTGTAGCTTTTGTTTGGTGCGATGGGAACCTATGGTTATGCTTTTAATTTTACATAGGGACCTTACCTCCTTGAAAGACAAGTGAAGGTAAGGGGTGAGGTCAAGCTCCTCAACTTGGTCCTCTATGTCATTGTGGTTATCTTCACTAACAGCTGGGCTCTTATTAAGAGACATAGTTTAAATAAAGTTCTAACCCCTCGTATCCATAGCTAAAGTGACCTTTTATTTTTCTAACATTCCAAAGGGACTTAACCAAGGCCCTAACAAGACTTTTAGTAATTTTGCAAAAATGCCAATTGGAAAAAATCAGAATTCTAAAGAGAATTTAAGAGTTCTGTTGTGTAATCAGGTGGTAACCAAGTAGGCCAGCAAATGCAAAGTTGTATATCCCACCGCTGATCCACCAATGTAGGAACTTGGCTCTGTATATATTATTCCGAAGTGAGATATAGTGTGCACAGAGTCCAGTGGAACCCCAAAGGTAGGCAGAGGTAAAGCTAGATAGCACCTTACTCTCTATTTGTGGTAGTGTGGTCGAGCAGTAAGGCATTATCAGGGGACAGTATTAAGCATTTGTTGTACACATTCAGTCAGCAAACAAATTCACACACTCAAAGACTGAACTTCAGACCAATTGTTTTTGTATAAAAATAATAATTTAGTAATTTTATTTCCTAGAACCAAGCAAGCCTGGCACAGGTAAGTGATAAATACTTTGCAGTGAATACACAGTTGTAATACAGTTTGGATTGTAATTATATATGCACTTTGTTTTGGCTTACAGCGTTGTTGCTAAGAAATTCAATGCTTTGTAAATACAGTACATATACGTTGATTGGGCTTTTTGAGAGTACTTTTCTTCCACAGTGTAGTATACCTGGATACTACACTAGAACATTTCCTGTAAGCAGGTAACTAAAATCATTTTTGTTAGTACAATTTTTAAAAAAATCTTTAGGTTTTCCAACTCCAAGCGTAGAAACTTTTCATAGAAAAACAGTCAATGTTATCCTATGGGGTAAAATAGTGTTAAAGGTTCAAAGGTAAGTACTTTTTTGTGGGAGTTGGTATTCTGGGATTAGACTGAGAGGTCCCCCAGGGTCAAGGATGCACTCTTGTTACACCCTCAGCAGCACTAGGGCAGAGTGCTGAGGCCCAATGCTATCCAATGGGGGATAGGAGGCCTCCGGTTGGTGGCTGCTGGCGAGCAGCCTACTGGGTTGTGGGAGCAAAGCTCCTGGACATACGCTCAGGGCAAATGGGGGTTTAGTCCGGCACAAAACATGCACCCTCAGCTGCACTTGGGCGGCCAGGAGCAGAATGCTGTTTTTGCGTCAGACGACCTGTAGCTTTCAATGGGGAGTCTCCTGTTTGCAAAAGCACTGCAGGCTTGGGGACGAAGGTCTTCTGGGTGTGACCACCACTTCGAGAGGTAAGTTGGGATGTTGGGGGTTGGCTAGACACCTTCAGTTGGGCCACCCAAGGCCATGGGGTGTCGTGTGCAGGGGTGCCTTTTAGGGTCGGATCTTCTTACCAGCTCCTGGTCGCGGTTGGGGGAACCTTCCGGATTTAAGCTGCAGCCATTGGCTGGAGACTTGAGGTAGTGGAAGGGTTGCCAGATCGCGGGTCAGGATTGCTGATGAGACCTCCTCATGGTGTTTGCCCACTCGAGCTAGGGCCGTGGACTGCGGGTGCAGAGTGGTGCGAATTTGCTGTTTACGGCCCGGACCAGAGGTTGTTGATGAACAAATCCGGTGTTCATGCGAGACACAGTCTTTGTGCTTGAAGGCAGGCAGGTCCTCTGGAGTTTTTAAGGTTGCTGGCTGCAGTACACATCGGGATTTCACAGGAGCAGGTTCGAGGTGGAGACAGGCCGGTAGGGCTTGGGCCAAGTCAGTGGGCCTCTTCCTTTTGTTAGCTTTGGCACGGCTGTTCGCTCCATCTTCTTCTCTTGTATTTGGTTCTTGTCTGAGGAAGCAAGGATCATGGGTACCCCTAAATATTTGATTTAGGGGTGTTACAGGTAGGTAAAAGGTTGGGACCAATGGGTCCCATCCCTGGGAAGGGTATACCCCCTATTATTCCACCCTCCAGTGGCAGGGAGGCATAAACCTCACCCTGGTTGGCTGGGTCCCCCCATCTGCAAGATGGCGGGGACTGAGAGTTGTGCTTCACCTCACCTCCCCCATCTAAGGGGTCGGGTTGGGAGAGGTGGGCACACCTTTCTTCCTCACTTATTTTTCCCGCTGGTTCTCCCACCCAAAGTGGGGGTCAGAACCAGTGGGGACCAGTTGCTGAAAGCAGCGAGTGGCCTGGGGAAGCTCACAAAGTCGGCAAGCCTTTGAAGATTCCCCTTCATGGACCCTGCCCATCCTGAGGGAGGAGGCATGGCATCTTGTCCCAGAATGTATACTGTTTCAGGCCCCAGAGAGCAGCAGGCTCTCGACCTAGGGGTCCAGAAACATGTCTGGTGGTGGCAGCTTGGGAGCAGCCACTCAGCCTGGACACTAGTGTTAGGTCATTTTTGTAGGGGGCACTCTAGGATGCACTCTATTTTCATTTTTTATTAAATCCCACTCTGTCATCAGTGTGGGTTTAATGTGCTGAAAAGTTCGATTCCAAACTTCTCAGTTTGTGGTAGCCATTATGGTGCTGTGGAGTTCGTAATGACAAACTCCAAGCACCATATACTCGCAATGGCAGTGTTAGATCTGGAACCTTTGGCGTGGGTCTCCCTTCCATTTTTTGCTGTTGCCTCCTGTGTGTTTGCTATGTTTTTGCTGGCCTAGATTCTTTGGGCATTTTGCCACTGCTATTCACTGCCAAAGTGCAAGTGCTCCCTTTTGTAAATTGTTGTAATGGATTAGTGACACCATGATTGGCTTATTTGCTCCTGACGAGAGGCCTAGCACTTATTTTTTTTTATTACAAATTAAGTACTGCACATTTGCTACCTCTTAAGGCCTGCTCCCCTGCAGGTCTACCACTGGTGCAGGCAGGCACCACATGCTAGTCCACGCCCTGCCTGCATGTACACCAACCTCAATGACAACTCTCCACCCAACACGAAAGGGCCCAACCCCAAGATGCTTTGAAAAAGTTCTTCCTAAGGCAATCGCACCACATACACACATTTCAAATTCATAAAACACACAGAAGGTATACCACGTTACCAGCACAACAAGGTATAATGATCTCTCAGCACACCTTATCAAAACCCTGTCCGTGTGCACCCAAAGTCAGACGGTGGGGCACCTCTGTACAGAGACAAAAGCTGTGGTGTCACACTCTAAATGTTGCTAAACTTGTGTGTCAATGCACATTCCAGACAGCCCACATGACATTACCACAGGTTGTTCAGTTTTGTAACATATTGTTGCAGGGATTCTGCTCAGACACAGAACTGTGCACAAAGACTCAGGACCTCAGTGAATTAGGGTGTGCCAAAAACTCACCTTAGTACCCCAAATCCCCTACCAGACTAGCATCAGTGTCTCATTAGTTCTTTGTCCTATAGCAAAGTTACCAATGATTAGACAAAACAAAACAGACTTAGGATACCTCAGGTAAGGTGGGAAACATGAGCACTCTTTCATTATACTCTCACACTAGTCCAGAACAGGGAGTAAAGAGAGACACGAGCAAGTTTTAAATGTTTATTATAACGCCGTGTTCTCAGGTGCAGCATCTTGGCTAATACAAGCAGACATATGATAAGAAATAAGATTGTCAGCATAGTTACTATTCCATAAAATACAAAGGGATAAAGCATCTTATAATGCTAAATGGAAACAGGTTAAATATATACCTATATTTCACCCTCCCTTGCTAGTAGGTTATTTTATAACTAAAGAAGGTCTCTTAGGCTTGCATAGGCGACCTCATTCCTCAGATATTAGCAGGAGTGAATCACATCAAGTTCTGCACAAGCTCTCAGCATATTAATGTTCTCCAAGTGTGTTCAATCATGCCTACACAGTGTAATATTAAAGGCGCCAGTATCTGAGCTGTCCACAGCTGCATATAAGTTATGTCTAGAACGTGCGCTGATCAGTTCGAACAAGAGCAACAGTGTTGATATAACCTTGAAGGCCTCGGCACTCACTGTTCAGACTAAGCTTACAAAGCAAATCTAGCAATGTAGAAAAACAAGTTAGTCTCATGTAAAGCAAAACTCTCAGTCTAACTCGAAACAATATCTGATGTGTGTGCCGTGTGCAAAAGAAAGCAAAAGGTAACATGTTGTTTAAACTTTTAATAAGCTCATGCTAACTTAACACTGTATAAATGCAAGGCTCAGCCCCACTACAATATATGTAGTGCTTACTATTGCTTTGTGGACTCTGAAGCTCTCTCTTACATGGGTAACATGGTACAGTGTGTAGTGTGTGGTTGGAAGTGTGTTGTCTGTTTTGATCCTAAAAGGGAAGCTTTTCCGCGTTGTGAGTGAAGAACTTCAAGGTGCGTGATGGTGTTATGAATTGCAGTGCTTAGCAGTGTGAGGGGTGAAGGTCTGTGACAGGCCCATAGTGTATGGTTTTCTGTAAGGTGGCAGCTTGGACAGCTTTGCAGGCCCCTTAGGATCAGAGTCCACTTGGCTGGTTACTGCACTGCTTGCCCATTCTTAGATTTCTAGTTTAAAGTTCATGGTTCTGAGCAGGCATTGGCCGGAGCGAGAGATGGAGGGGGAGGGGGCTGTTGGGGTTGACATTGTTATTATCAGCCCATATATGACTGTCATTATGAGATGCCCTGAAGTGGTCATAATATTCAGCTGCAGTGAGGCGCTAAGCAACTGCGTACAGCCCCACGCCAGGTCTGTGTGGAGGGGAGACTTTCCAAAATAGAAACTTTTGGAAGTGGGCTTGCTTCATATTTTAATTCTGGGGTCAGAGGTCGCCTTGACTGCCAATTCAGACACTAAGACAGGCATTGAACAGACGAGGTTGGAGAGCTGCAGTGTACCTTTGTGCAGGGCTTTAAGTGGGCCGGGTCTCAACGGTGCTGAGCATCGGCAGCTTTTTAAAGGGGGCCTCGAAACGGGCTCTGTTTTGTGCCCTGGCACAGACAGTCTGTTTTTTCCAGACTGCGGTAACAGCAGGTACATGGATGTGAGCGTGCTCACACTTCTCACAAGCATTGTACGCGAAGGGAAATCCTTTAAAGATAGTCATTTTCTCTCTGGATTTCCCTTCTCTTTTTGAAACTCGGGTGCAGCAACAATGTGTGGTGTCACCAGGGCTTTAAGTGGAAGCTTTTTCAATATTATATACAAGCCATATTTTCTGCTTATTTATCTGATGCAACTGACAACCATTGACAAAGCCAATAGTCCTGACTTGTTGTAGGTATGATGTAACTGGTTGTATCAAGATTCAAGATTGTTTATTGTTTCAGTTAGTTAAAACCACTACAATACAATTTGTATAATAAAACTACAGTAAAAGTATTTTGTCTATAAAACCTAAAAAGTCGTAAAAGAATCTTTTGACAGTTATTAACACTCAGTTTTGCATGGAGATGTTGTAATTCAATTAGTAAGTCTCTTAATAAAATACACATATTTTCTAGATGCATTATTAATAAGTCTTTACAAGAGTGAATATTTCTCTAAATGTTCTTGCCTTATTCACCATTGTATCCCAGAAGCGAGTGCAATCTCAGGGACGGTCAGTCTTGTTTGATATTAACGAGCAATGCTCCACAATCATTTCCCCTTTTTTTTTTAATTATTTTAATGCTTGCATATGTACGGAAAGGAACTTTGCTAGTTTACAGTTCAGTGTAACGTCTATTGGGTCCAAAGCCACTATAATTGCAGATCTGCAAGTCCTTATACCTCTGGTGTACATCGCTTGTTTTAATAAAGAGATTTGGAGCATATGCAGACTAGGTGGACAAAATCTTCTTTACTACTTCCACATAGTCTACAATCTTTCAGCCCTTTGTGAACCCATTTTGGCTGATCGGCAGTAGACGGCAGATTGCCTAATCGCAAAGCCATTAGTTGCAACTTTTTGTAGACCGAGAACGAGATGTTTAGGTATGGCGCTGGGGTAAGTGTTTTATAATTAGTTATTACCATCCAGGCGTGTTTTCTCTTACTGAAGATGTTTTTATCGACTAACAAGGAATGAAAGTTAGCTGATTTATTTATGGCTTGCTTAACCCCTTAGCTGCGGCGGCTATTCCGCCGCAGCGCTAAGGGGGAGGCGGGGCCGCGCGGCGCTCCCGTACTAATGACGGAACCGCTCCGTCACGGCCTTCGGGTGGGCTGTACTTGTGACGGAAAACTTTTATTGCAACATTCAGAAAGTACAAGTATGGGCCTACAACCGCTGGGGCCAGCCGCTAGTCATAGTTGGAACCAAACCTATAACAGCATAACACAGCTCATCAGCCAACATCCCTGAGGTCCGGCAGCGAAACAGAATTAAACTTGTACTGGAGCGCAGGAGTAGGTCACAGGATATATTAAAGGTTTGATTTTTTTGTTTTTATGATATATATTTTCAGTAAAGAGTCGAGAGTGGCATTACAAATACAGGTGTCACACATAAGATACAGTACAATAGTTGGTGGGGGAAGGTAGCTTCGCAAACCATCAATTATGGGGAGACATGCGACGTCATCATAATTACGCAGTAGTAACGCATACGAAAAAGGATAAGCAACTTGTAGGCGATATAAAGCGAGTACCATCCACAAGTCCCACCCATCGAGATACAGAAGAATGAAATCCTGTGTAGACACCAGGAGGGTAAAGAAATCAGTGAGGATAAACAGCCCACCTCCCGAAGAGAGAAAAAGGAAAGAAAAAAGGAGCCATAGAACAAAACAAAGGCAAAATAATAAACCCCCCCTAGTCCCCCACCCTGCACCCCTGCAATAGCTATGGCCTACCCCACTAACAGCGTGCCTGTCACCCAGAAACTTACCCTAAAAGAAAGAAAGAAAGTCAGTGGAGGAGGAGAATAAAAACACACTCCCGGTCTCCCTTACCCCCCGTCATAAGCGACCTCCCCATAATATATCCAATACAGTATGAGGCAAAGTACGGAATCCAACCGGGGGAGGACATTAAAACCACCCAACTCCCGTTACGTTATAGGACACAATCCCGGCATCAGATCAAGATATTCTATCAAGCCCTAACAATCAGATTCAACCCTGGCCAGTACGATTCTTTATAAGAGCCCTTATAAAGGGAGAAGTGTGGCTCAATGCTTAGAGCGGCAGACCTTGATGCAGAACGCTGGCCAGGGACCAGGGTTCGATTCCCGCCTCGGCGGGTTTCGGGCTTAAATTCCTCTGACCGGATATTCTCGCCTCAGTGCCGATTCTAAGCATGGGTCCCACGCTGCAACTCTGGGCAATAGCTTGCTTAGTCTCCACAAAGGCCCCCTGATACACAGGGGATGCCTGGTTTCACCATGGGATGCCCAGGAGTGGACACCCCACAAGGAAAAGCCAGGAGGGGTTCCCTTGTGGTAGGAGTACAAGCGCCGGGATGCCTCCGGGTCACTGTTCGCGCTATACAAATACGCCACATTTACATTTACATTTACATAATCCAGACCACAATCACAATGGGGGAATTGAAGCGTTCATAGAAGTTCAAGTCAAAGGAATCAGATCGAAAATAGGATAAAAGTTCACAATATCTACAAAGTAGGCAAAGAAAGGTGAAAAAGGATGGCAAATCTCTCCGATAGTCACTGAGGAACTTGTTGTGGCACTTGAGACTGTCCATGGCGATATTCTGCAGGATAGGGTTCGAGCAGGGAAAGCTGATGATGATCACAGGCGTGCTATCTGTTACGCGAGAGTCAACAAAGCATATGAAATCAGGCTTCCGCACAGGGACCTCAAATTCAAGCGTACAATACTCCACGGGTACCACAGCTTGCTGAAAACGTGTTGAGGCGTTGTCGTCTGGTCTCAGACAGATATTGTCCACTGTTACAGACAGTTTCTGGAGCGATGGTGTGCCGTCCGCCCCCTCCATCCCCTCTCATGAAGCAACAAAGCAGGACCTGAACCCCGGAGGTCGACTACTCCGAGGTACCAGGCACACACGGAGCCGATGACAACAGTGGGCGCTCTCCGCCTTGCAATATTAACACCGTCACCGCTAGCGGGGGCCAAGCCCGACCACCAGGGTAACGGAGTCTCCGGGCGTCGTACCCCCGACCACAGCAACCGGTGCGTCACTCTGTTGCGTCCTCGATGTAAACAGTTCACAGAGTAGCCAATCAGAGAAATAATTGTATCCCAGTCCGGGAGACAGGACGCAGCTCAGGTCCCGCAGCCGATGTTGATCAACTCTAACCCGGATGGGCTAGAAATCGAGGCCCCGGCTTCCACACTGAGTTAGGCCGAGAATGGAACACGGCATATCTTCGTGACCCGAGAAGCTTGAAGTTTTGGGATTGCACCTTAAGAATCAGGAACGCCTCATGTGCACGGGAGTCCGGTGCGAGGTCAGGATAGATTGCAGGATATACGAGCTGCTGGCGGAGGTCGGCAGAGCCTGGAGCTTATGCGGCCATCTTGCTTGGTAGCGTAGCTCCTCCCCCCCCACGCCCGCTCTTTAGAACGTCAGCGCAGGTGCAAAATTCATGCCGCGCAGGCGCGGCGAGCGGGCCGTGATGGAACCGTTCTGTCACCAGCACAGCCCACCCGAGGCTCGTGATGGAACAATTCCGTCACGAGCACACAAAGGGTTAAAGGATGAGTAGGGCAAATTGGCAGTATCATATATCTGGATGCAATGACAAAAACAGCAAAATACAAGTTGGGTGGCTCACTATGCTAAGCACAGGTTTTTAGCATAAGTGTTTTAAGCCACGCCCTTAATTACACTGACCACGCCCCTTTGAGAGATCCCCCAGTTTTTTCAGCCCACTTTAAACCCTGCCTTTGTGTGAGGTGGTTTCAAGTTAGTAAACCCCAGTGAGGTGGGGTAAACTATCCATACCTCCTAACGGAGGTGATGACGGGCGGACTGCTCAGTGGGAGGCGTTACTATTTAGAATTAGTTCCACGTAGTCTAGCCACGCCCCTATTCTAAGACTAAAGCGGAAGTGGTGAGATTTACAGACCAGGCCTATAGGAAGCGAGGAGAAGAGGAAACGATATCGCTTCCGGCCTTCTCTGAATGGTGCTCTCACACCAGCCTATCTCTGGCCACTTCCGGACTCTTTATCGGGGCCTCACGTCGTTTCTTCTGCGCCTCAATTCTTTCTCTGCATCGTCCTGACTCTGTGCGTGTTTACAGAGCTGCAATTATTGATGAAAAATCAAAGGAAGTTGTTTTGACAATAATGAAGCTCATCTTTTTCCTCGAGCTGAAGATGGGCTGGAGGAGACATCAGGGTCATTTACACCAGGACAGGTCGTTTAGGCTCTCGTTTTTCACAGGGTTCTACATGTTTACAACCATGTCAAAAGCGTCACACTAGGTCACCTTGCACTTTTGTTCACTTTTCTTTCTTTTCTTTTTTTCCGTGGTTCATATAGTACCTTTCACATCACATTTTTGTAAAGCCGCATGTCTGGTCATAGCATGCATGAATGTAAAATAATTAATACTTCCCTGCTCATTGAACTTATGTTATATTAAGATTGTCTGTGTTAAATTTTAGATACTACCCCTGAAGAAGGGCTCACGGGCCAAAAATGCATTGGGCACAAGCAAGAAATGGATTACCTGCATTGTATTGAACTGTATGTTCAGTGTTGATAACAGTTTTAATGACTTTTTCATTCAGCAACAATTTGTGTAATATACTCCATGTATTTTGTTAAGTCAATGAATGATGTGTATATATTGGAATAAAAAACAGAGGTTTAACGTTGTAGTAGGAGCACAGGCACCACAGATACAGTGCACAGAGGTCAGTATTGTACTCGAAGGGAGGTGCGCATTAAGTAGACATCATTGACAGTATGTCAGCCTCGGTTGCACGCTGAATTAAACAGATTACCACGTTAGTCACAAACCAAAGAAAAGGGAGTGATCCACCTTTTCACATTATTGTCATTTTCACCAGTGCCAGGCAGTCGTGCACTGTCACTGGGGACTGTTGCACCAGTCTCCACCCAACATTTGCACCGATTGGCCAGTACTAAACGAGTTTTTGAGAGTGGCCAGTCTGCTCACATGTTGTGTTTGAACGTGTCAGTGAAAATGCCACTCTCACATTACCGACACGGTGCAACGTTGCCCAAACACAGTTCAAATCTGCTCGTCACGACGGAATTTACACGATCTGTTCTCATACCCTAAGCCGGAAGTGACTCGTGACAGCGCCGCAGATTCTGATTCGAGGCGTAGATTCGCCCTCCAGGACACGCATGTGCTCAGCACTATTGAGCGATAAGATCACTTGCTTCGGAGGCACGTGGCGGGCGTGAAGCGCTGCGGCAAAGGCCTCGATGCGCTGTAACAACAGATGTGCACTGAAGTGCACATAGCGCTCCTGTCTCACAGGTGCAATCCGAGCCTCGTCTTCTAGCGCCTTAAAGTAAGCTGTGGCTAAACTAAAGTCTAGCTCTGTACGCAGCCCGAGAGCCATGAGGGTACCCGTGCCAGGGAGAGTCACACCTCCCACGGCAGGCAGGTCCTGCACAAACTATCCCAAGTGGCACCAGGCCGAAGCAAAGTGGATTATTGCAATCAGGAAGTGCTGCAGGGGCTGGTTCTGGAAAGAGTGGAGGCGGAAGCGCACGGTGTGTGCTTCCGGTGCCAGAAAGCGCCTAAGACACAGTCACGAGGCGCTGGCAGAGGCTACCTGCAGAGCCTCCGCAGACACGTCACTGGAGGCCTCAACAGATGGGTCGGCCGGCAGGAGGGACAGAAGTGGTAGAAACAGCCTCATAGTACGTGCACACGTGCAACTCGCCCCACATTCGCTCACTGCAGTGCTCAAGAACAGTGATTAGAACTAGTTTTTTTTTGGGGGGGGGGGGTTTCACGGCTTAGCCTTTTCTTTATTCAAATCAACATTTAAAATGGCTTGTAAGCGAAGTCCAGAAGGACAGGTATTCATCTAGAAAGCATTCATTTCATAGATATCAAAGCAAGGTGGAAGATGAATGCACAATTCAAATGTCATATTTCACATTCCAAGAACACGCAGAACACAGAGTCTCGAGATCCACTATGCGCAGTGTGCCAGCAGGCCCCACCTTGCAACAACCCCCCCAGGTTCCACCCAGGGGTCCATGCACCATTCATAAAGGAATTTATAGAAAACACCAATGGGGCCACTTCACCCCATCTCCATCTCCTCCAACCCCAGAGGAGAACCACAATCTTGAAACCAGGGCACCACATAGGACATCGGCCCACCAGGATACCGGAACACAGGCGTAATGCCCAATTTATTTATTTATTAATTTTATTATTTATTTGTGCATTTTTATATAGGGCGGACTTTACCCGAAGGTGTCAGAGCGCTTCACAATAGGAACAGGGGGATAGGGTGTGAGAGTCCAGGGCCGCCAGCAGGTCAGTCCCCCCTCCCGCCTGCCCAGTGCCTACACAAACCATACATACCCCAACAAGGGGTCAGTCCATTCCCAGAATCAGAATTCTTGTGTATCCCCCTTTATTATCTGTCAGGGACACCGCCAGCGCAGGGGTGGGTCAAGTACAAGTTCAAGAATTTATATAGCTCACTACTCACCCACAGGGTCTCAAGGCGCTTGGGGAGGGGGGATTAATATTGGAAAGGGGCGACCAACTCGGTCCCCCCGAACTTATGGCAGAGTGCCTCGATCCCCCCGGGAAGCCATTTTTGGGCGGGGGGCGCGTCTCGGCTGGTATGCCCGAAGCGGCGTAGCTGGGGCGCGCCCGTTCCCGCCCTAGAGTGGGCTGGCCTAGACACTGACGCAGCCAGCCACGCCCTCGGGGCAGGCAGGGGCGGGTATACGCCCGCCCTGAAGACGGATAAAAAGGGACGCAAGACCAGAAGACATCCTCTTGTTCTTGTGCCCTGAAGCTGCACCTCCTCGCTGCACGTGAGCTCGGGACAGAACGAAGAGCCAATTTTGAGCGTTTTAATCTTTCTTTTTGTCTTCTAGATACTTCGTTTGGAAGATGCCCAAGAAAGGCGCGAAGAGAATGACGACTGACCAGATGGTTCGGGTCCTCATGAAGGAGATGTCCGAAATAAAGAAGCGGTTGGCGGAGCGAGACGGGGAGGAGGGATCGGGGCATCCACCGGCTGGAGGGAAGCCAAAGAGGCCGAGAAGGGGGCCAGCCGGGGGAGATGTCCCGGTCCCCTGTTCCCCGCTCGAGGCGCCAGCCCCGGTACCGGCCCCGGTACCGAAGGAAGGGAATCCGATTCCCGTCGTAGTCACCCCGACATCCACTGAGGATATGCCTCCTGAGTTGGCGGCACAGTTAGCAGCGTGGTTGGGGGACAGTAGCGAGGGCGCCACGGCTGCTGAAGCGCAAGCACTGATGAAACAGTTGCGCGAGAAACGTGATACAGCCAAGGTACCCGCGCCGGCTGCGGTGATAGACAAACCACGAGTGGCGGAAGCAGCGTTCGGTGCAGGTAAGCGGCCATTGCCGATCGCGAGGGATGAGTCAGCACCCTCTCGTAGAGAAAAATTGGGGCAACATGTTCCTTTGGCAATAAAGGAGAAGATTTGGGCGGGGGAATATGTAAACATTTTCTCCTTGCTTGTCGATCATTATGAGGTTGAAACTGTTAAGAGTCAAAAGGATCTGATGCATCCAAGTGTTTGGCGCGCAAAAATGGCCGCCTTTAAAGTAAATGAGAATATTGGCAACTGGGGCAATGCATGGGGAATTTTTACGTCAATTCTGGGGGAACGTAGGCCTGAATTGCTCCCTGAGTTTCCAGTATATCAGTCACGAATTATGGGGTACTCGACATCACACCAAGGTAACCAATGGTTCTGTTATGACAACCTTTTCAGGAAAGCGATGGAGCATAACAAAAGTTTAACCTGGGACTGTTATGATTCTTTGACATGGGATAAAATGAAAGAGTCAGGGATGTTGAAAATGCCGTTGGTGGGGAGTACTGTTGGTGAATCCTCCCGCCAATATGGGGGGACGCCCTTTCGGTCGGGTACGGGTACCGACGATTACCCGAGACCCGCCGGCAATGCAGGGAAGAAGGGTTTCTGTTTCAATTTCAACAAAGGTAAATGTACTAGGCCCCCGGGATCGTGTAAGTTCAAGCACGAATGTAGTGGTTGCGGGGCACCCCATCCTGAGTCCTCGTGCAGAGCCAAAACGGGTGAGAATGGGGGTAGAGGAGGCGCCAAACAGGTCTAATGTAGTCCGAGGGGCGCCTTTACCAACCCCGATTGATACCTTGGCGATGATTCCTTGGCTCAGCGAGTACCCAGATCGTACTTCTGCTGGGGTGCTGCGGAACGGTTTTTCATATGGTTTCCGCATCCCGGTGGGGGACTTTCAGGGTGTCGGGACGTGCAAAAATCAACTTTCCGTCTTGCAGTATACAACTGTAGTGCAGGATAAGATCCGGAAAGAGGTTATCCGAGGTCGGGTTGCCGGCCCGTTTAGTGTTCCCCCGGTACAGAATTTTGTCTGTTCTCCTTTAGGGGTGGTCCCCAAGAAGGACCCAGGTGAGTTTCGATTGATCCACAATTTATCAGCTCCTCATGGCCTTTCTGTGAATGATGCAATTGATCCAGAGGTATGTTCGGTGCGGTACGCATCATTTGATGAGGCCGTAGCCATTTTGAATCGCTTGGGGCCCGGGACGCTGATGGCGAAATCAGATATCGAGTCAGCGTTCCGTTTGCTCCCGGTACACCCGGACGACCAACGTCTTCTGGGATTCATGTTTCAAGGTTCGTATTACATGGATAGGTGTATGCCGATGGGGTGCTCTATATCTTGTGCATATTTCGAGAAATTCAGTAGTTTTCTACAATGGGTTTACACGAAGGAAACAGGTTTTCGAAATGTGATGCATTACCTTGATGACTTTCTGTTCCTTGGGGCCGCTGGGGATGACGAATGTGCCCGGGCCTTGACTGAATTTTGTGTATTAATGGATCGATTTGGCGTGCCATTGGCACCAGGAAAGACTGTGGGTCCCACGACTTGCCTCGAGTTTCTGGGGATCGAGTTGGACTCTAGTGAGGGTTGTTTTCGTTTACCAGCTGCCAAAGTGTCGAAATTCAGGGCAGCCCTGCAAATGTGTATAAATGCATCTAAAGTTACGCTGCATCAATTGCAGCAATTGGTGGGGAAGTTGAATTTTGCCCTGAGGGTGATCCCAATGGCCCGCCCCTTTTCCCGTTCAATTGCTCAGGCGATGGTCGGCCTAACCGAGGGTCATCATCGCACGAGACTATCGGCTGAGGTCCGCCAAGACATGCGTATTTGGTTAGCATTTTTGGCGGATTTCAATGGTCGAGTCGTCTGGAACAAACCAGCCTTGTCCTCTGAAGAGCTTGGTCTATGGACGGATTCAGCGGGAAGCATGGGCTTTGGCGCCATCTTCGGTACAAAATGGTCGGCACAAAGGTGGCCAACATGGTGGCATGAAGAGGGGCTGACGAGTAATATTGCTTTCCTTGAACTGTTTCCCATTTTGGTGGCCCTCAGAACCTGGCCCGATGGATTCAAAAATCACTCTGTCATATTTTGGTCTGACAATATGACCGTTGTAGAATGCATCAATAGTCAGGCAGCACGTTGTAAAATGATTTTAAGGCTGCTTAAAGAAATTGTCTTACTGTGTATGCAACTGAACGTGGTATTCAGAGCGAAGCATGTCCCAGGGGTGATGAATCAGGCAGCTGATGCACTGTCTCGTTTTCAAATGCAGGCTTTCTCGGGTTTCCTTCCCTCAGCGGACCCAGAGCCGGCA
Source organism: Lissotriton vulgaris (assembly GCF_964263255.1). Classification (NCBI taxonomy): domain Eukaryota; kingdom Metazoa; phylum Chordata; class Amphibia; order Caudata; family Salamandridae; genus Lissotriton; species Lissotriton vulgaris. The sequence continues at coordinate 122,069,764 of NC_141695.1, read as the reverse complement.
CCCTTTCCCGAAGCTCTCTGGTCTCTCGGTGCCCCGAACTTCGTTACCTCGTGGGAGAGAGTCTAGCACCAAGGACGAGGAAGGCATACGAAGGGGCGTTTCGGGCCTATTTAGCCTTTTTGGGGACTGAGAGAGGGGGGTTTTGGGGGCATGAGGATTGGGTAGTGCATTTTCTGATGTCCTTGCGTAGGGCTGGGAAGTCGGTGGCTACAGCCCAGAGGCATCGTGCTGCCATTTCCTTTGTTGCCAGGGCTCATAATATCCAGGACCCGACAGCGTCTTTTGTGGTACAGAAAGCGCTGCGTGGGTGGCAACGCCTTGAGGGTCGCAGAGTAGATGAGAGGCGCCCGATAGGTCTGGATAGGTTGTCCCAGTTGCTGGCCACACTCCCCGCCACATGCTCGTCTCAGTTCGAGGCCTGTTTGTTCCGAGCTGCTTTTACGCTTGCATTTCACGGGGCGATGAGGATAAGTGAGCTGGTGGCAAGGAACAAACACGATGTGGTGGGGGGTTTGTGCCGGGAACACGTTCAGATCCGGGGTGAGACGATGACTGTATCCTTTGTCAAGTCCAAAACCGATCAAGGTGGGGTAGGGGACTGCATAGTCATTCGCAGGATTCCAGGGTCCTCCATGTGTCCGGTAAAGTGTTTAGAAGACTACCTAGCACGAAGGGTGGCATCATGGGGAGGGACATTGTTGAGACACGCGGACGCCACCCCACTGACGAAATTTCAGTTTCAGCGGGTGCTCGTGATGTCAATTACCGCAGCGGGCTTGGACCCGGGCGAGTTTGGGACCGATTCCTTTCGGATAGGGGCTGCCACTGAAGCTACAGCCAGGGGTCTCAATGTGGAACAAGTGAAACGTGTGGGGCGTTGGTCCTCCAATTGTTATAAGAGGTATGTGCGGTTGCACATGTTGTGAAGCCATGATAATGTACTCACGCTTCTTGTCTTTTGTTTGGTTTTCAGTTACGCAAGCCTTCGAGGCGGGGCGGACTATGCAGTCGACCCAACACCAGGCCAGCGGTCAGACATCACCGGCTGTGAGGAAAGAGGTGTGGGTCGTGGGCCACTCATACGTGAGGCGTGCCGCTGACGTATTCAAAGCAGGTGACATGATTCACGTAGCTGGGGAATACGGGTACAGGGTGTCCTTCCACGGAAGGGGCGGTCTCTGTATTGACCAGTTTCAGGCATTCTTTGAGGGTTTGTTAGGGCGGACGAGGTCACCGCCGTCTATAGTCATAGTACATTTAGGGGGCAATGATTTGGTCACCACCGGTAGACGACTTCTCCTGGAGGCAATGCTTTCCACTGTAAGTTGGTTGGCGAGGAAAGTTCCGGGGTGCATAATTGCGTGGTCTCATATGATCCCACGAAAAGTGTGGCGGGGGGCTGTTTCGATTCCTGCTTTGAACCATTCTGTTAGAAAACTTAAGAACAAAGTGAGTAGGTTGTTCCGTTCCAAGACATTGCATTCTATCTCGCATGGTTGTATTAATGACGACAGTATGTATCTAGGGGATGGTGTGCATTTGTCTCGGGTGGGAAATGAGTTACTCATAGGAGACTTCTTGGCATGGTTAAAAAACGTTGAAACATGACCTTTAGGTAGGAGTTTTGTGGGGGTCCGGATAGCCGGTCAACTATCCGGCCTGTGGCGGTAAGGTCATGATCGGTGAGCACTAATTGGTAGATCCCTATGAGTGGGCGTCACCCAACACGGATGGGAGCGCTCGGGAGAGGTGGCCATTGGCCCCTCAATGGGGAGGCGGTCCCTTCTAAGGATGGGTCGCCGGAAGTAAGGGAAAAGGCGGTCAAGGCCCCTTCCTTTGTAGGAGGGGTTACAGCCCCCTCCTGGGGAATTTCCCGGGGCCAGTGACATCTGCGACGGCAGATGCGGTAAGTTGTGTGGGGTTGGGATAAGGTCTACGATACCTTCTAGATACCTCACACGAGTATTCGAACGACCTTTAACTGGCGTCGAGTCTTTAGGTGCCCCCGTCAAGTCAAGGGAAATTGGTAGTAGTTGCACTTGAGGTACGCCTCCGTGCTGTCGCCCCTCCCAAGTGGGAGGGGTAAGTCGGGTTAGGGATCTTGACACCGGTTATGACCTTGCCGTTGGCCCTTAAACGTTAGGATGTACAATTTCAATATGTCAAGAAAATGTTTGTAGGATGCTAGTTCGGCTAGGAGAACCTCTGTATTAGAGAATCTGTTAAGGATAGCCAAACATCGTAATGTGGTAATGAAATTGTACATAACATGAAACGTTTAATGTTTTAATTTTGTTTTAATAAATACGGCCGGGATGGTCACTCCATCCCACTTCCAAAAACTTCAAGAACTGTTTCCGGTTTCCCTCCTTTTGGGGATTGTGTTGAGAGGGGGTGGCGGGTATCTCGGCCATATGGAAAGGGGCGACCAACTCGGTCCCCCCGAACTTATGGCAGAGTGCGTCGATCCCCCCGGGAAGCCATTTTTGGGCGGGGGGCGCGTCTCGGCTGGTATGCCCGAAGCGGCGTAGCTGGGGCGCGCCCGTTCCCGCCCTAGAGTGGGCTGGCCTAGACACTGACGCAGCCAGCCACGCCCTCGGGGCAGGCAGGGGCGGGTATACGCCCGCCCTGAAGACGGATAAAAAGGGACGCAAGACCAGAAGACATCCTCTTGTTCTTGTGCCCTGAAGCTGCACCTCCTCGCTGCACGTGAGCTCGGGACAGAACGAAGAGCCAATTTTGACCCACCCACCAGCCCCTGAAGACAGCCAGTTGTTTGTAATAAAGTTGATTAATTTTGCTTCCATTTCGTTTGCAGGTTGTGGAGTCATGTTGATGTTGAGTATAATAAAGAATAGTCGGTTTGAGTACGTTTTGCCATTAAAGAGATGCAGATATAGTGTTGAATCTTAAGCATGCTTTTTCGGTCATAGTGGCCAATGTATTCTTAGGTTTTGTTAGCACTGTCTTTGTTAGCACTGTCGTATTTAGTTTGGTAGGCTGTAAGGTCATGATCGGTGAGCACTAATTGGTAGATCCCTATGAGTGGGCGTCACCCAACACGGATGGGAGCGCTCGGGAGAGGTGGCCATTGGCCCCTCAATGGGGAGGCGGTCCCTTCTAAGGATGGGTCGCCGGAAGTAAGGGAAAAGGCGGTCAAGGCCCCTTCCTTTGTAGGAGGGGTTACAGCCCCCTCCTGGGGAATTTCCCGGGGCCAGTGACATCTGCGACGGCAGATGCGGTAAGTTGTGTGGGGTTGGGATAAGGTCTACGATACCTTCTAGATACCTAACACGAGTATTCGAACGACCTTTAACTGGCGTCGAGTCTTTAGGTGCCCCCGTCAAGTCAAGGGAAATTGGTAGTAGTTGCACTTGAGGTACGCCTCCGTGCTGTCGCCCCTCCCAAGTGGGAGGGGTAAGTCGGGTTAGGGATCTTGACACCGGTTATGACCTTGCCGTTGGCCCTTAAACGTTAGGATGTACAATTTCAATATGTCAAGAAAATGTTTGTAGGATGCTAGTTCGGCTAGGAGAACCTCTGTATTAGAGAATCTGTTAAGGATAGCCAAACATCGTAATGTGGTAATGAAATTGTACATAACATGAAACGTTTAATGTTTTAATTTTGTTTTAATAAATACGGCCGGGATGGTCACTCCATCCCACTTCCAAAAACTTCAAGAACTGTTTCCGGTTTCCCTCCTTTTGGGGATTGTGTTGAGAGGGGGTGGCGGGTATCTCGGCCATATTATCGAATAGCCAGGTTTTAAGTTCTTTTCTGAAGGAGATGTGGTTCTGTGTAAGACGGAGGTGAGTGGGGAGTGAGTTCCAGGTCTTGGCCGTGAAGTAGGAGAAGGATCTACCTCCCATCGTGGATCTTTGGATACGCGGAACTGCGGCGAGGCCTTGATTGGAGGATCTTAGTTGGCGGGTGGGTGTGTAGAAGGATAGTCGAGTGTTGAGGCATTCGGGTCCTAGTTTGTAGAGGGCCTTGTGTGCATGGGTGAGGAGACGGAATGTTATTCTCTTGTTGACGGGAAGCCAGTGGAGGTCTTTCAGGTGGCCGGTAATGTGATCTTGGCGAGGGATGTCCAAAATGAGTCTCGCTGATGCGTTTTGGATGCGTTGGAGTTTTTTCTGTAATTTGGCTGTAATTCCGGCATAGAGGGTGTTTCCGTAGTCTAGTTGACTCGTAACCAGTGCGTGGGCGACAGTCTTTCTTGTTTCGGCGGGGATCCAATGGAAGATTTTTTGGAGCATACGAAGTACGTTGAAGCAGGAGGATGAGACGGCGTTGACTTGTTTGGTTATCGAGAGTGAGGAGTCTAGGATGAAGCCAAGGTTACGTGCGTGGTCTGTGGATATGGGTGCTGAGCCCAGATCCGAAGGCCACCATGAGTCGTCCCAGGCAGAGGGGGATAAACCGAGGATGAGCACTTCCGTTTTGTCTGAGTTAAGTTTTAGGCGGCTGTTTTTCATCCATACGGCTACTTCTTTCATGCCTTCGCGAAGTTTCGTTTTGGCGGTGTTGGGGTCTTTGGTGAGGGAAAGGATCAGCTGGGTGTCGTCAGCATAGGAGATGATGTTAAGGTTGTGTTGACGCGCGATGGAAGCGAGTGGACTCATGTAAACGTTGAAGAGGTTGGGACTGAGTGATGGTCCTTGTGGTACACCGCAGATGACTTCGGTGGCTTCTGATTTGAACGGGGGAAGTCGGACTCTCTGAGTTCTCCCAGCTAGGAACGAGATGATCCAGTCCAAGGCTTTTTCTTTTATGCCGATGTTGCTGAGGCGTTGTATGAGGGTGCTGTGACAGACAGTGTCGAAGGCGGCAGAGAGGTCGAGTAGAATGAGGGCCACTGTTTCTCCGTTGTCCAGTAGTGTTCGGATGTCGTCTGTTGTTGCGATGAGGGCGGTTTCAGTGCTGTGTTTGGCTCGAAAGCCGGACTGTGAGGGATCGAGGGAGTTGTTGGATTCAAGGAAGGCGGCGAGATGGCTATTGACAGCTTTCTCAATGACTTTGGCCGGGAATGGGAGGAGGGATATGGGGCGGTAGTTTTTAAGTTCAGAGGGGTCTGCAGTGGGTTTCTTCAGGAGGGCGCTGACTTCGGCATGTTTCCAGCTTTCTGGGAAGGTAGCAGAGTTGAAGGAGCAGTAGATGACATCACGGAGATGGGGTGCGATGATGGAGTCAGCTTTGTTGAAGATGTGGTGGGGGCATGGGTCGGTTGGCGAGCCAGAATGGATGGAGTTCATTAGGTGGATGGTGTCTTCAGTGGTGATTGGGTTCCAGGCACTGAGGTTGTTAGAGGGCGGTTTAGGTTCTGAGGGGGGTAGAGAGGATTGTTCGTTGGAGCTGTTTTCGAAACTGTTATGTATGTCTGCAATTTTGTTGTAGAAGAAGGAGGATAACAAATCGCAGAGGTCTTGGGAGGGAGTGATGTCGTTTGAGGCTGCGGTGGGGTTGGTGAATTCTTTGACGATGTTGAATAGTTCCTTGCTGTTATGGGCGTTGTTGTCGAGTCGGTTCTTGAATGCTGATTTCTTGGTGGATCGAATCAACTGGTGGTGTTTGCGGGTGGCTGCCTTGAAGGTGGTCATGTTGTCGGTGGTTGGGTTTTTTCTCCATGTTTTCTCGAGAGTACGGCATAGCTTCTTGGATTTCTTAAGGTCATCGTTGAACCAGGGGGCCTTTTTGCTGTCTTGTTTGGTGTGATGGTTTTTCAAGGGTGCTAATTCGTCAGCGCTGTGAGTGATCCATTGTTTGAATTTGATGGCCGCTTGGTTTGGGTCCGAAGAGAGGGCGGGAGGGTTTTGGTTGAGCGATGTGAGGAGTTGGTCGGTGGTGATTTTGTTCCATTTTCTTCGGGGAATAGGCTGTGGGGGTTGTGGGTCAAGGTGGTTTTGTAGCTGAAGTGAACACAACTGTGGTCCGTCCAATGGAGAGCTGTGGTGTGATCAAAGGAGATGTGTTTGCTGGAGGTGAAGATTGGGTCGAGCGTATGTCCGGCTAAATGGGTGGGGGTGTCGACAAGTTGTTTGAGGCCGAGATTGGCCAGGTTGTCAAGAAGGGTGGTGGTGTTGCTGTTGTTTTTCTTTTCCAGGTGGAAGTTGAGGTCTCCTAGTAGAATGTAGTTCTCGGAGGCGAGGGCATGTGGACTGATGAAGTCAGTGATGTCTTCGCTGAATTGTTTACGGGTTCCTGGAGGCCTGTAGATGAGGGTGCCTCTGAGTGTGGTCCTAGGGTTGGTGTGGATCTGGAAGTGGAGGTGTTCGGCGGTTGTAAGGATATCGTTGGAGCTGGTCGTGATTTTGATGGTGTTCTTATGGACGATGGCGATGCCTCCTCCTGTTTGGATGGTGCGGTCTTTTCGGATGATCTTGTAGTTGTCCGGGATGGCTATGGCGATGTCGGGTGTTGATGATGCGTTCATCCATGTTTCAGTGAGGAAGGCGACGTCCGGTGATGTAGTGTCCAGTAGATCCCAGAGTTCAGAGGCGTGTCTGTGGACCGAGCGGGTGTTTAGCAGAATGCACTTGAGGTGGTTAGAGTCGGAGCTGTTTTTGGGGTTAGTGGATGTGGTATGGGTCTTGATGCTGGTAAATTTGCAGGAGTGGCAGGTGAAGGGACCGTGGGTACGTCCCGGGGCAGCTTCGTAGCAATGGGGTGTGCTTCTGCTGCAACTGCCCTTTCCAACGCTGTATTGGGTGTTGTGATTGGTGCTGTGGTTCCTGAGATTACCCGCCTCAGAGGTTTGGGCTCTCTCTTTATTATATTAGTATAGATTGGATTTCTTTTTGTGTTTTGTCAGTCATTGTCATGTGCGTGGCAGTCAATATATTGGGTAGTTCCTGTGTATTGGTTTGTTGATTTTTTTTTGTGTGTGTGGGTGTGCTGTTTCTGTCAACTGATATGTCTTTGCCTTGCCTGTGAGTGTGGGCTACATGTCTGTGGATATGTTGGTGTAGAGTCTGTGTGCCTGTCTGTTGCCAGTTTGTATATTTATATGTTGGTGTGCTGTTTGTACCTTGTCTGTCAGTGTGCTGTTCCTGTGAGTACATCCGTGTATCTTGCTTTGGTTGTGTTTATCTATATGTGTGATATCTAGTCTGTCGGTGTGGTGTGCCTGTCTATCAATATGTTGATGTAATGTCTGTGTATTGGTTTGTTGATTTGTTGTGTCTGTATGTGGGTGGATTTTTTATGTCACCTAATAAGATTGGCAGTCAGTGTGGTGTGCGTGTTTGTCAATATGTGGTGTCTTCCTTGGGTGTCAGCGTGTCTGTCGAGGGCTGTGTGGTGTGCATGTCTGTACACTGTTGATGTCTAGTCAGTCTTATTCGTATTATTTGTGTTTTGCATGTCATTGTGGTGTGCGTGGCTGTCAATATGTTGGTGTTGTGCCTGTGTGTCGGTTTTTTATTTATTCGTAAATGTACATGGGTGTGTGATTTCTGTCAACTGATAAGTTTGTCAGTCAGTGTGGTGTGAGTCTCTGTGAATGTGTTGATGTAGTGTCTGTGTATTGATTTGTTGATTTATTTGTGTCTGTATGTGGGTGGGTGGTTTCTGTCACCCAATAAGTTTGTCAGTCAGTGTGGTGTGCGTGTTTGTCAATATGTGGTGTCTTCCTTGGGTGTTGGGGTGTCTGTTGAGGGCTGTGTGGTGTGCTTGTCTGTACGCTGTTGAAGTCTAGTCGGTCGTATTGGTATTGTTTGTGTTTTGTATGTCAGCGTGGTGTGCCTGGCTGTCAATATGTTGGTGTTGTGCCTGTGTGTCGGTTTTTAATTTATTCGTGAATGTACGTGGGTGAGTGATTTCTAGCAACTGATATGTCTGACTGTCAGTGTGGTGTGCGTGTCTGTGAATGTGTTGATGTAGTGTTTGTGTATTGGTTTGTTGATTTGTTTGTGTCTGTATGTGGGTGGGTAGTTTCTGTCACCTAATAAGTTTATCTGTCAGAGTGGTGTGCGTGTTTGTCAATATGTGGTGTCTTCCTTGGGTGTCGGTGTGTCTGTGTGGTGTGCTTGTCTGTACACTTTTGTTGTCTAATCTGTCGTGTTGGTATTGTTTGTGTCTTGTCTGTCATCGTAGTGTGCCTATCTGTCAAATTGTCAAAATGTTGGTGTAGTGTGTGTGTCGGTTTTTGTGTATTTGTGAATGTGCGTGGGTGAGTAGTTTCTGTCCACTGATATGTCTGTCTGTCAGTTTGCCAATATGTGGGTGTGTTCGTGTGGCTGTCGGGGGCCGTGTGGTGTGATTGTCTATCGTTGTCGGTCTGTCTCTCTGAGACTACCACGAGCCCAGCTTACCATCAGACTGCCTCGGCCACGCCGCCGGAAGAGAGAACCCGGCGCGGTTGTGTTTTTTTTATTGCTTCCCCTTTCCCTCCTCCTCCTTCATTCGAGTTTCTCCCTGGCTCGCACCCAGGGCCTCTTGAAGCGCAGTCACCGCGGCGCGGAGCCCAGTCCGGGGAGGGAGAGGCGCTGTGACTGCCAGGACGAGGTCAGCTCAGCCCGGACCGGGGCTACTCCTCCGCCAGGTAAATGACCACACGCCGTTTATCGCTCTCCTGTGCTGGGGGGAGAGGGGCGGGGTTAGCAGGGCAGGGGCTTAATTTTCAACCCACGGGTCATACTCTGGCAGTACCGCAGCAGGTGCATTGTGTGACCTTGTACAGGTATGACTCTTGTACTGTGTTTAATGTCCGAAAATACCTTACTTTGCTATCTGTCAGAGTACTTTGCTTAACTTACTCTGACTTCTGAATTCTCCATTACATTTGGCGTTAGGCTGCCTCTGACACTCTTAAGCAGAGAACCCCTCAAAGTGATAAAAGTGTCACTGCCCATAAGCGGCGGCAGCTGCTGCTCTTTCTATCTGCCCAGCCCTCGCTTCTAACACATGATGGGTTCTGGGACGCACGGCATATATTGTTCTTGGGCTGCACTTCAATCATCTATTTGCCCTCTGGATTCGCTCTCTTGTCAAAGTCTCACGCGCGTTCCTACTCTTTCATCAATAATGCAGCCAAACGCGAAATCCGCACAGGTGCATCCTGGGATGAATGCATTATGCAAATGACGGTCAACAGGGTGGGATTAGGTTCCCGTATGATTGGACAGATTATAAACTTTTTGATTTTCCAGTGAAAGCTCACTGGGCTCTAGTGGGTGGAGAGTGGCTCGGAAAGGCTGGCAGGGCTGGGGCGCAGTGAGTTTCATGGTCGGACGCCTCTGACAGGTTGCAGGCTAATACATCTTGACGACCAGCAGGGAGCCGGGCTGGTATCGTGGGAGCCTGTCTCCTTAATATTGGGCTGGGTCAGAGCAAGTGATGCAGCAAGCTCTCTAAAGGACAGCGGGTCTGGGACAGTGGCCAGTGCCTCGGCAGGCTGGCCGGGATGGGTCAGGGTGAGCCACGCGCCAGGCTGGTGCCCGAGAAACGCTGGGGGACGGGTAGCCACATGCCAGGTTTACCTGTGGATGGACACGTGTGTCCTGTCAGGCAGTCACGTCGGGCTCGTATTGAAAAGACAAGTGGGTTGGGGTAAAGTCAGTCAAATTGGAAGGGCGTCAGAGGAGCTGACTGATACCTTTACAAGGCCGAGAGGGGTGGACTCGAGCCAGGCACGTTTCAGGGGGATGGCCGCCCCCAGAGACTCAACAGGGCGGACGGGTTGAAGCAGAGCCAGAGACCCGAAGGGCGTCAGTGCGAAACACGTTTCTAATCCCGCGCACTGCCGCACCTGTGGAAGACCACACTCGCCGACGCAGGAGCGCCACGAAGCAAAGCGCCCGCCTCTCAGCACAAAACACGCACGTTTAGTTCACACCAGTAACAGGCATTGGTAATGCATCGGGTTCGCCTATGTGAGGAATAAGGAGCTGGGTCGGAGTCCGGGCCGAAGGGACGAAGAAAGGGGCCGCTCCTGCCATTTTGGTGCGTTGACACCCATGGATGAAAGGCTGAGTCAACCCTGCTCAGACGAAGATGACCGTTGTTAACAGGTCATTATCTGTAGAGGGCAGACTTACTGACACGTCCATCTTACCGGGACCCTTGCAAAGTTGTACAAACATTGAGCCCATGCATTATATGGGTGCAACGCTCCGCCTCTCCAACTCTGCAAGTGGCCCGCTCCATGCGTGAGAAAACCACAAAGAGACAGTTCCCTGTTCACATGAAACAGCAGCGATAACAAAGCGCGTACGGTATGGGTGTTCTATAACAAAGCGTACATCATGGATGCTCTGAACGGATTGATCCTTGTTGTAACTGTTAAGGGTCTGTGTTTGGAATCCCGACTCTACTCTGACGCATGCCTGATCTTGAGCAGATGCACAGATCTCCTTACCTATAAGGCTCCTGTGGTTGGTTCGGATCATACCACTGCCGCTCGTGATACCGGCTGGGCGGATTCATCTCTCTGTGTGTTTCAGAAGTGTGCATTTTCACACATCTGAATAATTGGATTTTTCCTGGCTCTCCCCTCGGCCCCACCCAGATAAGTGTACCTTCCCCCTGAAGCCGCTGCTTCCAGGAATGCACAGCTCCTACAACACCCACCGTCTGGATATTAGATAAACTCATAAACACGTCACCATTTTTGGATAAAAGAAACCGTATCCCGCCCACTCTAGAGTGCTCATGAACAGCCCAGCTGTTCTTGAGAGAAACATTTTTGACCAAGTTCCAAAAATTGGGAACGATACCCTGAAACAGCCTGCGCGAGGATAGGAAGCTAGCAACAAATCTGACCATTTCATAAAGTGCCCGCGAAACATTTACTGTCTGTTGAGGCGCTCGAGACACTTACTTAATACACTGCGGATGGAACGCAGAGCTCAGATGGCCGTGACAGCATGTCACACAAGCATTGGCAAGCATTGGTTTTGACTATGTGATCGATAATGAGCTGTTTTTATCAATCATCCTCCGGGACGAAAGAAGGCGCTCAATGTAGAGGATGGGGCGCAGTGGCCAGAGCTGCTAACAGCGAGCTGGGGATCCGGTTCGAGTCTCTGTGCGCAACATCCTGTGATTCTATGCAAATCACTTAGGGCCAGATGTAGGTAGGCATTTACCAGTCGGTAACGGCCGAATTCGGCCGTTACCGACCGGTAAATGCAATTTGAGATGTAGGGCCCTGTATTTTACAGAATCGGTAAATTTACCGATCGGTAAATTTACCGATTCTGTAAAATACCGAATCTGTATTTTTTCCGATTCGGTAAAATTGATATGTAGGTGGGACTCTTCTGAGTCCCACAAGCATTACAGAATCGGTATTTTACCATCAAATACTATTTGATGGTAAAATACCGATTCTGGTGTGCATGCACATGTGTGCATGCACACCTGTGCCATATGACAGGCAGACCTGCCCCTAGGGCTTGTATGCCTGCCACATGGCACCCAATCCTGTTTAGGGGGTGTCAAAGTGACACCCCCTGCACCCTTGTGAAATTCGGTATTTACCGATTCGGTAAATACCGAATCGGTAAAGCCTATTGATTTCTATGGGCTTTGAAGCCCATAGGAATCAATAGGCATTACCGATTCGGTATTTACCGATTCGGTAATTAAAGAATTGTTAAGGATTCGGTAACGAATCCAGATTTTGGGACCTACATACCATTTACCGATTTTGAAATACCGAATCGGTAGGATTCGGTATTTCAAAATCGGTAAATGGGATTTACCTACATCGGGCCCTAAATCTCTCTGGGTGGTAAATTGTTATATACATATTGTGCAAGAGTAAAAGGCAAAACTTAAGGAGTAAACGCTGATGTTAAAAGTATTTCGCAGTGGAAATTGATGAGAAAAGCAGAGGGGTAACAATCATTGGTAAATGCAGTAAAATATGCTACAGCCATTAGAAATCTTGGGAAGTTAAGTGGCACTCTCAGGAACCAATGAGAGCCAGGAAAGAGAGGAGGTGGGACGTAAGTCCCTTTAAAGTTTATATTAAAAACAATAGATTTGTCGAGCACAGAGCAAACCCTGTGCAAGCAAAACCTAAAAACACAGATTGAAAAGGCAGCCCACAATTAGAGGTGGCCCCTGCCACTGAAAGCTCGAGCTAGGCTCGAGCCTGAAGCCTGGCTCTGGCTGAGCTCGAGGTCCTGCTGGAACCTCCAGCCCATAGCGAGCCCAGCTTTCATGTGGCTGCTGACTGCCACCCTCTGCTCTCCCCAGGATGTGGCGTTGAGTCCTGAGCTGCAATGTTCCGCAACAGGGGAACCAGGTTTGAGCCGTTGTGGGCTCAACATCCTGTGATTCTGGGCAAATCACTTCACTTGCCAGTGCCTTTAAAAGATGAATGTGCCCCTGCGTAATCTAACTTGTGCGTATGTAAAGCGCTCCAATACCTACGGGTCGATTTCGCACTAGGTAAAAACTGTGGAAAATGCACAAATGGATAAAAACAAAGAGTTAAAATAAAAAGGAGAGAGACAGAGTTACCCATTTAGAGGATAGTTTTTACAAAGTGAAACTAGAAAACCAGGATATATCGCGGATTTTCCGCTTGCTTAAATGGTGTTATTTTAGCCAAGTATTTTATTTCACCAGAATTAAGGTTTCTTCATAATCCCGCCTGAAATCCTTTCAAACACAAGTCCAGAACACCAGCTGTACCAAACCCACCGAGTCTGGTTTAATAGACAGGGGTGCATGGGCGTCCGCAGGGGGGGGCAAGGAGTGGCGCTTGCCCCCCCCTGGTGCGACCCTCCTTGCCCCCTCTGCGGACGCCCATGAAAACCGTGACTTCAAGACGGGGTTCTCACTCTCTTTCTTCTCCTTTATTTTATTTGCTTCCCTGTGAAATGGATCCAAAAAAGAAACACGCTTTTGCTGGAAATGTAGTATTTTTCTGACATTTCAATTCCAAAATGCAGCATTGGGAATAAAAGACTAAAAATATGATAAATAACTAAATAAAGTAAGACCGAGTGGTAGCAAACTGGCCAAACTGATTTTATTCACACCGAAACACATTAGCGCCACTTTTACAGAGTTTGCCAGTGAAGCGCTATTTTTGTTTTCTTGTCTTTGTTTTCCCTGGACTTGGAACTAGTGCACCAATGACCACCTCTGCCCATGGACTCCCTCACTACCACCCTTTAACTGTGCCCCCAAAGTCTCCATAACCACTCTCTCTCAGATGCATTTAATTTGATTTACAGCACCACTCATACCATTGCAGGGTGTCAGAGCACTTTACATCAAAATGTGTGGATTGGAAAACAAAATGTGTGCTGCGGCTCTGCGTCCAGGGATGTGGTCTTTTTACCATACTGCTTACGTTTTGTAGGATATAAGCAATGGCCATTGAAATGGGTCCATTCAGGGCCCTGTAGTTGTGTCCTTAACTTTTCAGGCAAAAGCACTCACTGATTTTCTCATTAGTGAGTGTAAAAGCATTAAGGTAACCATGTTCCTGCTTACATTTCCCATGGTTTGCTAAATTTTGCATTCCCTATAAGTGTTTGCTTCTTTCAGGATGTTGTTCCTTTTTTTTTGTAGGCCGCATGTTGATCTTGTCTAGTGCGTACTTTAAATTGCGCATCCAGGTGTTTATAGCTGACAACAATTGGGTTGTAGTTGAAAACAGTGGGAGTTTTTCTCAGTGGGGCAGTACGGTGTTTAGTGGGGGAGAGGATGTGGCACTATGGTCAGAGCTGCTGAATATGGAACTGGTAACCAGGTTCAGCCTTAATAACCAGCCCACCAGACCACTCTCCTGCGAGAGCGCCATCACATGCTAGACCTTAAAAGGCTTCACAACACCTTAGAAGTCCTGGTGTCTTCGTACCAGCAGGTGGACCCTAGCATGACAAATGTAGGTTAACCTTCGAGGCTTGTCCACCACTATCCATACTGCAAAGAACATGCGCCATGCAGATCACAAAGTGCACATAATGTAAATAGGTCAGTGGGCTACTGCTTTTGTCAGAGATTCTTTTGTTACTTGCAATTTATAAGTTAAAATCCTAACTTAGAACAGTGAGCTATTAACTGTCATCTAAGAGCTGCAAACAAACTGCAAGGTATAAATTTGAGTGTTATGTTCCCCCCCTATCCCCCATTCTTTGATTATTCTAATGTCCCAAAAAGTGTTCTTTTGGACAGAAATCAATTCTGATTATTAAGGAGAACCCCCAACCATGGTATTACGTTTTAAATTCCGGGTATTGTGTTTCTCCAGACCAATCGCTATAAAACTATTCGGGCTACTAGTATGGTTGTCATGTGACTCCTACACCTTGTAGTCCTTAGTCTTATGTAACATTTTCTATACAGTGATTTACACATATTGATTGTCTCTGTGTAATGTGTGTGATGTAAAGTGCTCTGACACCCTACAATGGTATGAGTGGCGCTGTAAATCAAATTAAATGCATCTTAGAGAGAGTGGTTATGGAGACTTGGGGGCACAGTTAAAGGGTGGTAGTGAGGGAATCCATGGCAGAGGTGGTCATTGGGGGGCACTAACAAACATTAATGCACAGGACACCACCACTGCTATGGCTGGCCCTGCCCTTGAGGCCAGTCTGCCTCACCTAATAGTACCTCCATTGGCCTTGTTTCAGCAGCAGTAGCTGCAATTCACCAGGGATTGGCAATGCAGGATTTTCACATACCAAACTAAGTTTGCAACCTTCACAGTCTCCCTGCTTCATTCACAAGCACTTTTAACATGTGGTGCCTGCTGTGGGGCCACTGGAATTAATTATGCAGCAAAGGATGACAACATTGTGCCGTAGTGTTGACTAAATTATGCATTAAAAAAAAGTCTGCAGCGTAACGCAGTATATTTTCAGATATTTTATTATTTTGACGTGTGTACACATGCTAACAGTCTCTGGAAAGATTTTGCCTTATTAGTACCAGTGTAACATACAAATGCAGAAGTGAGAAAGGTGACCAGTCAACCTTTGCAATAGGCCATCCACTCTGCAGCAACACAAGTAACATTTTATATTAACTTTTGATATGTTTGAGCTGCAAACAATTTATTAGTTTAAATGGTCAGATCATGCAGCAGATCTTGCATTATGAGGCAAATATGACAGAGCCATAATTTTAGAGAAAACATTTGCAAACTAGGATATTTTGCCATTCACGTTTGAACTGCTGTTGTTGAAAAAGGGTGAACTGCTGATGACAGAAACTCCATGGTTCTGAGACAAAGTGCTTGTGTTTCCACATTTTATCATATAATTGAATGTGTGTAAAATTTAGCAATGCCTGGGGAATTCTAGTAAAGGGGGCACCCACTGTCAAATCACTAGCGTGTGTGATTGCTGCATTATTTATTACTAACTTTGACGTTGTGCTTTAACTTTGGATAAAAGTTATTATGAATTCTAGCACCAAGAAGCCAATATTGGTAAATATGTGTGCTACAAATTATCCCTAACACACACTGTCCATACAGTATATTTAATCTGGTGCTTTAATCATAGGCTGTTTAAAAGTATTCTGATAAAAATCGAATCGTGCTGAAGACAGCCTTGATTGGTGTTGGATCGAGGACCCAGAAGTCTGCACACCTAGCAGACAGAGATAAAGCACCTTGTCAGAAAGTTTAGCGTTTTCCCTACAGGTGGTGTTTGTTGGCCCGTGGCAGGGTCAGTCACATGTCCTGGATTCCTGGCAGTTAATTGAGTCTATCCTAGTTCTGCACCCCAGTGTTTCGTGTGCCCCACTTGGCACACATCATATCGGAGGATGGTGATGACGTTAACATTTTGCCCCCCCTGGAAAAATTTCTGCGGACGCCCATGCAGGGGTGCGCTGGATCATGACCTGGCCACATACATGGTGCAGGTGACAGCTGTCCTGCCTCTTAGTTCACTAATAGCCCTGTCACTAGTGTGTGTGGGGAGGAAGGGGGGACAAGACTGGTACTAACTTCATGCTTAAACCGATCACTTTTTATTAGATACTTCTCAGTGGATTTTTATATTATGACGTGTTATTGTAAAAAGAAATACATTTTTAAATACATTTTGAAGAGACTTTGTCATATTTTATGTTTTTTACGTTAGTTGTGTGCTTCACATAGCTAACATCTCCAGGGCTCGGCTGCTGCGCGGGCTCTAAGAGCCGAGACAGACCCTCGGGCCGGCTCTGGCTCGGCTCTCCCATGAATGTGACGCTCGCCCACATCTACACAGCTCCTTAGAGCAGCAACAAGGTCTCAAATGAGCTTTGGCCACGGGTCCTAGTGCAGGGGGTCTTGACTGCTGTATATTACGTCATTTCACGCCGCTTTCCGTTTTGTGTGTGTGTCTTATGCTGTACATACTTTATTTCTGAAGTTGTATAAAGTGCAGACTGGGCCCATTGAAAGGGCAGCAGCGCGGTGTGCTTGGTACACACAAAGCCTTAAAGTTCACCTTGTCCACAAAAGACACAATAGACAAAAAAATCAGTACAAACCCCTCAGGAGCAAAGTGAGAGTCAAGTTCTGTATTGCAGCCAGTAATGAAGCACGTTTGTAACTAGAACACGGGGTAAGGCGCTGTATACTACTCTTACGTTTGGGCATACTCCCGTTAGCAACATTTTTAGGTAGCTAGCTAATTTTGGGGTTGGTACAAATAACCCCAAAGGTATATGTGAATTATGCAAAGGTGACCGCCAAGATTTGCTTCACGTTTTACTAATCTGTCCTAATGTGAGTGTAGTAGTTGCACAACAACGTTATATAATCCCAATTCAATTAAAGTGGAATGCCCTTTTGGCCCAAGATGTAATTATGTTGTGTAACTCTCCAGCAAAGGAATTTGAATGCCATAAC
Organism: Lissotriton vulgaris; assembly: GCF_964263255.1. Lineage (NCBI taxonomy): Eukaryota > Metazoa > Chordata > Amphibia > Caudata > Salamandridae > Lissotriton > Lissotriton vulgaris. Next base: position 122,052,945 of record NC_141695.1, on the reverse strand, counting down.
TTGTAGACGTTTTTAAAAAGCTTTCTGAAGCTGTTCTAAAGGTAAAATGCACAATTATAAGATTTTATCTTATTCTATTCAATGTTGTATGGGTAGGCACACTGTTACTTTTTCATTTAATAGTATGTTTTAAAAGTAAACGTTTTACCATCTGAATCATTTTAAACTCAATAATAATAATTTTATATCTGTATTTGTTGATCTCAGTCGAGGTCTAAATCAAAAAAAATATCCAGATTTACTGAAGCACGGAGCTTAGATTGGGGGATTGGGAGGGTGGGCGAGGGACTAAGGGGGTGCGGATCACTCCAGGTTGGAAGCAGGGGATAAGGATATTTTCATCGGGGGTGCGTGGTTAGGAGGGGATCTCTCAGTGAGTGCCTGGAAGCGGCCAGAGATGCTGCAAGGCCTTCCAGGCACTGTGAGCTGCCCTGGGGCATGTGGGTGAGGTGAACCGGAAGGCCTTGGATGCCAGGCACGTTGTGTTACAGAGGAGTGACCAAAGGGGTGCTGGGGTTACACCAGGCCTGCTGCAGGGGTGGGGCACCACCGTTCGGGTACTGTTCGTTCTTGGTGGGGTGGTCACTTGACTTACCTGATTTTATATGTTAAGTTATATGTTACTCTTGATATATATTGATGCAGTATCTGTTTCAGGACACACTGTCACGAGTAAAGCAAAACACAAGATGGTGCGTGGATTGCTAGAATTAATCTCAACCATTAGTAATTACTCGGGGTTCAATTCCTGTCGATCGTTTTTCTGCCCACTTGGCTACTCCAGACACAAACTACCATCATGAAATCAGAGTTGGTTCTGTTACAATAGAAACAACCCAACTAAAGTGTGTGAGGGGGCACCGCAAAGGCCCTTTGTGTCACTTCACCAAATCGGGAGAAGGTTTTGTCTCTGTCAGTTCACCAACCCAGGAGAAGATTTTGTATCACTTCACCGACACAGGAGAAGATTTTGTGTCACTTCACCGACACAGGAGAAGATTTTGTGTCACTTCACCGACACAGGAGAAGGTTTTGTGTCACTTCACCGACACAGGAGAAGGTTTTGTGTCATTTCACCGACACAGGAGAAGATTTTTGGCACACTTTACTAACCCAGGAGAAGATTTTGTGTCACTTCACCGACACAGGAGAAGGTTTTTGGCACACTTTACTAACCCAGGAGAAGATTTTGTGTCACTTCACCGACACAGGAGAAGGTTTTGTGTCACTTCACCGACACAGGAGAAGATTTTGTGTCACTTCACCGACACAGGAGAAGATTTTGTGTCACTTCACCGACACAGGAGAAGGTTTTTGGCTCACTTTACTAACCCAGGAGAAGATTTTGTGTCACTTCACCGACACAGGAGAAGGTTTTTGGCTCACTTTACTAACCCAGGAGAAGGTTTTGTGTCACTTCACCGGCCCAGGAGAAGGTTTTGTGCTAGTTCACTAACCCAGGAGAAGGTTTTGTCTGTGTCAGTTGACCAACCCAGGAGAGGCGCTACACTACACTTTTTCATCCATTTCCTGGGTTTGTGTTTTTAAACATTTTATATCGTGTTCATTTTAAAAATGTCGTAGTCTCTCTGCTCTTCGTATGCAAGACAACAGTTACCTTTAATGATGACACTAGCATCCGCCAGATACAAAACACGGATTGCTGCTGACCCTCATGCGCAGTAACAACAGGTCTCACATTTAGCTGTAATGGCCGCGCCCCGGTCACCTGAAGCACGCGCATGTGGCCAAAGTGAAAAGTCTCTCTTGATGTCAGGGCCCTGTACATTGGGTACATTGCGAAATCTCATCTTTACAGTAACCCCACAATACTGTGGCGTTGCTTGGCTTGCCTCTCAGCAGAATACAGCTGGCTATAATATTGATTTTCTGGTTTTTGTAATGGTTCTATAGGCTATTCATTAATAACTATTAATTTTCCACACTACTCTCAAATACCAGACTTGTTCATAGTTATCCAATATGAATAATCGCTGACATTGTATTCTAAGCATGAGCAAATACAACCTCGTGGAAAAACCCAACACTTCAGGGAATGCAAGAGTATATGAAACATGTGAAATCTAAAGGGGAACTAAACTGCTGATGTGGATCACTGTAACGTTCTTTACTTTCATTTTTCATAAACAGATCAGTGTTTTTAATCACTACCGGGTGTAAGGCCCGGAGGGACCCTGCTCACTTAAAGCTTTGAAAAGCAGGACCGTAAACAATTGGCAAAGCTACTAAGTCTGGCGTTGGTTTCCAACCTTTTTCGCTTTGACAATACTTCATTTGTTTCGAGGTGCTTTTTTGTAAAACTTTACTGTTGTGGATCTAGACGGCTAACACCAATAAGCATTGGCAAAGGCAGTAGGCTTGAGCTGGTTAAAGTGAATGTTTTGTGTGATTCGTGTTGATGCAGGTTGGAATATGGAAACAGAGAGCAGCTGGAACTCAGAAATTGAGTGAGGGTGGGAGTGGGGAGGGGCGGGGCTAGGGTGGGCGGAGCCAGTGACAGTTTGTGCCTGGCCTGCCAGTACATATGCCTTCATTACAGAAACCGTTGGCGAAAGAAATTGATAAGGACAATATTGATAAGGAAAAATGTGGAGAGAAAATCTATTCTACCTGTGCTAATTGGTCAAATGATAGATTTTAATATAGCTTAATAGGTAAAGGACCCTACTGCAAGCATCTCTGTGTGTGTCCAGTACGCCTTAGTATGTACGTGAGGCTGGTAAGGACGCTCATGTAAGTAATGCAATGCTGGAGACATCTGTGCGTAATCCCTGCTCACAGGTCTGAGTCATAAAGGAAGTCAGAAGCACAATCTACTCATTGCAAAGCACTGCATCTCATGCTTGCTTCACCAGTGCGTATTTTAATTCAGAATAGTGTGGTGGCGCCGGCGGACTGTGGTAATTACAGAGTCTTATGTAACACAAGTTGAGTCTGGGTAAAGTAGCTCGGTAGGTTGTGCACTTGCTGCCAACGTGTGAATTTATCCTGCAAGGCAAGTCGATCCTTAGATATTGTAAGGCTCGTAAAACGGCTTCTCATTGGGGGTATCAACACTTCCTATTAAGTGGTTTGAAAGGCTCCATGGCTCAGTGAGTTAAATCCTTGATTCCATAACACGCAGGTCACAACTTCAATACTTTAGACTCTGTCTTCCATCCTTCCCAGGGCAGGAAATAAAGTATCTTTAATTTAAAAACGTTAATATGTGCTATATTATTATTATCACAATTCACATCTTCCATTTTGAACAAATTAGCAAGTGGACAGTTGGTACGTTAATTATTTAAGAAGTAAAATAAAATGTTCTCAAATGTCGTTGGAAACGGCAAGCATCGGGGGTGTGCTCTGAAAATGTTTACATGTGACGACTGCATTCATGGAGTTTTGAGGTGCACAGTATTCGATCCAGACACCCACCCAGCTTCCTGCAGTGGCTCAGAACTTCAGACACCCTATCACTAATAATTAATACAGTAAGAACACTGTAGTAGTGTGTGGACCATATTTGACATACAGAAGCCCCCGAGTGTCAAGGGCAAGACCTTGGAGACAGCCACAGCTTGGCTGACATGCGGTGTGTGTCTCGTGTGGTAATTCTTGTCATACATCCTGCAACGAGATGATGGACGTTTTAACTCCACCCTCAACGGGGTTCCGGACGTCTGGCATTTCAAACAGTGCGCCTAGCAATTATTACAAAAACTGTGAAGGGTAAATTAAATATTCACTTTCAAAATATAAGGATACACACTTACATTAATGTGACAAAAACATATAATTTTGACGTGGCAGTACAAAAATAGGAATGTTCATAATATAATGTTTAATGGCCGCATGGAAAGTTAACATGTTATTTATAGCGCGTGGGGAACAAAGTCAGCATGCACGTCTGCTTTCTCCACAATTATTAACGTTTCAAAAACCCGTGTACAAGTTCTGTCCGGAGCAGAAACTCGTGAAGTTTATTTCTGTAAATGTTTGATGCTAAAAGAGAGGGGCGCGTGCGTTGCCGCAGAAACAAACACTCCATCATCAGCTGGTGTCAGTCGCAGCCAATCAAGACGGGGGCCGCAGACACAGCACCACGCACTCCTGGCAGATTTACAGCTTGTTTTTAGCATCAGCTGATTCAGTTGGAAAGAGAGAGCAGGCGAGATCCTTCCACCCGACAGAGGCTACAGCACTGACAGTGTTTGCTGCACGCTCCGTGGCAGGGGCGGGGCCTCGCTGTGAAAAGTAAAGAAGGACTTGTGGGTTGCCATCATGAATGCCATACCTTTCAGAGTGATACATTCGTTTTAATTGTGGATTCTGTGTTCGAAGAAAAATCAATAAATTAATGACATCTGATCTCCATCATCTAGGGGACAATGCCTGCAGCCTGGCTGTCCGTGCTGCACGCACAACTTGACAGGCCCATCAATATAATGTGGTCAGAGAGGATGCTGAGTGAAAGCGGACTACTTTGCATCGCGGCGGCACATTTGCACTGAGTACTGACGAAGCACTAAACGGTGAAAGTCACCACTGAACTTTTGAGCATCCAGTGGCCTTGAGGTGGACTGATCTACAAATTGACTGATACGGCTAGTAGGGCACTGGCTGAAGTGGGCTGGCCTAGTACCCCTACTGTAGGCTGTAGTGGGCGGAAGAAATATGTAAATGACACAAAAACTCAAAAATAATGGAAAAGATCAGGCTAAAAACTGGCCTAGATTTACTAAGCCTTTGAGTAAGCCCGGACGGAGCTGGCGTAGTGTCTCTACGCGGAGTTCCACGGAGTTGGAAAAAAATTCAGTTGAAATCTGCTCCGCTCCCTCCCCCCTCCCTATTTAATTATAAGTTTTTTAAAAAGGCACTTACCTGTTGTGGCTGCCTCCTCCTCACCACGGCTGCTCTCCTTTCTCGTCCTCACCGTCCTTGTCTATTGAAAACCCCTACGTTGTTGATCTTGCGCATGCTCAAGACCAACAACCTAGGGGTTTTCAATAGACAATAGACTACACTCGACGTTCGCAATGGAGTGCGGAGTAGGCAAAACTCTGTAAACTCCACTGGCGGAGCAGAGTTACCCGCCCGGGGTTACCTTTGAGTCACCCTTGCATCGTGCAAGTTGATGCAAAGCAAAGGCTTATTTGTAATTTATGAAGCCACACAAGACCTGCTTTGTGTACCCCTTAATGGCTTTGTAATTGTGTTATGTTACATTTTGACTTGGGAGGCGTTCCATGGGTGGATATCAGGTGTCCCGATGCAGCCACCCGCAGATTTTGGTGCATTCTCCGATTTGCTAAAGAAAGACTTGGGAATGTGTCAAAATGCTATTCCTTCTCCAGTAAGACATAACAAGGAGAAATATTTTTATTTCTTCTTGTTATTTCCTCTTTCCACATGTGCTGCACTCTAGCAGCACACATAGAAGGAGAAAAATGCCTTTAAGGATTGTTTTTGTTCAGGAAAATGAAAGAGTACTAGAAATACCTACTTTAGGAGTTTAAAATATGGGAATGTGGAGCTGTCCATGGTCCTGTAAGGGTATACTATAGGAGTCTAGAATATGGATTTTATGGAGCTACACAGAGGGCTGTACACACAGACTATGGGAGTCTAGAATATGTGTGTTTAGGGTCTGATCTGAGTGCTGTACACACAGGCTATGGGAGTCTAGAATATGTGTGATTCTTGACTGACCAGAGTGCAGTACTCACAGACTATGGGAGTCTATAATATGTGTGGTTAGGGTCTGATCTGAGTGCTGTACACACAGACTATGGGAGTCTAGAATATATGTGGTCTGGTTCTGACCAGAGTGCTGTACGCACAGACTGTGGAAGTTTAGCATATGTGTGGTCTGGGTCTCACCTGAGTGAGGTACACACAGACTTTGGATGTCTAGAATATGTGTGGTCTGGGTCTGACCAGAGTGCTGTACACACAGACTATGGGAGTCTAGAATATGAGTCTAGAATATGGGTGGTCTGGGTCTGACCAGAGTGCTGTACACACAGACCATGGGTGTCTAGAATATCAGTCTAGAATATGTGTGGGCTGGGTCTGACCAGAGTGCTGTACACACAGACTATGGGTGTCTGGAATATGAGTCTAGAATATGTGTGGTCTGGGTCTGACCAAAGTGTTGTACACACAGACTATGGGAGTCTAGAATACGTGTGGACTGGGACTGACCAGAGTGCTGAACACACAGACTATACACACAGACTATGGGAGTCTAGAAAACGTGTGGACTGGAACTGACCACATTACTGTACACACAGACTATGGGTGTCTAGAATATGAGTCTAGAATATATGTGGGCTGGGTCTGACCAGAGTGCTGTACACACAGACTATGGTAGTCTAGAATATGTGTGCTCCTCGTCTGACCAGAGTGCAGTACACACAGACTATGGGAGTCTAGAATATGTGTGGTTAGGGTCTGATCTGAGTGCTGTACACACAGACTATAAGAGTCTACGAGTCTAGAATATGGGTGGTTACGGTCTGATCTGAGTGCTGTACACACAGACTATGATAATCTAGAATATGTGTGGTCTGGGTCTAACCGGAGTGCTTTACACACAGACTATGGGAGTCTAGAATATATGTGGTCTGGTTCTGACCAGAGTGATGTACGCACAGACTGTGGAAGTCTAGCATATGTGTGGTGTGGGTCTCACCTGAGTGCTGTACACACAGACTATGGAAGTCTAGTATATGAGTCTAGAATATGGGTGGTCTGGGTCTGACCAGAGTGCTTTTTCACACAGACTATGGGTGTCTAGAATATGAGTCTAGAATATGTGTGGGCTGGGTCTGACCAGAGTGCTGTACACACAGACTATGGGTGTCTTGAATATGAGTCTAGAATATGTGTGGTCTGGGTCTGACCAGAGTGTTGTTCACACAGACTATGGGAGTCTAGAATACGTGTGGACCAGGACTGACCAGAGTGCTGTACACACAGACTAGGGGTGTCTAGAATATGAGTCTAGAATATGTGTGGTCTGGGTCTGACCAGAGTGTTGTTCACACAGACTATGGGAGTCCAGAATACTTGTGGACTGGGACTGACCAGAGTGCTGTACACACAGACTATGGGTGTCTATAATATGAGTCTAGAATATTTGTGGCCTGGGTCTGACCAGAGTGTTGTTCACACAGACTATGGGAGTCTAGAATACGTGTGGACTGGGTCTGACCAGGGTGCTGTGTGCAATTACTACAGGACTCTCCAATTTTGGGCGTTCTTGAACTTCACGTAGAGCAGTGAGGGTTCTGGGTCAAAAATCACAATTGAAAATGTCTGACCCCACTTTATGGGTGGTGACTCCCTGATATCTTTTGAATGAGTGTTCACAATTGTAGAGGGTCGCTGGTGCTGTGCTTCAGCGGTGGCACAGCTGTGCCTATGTGAAGGTCAGGCGCTGTGTAAATCCAAGGACTGTCGCAGCACCGGTACCGGGGTCACAGGCTCCACAGACCCAAAGCCCCGGGGGCAAAGGGACCTTGGCCAAGGAAGGAGATGAAGGGGTTTGAAGTCCGTTTAACACCTAACAAGATATTCGTCATCAGAGCCCGGGTGGGCCAAAGTGGCCCCACAGTCCAGGCTATGTACCTCAGATGCAGGTCATTGCCCATATGGCAGCAGGGTCAGGCACACCCCCGGGGCAGTTCGAGGGTACTGCTCCTGGGGGGTCTTCACCTCCTCGCCTTTGAGTACCTTTCTTCTGTCTCTGCTGGGATGCTTGCAGGAGGGCTGCAGCCTGGTCTGGAGGTTGTCCCTAGGCCCCCCTTCTCTGGGTGGCATTCCTCTGCCTCCTCCTCCTCCTCTTCCTCCTCCTCTTCCTCCTCCTCCACCTCCTCTTCCTCCTCCTCCTCCTCCCCATACCTGCCACCGTGTGATGTCTGCTCTTCACTGGGTGACCGTGTGATGAAAAACCATCTTGTGTGATAATCGAAGACAGTGAGTGGGCGGGTCTATTAAATTATAGTCTTTGGACTATTAGAGAATCAAGAATATTGTTTACTGGTTCTGGGCCGGATTCAAGATGGGGGCCTGAGTCTCCTCTCCTCTCCCACTTACCATGAACTAATGGCATAAAACATTGGTAGCAGGAATGGGAAAATGCTTAAATGTTAATGAAGAAGTGTAGTAGATGTAGCACACTACTCCGGCAGGGAGAGTAAAATGGATGTCGGACCCTTTTATGCACACTGAGGACCGCCACCTGCACGGAGGGCTTATAGCTCAATGGGGATTTGAGGGACAGATGAACAGGGAGAAATATGCCCACTCCCACATCCCACCGAGTTTAGGGGGGTGTAAACTTAGTAGACCGTAGGCGTGTTTTCTTAGCCTACTAGAAGGTGGGGCAACAGATATATTCCTAAGTGCCTTAGGCGACCGGCCACCATTTTATGGGTAGTTACGTGGTGGCTGGTAGCAGGCAAGAGGTTGGATGGGATCAAAGTTTCAGGCGGTTGTTTGGACCAAGTGCACAAGGGAAAGAGGGGTTTGTGTATTGGGGGTTGTCACTGTTGAGCAGGTGCAATTGGCAGCTAGCCAGATGTTTCCATGGTTGAAAAGGTTTTATTGCTGTCTGGGGGGGTTGAAGCAGTTTGAAGGGGAGAGTGGGAGTGAGTTAATAATTACAGAAGGCAAGAAGTTAAAGGTTTACAGTTATTGGAAGTTAAAGTTCAGGAGGTGGAGTGTAAGTACAGTGACAGGCAGTCTGGCTGGGATAATGGTTGGGGGGATTTTGAGGTGGTTGTAGGACAAGTGGCAAGGGAATGCTAATGTATAGTGAGACTGTTAGTTTTGTAAGGCAATTTGCCAAGAGTAATATGTTGTGATGTGAACCTGCCTCAAAAAAGCATTCAGTCGCTCCTTCTCCTTCCTCACGGCCAGAGCATGAAATGCCCTCCCTCTCCACCTCAGACAGACAACATCTCTCCCCATCTTCACAAGAAACCTCAAAACCTGGCTCTTCGATAGACCCCCTCCTTGATGGACTGGAACCTGCGAAACACCCTTCCCTCAGCGCCTTGAGACCCTCACGGGTAAGTAGTAGCGCTTAACAAACGCATGATTGATTGATTTCCACACAACAACATGTCAGTAGTCTGTGCTGTGCCTTCTCTCCCAACAAAGATGGTGGCAGCGTTTTCCTGGCCCGTATGATAGCAGAGAAAGGCAGCATTGAGCTGCAGCCCTGGCCCAAGGGAGAGTGGCTCCCTAAGATAAAGAGGGTGAGGGGCCCGAGGGAGTTGACAGAGGAGAAGCCTTCAGTGCTGTTCGAAGAAAGGAGCATTAGACGCTCATCTAAAGGCAGCATACCATAAGGAAAGTGGCCTGATTATAAAAAGCGATTGAAGCAATACAAGTGCCTGGATATTCTCTCAGGTGATTAGTGCACTATACAAATCAATATATCATAGCATAACAAGTAATGACCCACTTGGAGAACAAAACACAACAAATAGAGAGAAGTCAGAGAGGGCACAGCGATGCCCCATCATAAAAGGAATTCTCAGACAAGAAGGCAAAAAGCTTAGTGCGGGTAAAAATGAGGCACCCCTGAGAAGGGAGAATTAACGAAGGAAAAGAGGATTCACACAGCAACCCCGCATGTACACGTGAAGTGACCGCACACAGGGTCCCTGCATGGACAGCAATAATGTGTCAGGGTGCACTTGGGCCAGAATAGTATCTGCCTTAAACACTAACAGAACACATCTGTTTTAGGCTGCTGTAAACACTGCTGAGAATCTGCGACATATGAGAAACTCTCGAGCTATGACAGAGAGCAAAATATTATTCTTTCTGAAATCAGGGACCTGTGAACACAATGGAAGTCGCCTATGAAGGGGACACAAAACAGCGGCATAGCATATCTATGGAACATCCACCACAGCTTGAACCCTCAAGCATCAACGCAAGACACTCGTCTTGCCTCAACATTTATGATTTTAATTAATCGAGTGAAGTGGTTTGACTGACTGACTGCCTCAACTTTTACAAGAGATTGAATCATGTCCATGTCAAAAGCAGACTTTCACAGCTCCCTTCAAGTTCTTGGATGTGAACTTAAAGAAGACCTAAAATAATATCTTATAGAAGTATTCAAGGAGTAAAAACAATATTGGGGTCCAAAATTGATGAACTTCAGCAGGAAGCAGTATGTTTTAAGATATTGTATATGTTGCACCCTTTTATTTTTCTCTTCGCTTCCTTGTGATTTGGTGCATGTTCACCCTCACGCACTGTTGGAGATAGAATTGTGGTTGACAGGTGTCATTTAAGGCATTATGTGTGGAAGTGTCTGATTGTGTGCAATGAAGGCCTTGTGTCCTTACTTTGTGGCTCCTATCATCATTACATCTTTGCTTTTGGCGACGAGGATGGCATCCCCTCCCTGGGCTGGAATCAGCTGTGACCCTTCCTGTGTGTTCGGTCTCTGTGCGGGTAACCGTCCATCTTGCTTGTGCCCCGCTTCCTGCGTCATGCCCTCCTTGCCCTGTCTGCTCCTCTGATCGACCAGCATTGCTTGGCCTCTTCATGCCTGCTCCACTCTCCTTTCCACGGTATTCCTCACTTATAGGCTGGTGACCCACAACTCATTACCCCGGTGTTTCTACTTGCGCTACACCCTTGAAGTGGGTCACGTTCAAGGAGGCCATGGGTGCCACTACGACAGCGGTCATCTTTCACCCATTCGATGTTAGGAGGTGTTTTCCAATGAATGCATTCCAAGTGTTACTCCATAGAGCCACACCCTGAGAAAGGGACATTCCTCCATGAATTTTTGGTGCTACCACTGTGGTTGTTAACCCTTCATTGCCTATGTAGAAGAATTCACTATTTAGTGGCAAGACACCTTTTCCACCTCCAGTGTATGATACAAACGCCTCTGCATATTTGATGAGTCAATGTTTGCATTATTGTTCAGTTGCCTATTGAATGCAACACGCAGTCAAGTACCATAGTACTGATTTCCCTAAACCTTCACTTTTCCTACACTTATTCAGAGGGAGCATCTACGACCCTTTCATCCCTGACACAAATTAAATTCGGAAATTTGAATGACACATTCACGGCTGATGTGTTCCCTATTAATGTCCTAGAAGATCATGTCAGAAGTCACAGCACTGTAATGATGACAAATGCCTTCGAGAGAAGGGTGGGAGCAATTATTATTATTACTATTATTATTACTATTAATTATTATTATTATTATTATTATTATTAGTAGTAGTAGTAGTAGTAGTAGTTGTAGTTTGAACAAGTGCATGGCTACCTAAAATAGGTTTCCATTCACTAGGCTCAAATAAGGAAAAAGGGTCACACCAGACTGTCATGTAAGAGGTATGGAATTTGAGAGATTTCGAAGGTTGAAAGAACAATGTTTTTAAATAGATTAAAAGGGTCAGAATGAACTTGGTCGCTATCAATGGAACTGAACCCAGCACCAGAAGGAAACGAGCGATGTTTTACAGTTGCCTGGGAACTGAAGGCATAACATAACATCAATGAAGAAACAACAAGGAGAGGTGGCGGTCAGGGACACTTACACTGAGGCAAAAAGAGGATGGAGGAAGACTTTGATACTGCTGTCGGCTTAATCATGGAGTGCCACAGTTTATATTACAAGTATCATGCTCCAGGATAGTGATTCCTATGGGCCTAGAGGCCCATAGGAATGAATGGGAAGACATTCTCAATTTGCGATTCTCAATTAGAGAATCACAAATTGAGAATGCAATTTCAAGGGTGCCAGGGTGTCAAAAGGACACCCTGTTGCACCCCTGAAATCTGCATATGAGTACATCTTGCACACACACATGCGCAAAGGGCATGTGTGTGTGTAAAATGGAACTTTGAAAAGTGCACTTTAGTGCATTTTTCAAAGTTTTTAGCAAATTACCATGTAATTTAGCGAAATTGCAATTTTTTTTACTTTAATGCATTGTATTTAAGGAATCTCAATTTGAGATGCCTTAAATGCAATCGCAATTTAAGTAATCGGGTCAAGTTTGCGCTACATAAATTTTCGTAAAATAAAAACTTGTAACGACCAGAAGCTCAGTTTCTGAACAAAAAAGCTAATTTACTGAAAAACAAGTCCAAGTCTGATCAGCCAAAAAAAAGTGCATGCTCTTGCTGTGGGTCTAGTAACCATCTACCATCATAGAGATACACTTCTACTTTGGGAAAAGACTTTCACAATTGTGGTAAGAAAGATAATTTCTCCAAGATATGCAAGGTGGGTAAATGCTCAAAGAGGACCTTCGCCATTCAGGAAGATAAAAATTATACAATGGAATTTGAGGAGCACATGAAATACTTTGTCTTGTTGGTAGCAATCCTGGACAAGTACGATGAAAAAAGACAACTTAGGTGTGCGTTACAAGTCAATTAATCCAGTGTGCAGGTCCTTGTGAACATGGGTTTGAGGATCACCATCATCGCTAAAGAATCATATGACAACACTCTTATTAAGGAGAGGCCATGCCATATTCACATTGAACTAGGTACTTAAGGAGAACACAAAATCAAACTCAAGCGCATCGTCAAAGCAGATCGATGCTTTGATGCTAGAACTTCTTCCACCAGAGTTTATGGTGTCATCCAATGAACAGATATTCTGAGATACAGCAGAAAAATCTGCTCTTTGATAAATTCATGCAAAGCACCATATACATTCAGTGAGAATCATTTTGATGGTGTTCTACAAGGATTATGGAAGTGTTTTTTCAATATGAACTGGGTCGACTCAAGGGGTTCGAGCACTGCATTGAACTCAAAGATCCCTACCAATGAAGCAAAGGCTACACAATGTTCCACTTTCTGCTCACAAGGATGTGAAGAAGGTTTTGGAAAAATAGCAAGCTGATGGAATACTCAAACCGATCTCTGCACTCTAATGGCTATCTCTCATGGTTGTGGCTAAAATGTAATGAGGAGAAATAAGATTGTTAACTGACCTATGCCAATTGAATCATCAGGTGGCTGTGGAGACTCAATCACTTCCTCTCATGCACGTAATTGTGGCCACGCTTGATGAGAGAATCTTTTCTTCACTTGATTTTATCATTGCATAACACCTACTTGTTTTGCAAAAGGAGTCTTGAGACCACACATCATGTATCACACCAACAGAAGGGTTCCAATTTTGTGATCTGCCTCTGCTGTGTTCCAGAACATCATGAACACTCTTTGAAGACATGGATGGTGTCCATGTCTTCCAAGATGATGTGCTAAATTACTACAACACTCAAAAGAAACATAATAAAACATTCTATGAGGTGCTAAGAAGAATCCAAGATAGTGGCTTAATGCTCTATAGGGGCAGTTATTGGAAATTCTAAAGAACCAGTGTGGAGTATTTGTGGCATGTCATCAGTGGTAATGGAGCTGTCCCCAAACCAAGTTTGGTCTCTGCCATAACCAAGTCACCACAACCTTGTAACAAGGATGACCTTGCATCCTTTTTTGGACTCGGCGAGTTCTGCTTGAGGTTCATAACAACTATGCAGATAAAGTGGAACCAATTAGAACGTTGATTAAGGATACAGATCTTGTGTGGTGAGAGGATTGCAACAAAAGTATGCAGGACCTGAAATGATAATTACAAAGTGCTTTCTCCTTAAATTCATTCAACAAATCTCTGAATTCTGGTATACCTGTTGATGCAAGTCAGGTAGGTGTGAGGAAGATGAGGATGTTGCAACTGCAAGCTAGTATGATGGCAGGGTTGTGAGTCAAAGGGAGTGATTGAGTGCCAATCAAGATGATCTGGAGTATGTCATTCTCACAAAGTTTATCATAGAAGGTTGGCCAAAATAGTTAAGATAATAGCCTATGACCCTCGTAGAACGTTAGAGAGGAACTAAGCTTTGATGACAAGGTTATCGGAGGGTATGACATTTTGATTCTTTCAGTTTTTTTCAGACCACGTCTCATAGCTCTGGCTTATGAGGGGCACATGGAAATGGCAGGCACCAAGAAAAAACTCTATTGGTAGCCTGCCTTGGACCAGGGTGCTGACATGTACATGCAAAAGTACTTGAAGGCCAGTGGTAAAAGGTGGGCATAGATTTCAGAGGATCCATGAAACAAGTTACCATTGTCCATTCACTCTGCTATATTCATGGTGGATAATTACAGCAAGTGGATCGACTTAAAATTATTATTATTATATTATCCAGCTTCTAAGGAAATTCTCGAGTTCTGTAAGCAAACATTTTCTAGAAAATGATTTCCTGAGCAAGTTGGCATGAAGCAATTATTTTCTGCTGAATCAGTAGTTTTTTTACTTGTATGGTATCACCCACTAAAAAGCAGCATGATGCCACCCTCAGAATAATGGGCAAATTGAACGTGCCAACTAGATGATCGAGGAAACTATAAAGTTAGCTATTAAGTGGAACTTACCTGTTAAGAATGCCTTGAGACATGTTTGTGGGCATATCGCACACTCCTCACAGTGTAACTGATGGAACCCCACTTGAGTTGTTGAGAGGTTGGTTATCTGTGACCAAATTTTGTCCCTGGTGGTTTAAAAGGGTGGGCGTTGGAGGGTCTTAATACACCAGACCAAGCATGATTGATTATTTGTGTAGACATGTGTTAGAAAAAGTGGAAGATAGTATCTGTATGTGGTGAAATGGTCATAAACTTCTCAGGATTTGGACAGAAGTAGCTACAGCAAAGCAGGAAAAACTAGTATTTCCACTACTGTTTGGGGTGATCAGGAGCCTTTACACTGGGACTGAAGGTGGCAGGATATGAGCATGGCACACAAGTGAAGTGGCATGTGTAGCTGCAGTGTTTTGGAGCTGCAAAGTTAGCAATCCCATCCCAATGGAAACAAGGATTGGCAACGCCAACAGGTCTTGTTTTTTAAAAGTCGATGCCACTTTTTTGAAAATTGCTGGTGAGAGGGCAGGGCTTGAGGCATCTTGAAGATAGAGAGGGATGCAAAACGGAGGATGTAATGCCTCCCACCGGCAATATAAAAAAGTGTTATTACACAGCCACTGCTGTCCACTTTCTAGCAATTATTTTTAAACCCTTTCAACCATGCTGTAATCCAGCCACACTGCCAATGTGCTTATTTTTTTCTGGAGGGATGAGAGGGTGGGAGGGCGATGTAATAATGTGGGGTGGCATGGGGCAAGCAACAACAGGGGCAAGCAACAACGTGGGATGGGATATTGCAATTAAAAACGCGGGATGGAAAGTGGGAAGGGTCAAACAACAACTGGGCAAGAACAAGCAAAACAACACAGAAGAGTCAGAGGTGGAAGCAACAATGCGAGCAAGCAAAATGCAGGATGGGAGAGGGCAAGCAATAACATGGGATGGAAGGGCAGGTGTGGGCAACAGCTGATTCAAGCAAAGGATGGGAAGAGGAAGTAGCAACACGAGCAAGGTTTGGAGGGGGCAAGCAGTGGAGTGAGACAGTAGGGGAGGGAAACGGCATGCAAACACATGCACGCT
This sequence comes from Lissotriton vulgaris, assembly GCF_964263255.1. Classification (NCBI taxonomy): domain Eukaryota; kingdom Metazoa; phylum Chordata; class Amphibia; order Caudata; family Salamandridae; genus Lissotriton; species Lissotriton vulgaris. The sequence goes on along the minus strand of NC_141695.1, from coordinate 122,037,420 downwards.
TATGGAGTGCTGCAACTAAAAGAAAAAAAGTAGCTCCGACAGCGCAAGCACTGAAGGACATTGGGCATGGAAGAAGTACTTGGACCTTGCTCCAGGGGAGGGACAAACACACGAGGAAGAAGCGATGCTGGTACTGATGACCAAAAAGAAGCAAGGAAATTCGAGTGATGATGAAGTCACCCACTAGAAAGAAATGGGCCTCTTCTAAAAAACAATACAAAAAACGAGGTGTTATCATGCAGGGCAGTGTGAAAGGAAGAAAAGAGGAAGTAAAACTGAACTTATTAGCATAATCGTCATAACCACCCCTTTTGGAGTAATAGAAGACTGTGGACCAGAAGTTTGAATCAATTGTATTCATTTCTTATTCAAAAAAGGGCAGCACAAAATAAAATATGTGAGATGTGGAACACCGATATAGTAGCGGTTATTAAATGTGCAAGACTGTCATTGCTTTATAATGTACTGTGATTTATTTTCTTATTACAGGTGTGTTTGGATGTCAGAATGTGCATTAACAAAATTATGTACTATCTTCTTCTAATAACGTATTGCATGCAAGCAGTGATGTTACAGTGCTCAGTTCTATAGTCTAGCTTTGAGCGAGCTTCTGTCTTTACTCAGAAAGTATGAGAGAAGAAGGTGCACACTCCCAAAGCACAGTAAAAAATACAAACTAATGCCTCTCCCTGTATGCAGAGACTGTGCTTGGCCATATAACTGCGAAAATATCCATAACCAGGCAAGAAAAGTATATTCAAGTTTACTGAAGTTCTGTGACATTATAATGCCACTCGACCTGCAACCTTCTGCCTCAATATGGTCTCCGAACCTGTGGCAGTGACATACGATATCCTTATAATGTACAGCTGGCGGTACTAGAACCAAAAAAGAAATTCTATAAAAAAATTCTGTGCTTATTGCCCAGGCAGGCATCAACCATCTTAAATACATCAGTGAAAGCATTATGAGAAAGTGACAGATCCAGAAAAATGGTTAAAAAAATACTTTCAAGATTAAATAAATAGAACCATCTCCACCAGAAGTGGACTGAGTCCGTGGGATAAAGTGCCAGAGAGCACGCGTCGACAGGAGAAAGCAGCCCACGTAATGACACCAATGTAGCCGACCGGCTGGCCATAATGTCTACCTGGAGCCTCAGCAGGGGAAACAAGCCCTGTGATGACACCAGTGTAGCCAACCCGCTGGTTTTGTGCCGACCTGGAGCCTCGACAGGAGGAAGCAGCCCCGTGATGATACCAGTGTAGCCGACCATCTGTGTTAATGTCTACCTGGAGCCTCAACAGGAGAAAGCAGCCCTGTGATGACACCAGTGTAGCCAACCCGCTGGTTTTGTGCCGACCTGGAGCCTCAACAGGAAGAAGCAGCCCCATGATGATACCAGTGTAGCCAACCCGCTGGTTTTGTGCCGACCTGGAGCCTCGACAGGAAGAAGCAGCCCTGTGATGATACCAGTGTAGCCAACCCGCTGTTTTTGTGCCGACCTGGAGCCTAGACACGAGGAAGCAGCTCCGTGATGATACCAGTGTAGCCGACCATCTGGCGGTGATGCCTACCTGGAGCCTCGACAGGAGGAAGCCGCCCCATGATGATACCAGTGTAGCCAACCCGCTGGTTTTGTGCCGACCTGGAGCCACGACAGGAAGAAGCAGCCCCGTGATAATACCAGTGTAGCCGACCATCTGTGTTAATGTCTACCTGGAGCCTCAACAGGAGAAAGCAGCCCCGTGATGATACCATTGTAGCCAACCCGCTGGTTTTGTGCCGACCTGTAACCTCGACGGGAGGAAGCAGCCCTGTGATGATACTATTGTAGCCGACCCGCTGGTGTTGATGCCTTCCTGGAGCCTCAACAGGTGGAAGCCGCCCCGTGATTATGCCAGTGTAGCCGACCCGCTGGTATTGATGCCGACCTGGAGCCTCAACAGGTGGAAGCCGCCCCGTGATGATGCCAGTGTAGCCGACCCGCTGGTATTGATGCCGACCTGGAGCCTCGACAGCATCGATGGAAGTCACCTTTCAGACTCCTAGGTACGGATGCTTTTACAAAGGTTGCAAGAAATTCTCTTTTAAGGGCTTTAGAAACAACAGTTGTGGATCTTTCTTTGTCGGTCATCTGAGGGGATCCAAGAAAGCTATGGTTGAGGAGGGGGCATTCAAAAGTATATTCTGTGATCAGCTATAGTCCACAATCACCCAAATATGTACTACCCCTATCGCTACTCTGGCCGAAGATCATGGCATGAGTGTTATGCGGATCTACCACCAATTAATTCTGGGATGCGTATGTTTGCAAAGCATCCAAAGAACAATATAATCCAGTGGCAACAGGGCACGAGATCGTCAACATAATCAAATACACTGGTTTTACAAGAACCAAAAACAGGTGCAAAATTGTGCACTGATTTCAATATAGGGACACTTAAATATATTTTAGAAAGAGGAGACGCTAACAGGCAACATTAGCATAGCTGGGTCAAAATGGCTGCAGTAGACTAGGGCATAGCAAGCACTGTAGAGTCTCCACCAACATTTGAGATGCAATGTTAGAAGTCCTTATACAATCGGTACGCCCCCTGAAGATTGAGCCAACAATATCGATGAGGCAGAATATTGAGGATAGATTATGGAAACCAAAATATTGACAGATACATAGATTTTCGTTACCTAACTCCAAATGTGGACCTACGTGGAGCATATATCTTCAAGGTTCGTAGATGTGGAGTTAGGAATAATAATTCAATTCTTCGCTATTGGCACTTACCTTTCGATGTTTTGTCCCTTGATATTCCCTTAATATTAGCATGCCGCAATATTGTTGTTGTCGATATGCGGTAGTACAATCTATACAATCTGTTTATTCAGTAAGCACCAATTGATCAAGAACTTTGCAGAAGTGTATGGATACGCAGGGAAGCAGCATCGCTTCCCCCAGTCGGAGCTGTATTGGTCAGGAGGACACTGCATTGTGCACCATGGACATCCCCAGGCAAATTTAGGTAGGTTACTTAAGACTGAGAGTGGGATGAAGGCTGCAGGGATGGGGTAATATGCACAGCTGTATTACCATGCACACACGCAACCAGCACACAGCGCCATGGACGTCATTTAGGGGTCACCAGGTGTCACAGCTGCAACCCCTGGCTTGACCCGTGCAACCCCTGGCACTGTCTTTGTGACTCCTGGTCTCAAAGAGAGAAGAGTCAGTACCAAAAAGACAGAGAAGGTTTGCTTTTATCGGCAGCACCCTTGTTTTATACCTATCTTTTATTACGCTAATACTAAATAATAGTTTATTACTCTCTAGTAGTTTGAATTAAAAAATGGAGGATCAGGAGCTCCGGTTGCGGTCGATGTAAATAAAATGAAATATGTTTTAAAATGTATGTTGTGTGGGGGCTTGTGGGTGAGAGTGTGTTTGTCATCATGTGTCTGTCTGTAAGCACATGTGAGTGACAGTGAGAGAGAACACTGGTATCTAGTCAACATAGGCAATTCTTAGCATGACAAGCACCTCTGAAAACCTTTTGGCACTGGCATGCTTGAGTTAATTCTTGGCTTAATGGTCACCCTTTCCAAAATGCTGGCACTGCCATACCAGAAGCAAATTCTTGGAAAACCGGGAACTCGCGGAAAAATGCTGTCACTGGTAACCTGGCGGGGCAGGGGTAGTGCATCTACGTGGAGTTCCACGGAGTTGGAAAAAAACTCTGTCAAACCCCGCTCCCTCCCCTCTCCCAAGTAATTAAAAAGTAAGAAAAAAAGCACTTACCTGTCGTGGCTGTCTCCTCCTCGCTGTAATGTTCTCCTTTCCCCCACACCAAGCACAGAGCCTCTGTATATGTGTAGAGTCTTTAATACACAAAGTTACCAAGTTATATGAACACAGGGCGCCGAGCGTCTACCTAGTTCCAGCTCCGGTCGCTAGCTGCCGTTTTTCCCGTTCGCGCCTTTCTCTCGCGTCTATCCGCGCATGCGCGCGCCTCGCGCTCCAGTCTATGGCGTGACGCGTCATCGCGTCTACGCTCATAGACTAGAGCGCATACTACATATCTCCCCTTTTTAATATAAACAACAATTAACATACCCCAACTCTAAATGTGTCCAAATCCCCAATGTGTGTCTCTGGAGGGCGCCCGGGGACGGGCAAGCCTGTGGCTAATGTCCACTCATTTCAAAGTCTCTATATCGAGAGGGTACGGTGACTGCCCTGCCACTGCGGGTGTGTCTTACCGGCATGTTCTCTTCCACCTCTCGCTCTCCTCGTGCTCTCTCTCCATCTCTGTGATCTTCACTCTGTACTACACCGGCCGGTGTATCGTCTCTGTCTATAGGCTCTGTGTTGGGATTGTCCGCTTCACTGTTCTCTCCACTTCCATCCGACAGGCCTCCAGTGTTGTGCCCCGTTTGAGATCTAGCTTCCTGGGAGTCCAGCTGTATCTCTTCCTCCTCGGACTTGGGCCACACTACTATCTTGTTGACTCTGGCCATGCGGTCTTGGGACCACACCTTGCCGTCGCTCAGAAGAGCCGCCCTGCCTCGCACTTCTTTGACCTGTAAGGGCTGGCTGTATTTGCTTTCACCTTTCTTTTGGATGGTAGGGAGTTTGACCCTGACCCATTCTCCTTCCTCCAGCTCTGTTCCCTTCGCATTGCGACGTTTGTCGTAGTGTGCAGCATAAATCCTCTGGGCCTTCTCCAGGTTGTGCTGGACCACCGCGGGGGACCATTTGCTGGTGATGGTCTTCTCCCTCCACACTACGTTGTCCCTGGTGAACGGATGTCGTCCTCTTAGCACTTGGAATGGACTGTACCCCACCACCGTGGGGGTGATCCTATAGGCCCACAGCATACTCATCACTTCGGTCTCCCAGTCCTTTCCCTGCGTGATGGCTGCCTGTATGGAGCCCATTAGCACGCGGTTGAACCGCTCCACTTGGCCATTGCCGGCCGGATGATAGACTGCCGTGTGCTTTGACTCAATCCCGTTCCTCCTCATAAACCTAATCCATTTGTCCGAGACAAACTGTGGTCCGTTGTCACTGAGGATACATTTGGGTATACCTTCTCTTAGGAACAAAGATGTCAGGAATTTCAGTATCGTGTCCGTGTCCATGGATTCTTGTATGTCCACTTCAGGCCATTTGGAATATTTCTCTATCACCACACACAAATACTTGTTCACGCCTCTGCTGTCCAGGACCGGCCCCAGTATGTCGATGGCCACATTCTCCCAGGGGCTTTGTGGTGTGTCAAACTTCCCCAAAGCTGGTCTGAGTGGTCGTAGCACCTTGTCCGCTCCTTGGCACTGCCCACACTCCCTCACTTGTCTTTCTATGTGGACATCCATGCCTGGCCACCAATACATTTGCTTGACTCGTGCTTTGGTCTTTACAATACCCAGGTGTCCTTCATGCAGTTGTGTTAACAATCGGGGTATTAGTGATTCTGGTGGTACGACCCTTTCTCCTCTGTAAATGAAAATCCCTGAATCACTCAGGGACAGCTCCTCTCTTATTTCATAGAATCTCCGTATCCCTTCAGTGAGCTTCCTTTTGTCAGGCCAGCCAGATGTTAGATGTCTCTTTATCTCTACCTTCTCGGCATCCTTCTCGTAAACTGCCGCCCATTCCTGGCCGCTTATCGTCGTCTCATGGTCCTCCATGCTGGCCACCATCTCTTCTCTGTCCGGGGCTTCCTCCGGCGCATCTTCCATCGCTGCCGCCCTGCTGAGGTAATCTGCAACCCTGTTTTGCGTACCTGGTAAGTACTCCACGTCATAGGTGTAATCAAGAAGCTTCAGAGTCATCTTTGCTATTCTCGGGGTCGCTGTCTCATGGCCCGAAGATGTCAAAACGTTGATTAGGGGTTTGTGATCGGTTCGAAGCTTGAATCTTGTGCCCCACACAAACTGCCGAAACTTGCCCATGGCCCAAGTGACCGCCAACATCTCTTTTTCAATGACGCTGTACCTTTGTTCCGTCGGGGACAGCGCGCGTGAAGCAAAGCTGATGGTTTCAGTGGATCCGTCTTCCCTTTCCTGCGCCAAAACCGCCCCTAAGCCCTTGTCGCTTGCATCTGTTGTCACTATGGTCTTTCCCGTGGGGACATACCCTTGCAGTGGAACAGCTTGGCTGATGCAGTCCTTTATTGTGTCAAATTCCAATTGCGCTTCTGAGTCCCAATCAAATTTAGTTTTGTCTCTGATGAGTTGCCTCATTCTGTAGGTTCTGGTAGCGAAGTGTCTCACAAACTTGCTATAATACTCGGCCATCCCGAGGAATGACCGCACTTCTTCCCTGGTGCTAGGAGCTTTGGCATTCCTGATGGCCTTCACATTTTGTTCCTTGGGGGATATACCCAGCGTACCGATTTCGTGACCCAAGTAGGTCACTGAGTGAGTTTCAATTTTGCATTTGCTCCATTCCGCAGTTAACCCTTTGCTTTGTAGCACTCCCAGTACTCTATGTAGCTTCCTGTCATGATCTTCCTTGGAGGAGCCCATCACCAAGATGTCATCCTGAAAGTACTGTACCCCCAAGATGTCCTTGAACAGCCGATGCATCAGCTTCTGAAATACTGCCGCTGCAGATGCCAGGCCAAAGGGCATCCTCCTGAACTGGTAGCACCCAAAGGGCGTAATGAAGGCGGTGTACTTCCTACTCAAGGGATGCAGCTCAATCTGATGGTACGCTGACGTGAGATCTATGGTGGAGAAGTGGGTCACGCCTTTCGTCCTAGCCAGCATCTCCTCGATCCTGGGAAGAGGAAACCTCTCCACTATGAGGTTTTTGTTGAGCTCGCGGAGGTCGACACAGAGACGAACCTTTCCGTTAGGTTTCTTGACCACCACCAAGGGTGATAGCCACTCCGCACTGTCCACCGGCTCTATGATGCCTTGCTCCTCCAGCCTCAGAAGTTCTTGTTGTACTGCCCCGCTTGTGGATATTGGTATGTTCCTGACTTTGTGTACTACTGGTACTGCACCCTCCTTGAGGACTATTTTGTGGATGAACTTGTCCAGTTTACCGACTGTGCCATCGAAGACTTTGGGGTATGCAGATTTCCAATCTTCTTCTTTCGTGAGGGGCCACTCATCCGTCAGCAGTATCTGCTCTCTCCCGCCTGGGTTGAGTATGATTCCTAGATCCCCTGCGTCTCCCCATCCCAGCACTGATGGGCCCTTCTCCGCCACGTACAGGGTGCATGTGGCCGACCTTCCTCTGAATTCAAACGTGAAGTCTCGGCACCCCACCAGTGGAATGGCATTCTCTGTGTACGAGATGGGTTTGATATCCGGCTGCCATAAGTCTGGCCCCACTACCGGAGCGAAGTCTTCTTCCCATATGGATCTTTGTACGATGGTCCAGGGAGATCCTGAATCGACAGCCACGTGTACCTTCACTCCCCCTATCAGCATGTCCGTGCGAGGCTTATCTCTTCGCTTCCCAGCCACCTCTAGCACTTGGTCTTCGATGCATAGCACCAGATCGCCATCTTCCAGGTCGTCTTCCTCACTGATGTCCGCGGTGGCTGATTCGACGCACTTGACCGTGGACTTCTTCCCCCTCTTGCGGCATACCTTTTCAAAATGGCCGACCAGGCCACAAAACGCGCATCTGGCACGGAACGCGGGACAGCGTTTATCCTCGGCCGAGTGTGCCGTGCTGCCACATCTGTAACACGAGAACTTATTGTCCGTGCTGGGGCGGACCGTCTGTTTCCCAGTCCATCTCGAATCCTTCCTCTGGTCTCCATACGTCCCCTTGGGTCTACTGGACTGTGAAGCCTCATCGATCTTGTTAATCATCTGCCTCGGTGCGCTCTCCCGTTTGGCCGCATCTGCACCGCGTTTCGACATTTCCGCCTTTTTGACCATCGCCACGACTTCCTTGAGTGATGTCTCGTTCTGCGCCCATAATTTGTCTTGGACCGCCCTGCTGGTGGTATGCATGACGATCTGGTCTTTTATGTACTCATCCTGTAGAGTACCATACTGGCACGTGATGGCCAGACGTCGGAGCGCTGCCACATAGTCATCAATGGATTCGCCTGCCTCTTGTTTCCTCTGTTGAAAGTTATAACGGTCTATGGAGACACAAACTGCTGGGCGGTAATGGCTGTCCAAGTCATCTAGTGCGTTTTTTGAAGACATCTGTCTCCGTCGCGTCCCTTTCCTTGGGCACCAGGTTTTTGAATACTCTCACCCCTTCCGGGCCTAAGTTGTGTAGTAGCAGTCTCTTTTTCCTTTCCGGGGTGTATGCTCCATCATTTTCATCCTCTAGTGCCTCTATGTAGTTTTGAAAGTATTCCTTCCAATCCTCCCATTTTAACTGGGGTTCCCCTGGTCTGGGCAAGAATGGGACGGGGGCCATCAGGGCCGACGCTTGATTCGCCATCTTAGCCTCGCCTCTGGGGTCTACTGCCTGGGCACTGTGTTGGACGAGTACTCCGGATGCTCCTGCACTCCCTGCCGTGTCACTTTGCCCTCTTGGACTACCTGGGGTATTGTCCCTTATAGCCTGCGTGGGGTTGTCCGTCTGCGCCCCTTCCTCTGGCTTGGGGGTGGTGCCTTTGGCTGCCAGGGTGCTGGCTGTGGGCTCTGTTCCTTGGGGCAGCACTGACCTGAGTGTTAGGGCTTGTCCTCGTTTATACTCGTGCTGTTGCGCTGCTGCCACGCCCTCTGCTCATCCTGTTGCTGTTCTGTCCTTCTGGCTGGTGTGGGGCTGTTGAAGGGTGCCTGCTCCCGTCCCTTGTGCTCAATGGTGGTTTTACTCCCAGCCTCGTCGCCACTGTAATGTTCTCCTTTCCCCCACACCAAGCACAGAGCCTCTGTATATGTGTAGAGTCTTTATTACACAAAGTTACCAAGTTATATGAACACAGGGCGCCGAGCGTCTACCTAGTTCCAGCTCCGGTCGCCAGCTGCCGTTTTTCCCGTTCGCGCCTTTCTCTCGCGTCTATCCGCGCATGCGCGCGCCTCGCGCTCCAGTCTATGGCGTGACGCGTCATCGCGTCTACGCTCATAGACTAGAGCGCATACTACACTCGCCATGGCCGCTCTCCTTGCTCGTCCTCGCCATCCTTCTTCTTTGATAACCATTACGTGGTCCATCTTGCGGGTGCAAATGCGCACTCGCAAGACGTACATTGTAGGGGTTATCAGAGACGAAGGACGGCGAGGACGACTAAGGAGAGCGGCCATGGCGAGTAGGAGACAGCCACGACAGGTAAGTGCCTTTTTTCTTACTTTATAATTTCTTTGTTAGGGGCTGGCTAACTACGCTCTGCCACTGAGTCGTAGTTTTGACGAAACTCTACGTTCGCAGCGGAACGTGGAGTATGCAAAACTAAGTAAACTCTGCTGGCGGAGCGTAGTTACCCGCCCGGACTTAGTCACCGGCATTCTTGAGGATTTGTTTATGGCACTTTGGCAACAAATCATTGGAGATGCTTCTTGACAGAAGAGAGATAAACCATGGCATATGGGAGGGGCACAACCATAACAAACTACTGGACCTGGCAGACGAGAGGTAATTTTGACATAAGATGTTTGGATAGAACTAATTGCAAAATTCTGGCATATTGTAACTAATTTTAGCACAAGGACGCAGCCATGACATGTGAGGGGTTGATAAAATGTTGGCCCTGGCACAATGGAGGTCGTTTTTGACATATGGGGGCACGCCATAGCACACTCTGAAAACAATAGGGTCAACTCGGGGGGAGCATCAGGTTTCATTGGCTCGGCACCCCATGAAAGGACATGAGTAGGAATGAGTTTTCTTTCAGAGCCTATGCTATTTTGCAAACTTATGTGAAAAGTGCGTATTTAAATACATTTGTTTTACATTTTCTTTCTTTGATAACTTATGGTGATGCCATTGTTTTGGTTCCCGGTTTTTTAGATTTCATTTTATATTTTATCTCAGATATCAACTTATGATGTATTCATACTTTTTATTTTCTCTTATGTATCACCTCTATGCTATTCAAATGTTTATATACTCTTTTAAATTCTAATAAACTTATTGAACAGTACCTTTAAAAAAAAATAAAAAAAAAAAATTCTCAGGTGAAGAACCCCTCAAGGCCTCTTAGAAGAGGGCTGGCTTGCCACAATTCAGGGTGAGTATTATGTCCCACCACTTTCAAATTTCATCTCAGTGCCCTAATGTAGGTGGTTTTTAAAAACAGACATTTGTCTGTGTTGTGTTATAGCAAGCATGTAGTTATGATACTTATGTCAAATATTGTGATGTCTTCAGGGTTAAGGTCATGTGACATCACTTCCTGAGGATACTTGGGGTCAAAGGTCAAATTATGTCTTTTCTTGTACCTGTCATGCCATTATGGTCAAAAGGTGTGTGATGTCACTTCCGCTACACCTGGCATTTTGGTGAATGGACGTCCATGCACAGCCCTCTTCTAAAGAAGACATCCCTCACACACTCAGTGTTTGTGATTTTGGGCCCCTGCATAGGTACATTATACCCTCAGAAATCAATAAACCACTTCCACCAATCAGCAGCCTTTGCATTAGTTACTTGTGGGCTATCCTCTAAGAGAACCTTTTTATGGAATTCCTTATAGTATACATTCTTCTTCCAGAAAAATCCTGGAGTCGCAGCTGGTTGAGTACTGGAGTCGGGACCCAAGTAGACGCTTGGATTAGGAACCGCTACGCCATCAAAAATAAGGTTAAATTAAAAGATGGGTGTCGGAGAATGCTGTTACCAACGGCAGTGCACTTGCTGCAAATATTGTTCCATGAGAGAATCGCCTCTGACTGACATGAACCTATGTTTTTATTGAATGACTGTAATTAGCCCGAAAAGGTGTTAAATTTGCCCAGATCATGTTAATGAATGAATGAGGGGAGACTTATACCGCGCAACTTAGCCCAAGGGCATCAGTGGCGCCAAATCAATTGATCAATTTTACAGTGTGCGTGGACCCAAAGGCAGTAGTGACGTCAGATTTCAGATATTCTGCAAGTTCAGAAGATATGAGATGAAACAAAGATTCTTCTTGTGCTCACCCTCTGTGCATGCCACTGACAGACACATTTGTATCCACACCTGTGCACACTGACCTCTCTGTACCAGCTCGTTAGAAAGGGGTCTCTCGGGTTGCAGTGAGGAGTTGCTGGGGACCTGGGTCCTTGTTGGTGTCATTTTCTGTGGTCAGCTCACGCCAATGGAGAGCCCTGCACAGCTGAGGCCCGGTGCTAGAAACCTGGGGGCTGATTTACGAACTTGGCATGCAAGTCACCTTGCTGCACTGCGTGACAGGGAAAGGGCAGGAATGCATCATATTTAACCCCTTCGCTGCGGGATTAATCCCCCGGTGTGCTGGTGGCGGGGGGGCGCGCACAGCGCCCCCATGCTCATGACGAGCTGAGCTCGTCATGAGGCACGGCACTCCTGTGCTCATGACGACCTCAGCTCGTCACGACCACACCCGTTCCCGTGGAACGCACACCACAGCAGGGGAATTATCCCCGCATGCGAGCGTTCCACGGCTCATGACGAGCTGAGCTCGTCATGAGCACCGGAGCGTTGTGGCTCTAAGACAATACGGCGCATTTCTGCCTTTTGCTCTGCCACCATTTTGGCAGCCTAGCCCTAACGCAGGGCCAGGGTGCCTGCCTTGCATGCAGGATTGTTTTTGTGAAGGAAGCCACATCGTCCTCACAAAAGCTATCCTGGGAGGTATATTGTCCTTTCTATGTGTGCTGCAGAATGCATCACACAGAAGAGGAAGTAAAGAGCAGAATGAAGATATTTCTCCTTATTACACCTCTCTAGGGAAGGCATAATATTTTTGGCGCATTCCCATGCTTACCATCTCTGGTAAGTCTGTGAATGCGTCAGAAACCATGGGAATTTCGTGGGAACACCCATGCAATGCCTTCCCAGGGCAGAGTAAGGCAACGCAAGAATTTGCCTTACGCCAGATTTATGGAGCCACTCAGGGCCACGCAAAGTGGCCTTGCGTGGCTTTCTAAATCTCACTTAAGATTTTCATCATTCTTGCACCATGTTGCGCGGTGCAAGAGTGACACAAACCAGCTCGTAACTAGGACCCTTGGTGGGTGGAGCTTTGCGGCAGATTTGCTATCACAATGCACGTTCCCGTAACAGGAGGTGTGTCCCACTGTCACCGATGTATTTGTGTTGGAGTACTGTTATTAGGCCTCGTTTGGGCAACATCACCAATAGTAAACTCGTTCCTTTTAAAAAATGTTGCAGAGACTGCAAGGAGCAGAAAAAGACCTCTCTGCTGACAAGAACTCTTAACAAGAGGCATAAGGCCAGTGGGAAGAGTTGTCCAGGGGCTTCTTGAAATTGTGCTTCCACGCGTGTCTTCAGACTTCAGGAGCATTTGTACTTTTCTCCTAAGAGAGTAGCTGCCTGAACTGGGTGGAGCCTGCTGGTCGGAAGAGCTGTCCTGGTGACAGGAAGTTGCAGTGAGAAGCTCGAATGCTGTGGTCTGTTGACGGAAGCTGAGATTAGAGTGAGCTGATCAGAGAAACTGACAAGGGACATATCACTTGTGGACCTGGGCACGAGGAAACATGCGACTGATACCGAAGTCGATTCCTGGAGCTCAGGAAACCTCTGTGGTATTTTATGTTTTTTATTTGTTTTCAAATTAAGCATGGCATATATTTAACCTCTTCGATGCATCGAACGACGTCACAGTGGGCGTGTGCAGAGGACGGCCGGGGGCAGTCCGAACCGCGCACACATCATTTTTTTCAGCACCACGGCAGAATGTCCGCCGCTGCGAAGAGGTTACAATACCAATTGGCTTGGCCTGAATGGCACTGAGGCTAGCTTAAAGCCAAACCGAAAACGTACATATTAATCAAACAGAGTAATAGTAAAACTAGTATTTGAACAGAGCTCAGCAGACATAAACCATGTAGGATACTTGAAAAAAAAAACGAAGCCCACGCCCAGACCCAGATGCTCTAATAGGTGTTATTTATGATATTTATATGTTTTCCTCCTCTTCATTGCTTAATTTTGCTTGTGTGAAAGTGTCACTCACAGTCTTTGAAATGTCACTCATAATTACACTGAAACTATGAAAATGTTACACATGGCAATTTGAAACCTTGGCAGCTGAATATATGATGTTACAATGCAAACAATTACAAAGCATGCTTTTACAGCATGGTTTTTACATCGCAATTACCATTATATTGCATGATTTTACAATGCAAGTCATTACAACACATTTTTTAAAACTACTGTTACAACACATAATACTTTTAGGGCAACAGTAGCGTAAGTGTTGGATAGTGTAGGGATCAAAATTACTATTCCCACTCCAGTGAGTGAAACAGTAGGGTGAGTGTTGGATAGTGTAGGGACTAAAAATACTATCCCCACGCCAGTGAGTGCAACAGTAGAGAAAGTGTTGGAAAATGTTGGGATAAAAATTACTATTCCCATTTATCCCAAAACCCATACCCCCAAACTACAAATTCTCCATTACTTACCTTATAACGTGTTATAATGGCATGAGTTTTAATGGCATGCATTGTAGTGACATGCGTTGTAATGGCATGCGTTGTAATGGCATGCAGTGTAATGGCATGCGGTGTAAAGGCAGTTGCGTTGTAAAAGCAGTGTGATGTAATAACTGCGTTGTAATGGATGTTTCCCTTGGCAGCTTTGTCTTTGCATTTGAGCTAAGCCAAGCTTATTACACCAGAATCAACAGTTCCGAACAATGTCTCTGGGTTGGTGGGAGCTCACAGCTTGCATCAGGCGTGCAAAGCCCATAGGGCTCAAAGGGCTTCAGCCCCCTCCCCAGTTGTGTTTGTCAGCCCGCTTCCTGGGCACACACACAGGCTGGCTATGTACTTCACGGGTCTTCAAAAGACCTTTTAATTGTTAACGGGGCTTTGTTGTTTTTTTCACTCCTTCTTAGAGCCCCTGCATCTCCACTCTGCCTATTGCTGGAAGAATTAGCCACCCCCGAAATTTGTATCAGCCCCTACCACCGAAATTTGGCTCTAGTTGCGCCTCTGGCTTACACCAAGACTGCGGCCTCTCTCCCACAGACTTCACAATTCCCTCCTGTGAGATCCTTTCTTAATAAGGTTCTTCTGGATGTCTGGCGTGACCTTTTAGGATCAACAAAGAACAACCATGAACGAGAAAGAGCTTTGAGGCACAGCATTTATCACCAGAAGATTGTTTGCTTTTAGCACAATGAGAGCGAGAGAGAGAGAAAGAAAGGGAGAGAGAGAAATAGAGAGAGAGATTATTATATTTAATATGTTTTAAACATAAGTTCTCATTTTTGAATAGTTCACCCTGCATTTTAAAGGACTGCGTTGCATCGCTTTATCACACTGTGCCACGAGAGCATACGTGCAACCTTTAGTAAATAAGGGGCGTAACAATTTTACTGTTGTAAGCAGTGGTCGAAGTGGGGGGGAAAAGTAGGGGGACTGTGGACGGAGACTCGGAGGGCGCGAATAACCAGAGAATGGGATCAGTGGGCGGAGTCAGAAGCATGGCCAGAATGCGCACAACATTCCAATTTTTAGTATTTGTTTGGCATTTCACTGACCAGTTACAGCTTATTATGTTATTTAATTCAACCAATGAATACAAATGAATATTTAAGGTTTAATATGAGTTATTGACTTTAAAAAATACATTCACAAAGTGGGATATGTTTCCATTCATAGAATGTTCCAAATGCTCTTAAAAGTGGAAGCACAAACCATTTGTCTCCGAGCCATGGAGTTTCTGTCATCAGCACTTCTCCTCCCTTTTTTCCACAAGAGCAGTTCAAACAAGAATGGCAAAATATCCTAGTTTCCAAATGTTTTCTATATAATTATAGCTCTGCCATATTTGCAACATAATACAACATCTGCTGCATAATCTGACAATTTAACTAATACATTGTTTGTAGCTCAAACGGATCAAAAGTTACTAAAAAATGTGACTTGTGTAGCTGCGAAATGGACACCCCTTTGCAAAGGTTGGCTGATCACCTTTCTCACTGCTGCATTTTTATGTTACACTGGTACTAATAAGGCAAAATCTTTGCAGAGACTGTCAGCATGTGTAAAAATAATAAAGTATCAGAAAATATACCGCATTAAGCTGCAGCCTTTTTTTTGCTGCATAATTTAGTCAACACAGCTGCATAATTGTGTGTTTTTTTGGTGCATAATTCTAGTAGCCCCAAAAGATAGCACATGTTAAAAGTGCTTGTGCATGAAGCAGAGAGACTGTGGAGTTTGCAAACTTAGTTTTGTGTGTGTGCAAATCCTGCATTGCCGATCCCTGGTGAGCTGCAGCTACTACTATTGAAACAAGGCCAATGGATTTACCAATGGGTGAGGCGGACTGGCCTCAAGGGCAGGGCTGGCTTTAGCTCTGATGGCACCCTGTGCAACACTGCCTGTTGGTGCCCCCAATGACCACCTCCGCCACGAATTCCCTCACTACCACACTTTAACAGTGCCCCTCAAGTCTCCATAACCACACTCGCTCTCCGATGCATTTAATTTGATTTACAGCACCATTGTAGGGTGGCAGAGCACTTTACATCACACCAGTCGTGGCGGCTCCCGTGAAGCAGTAGTGGGGTGGGGAGGGAGGCGAAGGAGGTGAGATGTTTTTTTAAAAAAAACATTACTTACTGACAGGCCAGTAGGCTGGTCGGCTGCTGCCTCTCTTCTATCCTCTCCGTCCTCTTCCTGGCTTCTGTTCGAACAGGAAGCAGGATAGTCTCCCCTAAGCCAATCACAAGGCTGCAATGCACTGTTGTGATTGTTCTGAGTGCCGTGGTTCGGCACTCAGGTTGGAGAATGGAAGCCTGGGCATGTTCTCTACCCAGGCTGTAATGGAGATCGTGTGGAGAACATACAAAGTGCACATGAATGATTCGCCGGCCCCAGAGGTCCGGCCAAACTTTCATGCACACTTAGGAGGTTGCCACCTCTTCTCTCCCCTGTGCAGCCTAGCCTGCCCCACAAAACTGGCCCAACACAGAAAAATAAAATGATGGAAACATTGTGTTAGTATAATTTAATTTTTCCTTTCTTGCTGTACTGAAAGGCAGTGGGGCAAAGCTCCTCTGCCTTAGCAGAGGGGCGGCCTCTCCATCACACATATCACACATAGTTAAACAATTATACATGTGTAAATCACTGTATAGGAAATGTTGCATAAGACTAATGGCTACAAGATGTAGGAGTCACATGACAACCATACTAATAGGCAGCACAGTTTAATAATGATTGATCTGGGGAAACACAAACTCACAATTTAAAACGTAGTACCGTGGTTGGGGATTGTCTTTAATAATTACAAATGATTTTTATCCAAATGAACCCTTTTTGCAACATTAAGATAATCAAAGACTGGGGAAAACTAAACATATGACTCTAATGTATACCTTGCAGTTTGCATGCAGCTCTTAGATGACAGTTAATATCTCTCTGTACTATGTTAGGATTTTAACTTATGAACTGCAAGTAACAAAAGAATTTCTCTGACAAAAGCAGTAACCCACTGACCTAGTTCCTTTATGTGCACTTTGTGATCTGCATGCTAAATGTTCTTTGCAGCAGGCACATTAGCCCTCTGTGCTACCTTTCTATGAGTCAAAACTTTCAGTAGACAAAACTCCGATCCCACTCTAGGAAGAACTGCAATTATCATGACACTTTTATTGTTGCTGAGGCCCACTCACAAAGTCGCTGCCTGGTGCTGTCACACTGGTTGCACCGCCCTAGAGTCAACTTGCTCAAGGGTCCTGTGACCTCAGTGACAGAGTCACTGTCACGCTTGGGTGTGCTGCTTCATAGGTCTGCCCACAAGACTGGAGGTGAACTTCAGAATGGATTGTGGCAGACAGGCCTTCCAGGTTAACCCACACTTGCCACTGCTAGGGTCCACATGCTGGTGCTAAGACACCAGGCGGCAGATTTACAAGCCCCTCGCGTCATCTTTATGACACTGTTTTGCCACTTCTGTGATGCAGCGGCATCGTAAACCATGCGCTACTATGTGACAGATTTACAACGTGACGCATCAAGTGAGATGTGCCACGTTGTAAAGCCCTGCGCTACATTATACCTGCATCAGGTATAATGTATGCAGGGTGGGCGTTCCGTCGCAAGGAAGCCCCGTAAAAGTGACCCAGTGAAATCTACAAGATTTCACTGAGTCACTTTTACGTCTATGCTGCATCAAAACCTTACACCTGCTTGTAGCAGGCGTAAGGAGTGACGCAGCATTGCAAGTATAGGATGGCCCTGAGCAGTGCTGGAGTTGCGTCGCGCTTGCGACACGACTCTAGCACTGTGTTACCTATACGCTGACAGATGAGTCACGCATCTGCCTCTCCATGTGCCACGGTGCGCCGCATTGTAAATGCGGCACATCCATGGTGGCGCAAGGGGCTCCTAATGTCACGCAAGATAACTGGCGCATCCCTGCTGATCTGCAGGGTTGCGCCAGTTATTGTAAATCTGTCCCCAGGGCTTCTAAGGTCTTGCGGGGACTTCTAAGGTCCAGCATGGGAATGTGCTCCCTCAGGGGGAGTGGTCTGGTGGACTGGTCATGAAGGTTAGTCCTGATTCCCCAGTTCTAAATTCAGCAGCTCTGGCCATAGTGCCACATCCTCTCCCCCACTGAACACCATAGTGCCTCACTGAGAGAAACTCACACTGCCTTCAACTACAACCCAATTGCACCCCGCTATAAACACCTGGATGTGACTCAATCAAAATTGCGCACTAGACAAAAGCAATATGCCGCCTAAAAAAACAGTAACATCATTCTGGAAAAAGTTAACACTCCTAGGGAATGCAAGATTAAGTAAAGCATGTGAAATGTAAGCAGGAACAACATGATTACCTTAACGCTTTTACACTCACTATTCAGAAATCAGTGATTGCTTTAGCCCAAAAAGTTAAGGACATGAATACAGGACCCGGAAGGGACCCATTTCAATGTCCATTGCGTATATCCTTGCAAAACGTAAGGTTTAAAAAGACCACATCCCTGAACATGGAACCGTAGTACACATATTGTTTTCTAATTCACCCATCAATCAGGCGCTTCATGGCAAACTCTGTAAAGTGACGCTAATGTGTTTGGGAGTAAATAAAACAAATCTGGCCATTTTGCAACCACTTTGTCTTGCTTTATTTAGCTGTTTATTTTTTTTTCATATTTTGAAACGTATTCCCGAGGCTGCTCTGTGCAATAGAAAAATGTCAAAGATGATATTTCGAGAAAAAGTGTTTTTTTGATCCATTTGACAAGGTAACAAATACATGATAGGAGAAAAGAGAGGGTGAGAACCCTGTTTGTGGAAGTCAAGATTTTCAGTAAGTGAGGAGGAGCTAGAGAGAAAGAGAGGGAGTAAGTAAGAGGAAGAAAGAGAGAGGGGGACAGCTGCCAGTGGCAGAGCTGAAGTGGACACTGTCAATGTCTTCTCTGGGAAAGAAGGAAAAGACAGGGGGCTTATTTCTGAGCCCTTGCGTCACTTTTGCACCGCCTGTGCGTCACTTTTTGTGACGCACCAGCAGTGTAAAAATGCGCTTAGTTGCGCCATATTTACAAAGTGAAGCATCTAGGTAGATGCTTCACTTTGTAAACCCCTGCACCACATTATACCTGCGCCAGGTATAATGTATGCAGGGGGCGTTCCGCCGCAAGAAAGGCTCGTAGAAGTGATGCAGTGAAACCTATGAGATTTCACGGCGCCAATTCTAGGACGAAATAGCATCAATATCTTACGCCTGCCATGAGTCAGGCACATTTCACATGGGGCTTACCCATGTGTAATGACCTATTGATGGAGTTGTGTCACTTTTGTGACACACACCAGCAATACGTCATTTTTGCGCCTACAGATACGTCCGAAATACTGATGTATCTGTAACTCCTTGCGACATGATGCGTCATACTGTAAATATGACGCATCATAGGTGTCGCAAGGAGGGTGCAATGAAAAGTTATGCATTGTTGTTTCTCGCAGCGATGCACCGCTTTTCATAACTGAGGTCCAGAGTCCTTTTCCTTCTCTCCCCACCTGCCCGTCACCTAACGTCCTCGAACGTTGAGCCTTATCTGTAGGCCTTGGCTACTTCTGCAGTCCTGGTTCACATGTTGAAAATAAAAAAGTAGAGGAATGGAATCTAGAAGGAGGGGCATGCCGTGCCCTGCCGATCCCGCCCACTTTGACCACTGGTTGTGGGTGGAAAGAATATTATATATACTTGGGTCCGGTGCTACCTGTTAACACCTGTTCATTCATTGTTAGCGAATAACATTCATTGTATTTTTTTTCTTAAGAAATCTCTTTGCCCGATTCACAGAACTAACTTAAGACAAAATCTTAAACTTGCTTCCATTTTGGTTTTCACACAAGGCACTTACTCATGTTGGTATTCACAGAAGTTAGGAGTCCTAACTTTAGGACTCCTAAATGCCTTCTGTGAATACCAAAAGTCTTAAAGTTAGGATTTTTCTCAGTTTAGGAGTAGTAAAGTTAGGCCTCCTTTACTACTAAACTGAGAACAATCCTAATTTTAAGACTTTCGGTATTCACAGAAGGCATTTAGGAGTCCTAAAGATAGGAGTCCTAACTTTACTACTCCTAAACTGAGAAAATCCTAAGTTTAAGACTTTCAGTATTCACAGAAGGCATTTAGGATTCCTAAAGTTAGGACTCCTAACTTCTGTGAATACCGAAATGAGTAAGTGCATTCTGTGAATAGCAAAATGGTAGTAAGTTTAGGATTTTGTCTTAAGTTAGTTCTGTGAATCGGGCCCTCTGTTTTTAAATAGGGGTAGGATCCGTTCTTATATCAACAAGAATGTATGTTTAATTTTCGAAATAGATAGCTAACGATACCAAAACTGTGACACAAATGTTTCCATTAATTGTGCAATATCTACATAATTTACATTTCCTTAAGCATGATATACTAATGTTTAATAAACTTTATTCGGCTGAAAAGCCATAAAAGCACAAATTAATAAATACACATAATACTATATTAGATCATTGCTTAAAACCGAATTCCAAAAATAAAAATAAAACATCCTTTACAAAATAATCCATGTATTACAAAAAAAATTAAGATCTCAGAAATTTACAAATATATAGATATTCTATAATTCAGGTGTTTTTTTTCCAATATATGATCACAGAGCCGTTTAGGAAGGGCTGAAAACCAGATTCCATGCATTGAAAATGCGGTGAGAAAATGGATAGTATTATGCATAGTCAGTGAGATAAAATCAATATTGGGAGTTAAGAAATGCAATCGATAGGGCTCTGGTCCTAATGACAAATTTAGAAGTGAATGGAGAACAACAGACGGCAACCAGCTGGGGTCTTCACAGCACGAGCCTTGTCAAAATTATGCAGAGATACCTGGAACCTAGTCTTTTCATTGTGTTACAACATTCTCTGGACTAGTAAAAACCTCAGAGTCCACCATGGTCATACAGAAGCCAGGGAATGGCTACCTTGTCTGATAAGAAGCAGCCATTAATAATCACCCCCCTTAAGCTGGCTTCTGGCTTCCCCCAAATGCCCACCTTAACACCGTGAGCTTTCTATATTGACATCTTACAGGTAGCCCACCCCCGCCAAGGAGTGACAAGTGAACGTGGCTGGGGATTGTGGCAAGGTTAGCAATCTGTGTACAAGACCATTCTCCACCTTTGGCCACATCTCTGCATTGGTGCACCCCATACCCTAGCACCGCATCGACCCGCTGAGATGGTGGGCCTGATTCACAGAACTAACTTAAGACAAAATCCTAAACTTACTAACATTTTGGTATTCACAGAAGGCACTTACTCATTTCGGTATTCACCCAAGTTAGGACTCCTAAACTGAGAAAAATCCTAACTTTAAGACTTTTGGTATTTACAGAAGGCATTTAGGAGTCCTCACTTTACTATTCCTAAACTGAGAACAATCCTAACTTTAAGGCTTTTGGTATTCACAGAAGGCATTCAGGAGTCCTAAAGTTAGGGCTCCCAACTTCAATGAATACCCAAATGAGTAAGTGCCTTCCGTGAATACCAAAATGAGAAAGTGCATTCTGTGAATACCAAAATGGTAGTACATTTAGGATTTTGCCTTAAGTTAGTTCTGTGAATCTGGCCCTCTGTTTTTAAATAGGGGTAGGATCCGTTCTTATATCAACAAGAATGTATGTTTAATTTTCGAAATGGATAGCTAACGATACCAAAACTGTGACACAAATGTTTCCATTAATTGTGCAATATCTTTCATAATTTGCATTTCCTTAACCGCATGCGCGCTATATGAATTCAGCACCTATGCTGAGATTTTAAAAAACCCATGTTACATGACGAGCTGGGCTCGTCATCAGCGTGCGAGGAGGCTACACCATGACGAGCCCAGCTCGTCATGAGCGTGGAAGGGGTTAAGCATAATATACTAATGTTTAATACATTTTATTCGGCTGAAAAGCCATAAAAGCACAAAAATAATAAATACACATAATACTATATTAGATAATTGCTTAAAACCGAATTCCAAAAATAAAAATAATACATTCTGTACAAAATATTCCATGTATAACAAAAAAAACTTAAGATTTCAGAAATTTACGAATAAATAGATACTCTATAATTCAGGTGTTTTTTCCATTTAGGAAGGACTGAAAACCAGATTCCATGCATTGAAAATGGGGTGAGAAAATGGATAGTATTATGCATAGTCAGTGAGATAAAATCAATATTGGGAGTTAAGAATTGCAATCGATAGGGCTCTGGTCCTAATGACAAATTAAAAGTGAATGAAGAACAACAGACGGCAACAGCTGGGGTCTTCACAGTACGAGCCTTGTCAAAATTATGCAGAGATACCTGGAACCCGGTCTTTTCATTGTGTTACAACATTCTCTGGACTAGTAAAAACCTCAGAGTCCACCATGGTCATACAGAAGCCAGAGAATGGATAACTTGTCTGATAAGAAGCAGCCATTAATAATCACCCCCCTTAAGCTGGCTTCTGGCTTCCCCCAAATGCCGACCTTTATGCCGTGAGCTTTCTTTATTGACATCTTACAGGTAGCCCACCCCCGCCTCGGAGTGACAAGTGAACGTGGCTGGGGATTGTGGCAAGGCTAGCAATCTGCGTACAAGACCATTCTCCACCTTTGGCCACATCTCTTCATTGGTGCACCCCCATACCCTAGCACCGCATCGACCCGCTGAGATGGTGGGCCTGATTCACAGAACTAATTTAAGACAAAATCCTAAACTTACTACCATTTTGGTATTCACAGAAGGCACTTACTCATTTCGGTATTCACCGAAGTTAGACTTTTGGTATTCACAGAAGGCATTTAGGAGTCCTAAAGTTAGGACTCCTAACTTCTATGAATACCCAAATGAGTAAGTGCCTTCTGTGAATACCAAAATGGTAGTAAGTTTAAGATTTTGCATAGCGTTTCCTTCACCGGCTTGTGGCCCACCTTGGAGGCAAAGTGAAAGGCAGACTCAGTAGGGCTTTGTAGTTCATGCTCTCTTAGATTGAGTTAAAAAGGCCCAGTTGGAGTGGAATCAAATGGTATGTCCAAATGTGTGACATTTTCAACTTTGTCTATTGTAACTCCCCCTAAGAGATGGGTCTTTCATTTAATATATTTAGGTCTATGTCTCATGAAAAATGCTTTTGATACATTTGTTTGAAGACCTAATTCGTTCATGAAGGTAGTAAAAGCTTCTGAACCAGTTTGTAGCCGGTTCACAGTCCTTGCAATGAGGATTGTGTCGTCCACATATAGACCACCTGGAACGGGGCGATTCCCTAGCCGAGGCTAGGCCTTTCGAGCAGTGCGAAGAGGATTCTCCAGTCCGTTCATGCTGATCAAGAACCAAAAGGGAGGTATAACACATCCTGGTGGACTCTGTGTGTAGTTTAATTTTAGGGGCGAGTTCACCCTTTGGCCCGTAGCGTACCCTAGCCGAAGTGCCCCAGTGTATTCATCTCAGCAAGTAAATCAGTGTTCTTTCCGCTCCCATCACCACAAAAATCTCCCACAGTTTTTAACTATGCAGCATGTGAAAAGCACAGGAGTGGTCCATGACCGCCATATGCAAGGCCCCCTCCTGGCTTTGAAGTACTTCCCTATTATGTGGTAAAGCTTAAGGCATTCCTTGTCGGTTCCTACTTCTGTGCGGAAGCCAAACTGCAGTACTGGCAGACTATTGTTTTTTTCCACCCATGCCTCCATTCTTGAAAGAAGAACTCTACTTAAGATCTTAGAGGTACAGCCTAGCAGGTGATAGCAGCTTGGAAGTTCCCGTCCCCTTTCTTAAAAGTTGGTACTATAGATGCTACCATTCCATCTACCATAGCAGCTCTTAAAACTTTTGTTAACTGGGGGCCTAGAAGGTAATTTTTTTTTATTTTTTAAATAAGTCTATAGGTACCACATCCGGGCCTGAGTCTTTTCCATGGGGGCTCTTGTTAATTACTAGGATAACATCCAGTTGAACGGCTCAGAACCAGCGGAGCGCCCTGGTCGTATGTGGCATCACCCAGCTCTGAATCTACCACGGTGTAGGCCGGGCGAAAGATTTTAGTAACATTTTTGACCCAGATTTTTACTGGAATTAAGGACTCAAACACCAGCCTTTCATAGTCAGAGACATAAGGGTGATTTACCTTTTTCCGAAATGCTGTGCTGTCCTCCAACTTGCCTGATACTTCCAAGTGCTCACATGCCTTGCATTTGGGATCTACCGTCCTCTGTTTAGTGCCTCCACATAGGACCGTCTAGCATCAGTTACATCATCCTTGGCACGCAGACGTTTACTAAGGGGCAGGTTAAGGTTTTTATGTACTGCCCCTCTACATGCATGATCCATCCATTGGCATGGCTGATCCATCTCTGAGGAACTCAATGGGCCCGATTCACAGAAATAATTTAAGACAAAATCCTAAGCTTACTACTTTTGGTATTCCCAGAAGTTAGGATTTTGTCTTAAGTTTGTCTTAACTCTGTCTTAAGTCTCAATTAATCAATCAAGAATTTGTATAGCGCGCTACTCACCCGGAGGGTCTCAAGGCGCTTGGGGCGGAGGGGTCCACTACTGCTTGAACAGCCAGGTCTTGAGTTGCTTCCTGAAGGAGAGGTGGTCTTGGGTACGGCGGAGGTGGATGGGGAGGGAGTTCCAAGTCTTGACTGCCAGGTAGGAGAAGGATCTTCCTCCCATGGTGGCTCTTCAAATGCGTGGAACGGCGGCGAGGGCGTGGCTGGTCGATCGCAGCTGGCGGGTGGGAGTGTAGAAGGTCAGGCGGTTGTTGAGGTACCTGGGGCCCAGGTCGTGGAGGGCCTTGTGTGAGTGGGTGAGGAGTCTGAACGTGATTCTCTTGCTGACGGGGAGCCAGTGCAGGTCTCTCAGGTGTCCGGAGATGTGGCTGTGTCGGGGGATGTCCAGGATGAGTCGTGCGGAGGCGTTCTGGATGCATTGTAGTCTTTTCTGCAGTTTGGCTGTGGTTCCAGTGTAGAGGGTGTTTCCGTAGTCCAGTCGGCTGGTGACGAGAGCCTGGGTGACCGTCTTCCTGGTTTCGGGGGGGATCCATCGGAAGATCTTTCGGAGCATGCGTAGGATGTTGAAACACGATGATGAGACGGCGTTGACTTGTCTGGTCATCGAGAGGGAGGAGTCCAGGATGAAGCCCAGGTTGCGTGCGCGGTCCGTTGGTTTGGGTGCGCTGCCCTGGGCAGAGGGACACCAGGAGTCATCCCAGGTAGAGGGTGATGATCCAAGGATGAGGACTTCCGTCTTGTCCGAGTTCAGTTTCAGGCTGTTCATCATCCACTCGGCTACGTCTTTCATCCCTTCGTGTAGGTTGGTTCTGGCGGTGGCTGGGTAGTTGGTGAGGGAGAGGATCAGCTGGGTGTCGTCGGCGTAGGAGATGATGTTGAGGTTGTGTTGGCGTGCGATGGCTGCGAGGGGGCTCATGTAGATGTTGAAGAGGGTGGGGCTGAGTGATGATCCTTGTGGTACGCCGCAGATGACTTCGGTGGGCTCGGATCTGAACGGGGGAGGCGGACTCTCTGGGTTCTTCCGGCGAGGAACGAGATGATCCACTCCAGTGCCTTCTCTTGGATTCCGATGTTGCTGATGCGTTGAATTAGGGTGCGGTGGCAGACAGTATCGAACGCTGCGGAGAGGTCCAGGAAGATCAGGGCCGCTGTTTCCCCGTTGTCGAGTAGGGCTCGGATGTCGTCAGTAGCTGCGATGAGGGCTGTCTCGGTGCTGTGGTTGGCTCGGAAGCCAGACTGCGAGTGGTCGAGGGATCCGTTCGTCTCAAGGAAGGCGGCAAGCTGTCTGTTGACGGTCTTCTCAATGGCTTTGGCAGGAAACGGGAGGAGTGAGTTGGGGCGGTATTTCTTGAGGTCGGTGGGGTCTGCTGATGGTTTCTTCAGGAGGGCGGTGAGTTCAGCATGCTTCCAGCTCTCCGGGAAGGTGGCGGTGTTGAAGGAGCAGTTGATGATGTCCCGGAGTTGGGGTGCGATGACGGAGTCGGCCTTGTTGAAGACGTGGTGGGGGCACGGGTCACTTGGCGATCCGGAGTGGATGGTGTTCATCGTGTGGATGGTGTCTTCGGTGCTGACCGGGGTCCAGGCGCGGGGGTGGTGGTGGAGGGCGTTGGTTCTGTGGTTGGGTGCGTGGTCTGTGCGCCGAAGCTGTTGTGTATGTCTGCGATCTTGCTGTGGAAGAACGAGGCGAGCGAGTCGCAGAGGTCTTGTAAGGGGGTGATGTCGTTGTTTCCGGCGCTGGGGTTGGAGAGCTCTTTGACGATGCTGAAGAGTTCCTTGCTGTTGTGTGCGTTGTTGTCTAGTCGATCTTTGAATGCTGTCTTCTTGGTGGTGTGGTGTTTGCGGGTGGCGTGCTTGAGAGCGGTCATGTTGTCTGTGGTCGGGTTGTTTCGCCAGGCTCTCTCGAGGGTACAGCAGTTCTTCTTGGAGTTCTTGAGCTCATCGTTGAACAATGAGGCTTTCTTGGTGCCGGCCCTGCTGGGATGGTTTTTCAGGGGTACGAGGTCGTCAGCGCAGTTGCTGATCCACTGTGTGAGGCTGTTGGCTGCTTGGTTGGGGTCCGTTGATCTGGCGGGGGGGGTTCTGGTTCAGTGCTGTGGTGAGCTGGTCGGTGGTGATCTTGTTCCAGCTCCTGCGGGGAACCTGTTGTGGTTGGTGGTGCGTCGTGGTCCTTCTGAAGCTGAAGTGGACACAGCTGTGGTCTGTCCAGTGGAGTCCGGTGGAGTGGCTGAAGGGGATGTACTTGCTGGAGGAGAAGACTGGGTCAAGCATTTGTCCGGCATAGTGGGTGAGGGTGTTCACCAGTTGCTTGAGTCCGAGGTTGGCGAGGTTGTCCAGCAGGGTGGTTGTTGTTCTCCAGGTGGAAGTTGAGGTCCCCTAGGAGGATGTAGTCGGCGGAGGTAAGGGCGTGTGGGCTGATGAAGTCTGCGAAATCTTCGCTGAATTGTGTGCGGGGTCCTGGGGGTCTGTAGATGAGGGTGCCTCTGAGTGTGGTCTTGGGATCGGTGTGTATCTGGAAGTGGAGATGTTCGGCGGCTGTGAAGGTGTTGTCCGAGTAGGTCGTGATGCGGATGGTGTTTTTGTGGACGATGGCGATGCCTCCTCCAGTCTGGTTGACGCGGTCCCTCCGGGCGATCTTGTATCCGTCCGGGATGGCGATGGCGATGTCGGGCGCTAAGGAGGCATTCATCCAGGTTTCCGTGAGGAAGGCGACGTCTGGAGATGTGGTGTCGAGCAGGTTCCATAGTTCCACGGCGTGTCTGTGGATGGAGCGGGTGTTGAGCAGGATGCACTTCAGGTGGTTGCTGCTGGTGCTTGGCTTGGCTGGTGCGGTGCAGGTCCGGATGCAGGAGAACATGCAGGATTGGCAGGAGAAGGGTCCGTGGGTGCGTCCTGGGGTGGCTCGGTGGCAACCGGGGGTCCGGCCGGTGTTGAGTGCGTTGAGGGTGGCGGCGTCGACGTCCGGTGGGTGGGATGGCCTCTGCGGGGACCAGGGGGTCTGGTGCTGGGCGCGGTCCAGGCACGGACGGGCGTAGACGGGCTTGCCTTTGGCGGGCCTTCGGCGCACCATTGGCGCACCCTCTGCGTGTACGTGCAGACTCTGCCATAAATGGAGAATGGGGAGGCGGAGCAAGGGAGGAGCAGGTGGGAGGCGAGAGCGGGGTGGCGAATGGGTGAGCGTAGAGGGAAAGAGAAGGAGAGGGGGTGGGGCCACGGGGGAGCAACGGCAGGGAGCGGGGTGGACCAGCGAGGCAAGGGGCCAGAAGAGTCCGCTAGGCAGAGGACAAAATCAGGGGCAGAGCGCAGATGCGAAAAAACACAATCAGGGGCACAGCAGCAGGGCCAGACACAGCGGGGGAAATGCACTATGACACTACGAGGACACACTCGGGAAACAGAGACACAGCGGGAAAAAGGCGGAAATCACAGCAGGGGAAGGCAACTACGAGGGCACAATCAGGGCAACAGGACCAAGATACAGCGGGAAACAAGGCGGCAAATGCTAGCAGGCGGCGGCAGCAGGGGACCGGGTGACTTCCAGGAGGGGCCACGCGGCGGGTTGAGCGACCGGCACTGACGAGGTCAGGCTAGGTCACCCTAAGACTAAGTCTGTCTTAAGTCTGTCTTAAGTTTGTCTTAAGGCAAACTTAAGACAAAATGCTAACTTCTGTGAATACCAAAAGAAGTAAGTTTAGAATTTTGTCTTAAGGTAGTTCTGTGAATCGGCCTCAATGAGTTGAAGGCTTCTAAGATCGTCCATGGTTCCTCATTGTGGCTTGTGCTTACTGTTGTTGCGTGCTTGTCGGCTCTTATAAAATCACCCCTGAATAGCTCTTTGTTAACCTTATCCTACTTCACTCTGGTCCCTTTGTTTGGAGAGTATTCAGGATCTTGGCCCTCAGTCTGTTAATCTCACCGCTTGGATTTAAGTTGATGGACCGGTGAGCGGATTATGATCACTATTGAAGTTCACTATCACATTGAACTTGGACCGTAGTGGTGAGAACAACAGAATAAACAAATCTGAGGAAAGAGAATAAAATCAACCCTGCTGCAGTTTCTGTTCCCCTTACTATGTTTGAGCTAACTTCTCATCTGATGGTTCAGAACGAAACCCAGATTCTTGGACATTCGGATCCGGTTAAGTGCATCACCACGCGGCACATGTCTAAAGTGAGTCATTTCTACCCCTTCCTTGTCTCTAATATGCTACAGGTTGGAATATTGCCTAAATTACAAAAACAGGAAATAACATCTCCTACCATAAACACAGAACCTCTTTTTTATGCTTTTCTTGGAAATTAACCAGAAAGGCATCATATTCAGCAATCGCCTGTGTACAGCTATTGACAAAAATATTATAGAAGAAATTCGTCAGCATATGTTGTGAACTTCAGGAGACCTGAAAAAGAATTGATCAAAAGAGAGCGCATGTGATCTGATTGGTAATGAGATCAGAGAGTCTATCTGAAGTCATGGTGGCTAGCGCTAGCCCGCCCTTGGCTCCACCTGGAATTGATGGAGTTGCGGGGTTACAGAATGTGTGGGATCCATTCTAGGGAGAACGCGTCTATATCCCATGTCTCTTGGGATCAGATGATGTTATAATCATTTATAAGGACAGACAGCCAGTCTGGAGTGGATCCTTTCGAGCGGATCCCTGCAATGTTCCAGGAGCGGATCCCAGGGACCAGGTATGCTGAAGCACCCGCGTCAGATGGTGATGCAGCCCGACACCGGGGGAGGTTGGCGGCTCTACCGCCCTGGGTGCTGCAACTTGAGGTTCCATCAGAGAACAGAGTGACAGTCTCCAGCAGACAATCCATCTGTTCCAGTGAATCCAGAACTTCATAAGAGTGCTTTGTCTCAATGCTATATTCAATTAGAGGGTTATCTTCCATACTGGTGTTTAAAATAGGGTGTTATTCAGTGGCCAGATCAGCTGGTCTATAAAAGTGCCCACGCGCTTGGGCCTTGATTGTGCCGGGGTTACAGGCTGATGGGTGTCGGCAGGCCTTTAAGTGGGATGAAAAAACTGGGGGGTCTCTCAAAGGGGAGTGACAGACTTAATTAAGGGAGTGGGTTAAAAACACATAAACAAAAAATCTGTGGTTAGCATAGTGTGCCGCTGACTGTTGTTTTTCTGTTTCTGTCATTGATACTCAGATATATGATACAGCAATTGACATTACTATACCTACAACATTTCAGGACTATTGGCTGTGTCAATGGTTGTTAGTTACATAAGATAAATAAGCAGCAACTATTTATTTATTTATTTATTTATTTATTTATTTATTTAATGGTTTTGTAAAGCGCGTAGTAACTCAAAGAGCATCCCAGCGCTGACCTGCTTCTCCAGGGGTTTCTGCCGTCTGATGAACTTATGAACTATTGCTTTGTTTTATACAATATTAAAAATGCTTCAGTTCTGAATATGATGAGACTGTGAAAGAACTTTAACTAGTCTCTAAAGTTATCCCAAAGGCATTGAAGGGTGGCACTGCTGCAGAGTTGGGATTTTTATTTCTTCACCGTAAGGGTGAGGGCAAAAATGGCAAGCCCGATAGGAATCCGTCTCAACGCCTGCTTCTGCACCGGCAGGACCCGGCCCACATTAAGCCCTGGCCGTGCCAGCGATGAGAGAGGTATATTCCAACAAAAAGGTTAATCTATGTACTCGTTTGGGCGACTGCCAAATCATGCAATCCTTATCGCAGGTAAAGTTTCAGCTGACAAATCTTTTCCCCATCCTAAGTACGTTTTTAGCCGACGGGCTGGCTTAATGTTTAAAGCAAGCCGGACACTAGAATTAGGTTTGAGTCTCGACATAAACTCAGCATGCTGTGATTCTGGGCAAATCTCAATCTCCCCATGCCTGAAAAATGAGGAAATAGAAATACTCTGACCTTGTGTAATGTGGCCGGCGTTCCTGTAAGGTTCTCCGAGGTTGCACTATATATATAGGTGTTCAGAGATCTGACCTGAAAGGGACCGTGACTTCACGGGGAGGCTCGGAGTATTGCCACGGGCGGCGCCTCATAGATTACGCACACACTGGAGGCTGCAGAAGGCATTGGGTGGTGCAAGAAGGTGGTTACAGCCCGGAGGAATTTTTTCCAAATTAATGGCAGCTTCTACTGGGATCTAACAAGAGGGATGCTGGGACATGCAGTCCGATGGTGTCCTCCAATGGGAAGGGAGCATTTAACTTCAAAAGCGGGACTGCATCTAGCACCAGTACAGGGAGTGAAGGAACCTGAAGAGGGACGATTTCCTGAAACGCATCATGCCATACATGAATTGCTGCAATTAACCTACCGGAAGCACTGCCCGCTGAGTCCCTGGTTGTTTTCTCTTGGAGGCAACTTTTATATATATATATGTGTGTGTATATATATATATATATATATATATATATATATATATATATATATATATATATATTACCTACTGGCGGTCGCCAGTAGGTATATATAGTTAGGATTTTTTCTCTATGGGATTTTTGAAAATTCTATGTCTAATAACTTTGGCGTTTGTGGATGGAATTGGCTGAAATTTTCAGGAAAATTGAACA
This sequence comes from Lissotriton vulgaris, assembly GCF_964263255.1. Lineage (NCBI taxonomy): Eukaryota > Metazoa > Chordata > Amphibia > Caudata > Salamandridae > Lissotriton > Lissotriton vulgaris. The sequence goes on along the minus strand of NC_141695.1, from coordinate 122,006,720 downwards.
TTTTGTTTCTGAGCAGCCCCTGACAATTTGGGGGGGTTTCATCAAGGGGGGCCGAGAAAAAAGGGGGGTCCCAAAATGCATTTTTCCCATGTTAATTTCCATAGGGCGGTTGGCCTCACTTTTAGCTCGAACGGCTGAATGGATTTGCACGAAACTTGGCAAAATTGTAGGGACTGTTAGCCCGATGTGCCTTTGCTAGGTCTCAATATATGTGCTCCAGTGGATTTTGAGTAATTTAGGTTCAAAAAAAGATATATATCTGGGCGGAGCCTAACCACACATCTGATCTGATTGGCTGTCAGCACTTCATCCAAGAAGTGTTGGCAGCCATCTTGGGACCAATATACATGATAGCACCTCATTAAAAAGCATTGTAGTTAATAGAGGGCTTTAGGACTTTAGTTACATTATAAATCATTTGTTGATGGTACCATACTCGTTTTAGGAATTGTGGTGGGTTCTAAGGTGATTTTACCATGTGAAAAAACCTTCTACTGTGATATCATGAATATTGTTTGAAAGAAAACTAATATCTCATGATTTTCCCACAGTGGTTTGGAAGGGGATCTATAAGCTAAACTGAAAGCATATTTTCTGTAAATTCACATTATCTTTCTCAGTCATGTGAAAATGAAGTCTGACATTCTCAGTAAAACATGTACATCCAACAAGGACAGAGACTGTCAGTTGATTCCTTTGTGTTCTACTGCAGCCTCCTAGAGTGTTCTAAAGAACAACTAGAGCGCTAACAGTCCTACTTATTACAAAGGTATGGCACACCTGAAGCCATCTTGATTGGAATAAAGTGGTAACTCTTAAAACATTTAATTTAAAAAGAAACAACATGAGGGGGTATATTTTGCCATAGAAAGTATGATTAGTGCTGCAGAATGAAAAATTAGGGCACATTTTGAGTGACTTCTCAAATCCTTTTCTATTTCATTAAAACATTCTGACATGCAGTCTCCCAAAATGGCCACCAGAGACAAAAGAGCCCAAATGTAGCCCAAATATCACCCAGATGTAGCCCAAGTATAGCCCAATGACAGAATGTCCCAGAGTGTTCTAAAGAACAACTAGAGCGCTAACAGTCCTACTTATTACAAAGGTATGGCACACCTGAAGCCATCTTGATTGGAATAAAGTGGTAACTCTTAAAACATTTAATTTAAAAAGAAACAACATGAGGGGGTATATTTTGCCATAGAAAGTATGATTAGTGCTGCAGAATGAAAAATTAGGGCACATTTTGAGTGACTTTTCAAATCCTCTTCTATTTCATTAAAAAATTCTGACATGCAGTCTCCCAAAATGGCCACCAGAGACAAAAGAGCCCAAATGTAGCCCAAATATCACCCAGATGTAGCCCAAGTATAGCCCAATGACAGAATGTCCCAGAGTGTTCTAAAGAACAACTAGAGCGCTAACAGTCCTACGTATTACAAAGGTATGGCACACCTGAAGCCATCTTGATTGGAATAAAGTGGTAACTCTTAAAACATTTAATTTAAAAAGGAACAAAATGAGGGGGTATATTTTGCCATATGAATTATGATTAGTGCTGCAGAAAGAAAAATTAGGGCACATTTTGAGTGACTTCTCAAACCCTCTTCAATTTCATTAAAAAATTCTGACATACAGTCTCCCTAGATGGCCACCAGAGACAAAAGAGCCTAAATGTAGCCCAAATATCACCCAGATGTATCCCAAGTATAGCCCAATGACAGAATGTCCCAGAGTGTTCTAAAGAACAACTAGAGCACTAACAGTCTTACTTATGACAAAAGTATGGCACACCAGAAGCCATCTTGATTGGAATGAAGTGGTAAGTCTGAAAACACTCAATTTAAAAAGGAACAACATGAGGGGGTTAATTTTGCCATAGAAAGTATGATTAGTGCTTCAGAAAGAAAAATTAGGGATCATTTTGAGTGACTTCTCAAATCCTCTTCTATTTCATTAAAAAAAATTCTGACATGCAGACTGAAACATGCACTTTGAATACCAGCAGCAGACGTCCCTGGTGAGCAGTAGCTTTACTACAGTGATCTAATGTGCAACTAGAGTGCTAACATTCAGAATTTATGGCAAATGTGTGACACATCTGAATGCCTTCTTGATGGAACCAAAGTAAACAAGCATTGAAAATGCAATAGATCTCGCCCTCGTTTAAGTTAAAGCCATTCTGTTTGTAATGAGGTGGCTTTTTAGCTTTGCTTTTATTAGTGTTTTTTCAAATTTCATGTAAATAACATGCATCTGTATGCATATAAGTATATGTATGCATGCATTTATGTTTGTATTTATATAGATATACAGATGATATATGTTTATATATGTATGTATATATATATATATTCACTGAAAAAACCATAGGCTATAGACCATATATAGTTAGGAATTAGCATTTACAAAACCTTGAAAATTCACTGAAAAAACCATAGGTTATAGACCATATATAGTTAGGAATTAGCATTTACAAAACCTTGAAAATTCACTGAAAAAACCATAGGTTATAGACCATATATAGTTAGGAATTCGCATTTACAAAACCTTATTTTACTCACACAAAACCATTGAAATTCCATATATAGTTAGTTGCACTAACTATATATCGCGCACCCGCAATCCACTGCTGATGATGTCACATATTACATCATTCATGACATGGTCAGTGACATCACTGATGACATCACTGATGACATCTCAAATGACATCACTGATGACATCACTGATGACAACATCCAGTGACTGTATGTTTCTGTAAAGTTAAAATATGTCTTACATATTGAAGAATGAGTGGATGTATAAGTGTCTGGATGAAGGATTTAGTAGGTGCATGACTGACTGTATGAGTGAGTGATTAAATGTGTCTCACTGAGTGCATGGGTTAGTGACTAAACTGTCTTAATGTGTGCATCATTATGTCTGTTGTTCTGTAAACTGTTGCAAGTGTTGATAAGTAGCTATATGAGTAACTATATGGGTTATTGATTGGTTGCCCAAGTATTTGTATGGGAGACTGAGTGTGTGTGTGGGTGGCTGGGAGGTGTATGACTCTGTGCATAGATGTGTGAGCAGTTGATTCACTAGATGTATGGTTTCAAAAGTGCATGTGGAAACAGCTGTATGGGCGGTAGACTGTGTGCATCAGTGTATTGGTGAGTGAATGGATATCTCAGTGCTACATGTCAAAGTAAGTACATATGTAAAACACAGTACATGTGAGAGTTGACATATATAAATAACTGTGCATAAGAGCCAGTGAATGTGTAAGTGGCTGTATGGATCATTGTGAACTTGTATCAGGGATTGTATAAGAGAGTAAATATGTGTTAGTATATGTTTGAATAAGTAAAGTTTGTATAACTGTATAGTTGAGGAAATGGAGGTGTGATTGATTCTTTGCATGACTGACTAGGTGTGTGAGTAACTCCATGGATGAGTGACAGTCTGTGAGTGTCTGTTTACACTAATTGTATCTAAGGTTATATTAGAGTCTGAAGAGGTTCATCGTATTATCACATGAATGATATCATCAGTGATGTGATCAGTAATGTCACATGAGATGTCATCAGTGATGTCATCAGTGATGTCATTTGAGATGTCATCAGTGATGTCATCAGTGATGTCATTTGAGATGTCATCAGTGATGTCATCAGTGATGTCACTGACCATGTCATGAATGATGTAATATGTGACATCATCAGCAGTGGATTGCGGGTGCGCGATCTATAGTTATTGCAACTAACTATATATGCGAATTTCTATGGTTTTGTGCGAGTAAATTAAGGTTTTGTAAATGCTAATCCCTAACTATATATAGTCTATAACCTATGGTTTTTTCAGTGAATATAGATATATATATATATATATATATATATATATATATATATATATATATATATATATATATTAAAAGCAGGTATGAGCTGGAGATAGTCCTTACGTGTTGGACAAATAGCTCTTCTGTCACAACTAATTATGTTTCTTTATTTTTGAATGTGTTTTTTTATTGGAGAATGAAAACAGTAAATCATAACGTAAGCCAGTATGTTGTATAGTCAACAACATGATAAGATGTTAACACTATATCAAAATAAAGAGAATTAAAACATTTTAAAATGAATAAATGACAAAAAGGCAGTGGGATCGGTCAGGCTGGAAAGGGTTAGAACATTTCAGTACTTGGGGGTAACCTTACACGAAATTCTATCTTGGGGTCCACAGATAGCAAGATCCCGTCTAAAGTTATCCCAAATGGTGGGGGCAATTTTGAAGGTCTCGAACTCATCAACCTTCAAACCAGTCAGTCCAGCCCTGGAGATGTATAAAACCCAAGCCAGAGCAGCTTCAACCTATGGTGCCGAGTTGTGGGGTCACAATGCTGGGACAGATCTTGTTAAGGTGGAAAACAAGTTCCTTAGGCGCTTGCTGGCCCTACCACAAGGCACGCCCCTGCTACCATTGAGATTTGACTTGGGGCTCTCTTCGATAGGAGATGAACTGGCTCTAAAGCCGCTGAGGTTTTGGCACAGACTGTGGTCCACTAGTGAACTATCCCACTACAGGCAAGATCTGAAGCACGTTTTGAGTCTTAACACCTGCGATAGAATTCCATGGGAGGCACACGTGAAACGGGAATTCTATCGACTGGGTTTGTCTGAACTGTGGGATAACCCTGAAGGAGGTTGTTTAGGCTTGTCCCGCAAAAGGCTCACCAAGATTTTTAAAGACAAGAGCCTGATTTCGCTCGTGTCCGCCCCGAAAATTGGTACCCTTACCAAACAATTCTTGGTCACCAAAAGTTCCTTCTGCTTTGAAGGATACATGGACATTATATTCTCCATCACCACAAGGAAACTCTTTATCCAGTGGAGATTCGGCACACTGCCCCTCAAATCCTTTACAAGCAAATGGACAACCTTGGCCGACAATATCTGCCCTGGGTGTAACCTGAATGTGGAGGACGATCTACACGTGCTGTTTTTCTGCCCTGCCTACAGCAAGCCGAGAAAGTACTGGCTAGTCCCATTATGCAGGAATCTGGTCTTCAGAAACTTTTTAGAATCGTATAGAATCCTGAAGACAAGCACTTTGCACTTTATTGTCTTTGCTGTAGCCAAGTACCTAATGGCCATGTGGCAGATAAGGGGAAAAATACTGAAAGGGTAACTTTTAACTCTCAACTGTGGAATGAACTGCACTGAACTGTAGCGAACTGGGTTTTATTTTCAGAGTCCAATATGAACTGATTTAAATAGTCCTTTGTTACCCCGCATTGTGTTTTTTCCCATATATTGTATGTTTTTATCTGTTTTAAATGTTTTTATTGTATCTTTTATGGTCTAAAGGGCCGAAATAAAGAAATTTTGGATTGGATTGGATAGTATAATAGAAAAGAAGAAAGAACGATAGAAGGAGAAAAAAAGGAAGTAAAAAGAAGAGTGCAGAGAAGAAAGCATGACCTATTCTTAGCGGCTTTCTGTAAGTGAATCCTGCCCGCTAGCAGCACTCACAGTTAATATAAATTCACTCCTCTCTGCCGCGTAATGTGGTTCCGTTGTGACGTCATTTTAGTAGGCGTTACTTCTGAACCCATCCTCCTCGGGGTGAGCCTTGGCTGCTCCTGCCACCCCTGAGACCTTCCCAGGGGGGGCCCGGGAGGGGCAGTGGGAGAGCAGTTTCACCGCTGGTACTGTGCATCCACGGAGAGTGGGTACACTCAGCAGACACCACCAGGGGGCGCCAGACTGAGAAAATCACTCTGTGTAAGTCCATGTCACGGGGACATACGACAGTTCAGACCTGGAAGGTCCTTTAATAGACCTCTGCTTTTTGCAACACATTCCTTTATCTCTTTGATCACTTTGCAGGCAGAGCCTCGGAACATAACCCTTCCCTCTTTATTACATGTGTGTGCTGCATTGTAAATGACAGGAGAAGGTGTCTCACTCTCTCAGCAATATGACTGAGCGCAAGTCGAGATGAATCTTTAGAGACCACCTGAAGAGCATGTGGGTGATGCACCGGAAATAACACTTTGTGGCAGAGGGGACCTATTTGTGGTCAGTCTATATGTTCATCTTATGCGAGACAGGAACAGACACTCTTTCCAAAGATAAGGTCACAGCAATAACAACTGACCACACCATTTCCTGTAAGTGTAAAGCTTTACTTTTTTTTCATTTAACCTAAACAGGAAACTGAAAATACAGAACACGATCTTTACTGGATCAAAACCTTATTTACAAAATGCCTTTTCTCCTTCTGTGTTCATCTTTGATACTTGTAGCGCCTGTCCCCGCATCACTATTAAAATGAGGCCTGAGAACTTGTTTTGAGTTTAATCTCTTCACTTTACTTTGTAATAAAGTGAACCTCTACTAAAAAAAAGTAAAAAAGAAAATAAAAAGAAATGACTATGTGGCTCGGGTAGTGGGAGCACCTAGACGGCACAATCTCATGTTGCCCCCTGTTCCGATATCCTTTGCACTGGAGCTGCATTCAGCTCTCACAACTACCCCAAGATCTGGAGAAAACTCCGAACAGAGGCGTTTTGGGAGAGGAGGCATGTGAGATGCGTCTCAACGCGGAAGGGTGGGTCAGTGTTAAGGGGGCTGCTCAGTGGGAGAGGTCCCTGCGCCTGTTCTCCCGAGAGCAGGTTTCGGGTCAGGGAGAGGACGGGTCTGGGCTCCGCGTTGTTACACATCTCAGGACGAGTCATGGCGGGGGTGTGAGAAGTTCCCAGCAGCGCCCACGTCCCGTCCTCTCACAGACAGCGCCTCCTGCTCCTGGCCTCTCTTCAGGGAGTGCTGCCTGTGGAGCTCTTGAACGGGAGCGATGAGACGTCTGCCCTCCAGCTGAGCCCTGCGGTCTGCGGCCGGGCTGAGCGTGGAACACTCCCGGGCCTTAATCCCGGCTTCAACCCTTGACTGGAAACACATGTGGTTCTCGGCAAATCACATTGTGTCCTTGTGACTCAAACTGAAAATAAGTTTAGTGGAAAAACCAAGTAAATGCCAACCGCACGGTGAGGTGTACAATGCTGAAATGCCCTGCCCCTCCCGGGCACTAGCTTGCAGGTTGCTCGCAGCTAAACCCCATACCCTCTACTTTCTATCTAGAACATCTCATGTTTGAGGCGCTTCAACCGTAGCGCCCTCTGCAAAGCGCTCTCTGCTCCCTGAGCTAGCTGTGCGCTATACAAATCCCCAAAGTGAAGGAGGCTCGGAAAGGGTGCTATTGAGATGCACGCGACCTCTCAGTGCCCCCCGGCGGGGGTCAGGCCGCACCCCGGTCACTGGGACCGCACTGCATCAATCCGAGATTACATCACTACAGAAGTTACTTCGAAGGCGCTACATCGACATTACCACTGCAGTGAATAAGGTAAGTCCAAATGTAGGGTTATTATGAATACAGTATTAAAGGTTATGTTTTGGGCTGGGGAAGGTATGGTTAGGGTTACACTTAGGTCAGGGTACAGACAGTGCTTTAAGTGGGCGGGTACTCTCCGGTACTGTGAGTACCTGCACTACTTATATTTGAAAGGGCGAGTTCTCAGCGCTGTTGCACTATATTCAGTGGAGGAGTCCCAGCGCTTCACAGGCGCAGACGGGTACTGGTGAGTGCCCGTGCTAGAGCGCGCAGTTTTCCCCAGGTCTCCCGGGATACCAATTCTCTAACACGCACTGGGCCCTTGGCGTGAAGAACTCATTAATTTCGTTTGGGTAAAACTGGGTGAGGATTTCTCCTCCTGCACGCTGCTAGGAGTAATCAAGTTTGGATTTACCTCTGCTTACCATGCACCCGACTTACCACAGGCGCAATTCTTTGACGGACCTGGAGCTGTTAAGGAAAAGTAGACAGGCCTAACATCCAATACACCTTAAAATCCACAATATACTTTCCACAGTTTTGTAAAATGACCACAGACACCTGATTAAGTTCTAGTTTTTATATAAGAATTCAAAGTGAAGAAGCCAAAATAATAAGCGATACACAGAGTAATATATCAAACATCAAAATCAATACCAAAAGATAACTTTGCACAAACAATATGACCATTTAGAATATATGGGAAACTACAGGGAGAAGTTTAGCACATACTATTCACTGCAATTTTACACTAGAACATAGGATGGGAATGGGACCTAGAACATGTACTTAACCTAAGTATTGAACTATTCTTGCTACTTTCACTGCAATCCACTAAAGGAAAGGGAAAAACGGGAACATGCTATGGATTATAAAATCAATGAATTTCTAAAGGAAAGGGGAGAGAAGGAACCAACTAAAATTCAGGCACATATAAGTTCAATGGCAATAAGGCAATAACATAGGTAAGAATGCTTTAATAGATCAGAGAGAGAGAGAGAAAGAAAGAGATAAAAGATACGCAAACCCACAATCTATATTTACCTAATTCAGACTGAAAACCAACCCTGGCCACGGGTCAGTTGGGAAGACGGGGACAGGGACCCTCAGAAAAGGAATGCCAGACTGTGAGCAGGTACAGCTCACGGAGAATAAGGACAGGATACCCCTCAGGTTCGGATCAAGGACTGGCCTCCCAGGGTACGACCAACACCCACAGCTTCGGACAGCAACGCCTGCGTTACCCCCTCCTGCAAGTAATCCGCCAGAAACCCCGATTGGATTTTCGAATTCCCCAGCAAAGTGCTTCGCCAGCACTTAGGATTTTCCACCCCTTGGGAGTTTGTGGAAAGTATGGACAAAGTGCTCCGCAGCACTTTCAGAATGAACACCTATTGAGATCGTAGGGTCAGTGACAGGTCTGCTACTCGGACAAGTCGGACAATTTTCCTAAGCTAAACTAGGGTAATTATACAATTTTGGGGACCCTCAGACCACCCCCTAATGTTGCAAGTGACAGTTTCCCATATGGTGATTGGTCAGGAGAGGTGGTGTGGTCTTTACCACCTCCTAGAATTCAGTTTCCCATGATAAATATGCAATTTTGAATACCCGCCCCTCAGGTTCACGTTCCCATGCATAGAATACAGCAGTACAGAATAGTTTTCAATAGGTAGCAACAGAATTGCTATTTCCAAGGTGAGGCGCCGTATTCCCAGCGTCGTTCCCAAGCGCATTGTGCTTCAGGTGCCAGCTGGCTAGGCTTAGCTTCTGCGCAGATGGAACTTTCTCCGGTCACGTGACAGTGCCCAGCAGAGCTTCAAGCATGGCTCCGCTCATGATTACCCAGCCCACAAAGACGCGGTACATGAAAAGTAAGCGAAAACAAATTAGAATCATACATAAAAATGATCGCACTGTATACCACGATAAGAGATAACCAACCCTTACTTTTATAATAACTATAGCATTAGGGATTAATGCAAAAGAATAGATAGGCTAAAGCTGCTGCAGTAAGCAGAGAGCGTGGTGAGAGACAAGCGGCCATATTCAGCATCAATGCGCATGAGCACAGAATCCCTCCAGAATGCGAGTGCGTCACATCACATGGGTATGACCGACGCATGCGCAGACTGAATTGCGGCAAAGCAGCCATTTTCAGTGCAAGCTTCGTTAGTACGTGAAAAGACAAACAAGCAAGCATCCTAGGGACACCCGCGTGTAGGGAAAACACTTTACAAATGACGAACAATGGTGTTAATATTATTATGCCATTTAGATAAGGGTTTTGCATACGAGCAAGGCGCTATACGTGCGAATCCTTGCTCCATCAATCCCCTCTTTGATGATATTTACTATCATCACTACACGAAGGAAACAGATGCCAACTTTTCTCATTCATTCATATCGTCCATTTCGATTTCAATAAACTTATTGTTTAGTTTTCTTTCAGCTTCCTTATGAGAGTGGTGATTTTTCGCCTTTTTATAAATTGCACTTTTCAGTTCTTCTAATTCTAATTCATCAATGTTTCTTTTCACCCCCCTCGGATTGACTGTATATTTCTTCTTACACTTCTGACATTTGCAGCAGATAAAAATGATCAATACAATCACACCTATTATGACTATTGGCATCAGTATTTTCCATAGAATATTTCTACCTAGATTAGTAAACCAACTACCTATAGAGGAGAGACCTCCAGTCAGTCTCGTCCAGGCACTGTCAACCTCCAATGGTTTGAGTTCCTTTTCCAAATTAGTTATGTTCCTCACATATTGTTTTAATTCAATACTTTTATCAGGAATGTAGGTGCAACAATGTTGCGCTCTCAGCATTCTACAGACTCCGCCCTCTTTTGCTAATAGGGTGTCAAGGGCAAGACGGTTTTGTAAAACCATTGATCTGATCGCAACCATTTCAGTATTGACCAGCAGGAAACCAGCAGCAGTGTCCGTTGATAACCGGTCCACTACTGTAGACAATTTGCAGATTCTATGGGTGTTCAGAACTACCCCCATTCCAGGTATCAGTGCACTAAAAATATCACCTACAATTTCGCCTACACTTTCGCGTCTACTACGCACTAAGCCATTAGTTTCATCATCGCTTCCAGCTGCATTGTTCACATGGTATATTTTCGGGAAAACAATGCCAAAGTAGCAGCTCCCATACCAGTGATCCGGCAATTTGAAATAAGCCTTGTTCCCACATATATAATATATTCCGGGAAACACAGGTTCTGACCCATTTTTGAAACCCCAACCTCCAATTACCTTATAATTATGTTCACACTCGCTGGAACCGATGAATACATTGTTATAGTACTCTGTCTTTTCCCTATGAATACAAAGTTTCCCCTTTCTTTCAAAATCCAGCAACAAGGCAGGACTGGCTTCGCCTTCTGAGGTGTTATTCATGTGCTCAGCCCACTTAGGGATTCTATCCTTCTCGTCATTTGCCTTCTTCTGAAACCTTTCTCTCCTTCTGTCTGCCATTTTTATAAACATCTTTTCCTGCTCTTGCAGTGAACAGGTCAGATTGTCTTCTCTTGCTTGATCTAAGTCTATGTTACCTATAGTCAGGAAATATTCTCCCATATAGCGGGTCACGTCACTTGTAGTATGTACACGGTTCAAATGTCCTCTAACAGGAAGTTCAGAAAATACTACGTCATCATTTGAATAATAGTACTGCAAGGTGCTTCTATAGAACAAGCTAGCTAATATACTACAGGATATTCCATAGGTCAAAGGTAGGTGGTGGTATGTCACGCCTTCAGCCACTGAAGTTGGCAGCTTCATGCAGACATAACAGTCCTCTATTTCCATAGCTTCTACATAATGCACTAACAAGTTAGCAAAAACATTTAAGTGCGTCCTGTTCTTCATTTTGTGAAAATGTAGTCCATCCTCATCTGGTGCTTCTAAATCAGGTCGTGTGTGTGTCAGTCCTACTCTTTTGTCGCGTCTCTCTAGTCTTCGTGGTGTTTCTGCAGTCGGTACAACCCCTACATCTACTGCTTCGGGTTCAGTAGGGGACAAGTTAGGATTCTTACTTATCATAAAAGGTAGAAAAACTGTTAGTCCTATCCACATTACTATTAGCATAGCTACACTACACAAGCATATCTTACAACAGGTTTTGAGACACCCACAGCGGGATCTCCCAGAGACACTCGGATCAGACATATTTAGCTTACAGGTGGCCTTTGCTACCCCTCTTCGTTTCTCTGCACCAAAGGCTCACTTCGGCTCTCTTAAGGAGGGTCTTCGTCCGAACTCCGATCAGCAATGGACTCGTGGTCACTGTTGCCACTGTGGTGAGGCTCGTCAATTTCTTCCAACACAAAGTACGTCCACTCAGGGCTCCGATACAGTCGGTTCTGTTTCTTTATTCTGTCGCTCTTTCTCAGCGATTTGCCTTGGGCTGCACTCCTTTCACTTAAAGCCCTTTTTCGGTCTTTATCGTTTTCTTCGACTGTTTTTAGTCTGAGCCTTAGTCTCTTGACGTATCGAGGTGTACTTCTTCCTCCGTGCCTCCCAGTGGTTGAGGAGACTTCTCCTTCTCCGTGCACTCTTTTCACCTTTTGTTGTGGCACTTCTGTTGTCCTGCCTGTCTGACTAGTTCCAGGTCTTTCGTCTATTTCTTCTGCCTGGTCGCTAATCTGTTCCTGCTCAGATTCAAATCGCACTTTCTTCTTACCTTTTTTTACTGTTGTTTCCGTTGTCTGAGCACTTTGATCTAGTTCTATCTGTTCCTGTTCATGCTCTTCGACCTCTTCTCTTTCTTCTGCATGAACGTCAGCCCTAATTTCTAACTGTCCCTCTCCCTTCTCGGGAGTTTCAGGAGGAGTGTCGATGTCCTGGTCTGACCCTACTTGGCCTACTTCCTGATCAGGTGGGTTAAGGCTTTCGTTGACCTGACCTGCTTCTTCTATTTCTGACTCACCTGGACTATCCCACTCACTGTCTAAGTAAGAATATTTCCGGGTTCGTATTGGATCATGAACCGGTTCGTCGGCGGGATACCATTCAACGTCTCGACTCGTGCTCGGCAGTTCGATGTCAGCTAGCTCCGGACTCTCTTCCTCGGAGGTCCCTTCAGCTGTGCTGCCTTCAGCTCCAGTCGCGTTTTCTCCAGATACCCGCTTTGTGTGGCTGGCGTGGATCCACTTCGGTACACCAGCGCACTTTACAGCAGTGGTAGTGACGAGGATCACTTGTCGTCGCTTTCCCCACCTTGGCTTCAAGCAGCTGCTCCGGGTGTGTTTCTTTAACACCACCCAGTCTCCTGGCTGCAGGTTGTGTGCTGGAGTCTTTGGCCACTCGTCTTCAGTCTCTCCAATCTGCTGAGAGAGAGAACGCACTTGGTCACCCAACTGCTTGCAGTATTCTAGCACCATATCATCAGAAATGCTTAGCAGTTTGTTTCCGGGTACCCATGCCTGGCGCATCACTCTTCCCATCAACACTTCATGGGGACTCAGGCCAGTCTTTCGATTTGGGATACTCCTCAAACTCATCAGTACCAGGGGTAAAGCTTCTATCCAGTTCATTTTTGTGGAATCACACATTTTTCCCAGTCTGGACTTCAGAGTGCCATTTATTTGTTCCACTACCCCAGAAGCCTCTGGGTGGTAGGCGCAGTGAAATTTTTGCTTCATTTTGAATGCTCTACAGAGTTCCAATAGGACATCGTTGGCAAAATGCCCACCTTGGTCCGTTTCGATTGTCTCTGGGATCCCATACCTAGGTATCAACTCCCTGAGCAATAGCTTGGCTGTGGTGATAGCGTCATTTTTCTTAGCTGGATATGCTTCCACCCACCTAGAGAATAGACAAACTATGACTAAAACATATCTGTATCCGTTGCATCTGGGCATGGTTATGAAGTCTGCCTGTATTCTTACGAAGGGACCTACTGCCTTTCCAATAGTACTCTGTTTCACTACAGTCTTCTTTCCTGCATTGAATTGCTGACACACTAGGCACCTCTGGCAAAACCTGTCCGCCTGGTCCCTGAACCTTGAATTGCAGAACACTTGTTCAAACACCCGACACATCGCATCTCTTCCCATATGTGTTGGCTCATGTATCATTCTGACCATGGGGTCGATCAAGCTATCAGGCAGTACAGGCACTCCATCCGGATTTACCACCACACCATCTTCTCGCAACTCGCATTCCTTTGCGGCCCACCTGCCTTTTTCTTGCCTGTCTGTGGCTTGTTGTATCTCTCTTAATTCTTCCCACGTTGACACATTATCAAACAACATAAGTTGGCAGCTGGTTCCATCCCACCGGGCAATTTGTAGGGACATCTGGTGTCGGGCACAAAACTGTGCAATTTTGTCAGCGTACCTATTACCGGCAGTCACGTCGTCATTTCCAGACCTGTGAGCCGCACACTTGACCACAGCCAATTCTTTGGGCAATTGGATAGCTTCCAGTAAGTTATGCACTACTTTCCCATTTCGGATAGGTGTGCCGGAGGAAGTCATGAATTCTCTTTGCAACCACAATTGGCCGAAGTCATGAACCACCCCGAAACAGTACTGACTGTCGGTGTAAACAGTAATTCTTTTGTTTTTTCCCCTCTTGCATGCTCGAGTTAACGCTATAAGCTCCGCCACTTGTGCAGATTTCACCTCGCGCATGTAAGATGCCTCGATGACTCCTGTCAGAGTAACCACAGCATAGGCAGCACTCAGACTCCCACTCTCATGTCTCAAACACGAGCCATCCACAAACATTGTTTTATCCCCGTCCCGTAGTGCTATTTCACGAATGTCAGGACGGGGCTTGGTGCTGTATTCAGTCAGATCAATGCAATTATGTTCCCCACCCTCATCCGATTCTGCGTCCAGAGGGACAGGTAACAGTGTCGCAGGATTTAGGACATTGCACCGGGAGATGGTTATATTTTCAGCACCAATCAAAATTCTCTCATACTTAGTCAGCCGACTAGGAGTGAGGTACTGGGTCCTAGTTCTAGTCAGTAGGATGACAACAGAGTGAGGAACATAGACAGTGACGGGATGTCCCATGACAATGCTCTCGCTCTGTTCCAGACTGACGCAGGTAGCAGCAACGGCTTTTAAGCAGCCAGGCAGTCCAGCCGCCACTGGATCTAGGGTGGCCGAAAAGTAGGCGACTGGCCTTCTGACTGATCCGTGCTCCTGGGTTAGGACTGAAAGAGCACAATTTTCTCTAGTGTCACAGAACAGTTCGAATGGTCTATTGTACTCAGGCATACCCAATGCAGGTGCGGTACACAGACAGTTTCTCAGAGTTACCCAAGCATTCATACTTTCACTGTCCCAATGGACGGGGTCCTCCACTCCTTTCTTTGTCATATTTATCAGGGGTCGGGCTAGAGCCGCAAATCCTGCAATCCATTGCCTGCAGTAACCCACAACTCCCAAGAACATTCTCACTTCTTTCTGTGTTTTGGGCAGTTCCATTGCTCTAATTATTTTGATTCTTTCAGTAGTTACTTTCCTGATTCCTTTTTCTATCTGGTGCCCCAGATACTTCACTGAGTTTTTACAAAACTGCAATTTGTCAGGCGACACTTTATGTCCTCCCTTTCCTAGGTGATTCAGCAAGGCAATTGTGTCAGTGACACAGTCAGACTGGGTTTTAGATGCCACTAACAGGTCATCTATGTACTGCACCAAAACAGACTCTCTTGGCAGCACTAGGGATTCAAGGCACTTTTTCAGTATCTGGTTGAAAATCGATGGACTCTCAGTGTACCCCTGGGGGACACGATTCCAGACATAGATATGGCTGTCGAATTCAAAACTGAAAAGGAATTTGCTTTCAGGGTGCAATGGGATGGAAAAGAATGCGTGGCACAGATCAATGACAGTGAACCATTCTGCATTCCAGGGAATCTGGTAGAGAATGACTGCAGGGTTGGGTACAATAGGACAGCAAGGCACAACAATTTGGTTTACCTTGCGCAAATCTTGCACCACCCGGTACTTCCCACTAGGCTTTTTGATCCCAATGATAGGCGAATTACAGGGGCTGCTCAACACTTCTTCTATTATTTCTGCTTCTAGCAGCCTCGTTATTTCAGTCGCTACTCCTGCCTTCACTTCTGCACTCATCTTGTACTGTCTTGTTTTGGGGTATACAGCATTTGTTTTTATTGCTATTTTAACCGGGTCCACATTTGCCATCAGGCCTACATCTTTTCCCGTGAAATCCCACACTTCAGGTACTACTCTTAGCTGGAGTTCCTCAGGTAAATCCTCAATTGTCAAAGGCTTGATATCAGCATCTTGTCTGACCAACATTAGTTTGTACAGGCCATCTTCATCGGGGGTCTGAATTTCAACGCCATTTGGTGTGCAGTAAATGGTACAACGCATCTTGCACAACAAATCACGTCCCAGTAGGTTTACAGGACTGGAATCACAGACCACAAATCTGTGCATTTCCTTGAAATTTCCTATGGAAATCTCCATTGGTTCAGTTACAGGGGTACTTATTATCTGATTTGATACGCCCACTACTTGGATCGCTTCTCCCGAGAGGGGTAGGTTAGGAACATCCACTGTTCTTACAGTAGATCTGGTAGCACCAGTGTCCAACAGAAAGGTGACATCTCTGCCTTCAACCTTTCCTTCAATGTATGGTCCAGTCTGGTCTACCGGTAAGGAGGCGCCAAGTACGCACTCCTCATCCTCCCCTCTCAGGCCCCGTCAATCTTGATCTTCACAAAGGAAGGTATCACTTAGCAGGTACTGTGGAATGACTGCATTTCTTTCACTCTCAACCTCCCATACTTCCGCCCTCTCATTCTGCTGACCCTGATTCTTAAAATTCTGTCTAGGAGCGCGAGGTACTGGAGGTAATTTTACCTGTTGCTGGGTTTTCCTTGTCCCCTCTTTCGGCACCTGTGGATTTAAACCATTTACAGGGGCATTACCAGCCTGTAGGTGTGGACACTCGTCTCTCCAATGCCCCATCTGGCCGCACCCATGGCACGGAAACTTTTTCATGGCCTCCTCACGACTCATTTTAGGTCTGGGCTTTCCTCCCCCCCCAGAATTGGTATTCTGAACATTATTATCAGAAGGCATTTTACTTAACTGTTTTTCTTGCTGTTCAGCTAATTTCACCTGTGCCCACATCACTTTCTCCTTGAGGGCTTTCTTTTTATTTTCGATCTCATCTTCGCAGTATTTTGCATATTTCAGGACATCATCTATGGGCTTTCCCTGCCAACTGATTTTGTTATCTCGAATCCACTGTGATATTTCAGGCCTTAATCCTAGCACAAATCTGTAACTGAAATGGGTCATGTCTTTCATGTCCACATTATCAATACCACTGTAAGTTTTGAATACCTGTAGTAACCTTTCGTAAAATGAATGCACTGTCTCATCACGTTCTTGGGTGGTTCTATCTATTCGGGTCCAATCTGTCTCTTTGGCTGGCACCTTTTTCTTAAGATACTGTATGACCTGGTCATATTTCCTCATCACATCCGGTGAAGGGGCTCCCGTTCTCTCATCTCTGGGGTATTCATCATTAGGCCAATCAATTTCTATCTTACACTCCGTCCACAGATCCACAGGGACCGCAATATCGAAAAACCCATCCAGGTCTTTCAACAGGCATTTCTGAACCTTTATGAACCGCTCTACCTGTCGGTACCAGTCAACTGGTTTCTCACGTAATTTCGGGAAGTCATTTGTAAATGACACAATGTCTTGTCTGGACCAAGGGACATGGACATACTTTCCTCCCGGGACCTCCCTCATGGGACACAACTTTTCTGTTGGGGTTACTTCCTTTAATACAAATTCTGAGGTTACTGACCCAGCCCTGCTGCCTTCCTTTTTCTTTGCCCACCTTGTTCTCCACTTCCCCACTTCGCCCCATTTCTGCAGGAGTTTCAATAATTCCTTTACTTGGATCTGTTTCCCCATCACATTCAGGCTTTCTAGGTCTTTGTCTGTGAAGTCTACTCTGTAAGGTTTCTGAAGAACTTTGGAGCGACTAACATCAACTCCCATCTCTGTAGCGGCATCCATTATCCTTTCGTGGAGCACCCTAGCACTCCGGGTAAGATTTTTACTGATGAATAGTAACTCTTCTTCGTTATACGAGCTCAGGCGCTCAACTCCCACGTTCCCAGCCATCATTTCTTCTATTTCTATTCTTAATTTATATATTTCCAATGGTTTAGGTTGAGAAGTGGTCTCTTTCTCTATCTCCTTTGTCCACCTGTCTAATTCTTCAGGGGAAACTAAAGAGGCGTTCCTAATTCCAGATGCACTTTCAATCACCACTTCCTTTTGTCTGGGCTGACTCCTTGTCCCTATTACACTGGCCCTCGACTCCCTTATGGGCAAATCCATTAAACTTCCAGATTCACACTCACTTTCCTGATCCTCATCTATGAATACTTCTTTCCTCGGGGTCTGGCAGCTAGGAGTAGGCAGTATTGGGGTGATGACAGGAGGAAGGGGACTAATCAAGTCATTCTTATACATCGGGATGGCAGGACCAATAGTTACCGGAATGGTCAAGGCCTCAGGATGGGGATGCATCTGTGCAATGGTTCTGGCTAAATCCTCTCGTTGTTTACAGAGGACTTCTCTCTCCTTTTCCTGCAACCCCCTTTCAACAGTATTGCCATGTAATACCTGGGGTACTAAGGATGGATAAATACTCGGGGCAGTCGGGGTAACCAATCGAGGGGGACTTTCCCCGAATGGCTGATAATTCGGGACTGTGGACTTAGGTCTGCAAAACTCATCCCTTCCACTAGGTTTACTGCTTGTAGCTATCCCGTCTGTATCACTTTCCCTCCTACTCCGGGGGTAAGTGGTAACAGAGCTTTGAGAATGCATCGAATCTGATTCTGCTACATAGGGAGGTGGATCCTTCATTAACAAGTCTTCCAGGTGTTCATCTTCTATATCCCCCATAGGTGCTAGGTGATGGGTTTTTGCTTTACATTTTCCTTTTTTCTCCTCTAATACTCCCATCATGGGAAACAGTCCTTCAGTTAACATAGACTGCCTCCACTGTTTCATTTTCTGCTCTTTGGTCGGCGTGGGAAGTCTGGGATACCACTTACTCACTCCTTTATCCATTCTGGGTTTATCTCGCTCTGCAGCCTCAATCTCCCATTCCTCCAAAGCTTCGTACTGGGTCAACCTAGGTCTAGGGTGTAATTCATTCATGCGGGTCCTTAAGTTAAACAGGATCCGACCATTAAATGTACCTTCAACAGGGAATGCCAGGACTCCGTCATCTATAGTATATTTTGCCCAATTTTCTAGCCAGACACAAGTATGATACCCTTTATCAAACAGCATAAAAGAAGCAGGGGTATTTGGCGGGGGAATGAGTACACCTTCTCTCGTTCTAATGGGCTTGTCAGTTTTGAAAAAATTCTTTACTTTATCCGAAAATGACAATTTTCTCTTTATTCCATACATCATGTGCGGTCTACCTCGTCTAAGCTGATCCTTATAAAATCCTAGGTATTTGGGATGAGGTATAAAATCTGGATACCACATATAATCTTCGGGATTCTCTTTGAACTCGGCTTGATCAATTTTGTTTACTTTTGTACTTCCAATGCTAGCGCGACTTTTATTTCGCGCCACCCAATCAGGTCAGAGAATACAACTACAGTCAACCAATGGGTGCGCGGCCTTTTCGCAAGACAGAGTCTCCTGCTTCGGCGCTCACCCCTCCTTCTCAAATTCAGCTTCACTACACGCCCGTTGTCCTGACCAATACCAGCGCGGCACGGAGTGACGTCAGAGCAGCTCTCCGACTGACTCCCGCCTTCACAAGGTAACGGAAACTTTTTACTCTCTCTAAAGTGCGAGTGCAAGTTTTAGTTAATAACACGCAACGTTTGCCACTATGTCTGAGTGTTCTAAAAAGAGAAAAGATTTTTCTTTCGCTACTAGTAAACCACTTCTGTCTACTTTTCATTCACTCTGGATAGACTTCTTTGCCTGTCCCTTCACACTAGTAACATAGAACCCGTTATTCTTCTGGCTCATCCACCTTAGTCGGGGATATGTACTGAGCCAGGATTTCACCAGCGAACTATTTTACTTACCAGACAAGCCTCGGAGACCCTACTACTCCTTCCGTATGCGACCCTTACTAGGTGATATCGCAATGAAAGTTTTATAACGGACTCGTAGCTATCATTCACTCCAGAAACAAAGGTCCTAATTAGTGCTTCCAGTTATCCTTAACCCTGCACTAATTATTCAAACTTAGTGACTTCAACAGCTAACCGGATTCTACTCACCGTTAGCTAAAATACTTCCCCGGGGATTCAGACTACACTGAACATTTACAAACAATTCTGGGTTAATTCAACATACAGTATTTATAACAGCAATGCAAATTCATGAACATTTACATATAAAAACATATTTCAAAAATATTGTAAAAATACAGTAACAATCAGCAGCACGTTTTTGTATTCACGGTTTGTTTATGACTATCCTGTCTACCTAATCTAACTAGTCCAAACCATCCTCTGCTAGCCAGAAATTACTGCTAGAGCGCGCAGTTTTCCCCAGGTCTCCCGGGATACCAATTCTCTAACACGCACTGGGCCCTTGGCGTGAAGAACTCATTAATTTCGTTTGGGTAAAACTGGGTGAGGATTTCTCCTCCTGCACGCTGCTAGGAGTAATCAAGTTTGGATTTACCTCTGCTTACCATGCACCCGACTTACCACAGGCGCAATTCTTTGACGGACCTGGAGCTGTTAAGGAAAAGTAGACAGGCCTAACATCCAATACACCTTAAAATCCACAATATACTTTCCACAGTTTTGTAAAATGACCACAGACACCTGATTAAGTTCTAGTTTTTATATAAGAATTCAAAGTGAAGAAGCCAAAATAATAAGCGATACACAGAGTAATATATCAAACATCAAAATCAATACCAAAAGATAACTTTGCACAAACAATATGACCATTTAGAATATATGGGAAACTACAGGGAGAAGTTTAGCACATACTATTCACTGCAATTTTACACTAGAACATAGGATGGGAATGGGACCTAGAACATGTACTTAACCTAAGTATTGAACTATTCTTGCTACTTTCACTGCAATCCACTAAAGGAAAGGGAAAAACGGGAACATGCTATGGATTATAAAATCAATGAATTTCTAAAGGAAAGGGGAGAGAAGGAACCAACTAAAATTCAGGCACATATAAGTTCAATGGCAATAAGGCAATAACATAGGTAAGAATGCTTTAATAGATCAGAGAGAGAGAGAGAAAGAAAGAGATAAAAGATACGCAAACCCACAATCTATATTTACCTAATTCAGACTGAAAACCAACCCTGGCCACGGGTCAGTTGGGAAGACGGGGACAGGGACCCTCAGAAAAGGAATGCCAGACTGTGAGCAGGTACAGCTCACGGAGAATAAGGACAGGATACCCCTCAGGTTCGGATCAAGGACTGGCCTCCCAGGGTACGACCAACACCCACAGCTTCGGACAGCAACGCCTGCGTTACCCCCTCCTGCAAGTAATCCGCCAGAAACCCCGATTGGATTTTCGAATTCCCCAGCAAAGTGCTTCGCCAGCACTTAGGATTTTCCACCCCTTGGGAGTTTGTGGAAAGTATGGACAAAGTGCTCCGCAGCACTTTCAGAATGAACACCTATTGAGATCGTAGGGTCAGTGACAGGTCTGCTACTCGGACAAGTCGGACAATTTTCCTAAGCTAAACTAGGGTAATTATACAATTTTGGGGACCCTCAGACCACCCCCTAATGTTGCAAGTGACAGTTTCCCATATGGTGATTGGTCAGGAGAGGTGGTGTGGTCTTTACCACCTCCTAGAATTCAGTTTCCCATGATAAATATGCAATTTTGAATACCCGCCCCTCAGGTTCACGTTCCCATGCATAGAATACAGCAGTACAGAATAGTTTTCAATAGGTAGCAACAGAATTGCTATTTCCAAGGTGAGGCGCCGTATTCCCAGCGTCGTTCCCAAGCGCATTGTGCTTCAGGTGCCAGCTGGCTAGGCTTAGCTTCTGCGCAGATGGAACTTTCTCCGGTCACGTGACAGTGCCCAGCAGAGCTTCAAGCATGGCTCCGCTCATGATTACCCAGCCCACAAAGACGCGGTACATGAAAAGTAAGCGAAAACAAATTAGAATCATACATAAAAATGATCGCACTGTATACCACGATAAGAGATAACCAACCCTTACTTTTATAATAACTATAGCATTAGGGATTAATGCAAAAGAATAGATAGGCTAAAGCTGCTGCAGTAAGCAGAGAGCGTGGTGAGAGACAAGCGGCCATATTCAGCATCAATGCGCATGAGCACAGAATCCCTCCAGAATGCGAGTGCGTCACATCACATGGGTATGACCGACGCATGCGCAGACTGAATTGCGGCAAAGCAGCCATTTTCAGTGCAAGCTTCGTTAGTACGTGAAAAGACAAACAAGCAAGCATCCTAGGGACACCCGCGTGTAGGGAAAACACTTTACAAATGACGAACAATGGTGTTAATATTATTATGCCATTTAGATAAGGGTTTTGCATACGAGCAAGGCGCTATACGTGCGAATCCTTGCTCCATCACCCGCACTGCCGCATTCCCATTCAAATAACTCGTTAAAGGCTTAACTCAGTGTACCCGGAACCCATAAACGGGGGTGAATGAGTGCAGAACGTGGGTGCAGACGCGATCATGGGAGCAACGTGGCGCCCGTCACGAGGGGCGTCAATCAGTGAACCTATTCATTTATTTTTTACAAACACGTCCCACAAAGAAATTGGCAACTTTGAAAGAAGTGTCAGGAATGTTGGTTTGCGGAATATCATCACATATTCCCGGGGGAGGGATAGTCCCTTTCTTGCTATTTCCGTGGAGGCGGGCCTTGTGTCCGGTTGTGCGTGGCGCGAGGCCTGTCCGCAACAGAAGTGGAAAATCTCCAGTGTGCGCTTCACACGTCACCGGAAGTTAAGGCGAGATTACATTTCCTGCACAATGGCCCCTGTTTGCGCTCCTTCCGGCCCTTGGGAATAGCGCCATGCCTGACCTCCATACAGTAAAGCAGGTGCACGTCACTGGGAGCGCGGGGCAAGCACACCCGGAGCTGGAATGTACAGAACCTGGGAAGAAAAAACAATGAAATATTGGGCACAACGCTCGCTTTTTTTCCCCGTAATCCCGTGCCCCGCACACGCCTACGCCCCAGCACACGCCCACAGCACACGATATGAGACATGGCATGAAGGGCGCAATGTACCACACGCCCCCAGCGTTTGTCACGCCCCCAGCACACGCCCACAGCACAACGCAGACACGCCCACAAGGGACTACTCTGCTGGCATGGTTCTTTTTCCTTTTAAATGTATATGGTGGGCGTCTGCATAACCTATGTCCTTCTGCTGCAACTGCCCTTTCCAACGCTGTATTCGGTGTTGTGATTGGTGCTGTGGTTCCTGTGATTACCCGCCTCAAAGGTTTGGGCTCTCTCTTTATTATATTAGTATAGATATGTGCATATATAAATATGTATGTATATATATATATATATATATATATATATATATGTACAATTGTGTAACAAAATAACTTTGCAGTGCGCTGAAAGTTTTCAGACACTCACCCCCAGTCACAGATCTGGGTTGAATCCATCGTCATTTCTTAGCTCACTTCACCTCCCCAGTTCAGATCCAGCTACATGCAAAAAAGTCTTGACCCTGTGCTTCATGGGAAGAGTCCAGCCCAAACTGCCAAGCCAGGTCTTCTCTGAACCAGAAACACCACTCTCTATTACACAAACACTACAACAGTACCATAAACCCTAAAACGCTACCCCCTGCACGACCCTCCCCTTACCCCCGCTCCGGTTCCTACATTAAAACACTACCCTGCACAACCCCCTAACACTTCCCTAAATCCTAAAACACTACCCTACACTACACAAACACCACAACACTACCCTAAATCCTAAAACACTACCCTACACTACACAAACACCACACCACTACCCTAAACCCTAAAACACTACCCTCCACCTTCCCCAGTCCGTTCCCTACACTGTAACACTACCCTGCACGACCCCCCAACACTACCCTAAACCCTAAAAGTCTACAATCACTACACAAACACCACACCACTACCCTATATCATAAAACACTACCCCCCCCAACACTGCCCTAAACCCAAGAACACTACCCTACACAAACACCACAACACTACCCTAAACCCTAAAACACTACCCTCCAACTTCCCCAGTCCGTTCCCTACACTCTAACACTACCCTGCACGACCCCCCAACACTACCCTAAACCCTAAAAGTCTACAATCACTACACAAACACCACACCACTACCCTAAATCCTAAAACACTATCCCCCAACACCGCCCTAAACCCAAGAACACTACCCTACACTACATAAACACCACAACACTACCCTAAAACACTACCCTGCATGACCCTCGAGACACTACCCTAAATCCTAAAACACAACCCTACTATACACCAATGATACAACATTACTTCAACACTACCCTTAACCATAAAAAAGTAATCCCCGCCCCAAGACCCTTACCTCTCTCTCCTCGTGGTTCCTCTATTCTGGTTCCAGCGTGGTCTAAGGGGCGATGCACGTCGTTGCGAGGAAACGGAACAGCCTCAGTTTCCTCATAACTATGTGGATAGCCATTACATCGCATGCGTTGTAAAAAGTGCATGCGATGTAATGATATGTGTAGTAATGGCTACGCGTTGTTACATCGCATGCGTTGTAACGCATGCAATGTAATGACTTGCGGGATAACAGCCTCGTTGTAATGGCTGTTTACCAACTGTAATTACATCAACCAATCCACCCACACATCACATTTGATTGCGCTCTTGTTTTAGATACTCCTACTTGGAGCTCACATTTTAACCCCAAAGCTGTTCTTGGACCATTTCCACTGTCTAGAATATTGATATACAGATGGGACATATATCCTCACATTTTGTTCCAGTGCTAAGTTGTTCTTGATGGAGGGGATTGAGTGCTGCGTCGAATACTCAAAGACAGAATTGAATCCAAGGCTGGTGTCTGTCCAGCAGCTTTTCTCCCAGAGGTGTGGGGCCATCGCTTGAAATCTGCACAGAACCTAGAAACCTGCTCAGAGAGGGAAGGAGCATGTCTGATCCCGCAGGAGGAGCGACTGTCCAGGGGAAGCCGAGCCATGTTTCTGGAGTGCGGGCACACAGAAGAAAAGACTTGTTAAAGGGAGAGTCACTCGCACCGTCACAACTCTTCCTTTGAGATATTGTATTGTATTGTATTGTAATTGCATTTATAAAGCGCTTACTACCCCTGAGGCGTCAAAGCACTTTTTCGGCGAGTAGCACGCTACTCCGGAACCCATAAAGGATTAGTGTCGAGTTAGTATAGTGAAATATGAAAGTAATGTGAGTGTTGGATAGGTTGGTCAGTTATTTGGATTCAGTAGGACAGCAGAGGGATAGAAGAGGGAAAAAGTTTTGCATTTATAGTGGCGCTTGCTGTCCCTAAAGGGGTGTTGAAGCACTCAGTTGGCTAGTAGCACGCTACTCTGGAACCCATAAGGATTAGTGATGAATTAGTATAGTGAAATTGGAAAGTAGTTTGAGTGTACTTTACAGTGCACACCCACCTGAAAGTCAGAAAAATGTGTAATTTATCCAACACCTGAACTCATCGTTTCAAGTTGAATGGACCTTTGGGAAATCTAAGTACACAAAGAAGACACCAAAATACTTGTGGTAATATAATATACCTTGAATCTCATCCCTTTCATGTATGGATCCTGAAGATTCCTCCACAGAGATGTTTTCAAAGGACCGACTTATGAGAGGTCCCCCGGAGTCCCTGTGGGCCTCATTTATGAAAAATTACGAATCGCTGCGTGAAAGCAGTGATGCGTCACTTTTCACTGCGCCCTCCTTGTAACACCAATGATGCGTCATATTCACAGTATGACCCATCATGGCGCAAGGAGTTACAGATACGTCAGTATTTCTGACGTATCTGTAAGCGCAAAAGTGACGCAACTCCAGCAATGTGTCCTTTCACATAGGGCAAGCCCCATGTGAAAGGGCCTGCATCAGTCTTACGTCTGCTGTGAGGCAGGCGTAAGAAATTGACGCGTTTGTGTCCTAGAAGTGGCGCAGTGAAATCTTATAGATTTCACTGCGTCACTTATATGACCCTTTCTAGCGCCAGAACGCCCCCCCCTGCATACATTATACCTGGCGTAGGTATAATGTAGTGCAGGGGTTTACAAAGTGACGCATCTACCTAGATGCGCCACTTTGTAAATATGGTGCAACAAGGCACATTTTTTACGCTGCTGGTGCGTCACAAAAAAAGTGACGCACCGGCGGCATAAAAGTGACTCACGGCCTCATAAATGACGCCCTGAGTCTTTATGTGCCAAACTATATGAATCGTCATCAATCCTAAGTGCCAATGAGCCCATCCTACATCTCCACCATGTGACGCGTGGGATCTGTTGTGGCGCTGCCTTCGAAGTGCTGCAACTCCTAGGAAGGCCAACAACACTGCTGTAGCAGAGGAACACCACTGGGCTGGGGCTGTGGCTTCCAAAGAGGAAGGACTGATGCAGAGGCCCGTTAGCTGTTCTGGATTCAGCGTCAAGATCCAAGAGGGAGGGCCACTGCCTGCAGCACCGAGCCAGATGCCATTGACTGGTGCAACCAGAAGGGGCGCACAACCAACCCTTACACTGGACTGCATCGAAGTGAACAGGTGACATGAAGGTTAAATCTAGAAAACAAAGGACTGTGTCTTGGAAACAGAAATATAATTCTGCAAATTAGAGAGATTAATGATTACCTCCAGGAACCTTTCGTTGCTCAAGAGGCGATATAAACTGATCTACAAGTTTCTTTTTTTTAAGTTTAAAGTTATTGAAAGAACGTATTTTAGCATATAAACGTAATAGCATCATATAAGAGAAATCACAATAGGTGAACGTTGTAAATGTAAATTTAAATTTAAACTAAACAAAAACCTATTTGTTATAAAAGAAGGGAAAGAGAGGGAAAGGGAAGGAGAGGGGGGAATAAAAATCAAGAACTCCAATGCAATATTATTTTCAAGCAACAGTAATAGTAAAAGTATTAGCAAAAACCTGAATCTCTAATGTATGCAACAAGAACATATTTGAATATACTGTATATAAAATACACTACTTAAAAGAAAAAGGAGAAGGATCGAAATATATAAATGGATCTAAGTTAAAAAAGACAACAAAAATTCATGGGGTTTCCTTACTTCATCTGGAGTAGTAACTATATTGGCGGACTTTGTAGCTATATTAGTTAGGTAAGAGGATAAGGGAAGCCATAAATGGTCTCTTTTAATGGAGAGGGATATAGGAGAAACATTGCTTGTGTCCAGTCTATGATGAAAGCAAACAGCATTCCACCAAGCTCTGAAAGTAACTTTGTCAGCTTGTTTCCAATAGGAAGTTATTAAATGAAGAGCTATTGCTAATAACAAGTCAATTAATGAGGGATTGGGAGCTGGGTGTGACCAAGAGAGTGATAAGGAGCCTAAAAAGATGTTGGATAAGGAAAAAGGGACTTGAACATTTTATTAATAATCTACAAATTTCTAAACAGAGCAGTTGCTCGACAGCGCAATTCTGAACACACAGCTGTTGCATATTCCTGCCTAGGATATTTTCCATTGCTGGTAGAACTTTATAGTCTGGTGTGCAACTTTGGCAGAACCGATAGATGTTTATTTATTTATTTATTTATTTTTAGAGTTTTCTATAGCGCGAACATGAACCGATAAGGTTATCAGAGCGCTTTACATAGCACCAGTTCCGTTACATGTTGTCATAGCAGTTTACATAGAATCAGTTACGTTGCACATTTCAGGATCTTGAACCGTTTAGGTTATCAGAGCGCTTCACATAAGACAGCATTCGATGTCCAGTGCCCTCCTCCGCCGTGTAGCGGGGGACCTCATCCAGCCCTCCGAAAGTCGTCGAGCTGTCGGGACTAGGCTCCTGGAATTTCAGCTGACCTAGGATCACACGCGTTACAAAAGGTGCAAATAGAAAAGAAAAAAAAAAAATGCCTCACCCTGCAGAGGCCACCACGCCACATACTACAGCCAACGCCTCGCCCTGCAGAGTCCACCACGCCACATACTACAGCCAACGCCTCACCCTGCAGAGTCCACCACGCCACATACTACAGCCAAAGCCTCGCCCTGCAGAGTCCACCACGCCACATACTACAGCCAACGCCTCGCCCTGCAGAGGCCACCACGCCACATACTACAGCCAACGCCTCACCCTGCAGAGTCCACCACGCCACATACTACAGCCAAAGCCTCGCCCTACAGGGTCCACCACGCCACATACTACAGAAGAAGCCTCGTCCTGCAGAGCCCACCACGCCACATACTACAGGCTACGATGAACTCCCCCCGGAGCACAGCCAAGCGGTCAGTGCAACCTCCCCTGGGCCCCCAAGCGCCGCAGACGCTGTCCGAACAGCGGCCCCCCGTCCCGCTCTGATTGTTGGAGACCCCGGCCCCCGCGACACCTCCGCCGTCCGTCTCCCTCGCGCAGCTCGCCGCCAACCGCTGTCAGCCGTGCGCCGCCGTCCAGGCGCGCGGGACTCCTCCTCCTCCGCGGTGTTTTGTAGAACCCTGTAGCAGAACCTCCCCCTATCCACCCCTTCACCCCCAATAATGTGTGTTGGATCTCATTTTGATGTGAGATTTAAGTACATCTCTTTTTAATATGACAATCACTGGACTGGACAATGAATTATTGTGTCTGTCTGATGAGTTCTGGGTCTCGAGTTTTGGGTCTTTCGCCGAATCGCCCCACACACAATACTGCCCTGAGAACCCTTGGACACATTTTCAACGTTACCCTGAGAGTCTAGTGCAGAAGTGGTGTCATCAGTCCTGTTAATAGGGTCACAGTAGGACAGATCCAAGCAGCGGCAGCCGGCACAGATCAGAGGTAAAATAAAAATATTACCTTCTCGCCGCGTCTCTCCTCTATAGTTCTCCCTCGCTCGGCAACAGGAAGAATACCCAAGCTCCCAGGCAGCCAATCAGAAAGCAGCGTTGTGATGGGTCTGAACGCCGTGTTTCAGTGCTCAGCTGCTCACTGGAGGTGGGCATGCTTTCCACGTAGGCTGCGATGCATCGTGCATGTAGAACATGCGAAGTGCGCAAGACTGTTGTGGGAGGGCCGAGAGGTCCGGCCGTGCACTCTCCCCTCCCCGCCCCCTCACACAAAGCTGCGTAAGTAGGAGAAAATAAAATTATAATAATGCGAGTCATGATCATTTTATTTTCCCTTTGTTTCACTGCAAAAATGCTGTGGGGCGACCCTTTTCCACCTTAGTGGAGGTGCTGCCAGTTTTCTCAAGACACCAAAGGCCAATGACCCCAACCATCACTGCAGTGGCCCACTTGCTCCTGCTTGCCCTTCGGGCCCCAAAACTGGGTCTGGCACGTGCATTACTTGGCAATTCATTTAACTTCATTGAGGATATCGTGAATTGAAAATGTATCCACCAGCTGGGACAGTGGTCACAGAAAGGATCATTTTGTTTGTGATTGCATTGTGGGTAATGAGGTGGCTAATAACACCAAGAAAAAGAAATCATCAAAAATGAAACTGATATTGATTTTCGAAATAAAGGGGTATTGTTGGAGACTCTGGGTCGCCATTGGTGATTATCTGTGAGATTTTGGGATCCCTTGGATGAAGAGCTAGATGATTGGAAAAGTTAGGTTTACCAGAAGCACGAGACCCAGGATTCAACCCAACTTCCCCACTTAAGCAAACTGTGTGAATCTGGATAACACATGTTTTTAGCTCCTGGGGCTAAGTTTCCTTGTCAGCAAAAAATGGGAGAGTTTTTCGAGGTACATTTTGTTGATAAGATGCGCTATGTGATCTTTACACGAAAATATATTTACTGATATTGACCCAGTGGAATCTCCTGAACCCTGGATGTGGGCGGTCTGTCTCCATAGCGATGACCCCTTTGCTCCCAGATGTGCAATTAGGCCATTTGCAGCACATATTTGCCCTTCGGATGTGTGTTGCTTGTGTTCTCAATGTATAACATCTGTTTAGCTACTAACGTGTTGTTAGAAAGACATTCATTTTAGGGCAACCATCCTATCACAAGAGGCAATTTACCCAGCAAAGGTACTCTGTCAGTACAAGTGGGGTACCACTGCACTGGGCAACATGTACCTGACTCTGCAACTCCAGCTGTGCCCCGCTTCCTCCTGCCCTGCTTCCTCCTATTCCCACCCCAGGTCTTGCTATGTTAGCTCCCTCCATCTTCCCCCTGCTCCTTGCTCCCCTGTGCAGAAGGCGAGTTTAGCTTTATCGATGGAACTTGGTGACGTCTGTCTCTTTGATCTATCTACATCTCTAATAACGTAATTGTTTACTTTCTGCATTTGCCTTTCTTGCTTTGTTCTGCGTTGATCTTCATTCATTCACTTACTTGTGTCTCTTCCTCTCTCTCATGTCTATCTTCATCTCCTCTCTTCCTGCAGGTATCTGTTACCCACTCGTGTACATAGTCTCTCTTTTGCCTCAGTCTCTCTTGGACTTTATCTTGCTTTGCTTTTCTATTGCCCACTGTCTCTTTGACTTGAGCGACTGATGGGGACATAGTGAACAGCAAGATAGAGAAATAGAGAAAGGGGCAAAATGTAAAGTGATGTAGAAAGACAGGACAGATAAAGAGAGTAGTGAGGCGCGGAGTAAAGTGTAAAGAGGAAGATGGCAGGAAGAAAAATGTGGTGAAGATAAAGAGGTGGACCAGAAAGAGATGGGTGAAGTACAGAAAGAGGGAATGTGAATAAAGGCATTGTGCAAGAGAAGATGAGGTAGAGAAAGAAGCAGACTGAGAGATGGAAAGTAGAGAGATATAGAAAGAGCTGCAGAGACTGTTAAGGAAGATACATTAATTGAAGAACTTGATTACTTTACACCTGAGCACACATTATCATTATTTCTATGATCCATTATATCATTGTATTGCTCTTCAAATAGTACCGCAGTGTCTCTACAGTCTATTGTCCAAAGTTCATAATTTCTCAAAAAAGGACCCAGTAGTCCAATCACAGTCTTCTTTCGATGAATGCTTTTAATTTCAAATACACATTGAGTAGCACCACAGCAGCCGACGCGCGTTTCACCCACAGGGCTTTTTCAAGGCTTTATTGATTTTCTTGTGAGCTCATATTTTAGTAACTCGGGAAAGGAACCCGTCCTTCTTTCACGTTAGTATTAGCCCGGTCAATGGCGTCCACAATTTCAAGCAAAAATAGGTAGTGACGCCTTGGAAAGTTCCTTAAAAGTATCTTGTGGCTCAAGCAATGTTAGGTTCTTTGGTGTCGAATTTTCCTGTCGCTCCAGGCAGTAACTATTCCAATTTATTTCACCTTGTCGTATATTTACGGGGTCATGATAAGTCCCTACGCCTTCACGCACTCTCTCGTGGTGCGCTCCGGCAAGTACCCTCGTGGGTGTCTCTGTTTACTCTAAGCAGTGTAAACAGAGACACCCACAAGGGTACTTGACGGAGCGCACCACGAGAGAGTGCGTGAAGGCGTAGGGACTTATCATGACCCCGTAAATATACGACAAGGTGAAATACATTGGAATAGTTACTGCCTGGAGCGACAGGAAAATTCGACACCAAAGAACCTAACATTGCTTGAGCCACAAGATACTTTTAAGGAACTTTCCAAGGCGTCACTACCTATTACTGCTTGAAATTGCGGCCGCCATTGACCGGTCTAATACTAACGTGAAAGAAGGACGGGTTCCTTTCCTGAGTTACTAAAATATGAGCTCACAAGAAAATCAATAAAGTCTTGAAAAAGCCCTGTGGGCGAAACGCGCGTCGGCTGCTGTGGTGCTACTCAATGTGTATTTGAAATTAAAAGCATTCATCGAAAGAAGACTGTGATTGGACTACTGCATCCTTTTATGAGAAATTATGAACTTTGGACAATAGACTATAGAGACACTGCGGTACTATTTGAAGAGCAATACAATGATATAATGGATCATAGAAATAATGATAATGTGTGCTCAGGTGTAAAGTAATCAAGTTGGTGACTAGGGTTCAGCTGAATCCGAGGACATATTGACATTTTGGTGGGTAGGTGTCACACACCTTGTAGAGCACCTAGGCCTGAGTTGCCTATAATATTGACTAGTTTTCTCAGAGGACAAGGACAACAATCGGATGTGCGAACTGAACCAGGCAAAACCCATACCTGAGTATTGTATACATTAATTGAAAATGGTGCAGAGCTCAATGTGAGGGGGAGATGATGTAATTAGAGAGGTTGTTGTGGAAGAGGAGTCAATTGAAGGGAGAAGGAAGTGCAGAGAGTGATGTGAGAGAGATGAGGTAATGATAGATAAAGCAAAAGAGGTAGTGGTAGAGAAATAGAAGAAGCGAGAAGAGAATAAGGAAGTGGAGAGGTAAATAGAGAGATCCGGCAGTAATAGAGTGGAAGGGTAAAGAGACAAAGAAAGATGAGGTAATAAGAGATGTAACGCAAAGAAGGAAATGATAATAATGAGGTAGAGAGATGAGGAGAAGGGAGCTGCGGTTTTAACGAAGCGCGATAGGGAGTGGCGTTAAGAAAGAAGAGATTGACAGAAGTAAAGTAGAAGGAGGATAAAAACGGATGTATGACGTTACATCGCATACATTTACATCGCACACCATTACAACGCAATTTTAACAACGCAGATTCCTTTACAACAAATGCCTTTACAACGCATGACATTACATAGCAGATGCTATTACAACGCATGCCATTACAACGTAAGTATAGGTAAGTATATTATTTTATAAAAAAATGTAATTAATAAATATTTAATTAATATAATAAATTACATTATTTTTAAATTAATTTATTTGTAAATATGTATATTTATTTAAAAAAATAGTTTAGGTGTTTATAAATAATATTCTAACTCCAGGGGAGTGTAATAGTAGGGTAAGTGCTGGATAGTGTAGGGAAAAAAATTACTTTAATTTTATTTTTTAAAGAACTATTATTAATAAAGAACTATTATTAATAAATAATAAAATTATTAAAATTAATGTTTTAATTTATTTAAATTATTTATTTAAAAACTTAACCCTAAAAATACCCCAGTTCCCCAAAACCCTAAAAATACCCCAGTACCCCAAAACCCAAACCTAGCCCTGAACCCTAAAAATACCCCTGTACCCCAAAACCCAAACCCAGCCCTGAACCCTAAAAATACCCCTGTACCCAAAACCCAAACCCATCCCTGAACCCTAAAAATACCCCTGTACCCCAAAACCCAAACCCAGCCCTGAACCGTAAAAATACCCCTGTACCCCAAAACCCAACCCAGCCCTGAACCCTAATAATACCCCTGTACCCCATAACCCAAACCCAGCCCTGAACACTAAAAATACCCCTGTACCCTATAACCCAAACCCAGCCCTGAACCCTAAAAATACCCCTGTACCCCATAACCCAAACTATATATATAAAATTACTTAAATTAATTTATTTAATTTATTTTTAATATTTTTTTAATTAATTAAAAAAAATTGTAATTAAAAAATGTTTAAATAAAATGATATACTTACCTATACTTGCGTTGTAATGGCATGCGTTGTAATAGCATCTGCTATGTAGTGTCATGCGTTGTAAAGGCATTCGTTGTAAAGGATCCTGCGTTGTAATGGTGTGCGTTAAAACCGTATGCGTTGTAAAAGTTGCGATGAAACGGTTGTATACCGAGTGGGTAGAGTGGGAGACGGACAGAGGTGGACCCAGAGAGAGACAGGGAGGTGTGGGACCAGCGAGAAGTAGAGAGAGACAGAGAGGTGTGGGCCCAGAGAGTGGTAGAGAGAGGTAAGGTTAAGGGAGGGAGGCAGGGAGATGTGGGTCAGAGAGAGGTATATTGAGAGGGAGCCTGGTTAGACATAGGTGAGGTACAGAAATGAGGAAGGGAGGTAGAGTGGGAGACACACAGAGGTGGGCCCAGAGAGAAGTAGAGAAAGCAATGTGATGGGAGAGAGGCAGGGAGATGAGGGGCTAGAGAGAGGTTTATTGAGTGTTGGGGGTGAGTTAGACATAGGTTAGGTGCGTAGATGAGGAAGAGGAGGTAGTTTGAGAGACATACAGAGGCGGCTCCAGAGAGAGGAAGGGAGCGGTAAGGTGATGGTTGAGAGTCAGAGAGATGTGGACTAGAGAGAGGTGTATTGAGAGGGAGGGTGAGAGGAAGATTTAGATGTAGGGGAGTTAGACATACATGAGGTATAGAGATGAGTAAGAGGGGTAGAGTGGGGACATACAGAGGTAGGCCCAGTCTCTCGGTTGTTCAGGAGTTAGAGTGGGGTAAAGGATTACTACCTCCAAAGGCTTTTCCTTCTCCTTGGAATCTAAGAGGCGAGGGAGAGATTCACTCTCCTCTTCCTCTTCTCCATCTGTCACCATCAGCATGGTGAGCTCAGACATTTCAAAGTGGGGTTTGAGGCGATTTATATGTAGCACCCTGTGAGGTCACATAGGGGTGTTGAGGTCCACCAATTATGTGGCCTCATCCTTTCTTTCAATCACCTCATATGGCCAATTCCAGCAGCTCTGAAATTCCATCACCCACACTTTCTGACCAGGGTGAATTTCCACAGTGGTAGAATTTTTGTTGTACCACCCCTTCATGACTTCCTGGCTGGCTTCAAGGTTACTGAAAGCTTGTTTCCATGACCTAGCCATTTAGCTTCTGAAGGCCAGAAGCTTACTACATCCTGGGGTACTTTTGTGCAGCTTGGTTCCGACCCTTCTTTTACCAGACTCAGAGGTCCTCTTACTGGGTGCTCATACAATAGCTCAAATGGGATGAAACCCACTCCTCTCTGTGGCATTTCACAATAAGCAAACGTGTATGGTAAGAGGATATCCCACTTTTTCCTCAAGGCCTCGGGCAGGCCTTTGATCATGTGTTGCAGGATCTTGTTGAACTTTTCAACAAGCCCATTGGTTTGTGACATTGACTGCATATAAGCAGACATGAAGTTTGTTTCACTGTCAGAAACAACTTCCTTGGGGAAACCCATTCGGGTGAAAATTCCGATCAGGGCATTTGCCACCGCAGGTGCAGTTTTAGCCCTCACAGAGATTGGTACCTAGTGGCATGATCTACCCGAACAGGATAAACCCGTTGGCTGATGCTGTCTGGGAGTACATAGGGTCTACAATGTTAATGCCTACACTCTAAAATGGGGTGCTAATGACAGGCAAAGGATTAAGGGGGGATTTATGCATCTGCCCTCTAATTCCACTAGCCAGGCAGGTCACACAAGTCACCAGAACACATCTGAGGAATTTTTGATCCTAGGACAATAGGAGTGGGGGACATGGACCTTGTCTTAGCCTAGGTATCCGGCCAGGGGAATCTCATTAGCCAGCTCCAGTAGCAAGGCCCTGTAGCATTGGGAGACCACCGGGGCTCTTTATGTCCGATACCCAGGAGCCTTAGGCTCACTGTTCAGGAGGTTCTCCTCCCAGTAAATGTGTTGACCACCAGAGGCCTCTCCTGCGGCTTGGGCCTCAGCCTGTTGTCACAGACCAACAAGGGTGGGGTACTCCCCCTGTGTCATGCAGAACTCCTCCTTGGTGGGTCCTCCTTCTACAACCCATCCAGCAAGCTCCGACAGGTTACCAAGGAGAGCAATGCCCTCATTAGTGGGCTCCATGGCGGCCACCGTAAGTGCCCCATCCAATAGCTTGGAAGATAGTCTGGGGCTGGTCTCCCACATTCTATATATTTCCCCTTCTTAGCAGCTGACTGGGCCATTGTTCCAGGCTCCAGCACTTCTTGACTCCCTTCCCGGGCAGCCATGAACCATGTTGTGGCACAAATCCACTCAGGTAACCCTAACATATCCAAATAAGCCTGAAGCGCCACTTCATTCCAGATAGTATGCTCCAGGTCCTTATCTAACAAACAGTCCATAGGCATGGAAGGGCTCACTGCAACTTTTAGAAGGCTTGAACCCACCCCTCACTCAAATGGAACCAGAGCCACAAGATAGTAACCCTCTCTGTTGTCGGACACCACAGTTGACTACATTAGGAACTACCTGCTCTGGGGAAACCAACTGACTCCTTAACCTACTCATACTGGCTCCTGCATCCCTCAGAAACTCCACACCATTCCCTTTGATGGTGACCCATTGACTATACTTCTACATGGATCTCTGTCACCCAGGTAATACCTGTAAACACCCAACCCCCATTAACAAGGACAAACTCCTCCCCAAGCTCTACATTAGCTACCCCTGGAATCTCTCCTCCAGTTGGAGGTGGTGCTCTTTTTGGACATTCGGGATCTCCCTTGTAGTGTCCATACTCATTGCATTCCTAGCTCTGGGTAGTTCTGGGCTGCTCACTCTTGTCAGGGTAAGTTTTCTTCTGGTGCCCAGATTGGGTTTGTGAACTAGACCCTTTTCCCAGTGAATTGTATTGTGGCCTTTAGAGAACTCAGTTTTTTTTATCTCCCCCTCCATCTTCTGATTGGGACCCTGGCCACTCTTTTGGGAGTCCTTCCAGATACCTTTCTGGGCACTCTGGTTCTGTCCTGTTGTCAGGAAGCTTACTATCAACCAGGTGTTTGTGCAGCTCTGGAAAGTAATAAAAACGTACTTCTCCACAATTGAGTTGTATAACCCTTCATAATCATACCTTTGCTATCCCTCACCCAGCCCTTCAGTGCCATAGCAGCATAATCCAGAAAATCCACCCATGTTTGTGTAGAGAGTTTGTGACTTCCCCTGAATCTTTGTTGGTACCTCTCAGGTTCCAACCCAAAATACTAAAATGGTCTTCATGGCAGTGTAGTTGGTCCGGTCCCCCACTTCTACTGTTTGGCATGTGGTCCTCCCACCATAGACATGCACCTCCAAAGACTACCCCCAGATCTCCTATGGGACCCTGTACACTTTCAAAGCCACCTCATAGGCTGCCAACCATTTATCTAGATCATCCCCAACTATATTGTTTTGCACCATATCTTTTGGGATATGGATCCGGACTCGTATGAAGACACTGCAGGTGTGCTGCCATCAATATTGGTGGGGGGCTCTAATATCCAGCTCTCGGAGGCTTAGCTTGTGAGCCTTCTTCCTTTCCTCCATGGCTAGCCTGTTCTCCTCAAGAGCTTGATCCTTCTCAAGCTCAGCAAGGGTCTGCTCCTTGTCCATCTTCATCTTGGCAAGCTTTAGCCTTAGTTTCCTCTCCTCCTTTCTGTTCACCAGTTCCTCTGAGGACAGGCTCCTAGAAGACACACTGCTGCCTGCTCTAGAGTGGACTCTGTTAGATCTCATTCTGATCCTTCCTTAGGCACCTATTCCTTATCATCCGCTTCTCTTTCTGGGTTGGCAGCTGCCCACGTTCTCAAGGCTTTCTGAAGCTCTGCCTTCTTGGCACTTCCCTTGTGGAATACCCCTTTTCCTGGCAGAACCCTAGAGCAGAGGCAGTGTATATGCTTCCAGGTTGGCTAGTTCGAATTCTATCTTGCCAGGTAGGACCACAGACGTGGCAGAGAAATATGGGGATTGGGCAAAAGAACTTTGTAAAATCAAGATATCAGAAAAGGGAGATTTGAATAGAGTTGTAGTGAACAATGAGTTACTATATGTTATTGCACAAATACAAGTCCTATCCTCACCGCTGATCACCAATTTTAGAAATAGGGTTCAGGGTTGGCTGAGGTATGCATCCAGGCTAGACAGGAACCACCACTTTAGTCAGGGCAAACTCGATACACAATAGGATAACCTGTGTTCACCCTCTGGTAGCTTGGTACAGAGCAGCCAGGCTTATCTACAAAGAATTCTATTTGAGAAAAAGGTCAAAAGGTTCTCTTCCCGGGTAGTATTGCTGTTTTTCTTTTGTTGGGACAATGCTATCTCGATGTATTGGACCTAGTTATGCCTCAATTGTAACTGGTTGAGAATGTGTGAGTGCACCCTTCTCCTTGTTATATATTGGTAAATACAAAATGCTTCAAAATTTCTGGTTATGATTTTAGATTTTGCTTTTATTCCTTGTTTTGGAGTTTTCATCATTTTTCCAAGGTGTTACAATACATACGTACAATACATACGTCTGGGACACCAAATGCAGATCAGGATTATCCCCAGGATGAAGTCGCCACATAGACAAAAATCAAATATTCTCTTGTATGTATTGAATTGCTTGGAATAATAGATTTATCTGAAATGATAACAAAACACAAGGACTGCCAGTAACAAGCTTGAAAGTCTTGAGAAACCGTGGTCCACATAACCATGTAAGGGCAAAACATGTGTCGGCTGCTGAAATGTTTCAAATTGAATCCTGTAACACCTTGGAAAAATGATGAAAATTCCATAACCAGGAATAAAAGCAAAATCAAAAGTCATCACTGGATATTTTGAGGGTTATCTACAAAGGCAATGTGTGAAGTATTTGTACTAAAACACATGCACACAGTAACATGAATACACACAAATACTCCACAAAGCTTTAAAATTAGATCATATTTTTACAAAAAGACCAACATGACTAAAATCCAATAAGTAGAACCGGAGGTATGAATTTTTAAAGAAGAAACCAAAACAGTGCTAAGAAGTCAATAGTCCTAAAAGGTTACTTTAGGTCGCGTCTTAGACTAGGGTAAATCTAAAATTTAGGCTGACTTTGATGGAGCGCAAGTCAGATATAGTTCTAAACAGGTCCGTTGAAGTTTTTCCTTCCCAAGCTGATCCAAGAGCCCGGTTCACGGGGGGTAGGACGATTGCCAGGAGTAGGACATCACTAGCAAGGATACTGTGGGTGCTGAGAGTCAGCCGGGCATCACTGATTACAGACCAAGGCATACGGCTGGTGGTGGTGATGCTTGCTGTATGAGGAGATGATGCTGCAGTGGCTCTTCGTGATTCTTCAAGTGTGCGGCGCAGTTCCAATATAAACTGGCCCGTTCATGGTTGTGAAGAGCCCACAAGCTTGATCTCAGGGGCCCAGGAGCTGTAGGTTGGTGAAAGTAGCTGCACGACCCACTTCTGAGGTCCAGAGCTTGGTTAGGACTCACAGAAGTCAGAGTCCAGCAGCAACAGCAGAATTGTAGGAAGTCACTTCAGGCATTTCAGAAAGCTGGAGGCAAGCCACCAAGCCCTTGTAGATCACTTGGAGGAAAGGCAGAGTCTAATTCTCTTTCCAGCAGAGTCAGGGAGCAGCAGGCAACAGGGTAACAAGCAAAAAAACAGTCCTTTCAGAAAACATTCAGTTGAGTCCTTTAAGCAGCACAGCGGTCCTTCTTCCAGAGCTTCAGCTCAATATCCAGAAGTGTCTGATTTGTGGGGGTCAGAGACCCAGTACTTATACAAAAAAGTGTCTTTGATGTAGGGGGCACCTTCAAAAGAACTCTCTGAAGTGCACAAGGATCCCTTTCAAGCCAGTCAAGTCTGCAAGGCTAGCAATGAGGGGTAAATCAATGCTTTAAGTGAGGACAGGACCGGGCCTATTCAGATGTAAGTGTAAGCCACCTCTTCCCCTTCCTGCCCAGGAAGGCTGTCAGGATGTAGATGAAATGCAGATGAGTGTTCAGAATGCAGGTGAGCCCCACCTTCCTGTGTTTGTGCTTGTCTGGAGGGAATACACAAAGTATAGCTGTCACCCACCCCAGACGTGTATTGGAGACAGGCAAACAGGCACAAAATGAGTAAGTACAGAGAAATGTCCACTTTCTAAACAGTAATGGTAAATCCAACTTCACCAGTAAGGAAGCTACTCTTCGTTGATCAGGAATTACAGCATAAAAGTATATTAAGAAATTCCCAATGCTGGCCAATGAGAGGTAGTGAAAAGCAAAATAGGCTGTTTGTCACTGCCAGGACATGCAAAACATAAAAGAACACAGCCTACCTTTTATTTGCATAGCACCCTGCCCAGAGGGTTACTTGGGCACACCTTTGGAGTGACTATTTGTAATAAAAGGGGAGTTTAACGCTTGGCAAGAGGTTTGAAATACCAAGTCAAGGTGGCAGTAAACTGCACACACAGGCACTGCAGTAGCAGGCCTGAGATAGGTGTGAAAGGCTACTTCTGTGGGTGGCACAATAGTGCTGCAGTCCACGAGTAGCATTTGAAGTACAGACCCTGGGTATGTGGTATACCACTTTATAAGGAACATACTAGTACAACAAATATGCCAATCAGGTATACACCAATGTCATCATGCTTAGTATAGAAGCACATGCACTTTAGCAGTGGTTAGCAGTGGTAAAGTGCTCAGAGTCTTAAGGCCAATAAAAAGAATTAGCTCAAATGAGAGACAAAAGGCAAAAAGTTGGTAGAAAGACCACCTTAATGATGACGGGTATAACAGTGCCCAAAACTGATCATCCACTCTCCTGTCTTGGCTAGCAAGTGGATTCACAACCTAATTTTTCCCTGTAGTGAAATAAAGACAACCTTGCGCTTCACTTCCAAAGGCAGCTGCCAGTGGTACGTTTGTTCTAGAGGTGAACTAAGTTTTAAACTTCACCCTTAAAGTTTTGTAAAGATGGCAAACCTTACCCTTCATTCTGCTTCCCAACTTCACCCAACTCCCTTTGTGGGAGAGGTTTTGTTCATGATATTTTTGCAGAAGAACGCTTTTACTAAGCAATTTACCTAATTTTGCCCCCTCATACTCATATTCCCACCTAAGGTTTGTTTTTTCCAACTTCACAAACTTCTTGAAGTTCCCAAAGGATGCAAAGTTTTCAAAAGTTGCACATATTTGGGATAGAATCATTCAGCTTCACAAAACCCTAATACTTTGCAGTGCTACCAACCATTACTTGAGCAGTGTAAATGCCCCAATGGCAAATGTAGCAATTTTCTGCATGGTCCTTAATATATAGCGTACAAAATGAACCCATGGCCAGGCAGTTAAATATCACCAGTAGAATCCAGCACCTATTGTGCTATCCATTGAGTGGGCCTGGAAACATGCCTTCAGGTGTACCATGTGTAGCCTGACTGACAAAACCTATCAACCTCCTGCCAAGTCTGTTAAAATAACCCTTTTTTGACAGGTTGGAAAACCCTACTTTTAAATATTAGTACATCAACTTGTTGTCTCCAAGGTAGGGTGCCTGATATTTAAAAGTGGAATATGTCAGAAAGTTGGCAGTGATTAGTCCCCAAAAGCTGTTTTCACTGGCAGGGCCATAACGGGCTCCTAGTAAATGGTAGTATTGATTATAAACTTTAATCTGCAACCTTAACAGAAAACCACTACAAAAGTCATTCAAATGCTATTTTATTATTTATTAAAATCCCATTCAACGATAAGGTTGGACTTTTAATAAAGTTTTAAATAGCTCCTTTTTGCATGACTAAATCTCTAGTAGGGCAAATAGCAATACACTGGCTTCTAATGCACGTTTTGAATCTAAGCTGAGGGGCACCTGACATGCTAGAGTCTTGGTGGTGGTGCACCAGGCCTTGTCTAGTACCAGTACATCTTTCAATTGTGGGACACCTGATGCTGGCTACCACCTCTACATGCCTAGGTTCTTGGCTTGGGGGAATTTGGTGTTGGTTTACTCCTGGTACTGGCTTTGTGTCCCTGTTTGGAGACTTGGCTGTGGGATGTCTGGTGTTGGTCCCTGCCATATATGATTGGAGTCTTAGATGTGGGGATGTGTTTGTTGTCTTCTTCATACTTGCTTATTTTCTTGGCTGTGTTGGCTTCGTCCCCGCATATGTTTAGGATCTTTGCTCTGCAGTATCTGGCAATGCCTTACACTTTCAGAAGGCCATGAAAGGCTGCCAGATGAATCCATCTAATCAGGAACTTCATATTCCAGCGCAGGGTTTCGTTTTTAGAAGTCACTGCGACCTAGAACTTCAGTTCAATTGAATGGAGCAGAACTACAGCTCCCAGCATGCATTATGGAAATTGATGAAATCCGAAAAGATAAACTTATTGTTCCCGAAAGACATGCACTTGTCTAGTAAATTTACCAATAACTTATGCATACTCAAGCTCACATCCTTCAAGTTTTGCCAACTCCACAGGTGAGTGCCTTTCCAAATCAAGGTTTTTCTGTGCATTCTGAAACCTACAGCTCTGCAGTCGGAATTGGAAAAATAGGACTACACCTGCCCAAATGCTGAAGAAGACTTCTGCATGGATGAAGGCCTCTTGAGAGCTGCCATGATAATGCATGAGGTGCTGCCGCACCAAAATTACTCAGAACTTTTCTCCTTTTTACAGACCTTTTCGAGAAAACCTCTGGGCTGCCACACAATACATATTTATCAGATGCTCACACAACACTATCCTCTCTCTTGACGCTGTACATTGTGTAGTGGAGACTATGGGCCTCACCATGCTGATTTTGATGTGTGTGTTAATGTGGATAAAATCCATTTTTGGAGGCTGAAGTATTTACTTCAGAATCAGAATGCACATGCTATTAAGTTCTTTAAAAAAAATTCTTTAACCTGCCCACTACGCCAAACATATTGGAGGCAATTACATTTACTCCACCAACAGTTTATCTCCAAAAATCTGGAGATCCTTTCATGGTTACCACTGGTGTTGGTTTTTTGCCCAAATGAGTTGTTGTGAACCACAGTTTTCTAGTGTTATTTTTTGAGGTATTTTTCTCCAGTCTGCCTTCAGTAAAATATTGCAGCAAGTGCTCAGTGGTATGTTGAAACACATGCAATGTTTCATCAGCTTCCCTAAAACTGACTGCACGCTAACTAAAGCGGAGAATGCATGCTGTGGTGTTGCGGGTTTTCCAAACGTAGTTCGAGCCACTGATTGTGCAAACATTCGCATTGTTCCATCTCGTGCTCGAGAACAGATGGTTAGGAATCGAAAGCTTCACTACCCCGTCAATGCTCAAATGACTTGCACAGCTGACCTCATCGCCACACACTGCAATGCAATGCTCCCTGGATCTTCCTGACTCCTTTATCCTATGCAGAAGCAGTATTACCGGGGATATGACTGCTCTTCAACATGAAATAACCGGTTACTTGGGACTGCTTTTAGTTTTTGTATATTTCTTTTTGTCAATTATGTTTAATTATTGGCATTAGTTTATCATTATCATACAATAATAGGCATGAGAAGTATGGCACATAATATTCAAATCAGAAAAATGTTTGTGTTCTCTTCTTTTCCAACAAGGTTTTAGTAAGGTTCTCCAGCCTGAATATCGGTCGGCAAACACCAGCGGTTCGCTTTGCTTTTAACTCCACAAATCCAAGTCCGACACATTTGCAACTCTTTCTAATGGTTGCTAGGCAATCCCTTCTAAATGACCGACAGAACAGCAACTCTCTACCAAGGACTTAAGTAGAATCTTTAAAATAGGTTCATAAATAACACTTCACTTTGGATACTAAACTGTCAAAGAAGGAATGGAGAAAATTAATAGCACTTCACGTTGATCAAAATTGGCACCAGGAGTTTGGAGGAAACTGAGGGGCATATTACCAAGCAGGGCGATAGGCAATTATCGCCGGTTTAGCGGCCGTTTTCGGCCGCTAAGCGGCAATAATTCTATCGCTCTATTAGCAAGCTGTCGCTAAGAGTCGGTAGCGACAGCTTTAGGAGATAGCGAGCGGTTTGGGGCCCGCTTTGCATGTCAGCGATAAATATCGCTAATCGTTGGTAATATGCCCCTGAAAATCCTCAAATTTCTAGAGGAAACTCTAGATAAGGAGTAGAAATTCCCAGCTCCATTCCGTGTACCTTTGGGATATAATGGTAAAGGACCTTCTACTCTATTTGCTTTCTGCTGGAAA
Source organism: Lissotriton vulgaris (assembly GCF_964263255.1). NCBI lineage: Eukaryota > Metazoa > Chordata > Amphibia > Caudata > Salamandridae > Lissotriton > Lissotriton vulgaris. Next base: position 121,963,403 of record NC_141695.1, on the reverse strand, counting down.
CTGCAGACCCTTCCGTATTCATCAGGCTCGAAAGGAGGCCGTAAGTTTAAAACTGTACGGCTTGGATAGCTGGTCGTCAGATATTTTGTTGTAGAAATATGGAATGAGTGAGAAAATGCCCTTTGTTTCCATGGACGTGAGAGATATAAACAGTACATTATATAGACTCAAATCCCCAAATGCTAAACAGAGTCAAGACATAGAAAGTTCTTGCAGGTTTTTTTTTATCCTATTAGAATCTGGGGCAGATTTATGATTATTTGACGCAATACAGCACATCAACTTGCTGCACTGTGTCAAATGGATTGGGCATGAATGTGCACATTTACCAAGATATGGCGCATACCTGTCCTTTCCCTGCACTGGCGCACATTGTGCAGCATAGCACCTTTGCAGGCACCCTTGCACCATTGTGCAAGAGTAGCTGTGTTTCAGACAAGATTGTTTTTGTAAAGGGTCTTTCCTGCACTAAAACAATACCCTAGAGGTGTTTTCAGTCTTTCTAAGTGTGCTCCAGAATGCAGCACTTGTAGAAAGAAGAAACAACGAGGTGAAATAAAGATATTTCTCCTTGTTGCGCCTCTATCAGGAAGACTTGCAATTTTGACGCATTCTCCGGTTTACTAGTCTTGGTACATTTGGGAATGTGCCAAAAAGAATGGGTGGATGTTTGGGAACACCCATGTAACAACTGCCCACGGCAGACTTGTGCTGCCCTGTGCTACTCCAGAATTGCCAAGCCGTGTAGGGCCAAGCAAGGTGGCTTTACCTGGTTTGGCAAACCTGACTTAAGGGTTGTATTGCCCTTGCGTCACCTTGAGTGGTGCAAAGGCAACCCTATCCTTTGATATAGAGGAACCTTGAGGTCTAAGCCCCAAAAAAGTGATGGAACTCTGGAAGGACACCCTGAAATTGTCTTCCCTGCTCTAACATGTTGGCTAGATAAGCATCTCAGGCCTCAACCCAGCATCCCAAAATAGTGTTCTTTGTTGAGAAGCACAATGCCTCAAAATCTTACAGACATATTTGTAATTTCATGGTCAATGTCATCCTAATGTTTCCACTTTCTATTCCTCCTATTAGATTCAATGGATGTCAACATGCAGCTGTCTGGAATAAAAAATGATACTATATTGTCAAAGGACCGAGCCATGGTCAATGTCGAGAACATCATGGACTCTATCCAGGTTTTCTTCTACAGTGTGGTGTTCGTTCTTGGTGTCTTGGGCAATGGCCTGGTTATCTGGATCACCGGCTTTAAGATGTCAAAAACTGTCAACTCCATCTGGTTCCTGAATCTGGCAGTGGCAGACTTCTTGTTCGCAATCACTCGCTGTGTGCCCCTGGTGAAGAATGCATTTTTTGACTACTGGCCCTTTGGTGAGTTCCTGTGCCGGTCCAACAGTTTCATGAAGTACCTCAACATGTTCAGCAGTGTGTTCCTCCTGGCATTCATCAGCCTAGACCGCTGTGCTTTTGTGGTCCAACCGGTGTGGTCCAAGAACAACCGCCAGCCCCGGTTGGCATGGATTGTGAGCGGGATCTCCTGGATTAGTGCTGTGGTGGCCAGCTTACCGTTCTTCATTTTTCGTGGGCTCGTACTTGACTCGAAAAACAAAACAAAGTGTTCTGTCACTCTATCCATTGACCTTTACAAAGACAAGGAGACCAACAAGCAGGCGATCTACCTTCACCGCTTTATTTTGGGCTTCCTGATCCCTTTCCTCGTTATACTCACCTGCTACCTCATCATAGCGCTGAAGCTGAAGCTGAACCTGAGAAGCCGTGCCAGATCTAGGAAGCCCTTCCGGGTCATCATGGCTATCGTCATCACCTTCTTCCTCTGTTGGATGCCCTACCACATATTCCTTCTTCTCAAGCTCACGGGATTCAAAGGTTTGGGGATGACCATTGGGGTCCCCCTCGCCTCCTCCTTTGCCTACCTCAACAGCTGTCTCAACCCGGTCCTCTACTTCTTCATGGGTCTGAACTTCAAGAAGAAGCTGAACCAGTCTCTCCTGGCGATATTCAAGCGCTCCATGTGGGATGATCTGGCCATGTCGGGCTTGAGCGGCCGCCGCAAGGCTGAAACCTCCACCAACAATCACCTGGAAGACTGGACAGTGACTGGAAGCTGAAGCTGATAAGAATCCAGATGCGGCAAGCAGCATGGACAGTGGCATTTAGGGAGGATATACCAGTCTCATGTTCCTGCTCCATAAACAGAAGGTACCAGTCTTTGGCCGCACACTGGATTAACAATGTCAGAGACATAAGCATAACAAAACAGTGAGGAGACAACACATCCAATGTGAAAAAAACATGGTGGAGCAAAGACAAATGACCTCCCTTTGTTGCTGGGATTGCTGTTCCCTATGGTACAACGCTTGCACACCATCAAAGCGCTAGATAGCAGCATCTTCACCAGTATTTGTATAGTGCTTAAATCCTGGGAAAACCTCTGTTTAGATACAGCACCTGATCCAAAGAACGTGTCTCAAGGCACCAGGAGACCCATCAACAATGAAAACAGCACTGTGTCTGATCACGTCGTTTGGCGTGTGTGTGTATATGCACACATGTGTGTGTGTGTGTGTGTGTGTTTGCGCATGCACTTGTGGCTCATATTCTTAACCTATGTGGAAAATGTTTACTGCCATATAATTATTCCCATGAAACTGAATGTAGAACAGGAGACAGGGATCAGGAGTCCATTGGATGTCTGGATCACATGTTCTTTTGTCTCTTACTGACCTCAACCTGGGCAGCTCTGTTTTTAGCCACTGAGCTGCACCCCATCAATGTCTGCCTGCATCTGACCTGGATGAGTCTCTCATTTAGTTTTGCCTCTGGTGGGGAGGCCAAGGTAATGAGTGCCCATGTCCAGATGGCAGAGGGTGGACCTTGGTAAAGTGTCCCAAGTGTGAAAGTCCGAGTCCCAATTATGAGGACACTTGTTAATTCTGTGACATACAAAGTGCTGTGTGAAAACCAGATTGCATGGAGAGATTGTGCTTTAGTTCATATATGCAATTGAAGTTTAATACACCAGAATAACTGTTCTTAAGAGCTATGCATCAATCCTTCAGCTGAGTGGCTAATTTGTACAGAGTGCCTCAACTCCTGTGTACACTATTCGTGGCGCTTCTTGTTCATGAATGCTGTGTATTAGACCCATAGCTGGCACTAATACAACTTACATCTCTTTAACAGGGTCGGATTGGGACAAGAAATAGGTCAGGGCACCAAAATAAAGTGCCCCTCATTGGAAATGATTAGTAAAACAAATAGGTAAAAAAGTGGCCCTTGTTTGGAAAGTAGGGCAGTTTTGCCCTTGTAAAGAAATGCTGCATATATGCTTTGCAATGTATGAGAAAGAGAACACATATGTACTTGCTGCAGGCAATGTTTGTGGTAATTTCAGGTAAATCAACAGTGAAAACGGCTCCAAAGCCCATAGAACAGGGCCACACACAGCCAAAACAAGGCCACTCACTGGCCCGTCCTACCGGCCCTTCTGGCACTGCTTGATTGCCCTATAGACCTGTCCGACCTGCTCCTTGCCCTACAGGGTGTGGACAGGTACTGGACAGTGTCAGAACAGTGCTACCTTCAGCTGACCGCGTCCTCTGCATGCTGGAGACCCTATGCATCAGTGGCATTGTCTCTTTGTGGGGCCAATGAATGTATGTACACACAGCAGACTTTTATGCTTTTATACTTGGCAGGCACATGTAACTGTGGAGTGTCTATCTTTGATCTGATCTACTTTTAGATCTGTTAAGTCTGCGGTTGATGTTAAGTTTATTTTTGGACCGGTTCTTTTTGGTCGTTGGGTATCCGTATTTACCATCCAAAGATGAGACCCAACTCCAACATTCGTGCAGGGCAAAAGGAGAACCTTTTGTACCACAGGAATGAGGAAGGAAGAACTGCTAACATGTCTGGAGGACATACATACTGACACAATGATGGTGGAAACAGGAAGGGTATCTGGATGTGTTGTCTGCACTAGGACATTGACCTTAAATTGCTCAACAGAAGGTAATGCGTGGTCTGTAATGAGTTGGATGCGGTGACAGTCAGTTTGTAGAAGGACTTTAAACCCCACATTGGTGTGTGGTTAGAAAGGTGCAGGGTGTTTACGAGAGGTCAGAAACGTTTAATGCCTGTTTGTAACTGTGGATGAATTGCCACAGAACCAGTTTCCAGTGCACACTAACAGTTCAAGAGAAGTTGTTGGGTGTGAGGTCCCTGGTGTTGTGTTAGGCTTTCCCCACTGCCAGAAGATTGGAACAGGCTGTGAGTGAAGCTCAGAGTTAGAGGAAGCAGGTTCAGGTGTGCTCTGTGGTTGATAGGTGGACCAACCCTGAACATCTTAGAAGCGAGCGGGGTCAGGCCAATGTGTTATTGCAGCAGCAGCAGGCTGCATCTTGCTTCCTTCAAGAGATGTTCTGCTCTGGGAAAGATTGCAAGATGTGTGGTCAGATGCTGCTGAGGTGTGTTGTGGTAACAGAGCACCAGGGCTAAGATGCTCAGGTTTCTTGTAGATGGACTGGAGGACAAACAGCCTGGCGTCAGTGGTGAATCGCAGCAGAGTACTGACTGACTCCGTGTGTGCTCTGAGGGTGGCAGTGCAACATTTAGAGGTCACAGTGGATTCGAGTTTCCTCAAAACTGTCCTTACAAAAGATGTTTTTGGTAATATTTTAAAACACATGGTTGAAGAACAAACCTAGTTCAATGAAACGTTTGCAGAGGGAAACGTGTTTGTGTCACGCAGGGCTGTGTGTGTGTGGTGCGTTGGCAGGACCAGAGACATCTGTTGTAAAGATTGGAATGAGAGTAGCCTAAAACGCCTCTGAAGAATGATGGCCAAGAAGGTAAACAAAGGTTGTGGGACTCCAGATTAATTTGAAGAGCTAGTTATGATGCATTTTAGAAAAATGGTTCAGGGAGACTCTTTTGAGGAGGGTTAGTTATCAGAGTAGTTGTCAACAGTTATTTTAGAGACAGGATTACATGGTAATCTGCGGTTATGTATTGACCACAGACAAGCAAAGTCTACCACTGAAGTCGACTCCCGCTCTTTGCCTCAGATCAAACTGTGGCACTCATTATTTGTAACAACGCGATACCCCTGAATCCAATCCATGCGCAGTGCTAGTTTGTAGGGTTCTCTGAAGAGTCTGAACATGAAACAGCCTAAGTGAAAGAATGAATCAGCAAATGTACAAACCTAGGTATTCCAAAAACATTAAAACAATTACCCCATGGTGCAAACCAAACACAGAAATACAATTTTCAACAATAGTCATTAAATAGAAAGAGAGAACTTACTTGTGCAGTCCTCTCGAACCCTATCCCCCCTGAGCAGTTCAGTGTGGACATCACAGGCTGGTCTGGTGGAGGAGAGAACTTCTGCTGGTCTTCAGAGAGGGTCTCCAGTTCACAGACTTCATAGCAGTCCCTATAGGAGGGGCCCTCATTCTGTCACATAAGATGGGCCTCATGCTTGGGCTGGTGGTTTGAATTGAGGCGGCTTCCATCCATCTTACAGCGAAGCCTAGACCTACTTAGATTTCACGCCATGCGTGTAGGAGGAGGATGTTGCTAGAGCTAACCCTTGTGCCAGTGCACAATCAGGCTGCTCCCCCCCCCCAACAGAGTCGCACGATGGTGCAGAAGTGGATGCACACTGTCTAGCATAGGGTTTGTACTACAAGCATGTCCTTCCATTGAAATCTTCTATGCATCAGCTCCTGCCGAAGGGTCAGACACACTGCATGTGTGCTATCCATCGGGTTTCTGAGGAAAATCAATGCCTTCGCCAGTGTTTGTTCCTCCTTTACTAGGTGTTAATTTTTGACACAAAGTTTAGCCAGGCTACCATGGAAAATTTGGGTTTGCATCAAAATCTATGGACTTTTTGGCACTTGGCACTATGACAAGGCTGCCTTTCCATTTCAAAACACCATTTGCCCTGGAAAGTAAATCCCTAGCGCCCTTTGTGTTGCGAAGTGCAAACCATTAGTAAATCTGGCACAAAAATACTCGCCTCTGAGCAGGAAGCGAGTGCTTTCATCCATGTAAAGTGAACAGGGTCTGCTTTCTTGGAAATAAGGAAGGCTTGAGAAGTTGGCGTCGAACCACGTGGCATAGTGGGGGAATGCCCTCTAGTTAGTTGTCTAAGCTTCAGAGGCTGGTGACAACCCTACTAACATAATGGGGAGCCCATCGAGACAATAGACTCATTATATCTTAAAAAGTGTGAGTCTATCTGGTTTGAAAACCATATCCGCGTCTGTGCTACGAGGACCACCTCTAGTGCTGCAGAGGTCTGTGAGGTGTCTGGACAGTACGGAAAGGTTCTGAAGCCGACACTCCCTACCGTTTACCCTATCCATCAGAACGCCCTTCTCACCCTCTCAGGAGGCTCTCTGATGCTCTGCGGAGGGGACACTCTGCGGTGTCAAGGTATGGTTCTCCAGATCTTCTTCTTGTCCTCACAATGTGTCTGAAACGTATCACACCCCAGAAGGAAGGGAACACATACATAGGGGTAAAGAGTGAAATGAGGAGTGTCAAGGTTTGCCATCAAGAAGGAAACAAAAAAAATAATATCCTCAAATCAAAATCATGTAAAAACTGCCCACAGGCCTTCTGGAGAAGAACCCTGATTACCATATGCCTCATGGAGCACCAGCGTCTTCCAGCTAGACCAGCATTCATGGAACCCCACATGTGGAGTTTAAAGTCCTATGCTGGCGTAAGCTTCCAAGCACACAGGTATTGCGTGGAGCTGTGACATTTAGGAAATGGTGTTTCCTCTGCCCCATCTGCAAGGTGCATTCACACATCCAAGAAACAACACACATACACTATCTAAACTAAAATGGGGAAACTCATGATTACCCAGCAGCAGGTTGGCACTCTTGGCCCAGCCTGTTATGGGACAGGTACCCCAGAGTATGTGCTCAGCTGAGGGAGGAGTCAGTCCGCATGCGTCTTAAATTGTTAGGTATCCTTCAATGATGAAGTGCCTCCACAGAGGGTGAATTCCTGGAAGACAAAACTCTGTTTTATAGGGTGATCTAGATTTTTTAGGGAGTAAATCCAAAGAGCAATATTGGAGGAATTTGTGAGCAGGGTGTAGATTATTCCAAGCAGGGCTACACACCTCAATTTACAGTGAATTAAGATATAGCCCTGAGTCATCAATGGGAAGATACAATGGCAAAGTCAAAGGTCTGGCTATTTCATAAGTGAAACCGTTCTTTGCTGATTGGCCAGGTTGTGGGCGGTTGTGGCCTGGGTAGGTGAGTGGGTAAATGTGAAACGGTGTCAACTGTTTAATGAGGGGCTGGATAAATGAGTGAGGTCAAGGATAATGCATCAGTGAGTAAGGAAACAGTTAAATGAGTGTATTGGCGGATGTCTAGATGAGTGTATGAAAAAGTGAATGGAGACTGCTAACCCCAATCCTACAGTTCAGCAGTACTATATTACACAAATGACAATCATTAACAATTGTGTGCCAATGCATGCCTTACACCTAGGCAGGTAAAATATAGTGTATCTTAATGCATTACATTGTACTGCACTGATTTGCACTGAAATGCATTTCTCAGTATTGCATAGGTGTGTTGTATTGTCTAGTATTGTTGCATTGTATGGTTTTCTGCGTTACATAGTAATGCATTTCATAATAGGGTGCATACCATAATGATTTGTAATGTATAGTATTGCATTGCATAGTTGCATAGCGCTGTATAGAATTGAATTGTATAGTATTGTGTGTTGTTGTATACTGTTATATTGTACAATATGGTTGTATAATAATGTATTGTATAGTGTTGTTTTGTTGCTGAATCCAAGACACTGAGTGGCCCTTTACAACCACTTCCAATAGTATCAAACACAAGTGTTAATCAGCCATACCGAGCTGTACAAGACCACCACCAGCCAATGAAAAGTCACTCTACAGAATGCAACCAAGATGCAATACAAGCAAGGAATGTACATGTTTGCAAACAAACGTGTACTTCAAAGATGAAATCCATTACAGACTAAACTCAAAATAGGGTCATATGGTGAGCACTGTGGCTATGCATATACCTGTAAAGAATGTAGCTATTTTACAAAGGATTCTGGCTAAGAGACCAAACAGGTTCTCTATGTCAAGTATAGGCACGTAAAAAGTGTAAATTTTTGATGATTGTGATTTCCCACCCAAGCAAATAAATAAAGTATATTGATCATAATGGTGACTCTGTTTCATGCAGCAACATGCTTTCGACTTCGGGCAGTGCACCATTGCAAGATGGCTGACGCGTTTCCTCTTCTTATCTCTGCAGCAACAGATCGGGATGAAGTGGGGCGGCAGAGACTTTTCTTTATACACTTAAATCTTTCAAGAGTAAGCTTGCTGTGGTGACAGGAGACTTCTCACAAAAGCAACTTACAACATTAAAAGTGGCACCAGTAAAATAAGAAACACATATTTAACTATCATCAAGGAAAGAATGTAAATACACCATAATACTTGTCAGGTCTCATTAGGTTGCAGCCTATGGCTTGTTAAAGACATCTTGGGGACATTCCACTGTATTCCAACAGTTGCTTACCATTGACTGTGGATTGTAATTCACATTTTTTGGCTTTCTATGTGCTGGCTTTATTTGCTTTAGGCTGTCCAGTTTGAGTTTGTCCCTCCAGTTGCCCAAACCTTGTTTACTGTATTGTTCCATTAACTCGCTTTCTGTAAACAGGCCTTTAAATCTTGTTCTTATTTTATCACATTTGCTGTGCATTCAAAGACAGAGGCCAAATGTCAAGCTCTCTCTTCTGAGGGAGCTTGGTGTTTACATTTCTTTGTCAGACTTCAAAGAGAGAGAATTGATGTGACAATCCTTCTGAGTATCCATGTAAATGAAGAGGGTGCAGGATGTGTATATATTTGTATCTAGCACACACAAAAAAACTGTGCTGATGTTTCTGAATATATCAGAATTAGTACAAACGAAGGACATTTTTGTTGTAATTATGAAGAGTGGTGGAAACAAATATTTGGATACAATCAAAATACATAAATACACTAGGTCAGTGGTTCCCAAATGTTTTGACCCGTGGCTCCCTTGACCTAATTGGCAGTTGGCCTTGGCTCCCCACCACTTTTTTTACTGGTGGGCGAGAGGGGGTGGGGGGGTGTAAGTACGGCCTCCGGAGTACTTTCTGCCGGCTTCCTAAAGTAATTGAGTTTGTAACAAAATAAAAAGATAAAAGTTGTTTAATAAGAACGGATTAAATGAGAAACAATACTACAAGATTAATAGCCATATGTTTCCATGCACCTTTTTTTAACCACACAACAATTGTTAAATTAAGCTGCAGTTAAAAAACATATCTCTTTGCAATACTTTCACATCAGTGTGCCAAGCAAGCTGGATCTTATGATCTAATGTTTTTTTTTTTTTTTTTTTTGGTGTAAGAATTTTATTGCACTATTTTATCACACAGAGTACAAATCGTTTACCATCCATGGTGCCCTTGCCTACAACCACATCGGGCCGGCTCCCTGCAACCATGGTTACGAGCAACTGTTCCAGAACTACACAGCCCATCAGCCGACATCCAGCGGACCGGCGGCGCATTAGTAGATAGAAATCCGTCGCGTGGCAGTGCTATGGTCGCATCCTTATACATCAATAATCTTACGTTTTCTCGGTTTTTTTGTACATTTAACTGAAACTTAACTTAACTGTACAGTCCCCAACTTGTAGCTTCACCTCTGTAACCCTCCCTCTGCATCACAGCATCCTCCCCCCTAGGAGCTAGCACTGTACAACTGTTTGACTTTTGTTGTCATCAACATGCGTTCATTCATACAACTTCCGCTTCTGAATCTGCTGTGCCATGTACAAGTAAGTAGTCACGCAGGTATCCCCAGTAATCTTTGGGCCTAGAGCCGATCGGCAGTTCCTCCTCATATGTATTGAGCGTGTCTCGGCAGTACACCATGTCCTCAATCCAGCGTTTCACCTCTGGTGCTCTTTTACTGTTCCAGTGGATTGACACCCTTCTTTTAGCCAACAGGAGTGCGACCGCACAGAATTTACGCTTCAATGCTCTCAGGTGCGGAGTGATACCCAACAGGCAGATCTTTGCATCACAGGTCATGTTAATCCCCAACATTTCATTCAAAACCTGCACAACTTGTTCCCAATAACCCGCCACCTTTCTACAGTGCCATGCTAGATGCATGAAGTCAGCCCCTGCCTGGTTACACCTGCAGCAGTTGGAGTCTTCTCGTAACCCGTGTTTGTGTAGCCTGTGTGGGGTGTGGTATACCTGATGTAAATACTTGTAGTGTATTATTTTCAAGTTCCCGTTAGGGGTGAGCATGCCCGTTAGCATGCATGCGGAGTCCCATTCCTCCTCTGTCAGAGGCTCCACAAGCCCGGTGCTCCACCTGTCCCTGGCCTTGAGTGTGGTGTTCCCCACTGCCCCCTGCGCACTTGCATAAAGTTTAGATACCATGTGAGATGCCTTGGGTGTGGTCAGGAGTAGCTGTAAAGGTGCAAGTGTAGGCGGCTCTTCCGGATATGATGGGTAGTGTTCACGTATCGCTCTATGTAGCCTGAAAAAGTTGAAAGTGAACAGTTGAGACGGGTTTGTAATGTAATGCAGTTTATCGAGTGTCTGAAATTCACCATCCCTGTATAGGTCCCCCAATGTGTCTATTCCGGCCCGCCTGAACAGATCCATTCCCACCTTTTCCTGTGTCACCGAAAGGGCTGGGTGGTGCGCCAGTGGTAGAGTGGGTGCGTATAGTGGCAGACAGTTTGCCTCTTTGCCCAGGAGCCTCCATGCTTCAACGGTTGCGTCGACTGTGTTAATATCACGTTCATGTAGTTTGGTGCGTTTGTGTGTGAGTATATTAGCCAGAGGGATTGGGTCGGCGTCGCCCTCTTCTACCGCCACGTGTGTCAGAAAGGGCACTTCGTGATACCAGAAATGAGCATATTGTGCCTGCGCACATAAATAATAGAGATAAAAGTCTGGCACTTTGAACCCTCCCCTAGCGTAAGGCAAGGTCATGGTGCGTAGTTCCATTCTTGCTTGCTTGCCCGCCCATAACAGGTTGAGCACAAGGGTCTTGATGTTTCGGAAGACAGCAGCGGGAGGTTTTATAGGGATGTTGTTGAATAGATAGAGAAATTTTGGTAAGAGCACCATTTTCACTATCGCTGCCCTGTCAGCCAATGAGAGAGGAAGCCTGTTCCATTTTTTAATTCTATCCTCCAGGGTTGAATCGTCCGCCCATAATTTGTCCTGACGACTACCTCTGGGTCTCTGTGAAACCATATACCCAGATATTTCGTGGGTTCATCCTGCCACTCCAGCGGATAATCCAGGGGAGTTGGTTGCGTGCTGTCTGTTAGCGCTAGTATCAGGGATTTATCCCAGTTTATTTGCAAGCCGGCTTGGTGACCAAACTTGATATATTCCCTCAGGAGAGGATTTAGGTGTTGTTCCGGGTTTTTGACATATAGCACCATGTCGTCCGCGTAAAGTGAAATGTGTATGGGACGGGAGGGCATTTGAATCGCTGAGTGATGATAGTGCTGTTGGATTTTGCAGGCCAGAGGCTCCAGTACCAGAGCAAAAAGCATTGGGGAAAGCGGGCATCCCTGTCTAGTGCCTCTGCAGATAGGTATGGGCTCTGATATGTATCTGTTTACTCTGATGCGTGCCGTCAAGCTTGTGTAGAGCATCGCTATCCATCCCTGAAATATCCATGGGAATCCCATGCGTACCAGCACCGCGCGGATAAATGGCCAGCCAATGGTGTCGAACGCCTTAGCTGCGTCTAACAAGACAGCCACTGCCTTCGTTTCTGGTGCCAGATAGTGTGCTAACGCGAACAGCGTGCGGGTGTTGTGTGTGGTGGCCCTGTCCGGGATGAATCCCGATTGATCTGGTCGGATTAACATTGGCATGAGAGGTTTTAGCCTGTCTGCCAGCAGACTAGCTATGATTTTGGTGTCTACATTTAACAAGGACAGCGGGCGGTAGGAGTCACATTTATCTGCATCCTTGCCAGGCTTTAGCAATGTGATGAGCAGGGCCTCCCTTAGGGACGCCGGTAGAGTCTGGGCTTCGTGCGCCGCTCCATACATTTGTACTAAGTGTGGTGCAAGTGTGTCCGCGTATGCCTTATAGAATTCCGCCACAAATCCATCCGGCCCAGGTGCTTTGTTATTAGGTAAGCGTCTAATAGTGTCGGTGACTTCCTCTATCGTGATCGGGCGCTCTAGGTACTTTCTATGACCATCTGCTAGCCAAGCCATCTCGATGTCCTCCATATATTTCAATAGGTCCGTCTGCGACGGTGAGGGGTGCGCTTCGTACAGCGTTCCATATGTGTTCATAAATTCTCTTAGTATACCTTTAGTGTCAGTGATTACCTCCCCGGTGTTGGTGGTTATAGTTGTGACATTTTGCGGCGTTCTGCCTGCGCATATCTTAGCTGCTAGCTCCCTGCCCGGCCTACCCCCTTCGCCATACCTCCTTGCAGTTGCTCGTTTAGTCACATATTTCAATTCGTCTGCCGCAAAGCTGGCATGCTCCGTTAATAGCACTTGGATATCCCCCAAGAGTTTAGTGTCTCCTGTTTGTGTGTATGCCTGCTCTAGGGTTTGTATGGCTTGTTCACGCGTGCGTATTTGTTGCCTGATGTCTTTGAGGATACCAGATGCTGTACTGAGGCAGACTCCCCGGATGGTAGCCTTGAATGCTTCCCACAGCAAGCCTGGGTCCTCCGTTGTCGGGCTGTTAATATCGAAGTATTCCTTTATCGCATTATGTATGGTGTCAACATATACCGGGTCTTTCAATGCAGACGCTTGAAAGCGCCAGGTGAAGGGGGGTGGGTCGTAGTGAGGGATGTCTACTTCTAACAGTACCGGACTGTGATCTGAGAGTGTGCGTGGCAAGTGCGTAACATCCGACACCCATGAGAGTACATCTTGAGAGCCCAGCCAGTAATCGATCCTGGACCAACTATTGTTCGCCGCATTTATGTGTGTCGCTGCTGTCGCCCCGGGATTACGAACTCTCCAGAAGTCCACCAAATTTAAGTCTTCCATAGCGTCCCTCACCATTGTCCTAGCATTCCCATGTTGTTCTGATGTGTGCGCTGCTCTATCTAGTGCGTCCTGCATCGTGACATTGAAATCTCCTCCCCACAGTATTTGGGGTGTTGCCATGTTTGCAATATTGTGCCATACTTTGCTGTAAAACCCTGGGTCGTCTACATTAGGGCCATAAGTGTTCACCAGTAGGATCTGTTGGCGCCTAAGTCTGCCAGCCAGCATTACACATCGCCCTGCAGTGTCTCGCTGTATGTCAGTAACTTCCAGGCCCGTACCCTTCCTGATTAATATACTAACGCCCCTGGAATATGTCGAGTAGCTAGAGTGAACCACTGTTTCAGCCCATCGTGCCCCTAGTGTTGAGGAGCCATCCCGCTCTAAGTGCGTTTCCTGCAAAAAAACAATGTTAATGTGTAGTCTATCAAAATATGCAAATAGCCGCCTGATCTTTTTTGGGTTGCCTAGCCCCCTCACATTCCAAGTGACCAGTTTAAGCGTGCCCCTACGTGACATGTATACGTGCAAGGTAATAAATTAACCACAGCGGATAGCCCGTTTGCTTGTTGTATCGCATGTATGTGCCGCCGTATCTTATGTCATGTGGAATTGACAATGCTACACGTTTACATTGAACAGTATTCATTGGACAGTGCGCCCCAAAGGAGTTCGCCATGCTTCTCAGACACAGAGGTTTCATTCTATTAGGTCTTGGTTGTCTCAATCTCCCCCCACCCACTTTAGCGCCCAAACTTTGCCAAAGCCATCCCTGAATTAACATCAACTTTAACAGAAATGTCGTCATCCAACATAGTTCGGGGTACACCCTCCTGGGGGTGTCACCAGGTTCACACATCTCCATCCACATAGTGGATGTGGACGGTCGCATATGCGCTGTACTAGTGAATAACTTGCCTGCGATTTCTTCCAACCCCGTTTCCCCCGCCAGCATGTCCGGCATCGCTTAAATATCAGTTCTCCGTTACGCTGTCTTCCCCTTTGTCTCCAGTCCCAGCTCGCACTTGGGGTGACACACAGCAAAGTATGCAGTGTTCCTAGCTCAGCCAGTAGTCAAGTAACATGGCCGGTCAGGGCCATGGCCACCCACCCACTGCCACTCGGGCCAGTAGCCTGCCCAAACTGCCTGCAAGCGCACTGCATATATTCACGTCCGGAGCAGCACCTCCGTGGCATCACATACTCGGAGATAGTACTCACTGCAAGTCTGTAAGTGCTGTTCCGGTCCATTCGCTGCCACCCTTGCTGCTCGCACTGTCCAAGTGGTTGTCTGTAAGTGTCTATGCAAAGAAAAATCCGTGTCACGTCCATGTAGTACTAACTCGTCGCCGGCTTGATAATGGTTCATTTCACTCATTCCACATCGCTGGTCGGTTCAGTGTGGTCGTGTTGTTTCCTCCGCTTTCCTTGTAGCTTGACGAAGTCTTGTGCCGCCTGCACTGTTGGCAATATGACAGGTTTCCCGCCAGTGAGGACTTTGAGCTTCGCTGGATACAGCATGGCATATTCCATGCCCAGGTCTCTCAGCTTTTTCTTGACGGGGGCAAATTCTTTCCGAGCCAGTTGTACCGCCATGGTGTGGTCTGGGTAGAACTCCAGAGTGTTCCCCTGATGCGTAACTTTCCCCAGCTCTCTCGCCAGCCGCAGGACCGTGTCCCTGTCCCTGTAGTTTAGCATACGTGCGATGATCATTCGCGGGGTGGCTCCGGGTTTTGGCACTGGGGCCAGGGACCGGTGCGCGCGCTCCACCAGGAACACTGGGGATAGATTGTCAGCTCCAAACAGTTCTTTGAGTAGGTTTTCTATGTAGGTCTCCATTTTCCCTGTGTTCGTGGACTCCGGAAGGCCCGAAATCCGTACGTTGTTCCGCCTGGACCTAGCTTCCTGGTCCTCCACCCTTGCTCGCAGGACCTCCACTGTTTTCTCCAGGGCTCCGCATGTCTTGGCTGTGGTGCTCTGTTCATCCTCGAGCTTCGAGATTCGCTGTTCTGCTTCCGTGAGGCGCCCTTCGTGCTGCTCAATTTTCGCCGCCATGTTGTCGACCCTCTGCACCACGTTGTCCAGCTTGCCGTTCATCTCCTGTAAACTCTGCTGTATCGCCCTCAGCACTGACTCCATGCCCGTGCCCTCAGGTGTTTCCCGGCCCCCGTCCATCTCCGATTCTGCCGTATTATTTCTGCCTTGGTTCCGCTTCTCGAATTGGAGCTTGGGCTGGTTTCGGTCGGGCTTCCCCATTTCGAGATGTCGCTTGGTCTGGGGTCGCTCCGTTGTGCTGGGGGCTGCTGCCCTATGGTGTGCTTGAGTTGTGAACTGCACGAGTCACTGTTGTCACAGTCCCTCCTTTTACAGCGCGTGTGGGCACCAGCGGGCTCGCTCAAGTGTACTCAGGCCCTATGCAAGGCCTTAGATGTTAGGCGCAGCAGGTGTCCCTCTGTGCTGGACTCAGTCGGGTACCGTGAGGGCAAGGGTCCACACCAACACTCCCCACTGCTTGCTTGGTCGCCCTCGAGCTGTTGTATCGGTCAGCGTTGTGTTATGGATAGCCCGCGTGGATGTTAAGTGCCTCTGCACGTTGTGTATTGCGCCTGCATTCCGGCTGTTGTAGCGCGCTTAGTACTCACTCCGAGTCCTCGTGTGGTCGAGCTCTCCACATGTGCCCGCGTTCTGGTTGGGGAGACCCTGTTCAGGATCCACTCGCCTCCGCCTCGCCTCATGCGCAGGTGTCCCCACTGGTTTGCGATGAGCTCCGACCGGCAGAACTGTCCGTTGAAGCCGCCAGCGTTGTGCGTTCCACGGGTGCCGCCATCTTGCCCTCGGTGGAACGCACGCCGATTCTGAGCGGCGCGGAGGTCTGGGGATCTGCGGGGGCCCCCCCACGCCTTGGGGGGTGTCAAGCAGCCGTGCACCAAGCCGCGCCGAGAGTCTGCCGCAGTCCACACGCGCTAGGGGCCGTTAGTTGCCTTTGGTCTTCGAGCCTCCGGAGCGGCCATTTTGTGCGGCGTCCGCGAGGGCTCCGGTTTTCCGGCTGTACCTTCTGTTTTCCGCACTGCGGGTCGTGTCACCGGGTCTGGAGATGTCAGCCCTGCATTCCGATGCACAAATCTTTGTTCAGTACTTGGTCTGGCGGGGTTTTTAGGGGTCAGAAGTCGTTTGGAGCGCGACCGCCCGGCGGAGCTGACTCGCTAGCCAGCCATACCGCAGTGCGCCCTCTAGCGCCCCCCTCTTATGATCTAATGTTGAGGATTCACTCTCGCCACAAACACAAATCATGGTGGCAAAATGATACAATTCACAGTACAGTTTGCAGAAAGAAAGAAATCAATAAAATGTCCATAGGAACTTCAGTCACTTCAGAAAACTTTGACCATGCACTTTAAAATGGCCTATCTATTTAAAAAAAATCAATATAGCATCCTGCTTCACTTCTACATTCCTCTTTCTTTGACTGTTCCATCCTAATGTGTGCACAACTTTCCCCAGTCCAAAGAAGCTGGAAAATTAAAATACTATATATGTGGCATGGCACGCTGTTGCCAACATTTATAAAATGGAGTCCAACTATGTAATGAGCTCCGTGGAGCCCGCCTTTTTACAGTAAAATTATTATGCAAATACCTTGCTGATCTTCGCCCCAACCTTCGTTTTACACCCGTACCACCAGCATTATTTTTACTGTAAATTTCACAGTACAAATAATGCTGGCGATACGGGTGTAAAACTGAGGTTGGGTATTTGAATAATACGTTTACTGTAAAAGGGACAAGGCTGAACTCACAACTGGAAAACCTGATTCAAAAAGTGAATACATAGGATTTTAAAGATCCATAGTAAATATTTTGGATAATACTAATTATACATTCTAGAACAATCGCAAGCTCTGTGATACCATGTCAAGTAAAAACTGGCCAACTCCCCAATTCTCACAGACTACCCTCACCCTTCATTTCTAACCTCATGATTGAGGAGGAGAAGATGTTGCCTAATAGCTAAAGATGCCAACTCTCAACATCCTGTGATTCTGAGCTGGGAAAATCACGTACCCCCCTCTCCCCCCATGCCTAAAAAAGCAGCCTGTAATCTGGCACTCTTATAAAATGTCTGGTTCTCATGTGAAGCATGAGTAAAAAGGCGGACTCCACGGGGCTCATTAAATCGTTGGACTGCATTTTATAAATGTTGGCAACAGCGTGCCATGCCACATATATAGTATTTTAATTTTCCAGCTTGTGTGCACGAGTTTCTCCAGTACAAAAACCAAGATTCCTAATGCTGCTAAGCAGCATTATACTACAGGGAAATCATGTCGTGAGTGCAAAACCACAGTCTTGAGAAAAAAGAGAGAGGTCTTTAACCCTTTGTATGCTGATGACGGCACCGCTCCGTCATCAGCTGCGGTGGTGCTGTGCTGATGACGGAGCGGTTCCGTCATGGCCCACCAGCCGCTCATGCGCGGCGCGAATTCCGTGCCAACGCTGAGCGTTCTATTGAGCGGGCGGGGCCATGACGGAACCGCTCCGTCACAAGCACAGTGCAACCGACGCTGGTGACGGAGCGGTTCCGTCACCAGCATGCGCCCGCCGCTCTTCCGCCCCGCCTCCTTAGCACTGCGGCGGAATAGCCGCTGCAGTGAAGGGGTTAATAACTGCAGGGATGCCAGGGCACTGGCATGGAGCATTTTCAGTCATATCCCTCTCAAAAGATCATGACCTAAAGAAGTATGCATTGGGTTTGGAACGTGGGCTGTTGCTATGTCATGCATAACTGTTGATTTCACTTTGAAATTGTGTGATGCTGTGTCATTCTGCAAAACATTTCAATGAAGTTGGTTATAGGAAGTCAAGATGGGCAAAAGTCTTTTCTCATCAAAGCGGTAGCCTGATCTCGTCAGATTGTGAGAGAGCTTTGCTAATAGATAAAGACTTGAATATGTAAAAACAGCACATCACTTAACAGCCAAGATTCCATAAAATGCAGTCCAACGATGTAATGAGCTCCGTGGAGCCCGCCTTTTTACAGTAAAATTATTAATCAAATACCATGCTGATCTTCGCCCCAACCTCCGTTTTACACCCGTACCACCGGAATTATTTTTACTGTGAAATTTACAGAAAAGATAATGCTGGTGGTATGGGTGTAAAACGGAGGTTGTGCCGAAGATCGGCATGGCGTTTGATTAGTAATTTTACTATATAAAGGCGGGTTCCACGGAGCGACTTAAAGTTAAAGGCAAGCAGTCAAAGTCAAACACAAAAGAAAACGTACCACACATGGGGGGCTATAGCAATTTCAACACCACAACGACCCTAGTACTGTAACAGTGACTAACCTTAGATGTGACGGAGAGGCTCCCACGAGGCACGGCGGACAGCAACAACGCACCTGAAATGGTCAGAGCTGCGTGTAAAATGGAGACTAGGACTACGCCTGTGAAAGCACGTACGTCCAAAGCGTATAGGTACGCATGTATCGCGACAGTACTCTCGGGCCAAACCATGTTCACAGAATATGCAGGGGGCACGTAATTTACAGCTGACATTCAAAATTTCACTTTCCCATAACGTGCGCGCTGCGCCCCTGGCACCTCATGGAGGCGCACCGGGGTGCCGCGGCGCATAGTTTGGGAACCACGGCACTAGGTGATGAGATTATTACACATTATCATTTATGTGCAGTAAAACAGAATTTTGGTGCAAATGTAATGATCAGTTCAATTGAAAATGTGTTGTCTGTATTGGCAGTGCGCCATCACACCATGCATACTCCATACTGCGCCACTCCACTCTATGCCATTCCACCTTTTAGAAACTCCACTCTACTACATGTCACTCCTATATACTCCCCTCCACTCTAAGTCACTCTACGACACGCCACTACACTTGACTCCATGCCACTGCAGTCTACTGCACTCATTCTGTGACACAACACACCACTCCTCTCTACGCCCCAACACTCCGCCCCCCTACCCCATTCTATCCCACTCCACTCCAATGTATCCCACACCAATTCACTCCAATGCACCCCAGTTTACTACACCCCACTCCATTTTGCTACAATCTACTTCAATCTATTCTACTCCAATCTACCCCACTCCACCCAATCTACCCCACTCAACTTTAATAAACCTCACATCAATTTACCCACCCCACTTCAATGTACCCCACATCTAATACATTCTAAGGGCCCGATTCACAGAATGAATTTAAGACTCAATCCTAAACTTACTACTGTTTTGGTATTCACAGATTGCACTTACTACTTTTGGTATTCACAGAATGCACTTACTACTTTTGGTATTCACAGAATGAACTTACTCATTTCGGTATTCACAGAAGTTAGGACTCCTAACTTTAGGACTCCTAAATGCCTTCTGTGAATACCGAAAGTCTTAAAATTAGGATTTTTCTCAATTTAGTAGTAGTAAAGTTAGGACTCCTAACTTTACTACTACTAAATTGAGAAAAATCCTAATTTTAAGACTTTTGGTATTCACAGAAGGCATTTAGGTGTCCTAACGTTAGTAGTCCTAACTTTACTACTACTAAATTGAGAAAAATCCTAATTTTAAGACTTTTGGTATTCACAGAAGGCATTTAGGCGTCCTAAAGTTAGTAGTCCTAACTTTACTACTACTAAATTGAGAAAAATCGTAATTTTAGGACTTTCGGTATTCACAGAAGGCATTTAGGAGTCCTAAAGTTAGGAGTCCTAACTTTACTACTATTAAATTGAGAAAAATCCTAATTTGAAGACTTTCGGTATTCACAGAAGGCATTTAGGAGTCCTTTACTCCAGGATTCAGTTGGCTCACTTCTCAGGTAGCTTAATGGCTAGCACTAAGATGTATTGAAAAATTTTAAGAAGGCATGAAGTGATTCCATAAAGTACTAGTGCAATAGGATATAATACACTGTGTGTACTTTGTTGGTTTCTTTCTTTGATTGACATTAGTTGTATGTTTTAACACTGGTCTTTCATTTTGATAGAAAACGACAAGGAGACTTGCAAAGTAAGAAAGTGTTTCTTTAAGCCCCTCCTGTTGTGCTTTATTTCCCATTCGCCACATCCTCTAGGCAATGGACAAAACTGGCCTCCCCAGCTCCTGGGTATTTCCCTTATTGAGCCCATATCCGAGCTGCGCTGAGTGTAGAACTGAGGGGGGGTGCAAGGACTACTGGAGGGATTGTGAGCTGAAGGGAAAAACGAGTCTAACAGAGGGCAGAAAGGCACACAAACAAGGGAAAACGAGGAGAACAGAAGGCAAAAAGGCAGGAAAAAAAGGGAACAACGAGTCTAACAGAGGGCAGAAAGGCACACAAACAAGGGAATACGAGGGGTACAGAGGGCAGAAAGGCACAAAAAAGGGAACAACGAGTCTAACAGAGGGCAGAAAGGCACACAAACAAGGGAAAACGAGGGTCACAGAGGGCAGAAAGGCAAAAAAAGGGAACAAAGAGTCTAACAGAGGGCAGAAAGGCTAAAAAACCAGAGACAAAGAGGGGTACAGAGGGCAGAAAGGCCCAAAAACCAGGGAAAACGAGGGGTACAGAGGGCAGAAAGGCACGAAAAAAAGGGAACAACGAGTCTAACAGAGGGCAGAAAGGCACAAAAACCAGGGAAAACGAGGGGTACAGAGGGTAGAAAGGCACAAAAACCAGGGAAAACAAGGAGAACAGAGGGCAGAAAGGAAGGAAAAAAAGGGAACAGCGAGTATAACAGAGGGCAGAAAGGCATGAAAAAAGGGAACAACGAGTCTAACAGAGAGGGCAGAAAGGCACAAAAACCAGGGAAAACGAGGGGTACAGAGGGCAGAAAGGCACAAAAAAGGGAACAAAGAGTCTAACAGAGGGCAGAAAGGCACAAAAACCATGGACAACGAGGAGTACAGAGGGCAGAAAGGCACAAAAACCAGGGAAAACGAGGGGTACAGAGGGCAGAAAGGCAGGAAAAAAATGGCACAACGAGTCTAACAGAGGGCAGAAAGGCACAAAAACCAGGGAAAACGAGGCGTACAGAGGGTAGAAAGGCACAAAAACCAGGGAAAACAAGGAGAACAGAGGGCAGAAAGGAAGGAAAAAAAGGGAACAGCGAGTATAACAGAGGGCAGAAAGGCATGAAAAAAAGGGAACAACGAGTCTAACAGAGAGGGCAGAAAGGCACAAAAACCAGGGAAATCGAGGGGTACAGAGGGCAGAAAGCCACAAAAAAAGGGAACAATGAGTCTAACAGAGGGCAGAAAGGCACAAAAACCAGGGACAACGAGGGGTACAGAGGGCAAAAAGGCAGGAAAAAAAGGGAACAACGAGTCTAACAGAGGGCAGAAAGGCACAAAAAAGGGAACAACGAGTCTAACAGAGGGCAGAAAGGCACAAAAACCAATGAAAACGAGGGGTAGAGAGGGCAGAAAGGGACAAAAAACAGGGAAAACGAGGGGTACAGAGGGCAGAAAGGCACAAAATCAAGGGAAAAACGAGTCTAACAGAGGGCAGAAAGGAACAAAAACCAGGGAAAAACGAGGGGTACAGAAGGCAGAAAGGCTCAAAAACCAGGGAACCAGCAAGACAAGAAAGGTCCAAGGATTCCAAGGTTTAAACAACGCTTTGATAAGCTGCTTTTGTAGGTGGATGGAGACACACTCGAAGCTCTGGACCTCTTGAGCTTCATAAAGGAAGACAAGTTTGAAAAGTGGAGAGTGTGTGCTCCATAAGAAATCAAGATTGTGCTTGTTTGGATTAATATCCGTTCTTTCAAATCGTCATACAAAGGACAGAACTACTTCAGGTTGCAGTGTGACATCTTTATTATTATTTTTTTTATAGTAAGACATGGACAGCCAACACGTGTTTCGCCCCCTATTGGCGAGTTGCGCCGGAGCTTTCTCAAGGCTATTTCCACATATACAGCGTATATTATTACTGATTCCAAAATGACAAAGTCCAAGAGACAAGAGTTTCAATACTCGAGGAGCAAAGTTCTTCTGTAAGTTTTCAAAGCTAACAGAGGCAGTTCGGTCCCTGCTCGCAGCTCCCAGTCCGCGGGTTGGTGTATGGGTTGAATGAATTGAATACAAACCAGGGAAAATGACGGGTACAGAGGGCTGAAAGGCACAAAAAACGAGTCGAACAGAGGGCTGAAAGGCACAAAAAAAACGAGTGAAGCCATTAAACTTGCTTACACTTACCTTAAAACTAGTGAAACTGAAGCCGAAAATGGTTTCCTAGGTGACGATGTAGGTCGTAGATACAGGAAGGGAAGTCTCCAGCAGGTCAGGCAGCAGACGAGGCCAGGCAGGGACTGAAACCGCGTCGATATCCGGATCCGGTCAAAAAGGAAAGGAGCCAGAGCAAGAAAAGCCCAAAAAATAAAGGGCATGGCGCACGAGGGCGTGACTGCTGAGGTTCAGAAACACCCATCCAGTGACGTCTGCTATGACCACTGATTGGTCGCCTACATCTCCGTTCCACTGGTAGGTCCGAGTCCCCCGGCAAGGTTAAGAAGGGGTGGGGCGGGTTGCATGAGCTGCGATAGCCGTGGGCGTGGTGAGCAGTCCGGGGCTTCACCCGGAAATGTGTGCTTTGGTTGGTGCGCTCTGCAACGCATGGTGAAGGAGCAGGCCAGTGCAGGGTGGATGGCGTTTTAACAAGTAAGAAGGGGGGACGGTGTCCCCTCTGGAAAATAAGTGGGGGGACGCCGTCTACCCGCGTGGTCCCCCGACTCGAGCCCTGCTCATTAGTTGCTTTAGGATTTTGGTTCGAGCCTAGGCAGCGCATGCATTGCTCTCCGAGGCATGCTGTCTTGAAGGTCTGCCCACACTCCGCCCATCTTTTCAATTGGTAGCTGTGACTGTCCTTCATGAATATTGGCTTTTTTATTTGTTAATAGGTTTATCCTTAGTTCTTCCTTGTCTTTTTTTGTTACCTACTGTCAAGACTGAACCTTTTACGTGTGTCCTTACGGTATTGCTTGCATTAGCCCTTCGGAAAAACTCTTTCCCTAATTTATCTAAAGAGCACTGGTTCGACATCGATCCCCTTCTTCTGTGATGCGAGGCGCTTTCCCGTTGTGAAGCGAAAAAGTCAGTACGGCGACACATTTCTTCTTCGTACGTCGCGCTTTCAGCTCCTTGTGGGCATATTAAAGCAATAAAAACAAGCATTTGCAATGCAATAGGTCTCACATTAGAAAAGTTTGAGCTATTGGCAATGTAAATGACAAATATTTTATTTATGTGTTGGTTTTGAAAATAGTGAAATTAATAGCTTTGTCATTTACAATGCCAATAGTTATAACTTTTGCGAATTTGACACCCATAGCATTTGTAATGCAATATGTGTTGTATTTACGTGACTTAGATGTATTTATATTACAAATAACAATGGCTTTTAATTTTTTTAAATAATTAATGCTTAAATAAAAGTTATTGCAATTTATAATGGCAATAGCTTCAACTTTTGTAAATAACTTTTGTGAAGATTATGGTCACTGTATTTTATTGTGACGAAAATCCAGGAACAGAAGTGAAATATTAACATCTTTTTGTGAAATTTGTAATAAAGCTTGAAACATTGAGAGAACATATTTGAACCAATTGTTGTTGAATGGTTGCACAGATTGATGCTGTGGTGGCAACGAGTGATGCTGTGGCATTCAGTGATGCTGTGGTAGCCCATAGTGATGTTGTGGTGCCCCTGAGTGATGCTGTGGTGGGGCTGAGTGATGCTGTGGTGATGCGATAGATAGAGTGAGTGTAATAGATAGATAGAGGGAGGGAGAAAGATAGATATAGGGAGGGCGATAGATAGATAGAGGGAGGGCGATAGAGTGAGGGAAGGCGATAGATAAAGTGAGGGGGAAAGATAGAGGGAGGGTGATAAATAGATAGAGTGAGGGCGATAGATAGAGTGAGTGCAAAAGATAGATAGAGTGAGGGTGATAGATAGAGGGAGGGCGATAGATAGATAGAGTGAGGGCGATAGATAGACAGATAGAGTGAGGGCGATCGATAGATAGAGTGATGGCGATCAAGTAAGTGCGATAGACAGACAGATAGAGTGAGGGCGATAGATAGATAGATAGATAGATAGATAGATAGATAGATAGATAGATAGATAGATAGATAGACAGACAGACTGAGGGCGATAGACAGAGTGAGGGCGATAGATAGAATGAGGGCGATAGATAGAGTGAGGGCGATAGATAGATAGAGTGAGGGCGATAGATAGAGTGAGGGTGATAGAGTGAGGGCGATAGATAGATAGATTGATAGAGTGAGGGGCGATAGATAGATAGAGTGAGGGCGATAGAGTGAGGGCGATAGATAGAGTGACGGCGATAGATAGATAGATTGATAGAGTGAGGGGCGATAGATAGAGTGAGGGCGATAGATAGATAGAGTGAACAATGACACTACAAATAAGCTGCAAGGGGCGGGAGATGTTGTGTGGAAATGGTATGGGGAGATTAGATTAACTGGGAGCAGCGCCATGAGCCAGCAAGGAGAAAGCAGAAAGAACAAGCGATGCGCACTCTGTGCTGGTTGTGGGCCATTAGCCTGTGAGAACTCGCAGCAAGATAAAAGAAAGAGTGGGAGGGACATTGGCGAGCGAGGGGTGAGGGGGTGTGCAACCTGGTGAGCTGAAGTGGCAGCAGAGGCATAGTATCACTACTTGAATAGCTGAACACAAAGCACTGACTTATTGTTGAAGAGAAAAGAGATGGGTGTACTTTTAGAGTTTCTGAACTGCACAATATGCTATTCTGGTAGAAAAATCCTGGCTTCCCACCTGACCAAACTGTGTGATCCACGGCCCATCACTTTACTTCACTATCATTTTGCTAAGTCATACAATATGAGAGCGCAATGAAGTAATCCAGCGCAGCACAGAATCATCACTTACATGGTAAACAAAAGTGCTAACATTTAATAGCCATATAGCCTATAGAAATAAATAACATGACAAACTGACATTTTGAATAACGTGTCAATGTTGTCAGGTCATTGGAATTTTTGCCAACGTTTCATTTAAAAAATATATATTACTTTCAGTAAATGTCATTCAATTATATGAGTATGTATTTATTTGAGATGCTGAGAAATCTATATTTTTTCATTTTAGAAGATATTTTTTTTATTTGCTACCTCATGTACGTCTTTTGATGGCTTGTGGAGTCAAGCATGGGCGTTTCATAAACCTTATAGAAACCCAAAACTATTGAAAAACATGGGTGCAATGACGTGTAGTTTATTTGTCTAGCCTTTGCTGTGATCCCTAATATCAACCAAATTAGTTCCATGTCTGAAGGAAATCGGCCTAGCTTCCTAATGCGAAGTCTGCTTTGCTTAATGTGCATTTAAATCTACAGCCATGTATTGCTTTTATTCGACATTAGAATTTTGTCAAACATATAGGGTTGTTTTAACTAGACTAGGCTTGCGTTTTGTGCACATACACACTAATGTTTTAACTTGTGAAGATTGCACCCAGACTTTGGCAACAAAATAAGAGGATTTTCACTCGTGATGCGTATGCCGTCACTTCCGTACACATTGTATTCTGTAACAATATTATGCTTTGTCTATGCTTTTTAGGCAAGCCTAGAACCTACCACATCCTTCCTGGAATCTTTAGTAAAATGATGGTGCGGGTCTGGTGAGAAGTAAGTTAGAACAAAGTTGAGGGTGAAACTTGCTTAGTTACAGCGAGTCGAAACGCAGACGTCAGGTAGGAAGCATGGGAGAAAAATAAATTTCACGCACACACATGCTATTGCACGCATACAAACACACACCATTTCAAGCACACACACATATTTCACACAGGCAAATAGAACTGCCTACATCAAATCACAAACTCTGCACAAAGTGCTAGTGCGTCCCTGCAAGATGTCATTAAAAGTTGTTTAAACAGTGCGATGACTGCTTTGTGCGCAAGTGCATGGTATTGGTGGAAAAGAACCTAAAGTGCTTTCACGACTCCCGGGCCCCACTGTGCAGTCGCAGAGTTGATGTGGAATGAGGACTCGACTGGGCTTTGCACCAACGGCATCCCTCTCAGACCGTGAAAAAGAGGGTGAGGGTCAGAGTGAGGGCGAAGGGAAGAGATCTGCAGAGAGGGCTGCAGTCCCCAGCCGGACACCTCTACAGGGGCGGAGGCCGAGGCAGCACACCCACCGACTGCTCCATTCAAAGCACACAGTCTTACAACGCCTTACAACGCCTCCAGCACATGAGCGCTCCATCATATACAATGATTTCACGCAGCCTTTAGCGCTGTTTTACACATGCATGATTCCTGTACAAACGCACTGTCACAGGACACAAACACTATTGTCCAACGCGCACACACCATTTCACGCACACGCACATATTTCACGCAGGCAAAAAGCCTCCGTTCACTATCTTGTTTTTTCCGTTTTTGGCAAAATGTTGCACTGTAAAGATTTTTAAACAGGTATTAACAAAACCCACGCCACTTGACCTTTTCACTCGTATGTTTATTGGCAGCAGAAAAAGACTGACATTTAACGCTGGCTACATCGTTTACTGCGGCCTCTGCCCTGTCATTGAGGGCTTCATCTTTCTAAGGCCGCCAGCCTCTGCTGCAGAGCCCCTTGTGGATGGGGGTTTGGGCTGATTCATTTCAATAAGTCTCAGCTTCTCGAATTGTTCTCGTCAGTCTCCATTCTTCACAGAATCTGCAGCTGAGGGATTGTTCGCAGCCGCCGCCCTACCTTGGAAGTGACCTACAGCTAAGATGCAGGCTTCTGGAGGCAGCAAGATCATCATAAAGCTTGAAAACCCTGCATCTAGAGTTGATCGCTCAACACAGTGCACTGTTTCCTTTCTTTTGACAATCTGGAACTTGACAGCTGCGGCAGGCTTATGCTTATGAGCAGCACATAGCAGCGGACTACTACCTCATTCACTTTCGAGAGCTTGTAACCAGTATGTCAGGCCACATTCATCAACAAGCCTAGAGCTGAAGGTAAAGCTCGGCCGCGAAATGAAATAAAAACAAGAGCAATGTTTTCTAGCTTCGCGGGAGAGAAAAAAAAGCTGCACTTCAAGCGATCGCGAAAGCGATCCTATTACATGGCAGCAAATGGTGCGCGCGCGCCAGGCATATGTCGCTCCGGGCGCGATAATTGAAAACATATGGGCTTTGGTGCGCGTAACAGACACCAATAGGCCATAGGCAGAGCTACATGACTGCCTATGGCCTATTGCGTTTTCTGTTATAAAACAGCACGCATGCAAAGCCCAATCAAAATGGACCTTGAAATGCACATGCAAAAGCTGTGTGGAATTTCAAGGTCCATTTTTGAAACCCTAGTAAAAGGGCTTTTCGCTCGCTTTGCTTGCAAGCCCTAAAAAGCACTTCACAGTGCATGGGAAAACAAGGGAGAAATATCTCACACAAATTAATTACACATTTATATTGTACATCAATGTAGCTCTTTACGAAGGGAGAATGAAAATAAGGACTCTGAAGGGAATATAACAGACACACTTACGGTTCGAAGGGGTAGAGAGCAAATTAAATGGTCCTCAAGTGTAAAATTGGGCAATGATGAAAGAGCCACATAAGGTCAGGAAGGCACATTTTGCCTTTGACATCATAGGAGGCACAGGGGCAGATTTACAAGCCCCTATCATCACCACAAAGTCTCTTTTAGTGGCATTGTGATGGCGATAGGAGCTTTTCCTTATTTAAAAGGCAGCGTTAAGCCGCTTAACGTGGCTTAACGCCCCCTTGTAAATGAGGCACCCTTTCACGCTGTACTTATCATGAAAGTGGTGGGCAATGCGTTCTCCTGTGGGCGTTCCACCGCAACACCCATTGATTTTGATGCTGGCCCCTATTTACAAGAGTGGCAAAAATAGGAGGCAGCTCCAAAATGTATACAAGGGAACACCTGGTCTTAAACAGGCGAAACAAGTGCTTTATTTCTCCTCGTTTTTACTTTTTCCATGTGCACCGCATAAAAACAGCAAAACACCATTGATTGTTTATTTGCTGGAAGGTGATAATTTCTGTTCATAAACAATAAAAACATTTAAAAAATTGTATTTTGCAACTTTTATGAGTGCTGCATTAAGCAGCACACATAGAAGTTACAAATCACAATTTGTTATTGTTTATGTGCAGGAAGAGACACCTTCCTGCACATAAATAATCATTCCCCTCAACGAAGGCACCGCTGCACTATAGTGCAAGGGTGCCTGTGTTAGCACTAGGCAGCTAAATTAGCACCAGCACAGGTGGAAACACAAGGCTGGATCGTATTCTTATAAATACTGTGCAGCTCTGTGTTTGAAGTGGCGGATCGCTACTGTAAGCCAAGGAGGCTAGCGCTGTGCTCCGCCACTTACTTATAAATATGCCCCTATGTTTTCAGGCACGAGAAATAGTAGGTCCGAAATGAGGGACGGACAAACATGGGATGGTGTGTAAAGTGTGGGTAAAGCAGGCAGAGCTCTAAGGTTCAGTAGGGGAGGCTCACTAGCTAAGCAGTTGGAGGTTAGTGCATGGTAAGTGCCCACATGCTCATGGTGGGTACAGTGGGCAGAGCTCTAAGGCCCAGAAGGGGCAGCTCACAAGCTCAGCAGTGGGAGGTTAGTGCATGACAATTGCCCACAGACCGAGGGTGGGTATAGTGGGAAGAGCTCTAAGGCTAAGAAGAGGCAGCTCACAAGCTCAGCAGTGGGAGGTTAGTGCATGATAAGTGCCCACAGGCTCAGGCTGGGTACAGTGGGTAGAACTCTAAGGCTAAGAAGGGGCAGCTCACAACCTCAGCTGTGGGAGGCCTGGGCACGATAAGTGCCCACAGGCTCAGGGTAGGTACAGTGGGCAGAGCTGTAGGGCTCAGTACGGGCAGCTCAGAAACTCAGCAGTGGGAGGTTAGTGCATAATAAGTGCCCACAGGCTCAGGTGGGTACAGTGGGCAGAGCTGTAGGGCTCAGTACTGCCAGCTCACAAGCTCAGCAGTGGGAGGCCTGGGCATACCAAGGGCCCACATGCTCAGGGTGGGTACAGTGGGCAGAGCTCTAAGGTTCAGTAGGGGAGGCTCACTAGCTCAGCAGTGGGAGGTTAGTGCATGGTAAGTGCCCACATGCTCATGGTGGATTCAGTGGGCAGAGCTCTAAAGCTGAGAAGGGGCAGCTCATAGGCTCAGACACGGAAGGCTGCCAAGCTCTGGTATGATAAGTGCACAAAGGCTCAGTGTGGATCAGAGTGTGTAAAGTAGGCAGGGCTGGCAGGCTCAGAAAGTATGCACACTAGCTTGAGCCCAAAGGCTCTGCCATCCGTGACTTAGATTTCAATATGGGACAAGTAGAAGATCAAGAAGAAAAAATAAACTGGCCACCTAACATGATGATAAACAAAGTGCTGGGTCCACCTGCAGGCTCAGGGGATCCCTGAGTTTAATCCAGACATCAACAGTGGAGAATTATCTTGAGCTCAATGGAGATAAAAGGGAGCTCCTAGGCACCTGCCATGACACCTCTTGCTGATGTGACAAACGCTGGTTGTCCAACTTGACCCTTTGAAAGCCCCATCCACAAAGGCAACTATACAGACTTTCTCTTAATAAAGTTCACTCTCTTTTGCACAAGTGCAGAAGGTGCAAACAGTGGGCGGACAACAGCAGCGAGTGACATGTGGGAAACTGGAAATGACCATCGCAACGCATGCGTCACATAGCATGCGTTTACGTTGCGTGGCGTCACAACGCACACAACGTTACAAGACGTGCGTTGTCTACACACGCCATTACATCGGAGGCGCCATTAGATCACGGGCGCTTACAACGGACACAAGAGACAACACTGGAACCACGAGACAGGTAAGGTAGTGTTTTAGGCTTTTAGATAGTTGATAGGAAGTGTAGTGGAGGGGCAGGGATTTAGGCTTTAGGGCTTAGGGCTAATAGTAGTATATGGTTGTGTTTTAGGGGTTAGGGCTTAGGGTCGGATACAATGTTCCCTCTAATTTTTTTCCTCTGTGTGCAGCAGTGTAGGGTCTCTGTGCGCTGCAGCCATGGCAATGTGCGCCAGGAACCAGACCGTGCGAGTGTGCAGCGCCAAATATCCCTCCAAACCTTTGCTTAAAAATCTGAAAAGATGGTGCATTTCCACACATACAGTGTCACGTTAAACTATACTGTGTTATGTGGTTAGGCTTGCCGTAATTTTTAGCTGACAAAATAGCAAATACAAGTTAAAAGCACTTAAAAAGTATTTTAAAGTTGTGTAAACTAATTACATCTGTGGTACTCATAGTACGGCCCACGGGCCGCCAGCGGCCTAGCAGGCCTTCATTGGCGGCGCACGCACCTTGCCTTGTCGTTTCTAGGCAAAGTGGAGATGCATGGGCTGTAAGAAGGTGTGAAAAAAACAACAAAGCCTCATTAACAAGTAAATGTAAGCCCTGTGAAGTACTCCGGTACAGCTGTGTGCGCGCTCAGGAAGCTGTCTCAGCCCGGGCTGCCACAAACGAATGGGTAAGTGGGGGGAGGCTGGGGCTTAAGCCCTTTGAGCCCAATGGGAATTGCACGCCTGGATGTAAGCCCATTCAGAATTTGGACAGATAGGGACAGAGACAGACAGATAGAGACAGAGAGGTAGAGAGAGAGTGGAAGGTAGAGGGAGGGAGGGCAGTGGAGGGAGGGAGGGAGAAGGGGTAGAAGGTGGGAGAGGGAGGTAAGGGAGTGGCGGTAGATGGAGAGGGAGATAGAGGTAGAGGGAGGTAGAGAGAGAGGGAGAGGGAGGGGCAGAGGGAGGGAGCGGGAGGTAGCGGTTGAGGGAGTTAGAGAGGAAGGGACGGAGAGGGAGGGACAGAGAGGGAGAGGGCGGAACAGAGAAGGAGAGGGAGGGACAGAGGTAGATGGAGAGGGAGGGACAGCGAGGTAGAGGGAGGTAGAGAGAGAGAGGTGCGGAGCGAGAGGGAGGTAGAAAGGGAGAGGGAGGGACAGAGAGAGAGAGTAGAGGGAGATGGAGGTAGAGGGAGAGGGAGGGAGAGGGACAGAGGTAGATGGAGAGGGAGGGACAGCAAGGTAGAGGGAGGGAAAGGGTGGGAGAGGGAGGTAAAGGGAGAGGGAGCTAGAGGAAGAGGGAGCTAGAGGGAGGGACAGAGGTAGGAGAATGAAGGAAAGGGAGGTAGAGGGGGGAAAGGGAGAGGGAGGGAGGGAGAGGGAGGGACAGAGAGGTAGAGGGAGAGAAAAGGAGAGGGAGGGACAGAGAGGGTGAGGGAGAGGGAGGGACAGGGGTAGAGGGAGGTAGAGGGAGGGACAGAGCGGGAGAGGTAGGTAGAGACAGAGAGGTAGGTAGAGGAGGGAAAGGGAGAGCTAGGGAGAGTTAGCTAGAGGAAGAGGGAGGGACAGAGAGGTAGAGGGAGGGAAATGGGGAGTGAGGTAGAGGGAGGGACAGAAAGGTAGAGGGAGAGGGAGGGATAGAGCGGGAGAGGTAGGCAGAGACAGAGAGGGAGGTAGAGGGAAAGGGAGGGAAAGGGAGAGGGAGGTCGAGGGAGGGACAGAGAGGGAAAGGGAGGGAGATAGAGGGAGGGAAAAGGAGATAGAGGGAGGGAGAGGTAGAGTATTTGCTACTTCTGTGGACATTGTGGACAATGTGCAGCCTTTAATTTTAAACCTTTGTGCATTCTAGGAGCAAATTTGAATGTTTTCAGATATGTTTTTGTCCTACCCTAACAAGGGTATAAATGTTGATTTAGGTATATCACTGGTAGTAAGGTCAACATGTCATGTGTTAATTTCGGAGGTCGGTTGTGGGGTAGAACATTAGCATCAAACAGCCTGAGCATTGTTCATAATAAAATCAGTGTTGAGGAAGTGCTATCGTTTTTAAGAGAACAATGAGACTGTTTTTATTAACCATATTTTGCTTAGTAGTATAGAGTATAGCCCTCATATGCTAGAGTCTGCATCAGGGCCATCGGATACTTTTTTAGGTCAACACTATACTTCCTAGATTACATTCCACATCACTATATACCACTTCATAACAAACCATAACACTCAACTCTGCGCTACTCCATAACAATGCACTCTACTCCAAGTTAGAAGGCTTCACTCCACGCCACTTTGCACCAGTAATTTTTAGCCATACTGGATAGCAGCCACACTGCTGTAAAACATGGCTAAGACATATTGGCAAAGCTGTAGGCGAGATCTATTGGCTATGCCAGTGCTTGTTGTTTATAGTTAAGCATACATTATAGGATCTCCATCATATTTTGTCACTTTTGATGTCAATACCAGCTGGGTAACAGGAGTTTTAAATTCATCACTGCACAAATGGACCATCTCAGTCTCCTTGCCCACTCCGTCTTGTTTATTGCTCTCTATCAAGGGTAGACCTTTATTAGAAGCAGAGTTGACTGATCTTTTTCTGCACAGTAACTACAAGTTAAAGGCATTCAATGCTCTATTCTTTCAATCTCTATTCTTTTTCGTTAGTATACTGCTGATTTTCTTCGTGTTGTCTGGTATGTTGTTTTCAGATTCCTGGGTACGTAGTTGTAAATAAATAATTTCTGAATGGCCTTCACCTTTGCAGTGTTTCATTGTCATCTTCTGTCAACAGAAGCAGTATAGGTCCAGACGATTTTGACATTGCCAGTTTATAGTTTTTTCGAGAAAGTCAGAATGGTTTTTTGAACAGATACGTACCTATGGCTCCTCTTCCTAATACTCATCAGAATGGGAAAATTGTTCCATTGCGTTAATTTGCTGCAATTGACATGTAAACCTTTCTTGTCACTACTGAAAACCGAAATCTTTGGACTGTAGTCTTCATATTTTGTGCCACTATGAACTATCTGCACTACAGTTTGGTTTAAAAAGAGTGCAGTTGTAACAAATAATATTGTCATGATCTTGAGGGAGGCACTGCTTGCTGACATCATGCAAACTAACTTAGGTAACATCATTTACACAGTAGGAAGACAGAAAATGAAACATCCTGAAAAGACAGACACCAAACATAACCCTGTTTTCTCGCAGCACGTTGGAAAAAATTGTCTTCATGTCAGTTTTCAGTATTTTTTAGATCCTCTGCACTTTTTTGCTCATGTTCGATTTTCTTCTTTCAAGGGTAGCTATAAACTCTTTCTGGGACTGACAGAGGAAAATTATTTCTGTTTGTGATTTGGATAGTGCTTCTGAAAAGTATGGTGGGAAATATAAACTGAAGCTAATGGGCACTAAGTAGGGAACCCTGGCCTTATGGGCAACCTTTTTATTAAATATACAGGCCCTTATTTATGAAGGCCTTGCGTCAGTTTTGCGCCGCCGGTGCGTCACTTTTTGTGACGCACCAGTGGTGTAAAAAATTCCCCTCGTTGCATCATATTTAAAAAGTGACGCATCTAGGTAGATGCGTCACTTTTTAAACCCCTGCGCCACATTATACTGCGTCAGGTATAATGTATGCAGAGGGGGCGTTCCCCCGCAAAAGCCTTGTAATAGTGACGCAGTGAAATCTATGAGATTTCACTGTGTCACTTTTAGGACGCTGTTGCATCAAAATCTTGCGCCTGCCTCACAGCAGGCGTAAAACTGATGCAAGCCCTTTCACATGGGGCTTTCCCCATGTGAAAGGACGCATATCTGGAGTTGCGTCACTTTTGTGACACACTCCAGCAATGCGTCACTTTTGCGCTTACAGATACGTCAGAAATACTGACGTATCTGTAACTCCTTGCGACATGATGCCTCATACATTAAATATGACGCATCAGGAACTGTCAGCCTCCCGCAAAAAATGGCATTTCATTCGCGCCGCTCGCATTTGTGGCGCGAACGGTATTGCAGGGAGTGCGCGGTAAATACAGCTCACTGCGCGCTCAGGGTAACCTCTGTGCGCGCGCGCTCACCCGCGCAGCCTATTGGGAACAGTGGTCGGATACAGTAGTGTTTTAGACATTTGGGTTAGGGCTTTTAGGGCTTAGGATTAACGGTGGGATATGGTAGTGTTTTAGACATTTGGGTTAGGGTTTTTAGGTCTTAGGTTTAATGGTCGAATCTTGTAGTGCTTTAGACATTTGGGTTAGGGCTTTTAGGGCTTAGGGTTAAAAGTCAGATCTTGTAATTTTTTAGGCTTTAGGGTTAGGGCTTAGGGTTAAGGGGCATGTAGGGTACTGTTTTTAGGTTTAGGGTTAGGGCTTAGGGTTAAGGGTCATAAATGATACACTATTTAGGCTTTAAAGGGTTGTAGTGTGTTTGCTACATTGCTTACAGTGTAGTTTAGGCCATAAGGTCAGGGGGAATGCACATGGGGTATATATCGCGATTTTGAAGCATGCGGGGTTTTGGTATGCAGTGTGAATGTCTTTTGCATGCTTTTCAATTGGGATGCGATGTGATTGGGTGCATTGTAATTACTTGGGATGTAAAGGGACATGCCATTGAAAAACGGCAATGTGAGGGCATGCGATGTTCCCGTTTGCGATGCGCCATCATACATCCATTGGAAACTAGGAAG
Organism: Lissotriton vulgaris; assembly: GCF_964263255.1. Lineage (NCBI taxonomy): Eukaryota > Metazoa > Chordata > Amphibia > Caudata > Salamandridae > Lissotriton > Lissotriton vulgaris. The sequence goes on along the minus strand of NC_141695.1, from coordinate 121,928,732 downwards.
TACGAGCCGGAAAACCTGAAACTGGAGCATAAAAAAAAGAGAGCTCCAGTGGGAGTTAGATAAAATCAAGAGGGAGGCAGAGAAGGATGCCTTGGCAATGGAGGTGATACAAATGAATTTTGCTCAGGAGCTGAATTTAAAAGGGCTGTTTTCAAAGGCCAAGTCCAGCACATATGGTGGCTGCACTGTCTCAGTGCAATATGTGAAAATACGGAAAAAATGAAAATAGAATGATATCCAGAGATGGTTTCAGATTGATGAGGCAGCTGTTTACATGAATGGGGTCCCTGAGAGAAAATGGGAGGCAGGATTGTGGAATCACTTCACAATGGAGGGGCGGGACACATTGCTGGCCTTAGGGAAGGCACATGATCTCACCTACACTGAAATAAAGGAAGCCCTGCTCACCTATATAAGTACAGGGATCAGTTTAGGCAGCGCAGGAAACTTGATTTCCAAACATGTCTGGCATGTGTAGATCTGTTTTTGCAGAGCACTGGGTGGTTGGGTGAAGGGCAGTGAGGTAAAATATTATCAGGGGCTGTATAATTTGGATGTGTAGGAACACTTGTCTAATCTATGTTTTTCAGAGCTGCACCAGCACTTGAGAGATAGTAAGCTGACTGCCCCCCCTAGAAAGCCTGCTATGGAGGTGGATCACTGGGTAATTACCAGGGTTCGGGAGAAGTTGTTTGGGGGAGAGTCAGCCATGAGTGGTCAGGGTCCCCAGCAGCAGAACGGGGTTTGTGGGGACAAGGGTTACGGTGGTGAGTTCCCTAAAGAGACCCAAAATAATTCCCAGTGTAAGGATGCCCAGTCCCTCATAAAGAAGAAGAAGAAAAAGATGTGTTTCCTGCCACAAAAGCCTGGAGGGAGGGGACCCCTGACATGCTTTGACTGTGGCCAGGAAGGACTTTACAGGGATTCTCAAGTGTCCCAAATGAGCACATGCCCCCACCAATGGGCAAACACTGGTGATGGCCGGTGTAGTGCTTGGGGAGGAGTTGTTCACAGGTTGGTGTGGGTAACCAGCTGATATTACCCTTGTCTCACTAGGGGACAGTGAGGCGGTCAAGAGAACCCTCATGCCTCATAACATTAAGAAATACAGGCAGTGGGTGACCATCAATTGACAGAGTTGAGGTACAGAGAGATACAGAAGCCAGTGTGACTACTGTCAGTTGTCACCTGGTGTCTGAGAGCAAGTGGTCCCTGGAGTGCTTCACCAAGTAGTTGCAGTAGACAACAGCAAGCGCTTTGGTAAAGTGGCTCAGGTTCTCTTTGAGTGGGTGGTGGTCTCAGGTCCTTTGAAGGTAGCTGTGAGTCCATCCATGCCTGTGGATTGTCTGCTGGAAAAGTACCTGGAACACACTGCCTGGAGGGAGGTGGAATACAGGTCCCACTTTGAGATGTTGGGGCTGCCTGAGTGGATGTGCAACACCACATGGTCCATGGCAGCCCAGGGTGATCAGAAGGAGCCGAAGGCAGAAAGGGTGGCCCAGGTGTCTGCCAAAAAGTGGAGGGGCAAGGGCAGCGGGAAACCCGCTCTAGAGATGCACATGGTCCAGGAGGCGACTGAACCTGAGGGGGATACCCCAGAAGCTACAGGGGAAAAAGTGATGAAACTGGGGAACCTGCTTGAGCTAACCCATTGGCAGCAGGAAATGGGGTCACACCAGGGAGGAATTCTGCGCAGTGTAGAAAGAGTGCCCTACGCTTGTGGGTCTTCGGCAGCAGGTTAAGGACCAGGCATCTGGCAAAGAGTCTAGATCTCACCTGATCTATTAGGAGAACAGTCTCCTAAATAGCGAGCTCAAGGTTGCTGAGCCTGGGTCAGCGCATGTGCTAGTGGTAGCCCTGCGCTTCAGAGCCTTCCCACTGTGTTTTGCTCATGATGTGCCTCTGGCAGGACATTTGGGGCAGGGCAAGATGTTTAACAGGCTTGACACCTATTTTTACTGGATCCAGATGGGAAAACACTTAGATGCCATCTGTAGGTCCTGCCAGACTTGCCACACGAGTGGCAAGAGTGGGAAGAGATGTAAGGCTCCCCTGCAACCATTCCCTGTTGTGAGCACCCATTTTGAACATGTGGGAATTGACATTGTGGAGCCTCTGGATGCCAAGACAGCCATGGGCAAAAGGTTCATCCTGGTCTCAGTGGCCCATGCCACCCAGTACCCAGAGGCTATCCCACTGCGGACAGTGATGGTGCTTTTGGTGGCCGGGGCACGGATAGGGGTCTTCACCCGCATGGGTTTCACTGCCCATCTTTTCACATCCAAGGTACTTTGTGATAAAAGTAACGCATCCATAGATTTCTATGTACTGAACTGAAGTAACCTTTAAAAAATGTGATATCTTTACTTCTGTAAGTTGGATTTTTATTGTTTTGGTCTTCTTTTATTCAGATAGATGTTAGTCATTTTTCTAAAATGGTGTTTACTGTGTGTGTGAATGTAAAAATGATTTACACATTGCCTCTGAGATAAGCCTGACTGCTCGTGCCAAGCTACCAAGGGGTGAGCAGGGGATATTTTAGCTGTGTGACTCCCTTACTCTGACTAGAATGAGGGTCCCTACTTGGACAGGGTACAAACCACTGCCAACTACAGACCCCATTTCTAACAGTCAGTCTCTGTTTCTGGGACCTCCTGATAAGGCCACGCTTCTGTCTGGCTCCTTGTCACAATTGATATCCTGACACACGTGGAAAAAAATACATTCCCCTTGGGTTTCCCCCTATGTCCCAAACCTGGGAATGGCACCTCTAGGACAGATTCTAGCTATAGTGCTGGCTATGTTGCTTTACCGACTTTACTTGGTCTACTGTGGATTCAGTCCCTTCAGCTCTACATTGATTGCCAACTACATACGTGGAACAACAATTGGCAGTGTGGTATTTGGAATTTGCTTGTTACCTAAGTGCTGCTGCAGAGTCAGAGTTACATGCATTCTTTAAATTCTTGTTGTATTGGGCAGAAGTACACACAATTTTTCTGATCACAACATCATCCTGTCACTGGTTGCACTCACTCAGCTCCAGATTGATTATCTAACCACAGAGCGAAAGGCAAGTCAGTCGGTCTGGTAGATTTTCTTCACTCCTCATCTTCTTCAACTCACAGGCTAGCTCAGTGCTAAACAACTATACCAACACACCTCTTTCTATGGGTTGGTTCTCACCAGACCTGTGGGGACATTGGGCCAGAAGATAATTAGCTACAACCAGGACTATAATGAAACCTGGGAACTTCTTCCCGGCATACAACTATAGCTCTTTCAACTAATGTCATTAGAAAGCTTATTGTCTTGTGACACCGGGTCCCTTCCTTTCTCTGTGTGCTCTTTCATTTCTCTTGTTCTCTGGTTCTATCTCCTAATTCCAGAGTCAAAGAGCCTGATTTATAGTTTGCCAGTTGGAGTTTACTCCATTGGGCAGGCAGAGGACAATACCTCTATTCCGAGAGACCTCTACCCACCAATTTTAGGCGGACACCTTCCTACACAAAAACAGGAGGTGCTTTCCTTGTTCTGTGTGTGCTGCAGAATGAAACACGCATAGAAAGAGGAAAAACGAGGAGAAATGTAAACATTTGTCCTCATTGCACGTCACTACGCCTCCCCTGGGGTTGTGTAGCATTTTGACGCATTTCCAGGTTAATAAAGTCTTGCAAATCTGGAATTGCGGCAGAATGCATGGGTATGGCGGGGAAACACCCACAGCAACACATATGCCATTCCCCTTTCACATAAAGTGTTACGTGAAAAGGGGCCATATTTGCAAGGACACGAAAAGCCACGCAGGGTGGCTTTATGTGTCCTTGTAAATATGGGGTAGCAGGTTGCGCTGCTGCTGTGCCACAAAAGTGACGCATCGGTGGTGCAAGGGACTTGTAAATAAACCTCAGAGAGTTTATTGGAACTGCTCCATGTGTAACTGAGGAATTTGGCACAAGAGCTAAGGGTGTACTGGAAGGTGCCAAAACCAGGGTGCACACTCACCAAGAGTCAGAGGTGTCTACTGCTCCCTAATAGAGCTTGGGGAGGTTAGCGGCTGCAAGCGGCAGGTTTTCGTTTAGGGGTACAGGACCTTTCTACTAAACTCCCAGTGGGGCGCTGCTGAATAACCATCTCCTGTAAACTTTACAGCCCCCCTCCCTCATTTGTCTGGAGTAGGTCGGGGGCACATGCATGTCACATCTTGCATTCCTACTGCTAACACTCGTACCACTGGTCTTTGTGATACTGATTTCACTATGATTCTTCCTCTTCTTCTTCCAATTCGCAAGCGGCTGAGGAGAGATCAGATTTGAGGATCAATCCACGGCTTGCAAACATCTGTACATGGAGGGATGAATGCTGACGGGCTTCACCCCTCACTCACCCATAGGTACGTGGTGGGCATGGATTCCGACGGGCCTCTCCCATCTGTACATGGCGGCCATGGATGAAAATGGGCCTCACCCATCTGTACATGGCGGCCATGGACGCCGACGGACCTCAACCATCTGGACATGGCGGGCATGGATTCCAGTAGGCCTTACCCATCTGTACATGGTGGCATGGATTCCGAAGGGCCTTACCCATCTGTACATGGCGGGCATGGATTCCGATGGTCCTTACCCATCTGTACATGGTGGGCATGGATTCCAATGGGCGTTACCCATCTTAACATGGTGGGCATGGATCCCAATGGGTGTTACCCATTTGTACCTGGCGGGCATTGATTCCAAAGGGCCTCTCCCATTTGTACATGGCGGGCATGGATGCTGAAGGGCCTCACCCATCTGTAGATGGCAGCCATGGATGCCGAAAGGCCTCACCCATCTGTACATGGTGGGCATGGATTCCAATGGGCCTCACCCATCTGTACATGGCGGGCATGGATTTCAATGGGCCTCACCCATCTGTACATGGCGGGCATGGATGCCAAAGGGCTTCACCCATCTGTGCATGGCGGGCATGGATGCCAAAGGGCCTCTCCCATTTGTATATGGTGGGCAGTGATTCCAAAGGGCCTCACCCATCTGTACATGGCAGGCATGGATGCCGAAGGGCCTCACCCATCTGTACATGGCTGGCATGGATGCCAAAGGGCCTCACCCATCTGTACATGGCGTGCATTGATCCTGACGGGCCTCACCTACCTGTACATGGCGGCCGTGGATGACGACGGGCCTCATCCATCTATACATGGCGGCCATGGACGCCGACAGGCCTCACCCATCTGTAGATGGCGGGCAGGGGTTTCGATGGGCCTCACCCACCTGTACATGGTGGCCATGGACGCCGATGGACCTCACCCATCTGTACATGGCGGGCATGCATGCCGAAGGGACTCACCCATTTGTACATGGTAGGCATGGATGCCTAAGGACCTCAACCATCTTTAGATTGCGGGCATGGATGCCGACAGGCCTCACCCATCTGTATATGGTGGGCATGGATGCCGACGGGCCTCACCCATCTGTACATGGCGGCCATGGATGCCGACGGGCCTCACCCATCTGTACATGGCGGGCATTGATTCCAAAGGGCCTCTCCCATTTGTACATGGCGGGCATGGATGCTGAAGGGCCTCACCCATCTGTAGATGGCAGCCATGGATGCCGAAAGGCCTCACCCATCTGTACATGGTGGGCATGGATTCCAATGGGCCTCACCCATCTGTACATGGCGGGCATGGATTTCAATGGGCCTCACCCATCTGTACATGGCGGGCATGGATGCCAAAGGGCTTCACCCATCTGTGCATGGCGGGCATGGATGCCAAAGGGCCTCTCCCATTTGTATATGGTGGGCAGTGATTCCAAAGGGCCTCACCCATCTGTACATGGCAGGCATGGATGCCGAAGGGCCTCACCCATCTGTACATGGCTGGCATGGATGCCAAAGGGCCTCACCCATCTGTACATGGCGTGCATTGATCCTGACAGGCCTCACCTACCTGTACATGGCGGCCGTGGATGACGACGGGCCTCATCCATCTATACATGGCGGCCATGGACGCCGACAGGCCTCACCCATCTGTAGATGGCGGGCAGGGGTTTCGATGGGCCTCACCCACCTGTACATGGTGGCCATGGACGCCGACGGACCTCACCCATCTGTACATGGTGGGCATGCATGCCGAAGGGACTCACCCATTTGTACATGGTAGGCATGGATGCCTAAGGACCTCAACCATCTTTAGATTGCGGGCATGGATGCCGACAGGCCTCACCCATCTGTACATGGTGGGCATGGATGCCGACGGGCCTCACCCATCTGTACATGGCGGCCATGGATGCCGACGGGCCTCACCCATCTGTACATGGCGGGCATGTATGCTGAAGAGACTCACCCATCTGTACATGGTAGGCATGGATTCCTAAGGACCTCAACCATCTTTAGATTGTGGGCATGGATGCCGACGGGCCTCACCCATCTGTACATGGTGGGCATGGATGCTGACGGGCCTCACCCATCTGTACATGGTGGGCATGGATGCCGACGGGCCTCACCCATATGTCCATGGTGGGCATAAATTCCAAAGGGCCTCACCCATCTGCACCTGGTAAGCAGTCGTCCCTCCTGCCACGGGAGGACCTACATTTGCTCCTATATTGGTTGGACATACTACACAATACTACATCTGAATTCATCACTGCAAGATGGTGCCTGTGGCAGACGACAGGTGCCTCCTGGACGTGGCTGTCTTTGCCACCTCCTGCACACCTTCGTACTTTGACCAATGTGCTGTAACAGGAAAGGAACCTTCTGCTCTGTGTGTTCTGGCTGTAAGCTTGTTCTTTTCTCCCGTGAATCAAGCCCTGTGTTCATTGTTCATCAGTCTGGTCTATTTTCATCCTAAAGCCAAGCCTGGCCTTTCTGTTGCTCTGCCTGGTCTGTCACTGTTTTTGACTGTCTGCCAAGGCTTGCCTGTTCCATCAGGGCTCTGATGTAATGAAGATGCGGCTCTAGAAAGGTAAATATAAGGTTTAATGTACCAGTAATGCAAGACTTCCTCTCGCCTTCAGGTCACTCCTGATTTGACTATCTCCTATAATACTATTTACAGAAAAAAACATGCTATGAGTCGGTTTTAGCTGCACCATTCCACCTGGGTGAGCGCAGAGCATGCCAAATATGTCCCCCTTCATCTAAAACAGAAACTCCTTCTGACAATTTTAAACATGATGCAGCCACTGAGCTCACATCCACACCCTCACATCTGTCCTTACAGCTGCTATACAATAATATTCTGAAACTGGATGAGTGACGAAAAATGTACTCTCTCCCTTCAGCACCCTTCTGGGAGGTTTTATCTTCACTCAATCTCCTACATTGACCCATACGTCTCAAATCTCTCTCTGCAGTTCTCCTGCTGCCATGCCACCTCTTGCTTCATCTTCACTCTCTTACAAAAAGCTTTTCTTCCTTGAAGACAATATTTTCATAACTTTAGTTTCCAAATAGTCCCTAGCAGAGCGCAGAGGAAGAGGAAGAGGCCACTGGTTGAGGACTGCGCACCGCACAGGCCATCCATCCTGAACGTTGCCCACCTACTCTCAGTCACATCTGCCAATATGCATAACTTGTTACATGTAAGGCACCCCTAACATAGTCCATAAGTAGCCCCATGGGCAGGATGTTGTGTACTTACAAGGTAGGCCATATGCTTTTGAGTTTTATATGTCCTGGTAGTGAAAACTGCTAAATTTGCTTTTCACTACAGCGAGGCCTATCTCTCCCATATGTGTGCACTGGGGCTGCCTTGTAACCTTTTACAAGTGTATCTTCCAGTTGGGAACAAATGGAAAATTGGAGTTTGGTGCCGCAAGACTCACAATTTAAAAACACATCTTTAGTGAGGTGTTTTTTTAAATGGCCAGTCTGAAAATGCAAAAACCACAGTTGATGGACAGAATGCAGAACAATGTCATACATTCACCCCAGTACAGAGATCTGCGCCTAAATCCATCGTTTTTTTGCACTCCACACCACCCCAGTTCAGACATGGCCATATGCAAATCAGTCTGACACTGTGCCTCATGGGAACAGTCCTGCCCGAACTGCCAAGCCGTGCCTTCCCTGGACCGGAAACAAGCTTCCGAGGAACGGTTTCTGGCATTTCAGCCGTCTTCAGCCCAGCTTCCTTGAATCCAGTGGTGTGGAGAGCATGGGACTCACGTCTGAGCCTACCCATCCCACTCGGGGTGACAAATGCAAAAACCACAGTTGATGGACAGAATGCAGAACAATGTCATACATGCACCCCAGTACAGAGATCTGGGCCTAAATCCATCGTTTTTTTGCACTCCACACCACCCCAGTTCAGACATGGCCATATGCAAATCAGCCTTGACCCTGTGCCTCATGGGAACAGTCCAGCCCGAACTGCCAAGCCATGCCTTCCCTGGACCGGAAACAAGCTTCCGAGGACCGGTTTCTGGCATTCCAGCCGTCTTCAGCCCGGCTTGCTTGAATCCAGTGGTGTGGAGAGCATGGGACTCACGTCTGAGCATACCCATCCCACTTGGGGTGACAAATGCGGCTTTTTGAAAGTTGACATATTCTTGCTTTAACCATTCTGTGCCTCTCCCTCCCCCTAGAATACACATCTGCATTGGATGACAGTTGGGCTTTGTGAATTCACTCTAGATAGTTACACACAAAGGGAGGTGTGGTGTGCCCTGCATATCCTGATGGCCCATCACCAGGCTGATGTGATGGGCCAGAGTTAGAGTGGTGATAAGAATTGACACTTGCACCCGAATAGGGCTGTGTCTGTCCCCTCACAAAGAGAGACATAACACCCTGTAGTGTGTCTGGAGCCAGGGAAAGGAAGGGCAGGGTCTTGTACACTACAAAGACCTTTCTTTGAAGTCTCCCTACTTCAAAAGCAAAAATGGGTATGAGTACTGGACCTCTGACACCATGTACTCAAAACACTTCTGGGCTGAGGGCTGGATTTGCTCCCTGCACTCCTGCTTCACTTGCACATCATTAAATAAGGAGATGTTCCAGCAGACCTCAGGGGCTGTTCTCTGAATTCAGGGCTCAAGCAGACCTCGGGGGAAGGTCACTGAAGACAGGTATGATGTTACTTGTTGTATCATACATCTGGATACAACGACAGAAACAGCAAAGTACAAGTCGGGTGGCACAATATGCTAAGCACAGATTTTTAGGTTATGTGTTTTTAAGCCACGCCCTTCATTACAGTGGTCTTGCACCTTTGAGAGACCCCCACCGCCCAGTTTTTTCATCCCACTTAAAGCCCTGAGGACTGTACCTGTGTCCCAACGGTTTCCTTAATTTTAAACTTATGTCCCGGTTTTGGGACAAAGGTCAAGTCATCCTGAAAGGAGAATTGAAAGGTATGCCTCTCCTTTAGTAAATAGTTTCTTTCAGCCGGCGGCTGCCTGCACACTGAAGCAGATGGGGAGACAGAGTGGGGATGGAGGGCAGGGAGGCTGAAGGTAGAGGTCGTGGTATATGTAGCTTGTAAATGTGTGGCATATATATATATATATATATACAACTTTTGAGATGCCAGTCTTTGTTCCCACTTTACACTTCGCCAAAAAAGAAATATAAAAACGCCCTGCTCCTGGTCCCAAGAGGAAAGGCCCGGGGCTTGATTGCATTCCAGCAGATTTATTTTTACAAGATGCTGATTCTTGGGCTTTGTACATACAACTATTACTAAATGCCATTTCTAAAGGAGCATCTTTGCCTAGTACTTGGGCAGGAGCTGTAATTTTACCTGTTTTTAAAAAAGGAGACCGATCAAACCCTGGCAACTACAGGCCAATAAGCCTGATTGACTGTATCCAAAAGTTATGGCCAGGGTAGTGTTAGGCCGGATCCAGGTATGGATGGATGACTCCAATATCCTTTCCAACCTACAAGCAGGGTTTCGACAATCAATTGGCACGGTGGATCAGGTCTTAAAATGTATTCTTATATATTTGCGATTCGTTACCCTGGGGAAAGGGACCATCTATGCTGCCTTTGTTGACTTGAAGTCAGCGTTCGATTTAGTCCTGTGTCGCAAGCTGTGGTCCACGCTTCTAAAACTGGGCTTGCCGCTAGAGCTTTTAGATCTAGTGGTTAAGTTACACACCGATAATTTTGCTCAGGTTAGATGGGACTCGGCAGGTGGGACCACGAGCAAATTCCCGGTAGAGGGGGGTGAGACAAGGATGCGTCCTAGCTCGTACCCTTTTTTCTATCTACATAAATGGGGTAATAATTTTTTTTAAAGATCATCCCAAAGATGCACCCTGTTTGGCCAGTACTAAGACCCCCTTATTAATATTTGCCGATGACACTCTCATACTCTCTAAAACTAGACAGGGTCTCTAAAGGGCCCTCACGAGGTTTGAAGAGTTTTGTGCAGACCATGATCTCATTGTAAATGTCGACAAAACCAAGTATATGGTCTTGCACATCTCAAAAAAAGTAATCGGCGGAGTTAGGATGAAGGAGGGATCTCTGGATCAAACAGAGACATTTTCGTATCTGGGGGTTTTAATTGACAGGAAAATGAGTTGGAAGGCACAACTAGACTGTCTCTGTGTCAAACATGCCCAACTCTCTGGTTCTCTCCTCAGGGAACATAAACGGTCACACTCTAAACTAATATCCCCGGTGCTCCAGATATACAATGCTAAAATAGGCGCATCTATCCTATATGGTGTCGAGCTGTGGGGTCACACCAACTTGACCAACTTTGTGATGAGCCAGAACAAATTCATGAGGTCTTTAATTGGTCTCCCCCAATCAACACCAATAGTCCCTCTTTTACTGAACCAGGGCTGTCAATCGATCAGGGATGTGGCCAGATACAGGCTTTTAGCCTATTGGAGGCGTATCTGGGTCACCCCTGAACTTGCTCACTATGGCCAGGCCATTCAATTAGTGAGGAATTTAGATGTTAATCAAAAAATCATCTGGTTTAGTTTTCTGAAAAATTCACTATGTGAGCTAGAGCTGGCCCATTTGTGGACTACTCCTATGGGAAGTACTTTCCCCAGTAAATCTGAGTTGAAGGCAGTCTATTGGAAGCAAATTAACATGAAGCGATTTGCCTCTTATTCAAATGGCTCCCTGACTAAGGTTTTTATTGATCTAAAACACGAACTCTAAATCGAGGGTTACTGCGGCCTTATTACATCTACACGTGACAGGAAATTATTCCACCAGTTCAGGGTAGGTTCCTTGCCAATACATTCTTTTACTTCCAAATGGGGCAACACTAAGTCTAGTGCTTGTCCCTTTTGTCCTGATGCAAGTGAAACCATGGCCCATGTTTTCTTTGTCTGTCATGCTTAATCTAAACCTAGACGTACTTGGCTTAAACCTGTATGGGTCAACCTAGGTACTAGATCTAGAAGTGAGGCCTTTAGAATCTTAAACACATCTGTTGAAGGCTGGACTGTGGTTGCTACTGCCAAGTTTCTGGGTTGGGTCGCCTTACCTGACATTTTTAGCTGTTCCTGAGGGCTGGGCACAGCTCCGCCAGTTCCATTCGGCCGGGCTTGGCTCCGCCGATCCCCGCAGCACCAGCACTCAAGGGTCGGGCTTTGCTCCGCTTGTTCTCCCGGCCGGGCTTGGCTCCGCCGGGCCCCTCCCACCTGCAGCAGTCATCAGAGGCAGGCGCCAGGAGGCGCATAAAGGCTACCTCGGTCCATCGTCCCGCGGGACGCGCGTGGGCACGTGCCGGGAGTAGCCCGGGACAAGGGCGGGACCATCTGTGGCCGTCCGGGGCCGAAGGAGGCCGGGCCGGGCCACTGACCTTGGTTCTGCGGCACATGATACTCTGGCCCAAGTGAGACTTTGTATCTTTATTGAACTTGGTGGGGTATAGGTACTATTCTAGTTAACATACTGGACATACATGTAACTCTGGTACCTGGGCATATTACTGTTTTTTGCACGCTTTGTCTTTTTTCTATTTTTTCTATTACAAAGGCATTAATACATTTAAATCTTGACCATGTCTAAAGCTAAATCTGATAAGGTTGTACCTGGAGCAGCCACAATGGACAATTACCTGGTAAAAGTAGTAGATAAAATCAATAAAGACAGGAGAGCCTCGCTAGGTTTTGGGAGCACACCTGTTTTACCCCAAGATATCCTTAATCCCCCAGTTGAAATCCTAACTGATGATATTTGTGATTTGAGCAATCTGGCGGTGGTAAGGGTTGAAGCTCAGGTTCATTCGAGCTACAGGAGGAATTACCTGATATCTCCATTGAAGAGATAGAGGAGGTCCCGCCAGCTCCTAGACCAGTGAGATCCTGCAGAAAATCACAACCTAAACGTGAGGGTAAGCGCAGTAAAAAAAGAGCAGGAACCTCCCAACCAGTTCCAAATGGTCGTGTTGTTGGAACCGACCAACAGGAAGGTATTAGTGCAGCCACCTTTAACATAAGCCCAGAGCAATTTGCTTTACTGGTCTGCACTATAGAAGCTAAGATTGAGGCTAAGATGGAAGACATCATCAACCCCCTAGTGCTCAAATTAGATTCGGTCACTGCAGAGGTTAAGAGGCTAGGAGGTTTGTTAGCAACACACTTGGCCTCGGCCGAGAGAGTGAAGGCGGTCGTTAAGGGTCCTGTTGGTGTGGAGCAGGGAATTAGTAAAGTTAACTTGCAGCAACAAAGCCAGCAAACAACTGCAAGGGTAGTTCCTCCCCCAGACCCTACTCCAATACCTTGCACTACTAAACAACATCCACCAGGGCGAGATAGTACATTGGGTTTTAGTCAGCCGAAGAAAAGTCGCTTCTCACATCTTCCTCCTGATTGTGCACCCTATGTGGTTGTCCTAACCAATGTCCCGCCTCCTGACCACCATTCTGCTCAGTCACAGAGGAACCACACGAATCTTTAAAAAACAAAACAGTGGCATGGTTGAATAGGAGATGCAGCTTCCCAATTAAATTTTCCGACTAAATACTGTCAACAAGAAGGGCAAACTGGATTGGCCCGTCCAGAAAGACATGTAGTGTGGACTGCATTATTGTAAATTTTAAATACCCTCAACATGCCGCCACAGTTCTGTTAAGGGCAGCTTCTTTGGTTTATGATTCAAACAGTATTTGTGTGCGACCACTAGGTTACTTTTATACGCATTTAATTAAAGCTCGCCCTAATTCCGGGAGACCTACACCTTTTACTCCTACTGTGCCTCAGGCCCCTGTAGTCTCACACTTTTATAATGTCGAAAATCCCTGTAGGGAAGGGCCAAATGTCTTGACACAAAATAGATTTGACTTACTCTTGGGTTTAGAGGCATGTGATTGACGCGAGGGCTATGAGGTCTGTGAAGAACAGGGAGGGGAGAGCCCGGCTGACCAGGGATGCACGGAATCTGCACAAGTAAAAATGTCCTATAATAATATCCAACCTAAATGTGCAAGTATAACTGAGGGAGGGGCGGAAAAGGTAAAAATGTTAAGCCGGTCCAAAAGGGATGATAATGTCTGGTTAAATATGGTGAAACAATATGACATTGTTGCATTACAAGAGACTTGTGGCTTTTGGATTAATGGTTTTACATCTTACTATGTACCTGCATTGAGCTCATCAGCAGGGAGAGATAGAGGGGGGCTTATGTTTCTGATCTCAGTAAACATAACAGGAAGTGTTAAAAAGGTCGAGTGTACTTCGCCCAACTATCTAATATTAGAAGTAAGCTTGGTAAATAACACTAAACTAATTCTCATTAATTGTTACAATTCATTGCAAGGGGAGTCCCCATTTTTTTAATTACTTATGAGGAGAATCAAACCACTTTTGTTCAATATATCCTGATGGGTGATTTTAATGTACATTTATGTAATCTTAACTGCCAATATAGCGACAGTGACGCCCCTGCTTTCACAACCCCTCAACATTTTGAACATAGCGCCAAGGGAGAAGCATTGGATGCACTTTTGTCTAATAATAATCTGTTTGAGGTGGGGTTTATTGATAAGAATAACCGTGTTCCAACGTACAGAGCCTGGGACTGTGAATCTATAATAGATTACATATTCCTGACCCCAGGACTCTTACGTCACGTGATTTTTTATAATGCCATACCCTCTTCTTTCAGCGACCACAACCCGGTAGTGATCGAACTTGATAATGGTCTTTCCCTCCTGAATAAAACTTCTCTGATACTAGTGCATGCTGATCTAAAAGTAAAGGATCAAGGGAGGAGATTAAAATGGAGTAAGGTTACCCCTGAAGATTTTCTTCACACCATTACAACAAAAGTTGGGTCGGAACTAAATATATGTGCAGACCCTCTCATTTTTGGGGGGGTGTAATAGCTTCGTATGAAACTATCTGCCAGCAGGTAGCTAAAGAACTTACAATTAATACTCGAGTTAAAACAAAATCCACCTTTGGCTGGTTTGATCACAAATGCACCAAAGCTCACAACCTTCTTAAAGAGGCTCTTAACAAGACACCTAGGAATAAAAGTCTGGTAGCGCAGCTAAGGAAAGAGTACTCATTAATAGTCCAGTGCTCGGAAAAATGAAATTAAACAAGAAGCTTGGGCAGCATTAAAGGAAAAATCAACCATGAAAGATAGTTCTAAGTTTTGGGCAACTGTCAACAATCCTCTGTTTAGTGGTACCCAGAACTCTGTATTAGAAGTCAATATCTCAGAGGAGGCTTGGTTAACCCACTTTGAAAAAATCTATGGGAGTAACATTGAGCTGGAATCCTTTGAGGCACCAACTTCTGATCCACCACTGTTACCTATCAGCTTTAATACGACGGAGGTTGAGAAAGCGATAGAGGGAACAGCAGGGGGTAAGGCGCCAGGACCTGATGGCATGCCTTCGGACATGTATAAGACTAATCCCAAATACTGGGCAAAAATTTTGACAAATGTTTTCAATACATCGGCGGCCACAGGTTTCCCAAAATCATGGTCATGATCAATTATAATCCCCGTGTTTAAGAAGGGCCAAAGGGGAGATCCCAGATGTTACAGGCCAATATCTTTACTAGACTCCTCAATTAAAATCCTAGGGAAGGTTATCCTAGCCAAAATTACAGACTGGGCTACGGAGAAAGATATTTTATGTAACGCCCAGTATGGCTTCAGATCTGGGAGGGGGACGGAGGACCAATGTTTGAATTTACATCTAATTGTCTCTAAATATACGAAGGCAGTTGAGGGCTCAATCTTTCTGGGCTTTATGGATCTGTCCACAGCCTTTGATCTTGTCAATAGATCAAGACTGTGGACCATGTTGCTGGACCTTGGACTTGACCGGCCTCTGGTGTACTTTTTAGCCGAGCTACATAGAGACCTGAGAGCGTCAATAAGGATGACGCAGGAGGGGAAATGCACTGCAAGTTTTAAATCAGGTAGAGGGGTGCGTCAGGGATGTATCTTGGCCCCTACGTTATTTACCTTATATATAAACACCCTGGAAGAAAACCTGTTAACGGCGTCACTAGATATTCCACGTATGGGAGGAACACTCATTCCTGTACTCCTATAGGCGACGACGCCGTTTTACTGGCTCGGACCCCCCTTGGCTTACAAAGATTGTTAGACTCTTTCGGGGATTTTATGAAATCACTGGACCTTGTGATTAATAACGGTAAATCTCATATTATGTCACAAGGCAAGAGGAAAAATAACATCAACTCCTTTTATTGCAACAAGGAAGTAATCTCAAGAGTGAAAGTGTTTACTTACCTGGGTGTCGTCTTTGACGACAAAGGTCTTTGGGCACCGCAACTCTCAACTAAAGTCAAAGCTGTGAGAAGCTCCTCAGCGGCAATACTAGGTTTTGCCAAATGATTGGGGGGAAAACCGTGCGAAGCAATCCTAGCAATATACAAAGCTAAAACAATTTCAATTGCTAGGTATGGAGCCGCAATATGGGGATATATCAAATCTGATCTTATTCAAAGAGAAGAAAACAAATGTCTTCGTGCCCTCCTCGGTCTTCCACAATCAACAGCGAGCCATTCGGTCCACCTGAAGCTTGGGATAGGTTACATTTTAGATATAATAAACATGGCCCCAATATTGCTCTGGATTAGAATCTGGTTGAACTCGAATCTCACCCTGAACCATAAGATCCTGAAGGATTGTATGAATTTAGAGAAAATGAGGGACATCCGTTGGCTGTCCTATATTAAAATGTCAACAAGGAAAATGGGGCGCCCAGAGATTTTCTCCAATCCTGAAGGTCTATGTAAAGCTGACCTTAAATGGGTTAAAGTAAACTTCATCAAGCTCAGTGAGCTAGAGAGGGAATCTGAAGAGTTAACTAAACCCACAGTCAGGGCTCATTTCTTCCTTATTTCGTCACTAGCCATGCTATCGTATCTTTCCATTGTTACGATCCCTTTTCATAGATGGCTACTGACAAAATTTTGTTTCAACCAGATCCATCTGGTATTGGGTGAGTCCAAGGGGTGGAGTAGGCCTGAGGATATGGCTGTTTGTAAATGTGATGATTTCTCCCCTCAAGATACCATGCATTTTATGTTCTTTTGTCCACTGTATCATGAAGCTATAAAAAGGTTCATCTTCTCAATATTGAAAGAGAATGCATTCATACAGTCTAAGCCTGCCTTATTGTTCTTACAATTAATGGAATCCCCTGTAACCATGTTTGGTGTTGCAAGCTTTCTTGTCGCGTCTATTAGAACTAGGAGGATCAGACAGGTAGCACAACAGGAGATGGAAAACTAGTTAATATAATTTTATCGATAGTAATTAACTGACCTTTACGTTGAAATTGTTTTTTAACTGTTTTTAATGGAATTTTATGTTTTGATACTATTTTTAAAAGAAAGAAAATTTGTATAGTATACTTTTATGATTTGTATTAATTGAATAAAGTGGTTTTGACTTGACTTGACTGGCAAACATACCCAACTCTCTGGTTCTCTCCTCAGGGAACATAAACGGTCACACTCTAAATAATTGCCCCGGTGCTCCAGATATACTAATGGTAATTAGATGGAAAAATATGAGTTCTCATTAACTGTTTATCATGTTGATCAATCAAGAACATTTCTGTAATAAATCTGTCAATAATGTTAAAAAAAACGACGCCAATATTTATCTTTTTTAACGTCTTTTATAATCATGGATCTGTTTTGTACATATTTTATTTATTTCTCATCTTTTAATTGTCGTATCTGGGGTGACAACTACAAATTACGGGGCAGATTTATGTTAACTGGCGCATCCCCAGGGATGCGCCAGCTAATGTGCGCCACAGTGTGCCACAGCTCCGCCACCCATGGTGCGCCGCAGTTATAATGCGGCGCACCATGGTGCCAAAACGGCACAGATGTGTGACACATCTGTGCCGGAAAGGTGGCGCATTTCTGGAGTTGCGTCGCAAGCGCGACGCAGCTCCAGCAAGACTCGGGGGGGCCCCATCTTCACAATGCTGCGTCAAGACCTACGCCTGCTTCAAGCAGACGCAGGGTTTTGACGCAGCATTGGCCTGAAAGTGACTGAGTTAAATCTCATAGATTTCACTCAGCCACTTTCAGGAGGCGTTCCTGCGCAGGAACGGCGCAGGGCTTTACAACGTGACGCATCTCCTAGATGCGTTACGTTGTAAATAGGGCGCATTGTTTGCGCCGCCGTTGCGTCAAATAAAGTGACGCAATTGCGGCGCAAAGAGGCGCAAGGGCATCATAAATCTGCCTCTAAGTCTTTTTCTATTGTCGTACATAGGGTGTGTTACTGTAACCGGGCCACTTAGTATATGCTGTTTTAACTTTTGTGTTTTTTTCAACACAGTCCGAAATAAAGTTTATAAACTGAAACTGATATATATATATATATATATATATATATATATATATATATATATATATATATATATATATATATATATATATATATATATATATATATATTGATAGTTACACACACCACGTGTGTGTGTGTGTGTTCGCGCACATTTACAAGGCTACGCAAAATCGGGACAGGCCAGACATAAAAGTAAGGTAAAGGATTTAGTCCTACTTTTGTGTCTGGCCTGTCCCGGTCTTCTCTCATCAAAATCTGGTCACCCTACCCTGTGGCTTCCACAAATAACTGCGAGGAAGCGCCCCGCCCATAAATCCTCAGACTCCCACGCGCTGCAGCTCACAGCCCTGCCCTTACAGGAGACTGTAATGCCAGTGGAGTGAGAGGGGACTAGGGAAAAACCTCAGAACATCATGTTCACCGGGGCAAAGTTCATCTCCTCGCTTGACGGTAGCACGAGCCCCCACCGCTGAGAACTTTAAGCACCACCATGGTATATTGCAGAGGGTGCAACCTCGCGGGTCTGTTCCATGTGAGCCACTCATCTTTGGGGCTCGTCGCCAGATGAAGCATTTCAGGAGGAAACAAATACAATGATTCAAGGGGCCGCAGCCGACCACATCCTGCTTGTTGGCAGAGCCCTGCGGCGCACAGGGAGCACTGATGGATGTTTGTGGTACCCCGGGCCCCCCCTTCCTAGCCTCACCCATCATAAATACGAGCCTGTGCTTCTGCTAGCCGACAGTGGGATTTCTTGGACATATAGGGGCAGATTTACAATAACTGGCGCATCCCTGCATATCAGCAGGGATGCGCCAGTTATTGTGCGCCATGCCTCCGCCACCATGGATGCGCCGCATTTACAATGCGGCGCACCATGGGGCAAAAACGGCACAGATGCGTCACGCATCTGTGCCGTAAAAGCGGCACATTGCTGGAGTTGCGTCGCAAGCGCGACGCAGCTCCAGCAATGCTCTGAGGGGCCCTATAGTTAGAATGCTGGTCAATCCTTACGCCTGCTTCAAGCAGGCGCAGGGCTTTGACGCAGCATGGGCTCAAAAGTGACTGAATTAAATCTTGTAGATTTCACTCAGCCACTTTTAGGAGGCGTTCCTGCGTGGGGAGGGGGGGGGGCGTTCCGGTGCAGGAACGCCTCCTAAAAGTGTCTGAGTGAAATCTACAAGATTTCACTCAGTCACTGGCGCAGGGCTTTACAAAGAGACGCATCTCCCAGATGCTTCACGTTGTAAGTACCCCGCACCATGGCGCATCTTTTGCGCCGCCTCTGCATCACAAAAGTGACGCAACTGCGGCATAAAAGCGGCACAAAGGGGCTTGTAAATCTGCCCCATAGAGGCTTTTTTACAAGCCCCTTGCGCCGCTAGTGCGTCAATTTTTAATATGGAAAAAAAATTAGGTACCTGCGGTGCAAGAGGCTTGTAAATAACCCCCATACTTTCCCAATGAAGGAGTGAGATCAGTTTCAGAGAAAGGATTTATTATTCTTTATTGTAACTTTTTTATATAGACCTCCTGCTCCAACAGAGAAGTAGGCGCTTTAAATAGCTCACTAGAACATGTAATGCTGTTTGGAACGAACATGTGACCTTGAATAAATCAGGGAACGTGTGTGACACCTCAGGGTGAGGAGGCGGAGCGTCAGTGTGATCTCAACAAAAAGATAATACAATGAAAGAAGAAGAGAAGAGAAGCGCCAAACCACCCTCTCTATGCCAACAGGGCACGTTGTTGGCCAAAACCAGAGGTTCTTGTAAGGGTGACTTACGGTTGGACCCTCAGCGGCAGCAGATCACTGCGATCAAGTGATCCAAGATTACTGTCTGGAGATCTGGACACAAGCTGATCTGAAACTCCCCCTCCTGCATAAATAAAGAAATACTCAGGGGCAGATTTACAAGCCCCCTGCGCCACCAGTACCTGACTTTTTGTGTCATACCGGTGGCACATGTTACTGCTCCATATTTACAAGGACAGGAAAAGCCACCCTGCGTGGCTTCTCCTGTCCTTGTATATATGGCCCCTTTGCATGAAGCACTTTGCATGAAAGGGGCGTTCCATGGGTGTTGCTGTGGGTGTTTCCATGCAACACCCATGGAACCAGACACATTTACAGATTTACAAGGAATCGTAAATGTGGAAATGCATCTGAATGCTACGCCAGGCAAACGAGGAGACATTTTTTCATTTCTCCTCATTTTTACCTCTTTCTATGTGTGCTGCATTCTACAGCACGCATTGAAAGAGGAAAATGCCTGTAGTGATTGTTCTTGTGCAGGAAGGTGCCCCTTCCTGCACAAAAACAATCTCCCCTCAACTCAGGCATCCTTGCACCATGGCGCAAGGTTGCCTGAGACGGCGCATGGCTGCAGTTTGTGCGCCAGCGCAGGGGAGAGCACAGGAATGCGATATATTATTGTAAATATGTTGCTTTCCTGTGCTTTGGAAGTGCTGCAGCTTGGCACAGCCAAAGGGCTTGCGTTGGCACTTCCTTGTAAATCTCTCGCCCGTATTTCTGGTCAGACCTCCCCTCTCTGGCCCAGAACCACTCCCTTGTGCCAACATTGCACAGTAGACCTTTTGAAAGATTTATCACAGCCATGCACCGAATGTTGAGGGTTGCTAGTTAAGTAAAGGTGAGAGGCAGAGCTGTCACTCATGCGCACATGGCCTGACATATGAACAACGACACTTTACAGCGTGCACTACTAGGAAGTTAGAAAGCTGGGTGGACACCCAATAGAGCCAGTACAGAACCCCGAAAAGCAGGGCAGGACTGGGGCCCTTATTTATGAGGCCGTGCGTCAGTTTTGCGCCGCCGGTGCGTCACTTTTTGTGACGCACCAGCGGCGTAAAAAATGCGCCTTGTTGCGCCATATTTAAAAAGTGACGCATCTAGGTAGATGCGTCACTTTTTAAACCCCTGCGCCACATTATACCTGCGTCAGGTATAATGTATGCAGAAGGGGCGTTCCCCCGCAAAAAGCCTCGTAATAGTGACGCAGTGAAATCTATGAGATTTCACTGCGTCGCTTTTAGGATGCTGTTGCGTCAAAATCTTGCGCCTGGCTCACAGCAGGCGTAAGACTGACGCAAGCCCTTTCACATGGGGCTTTCCCCATGTGAAAGGACGCATTGCTGGAGTTGCGTCACTTTTGTGACACACTCCAGCAATGCGTCACTTTTGCGCTTACAGATACGTCAGAAATACTGATGTATCTGTAAGTCCTTGCGACATGATGCGTCATACATTAAATATGACGCATCATTGGTGTCGCAAGGAGTGCGCACTGAAAAGTGACGCATCGCTGTTTACACGCAGCGATGCGTCACTTTTCATAAATGAGGCCCTGGGAACCGAAACCGGCCCTGGTAAACTGCCTGCATTATGCTTTTTAATATGCTTGTCCATAATTTAAATATAGAAGCACTGCAGTACATTTCATGTCTTTGCTGTATCTAAACAGGCGCTATATTTTGAGGGAGCATGTGCTGCGGTCCAGCTCTTGTCTTCTGTTTTGAGTTTTTTTATACCAGCCTGGTCGATTTATTTTCAGAATACACAAAAATTAGGAAAATCAATTAAAGGCTGAAGTTTTTCGATAGTAATTTAAACAGTAAATACAAAAGAATGCGCTTCAAAACGTGTTCTAGAGCTGCCTTAATTATGCCTGACTGATAATTATAGTTCTCATAAGCCACGTTAAAAATGAATACGGACGAAGTTCTATTTAAGAACCCTGTCTGGGCCTTTGCAGTATCTGAAACAAGCATTTACAATGTAATAGGTCTCGCAGCATTAAAGTTTGAGTTACTGGCATTGTAAATGACAATGCTTTGCATTCATTTTTTTTTTAATTTGCAATTGGTATATAAACATTGTTTGTGAATGGTTAGCCGTTGCTTATGCTAAGCAAAGTTGGCAGTAATATAGAGTGCTAGTCTTGCTTATTCTAAGCATGCTGATTTAAACGAGACTTATTGCATTGCAAATGCTTTGGTGAATAACTTTTGTGAAGATTATGTTTATTGTATTTTATTGTGACGAAAATCCAAGAACAGAAGTGAAATATTAACATCTTTTTGTGACATTTGTAATAAAGCTTGAAACATTGAGAGAACATATTTAAACCAGTTATTGTTGAATGGTTGCAAAGATTGATGCTGTGGTGGCGCTGAGTGATGTTGTGGTGGCGATGAGTGATGCTGTGGCGTTCAGTGATGCTGTGGTAGCGCAAAGTGATGTTGTGGTGCCCCTAAGTGATGCTGTGGTGTTGCTGAGTGATGCTGTGATAGATAGATAGATAGATAGATAGATAGATAGATAGATAGATAGATAGATAGATAGATAGATAGATAGATAGATAGATAGATAGAGAGATAGATAGATAGATAGAGTGAGTGCGATAGATAAATAGAGTGAGGGCGTTAGATAGAGGGAGGGCGATAGATGGATAGAGGGAGGGCGATAGAGGGAGGGAGATAGATAGATAGATAGATAGATAGATAGATAGATAGATAGATAGATAGATAGATAGATAGATAGATAGATAGATAGATAGATAGAGTGAGGGCGATAGAGAGATAGACAGATAGAGTGAGGGCGATCGATAGGTAGAGTGAGGACGATAGATAGAGTGAGTGCGATAGATAGGCAGAGTGAGGACAATAAATAGACAGATAAAGTGTATTTATGTTGCATTGAGTAGAGTGTAAGCATGAGGTGTGTAATTATATGGCACTGAGTGGTATTATGTGGAGTGTACTCATGTTGCATTGAGAAGAGTGTAATTATGTGGTGTGTAATCATGTGGCACTGAATGGCGATATGGGGACTGTATGTTGTATTCAGTAGAGTGTAATTATGTGCCGTGTAATTATGTGGCACTGAGTGGTATTTGGAGTGTATGTTGCATTGAGTGCAGTGTAATTATGTGGCATGTAATTATGTGGCACTGAGTGGTATTTGGAGTGTATGTTGCATTGAGTGCAGTGTAATTATGTGGCATGTAATTATGTGGCACTGAGTGGTATTTGGAGCGTATGTTGCGTTGAGCGCAGTGTAATTATATAGCATATAAATATGTGGCACTGAGTGGTATTGTGCGGAGCGTGTGTTGCATTGAGTAGAGTGTAATTATGTGGTGTGTAAGTATGTGGCACTGAGTGGTATTTGGAGTGTATGTTGCATTGAGTGCTGTGTAATTGTGTGGTGTGTAATTATGTGGCACTGAGTGGTATTTGGAGTGTATGTTGCATTGAGTGCAGTGTAATTATGTGGCATGTAATTATGTGGCACTGAGTGGTATTTGGAGCGTATGTTGCGTTGAGCGCAGTGTAATTATATAGCATATAAATATGTGGCACTGAGTGGTATTGTGCGGAGCGTGTGTTGCATTGAGTAGAGTGTAATTATGTGGTGTGTAAGTATGTGGCACTGAGTGGTATTTGGAGTGTATGTTGCATTGAGTGCTGTGTAATTGTGTGGTGTGTAATTATGTGGCACTGAGTGGGATTTGGAGTGTATGTTGCATTGAGTGCAGTGTAAATATGTGGTGTGTAATTATGTGGCACTGAGTGGTATTTTGGAGTGTATGTTCCATTGCAGTGTGTGTGAGGGTGCAGAGTGTGTGAGGGTGCAGAGTGTGTGAGGGTGCAGAGTGTGTGAGGGCGCAGAGTGTGTGAGGGCGCAGAGTGTGTGAGGGCGCAGAGTGTGTGAGGGCGCAGAGTGTGTGTGAGGGCACAGAGTGTGTGTGAGGGCGCAGAGTGTGTGTGAGGGTGCAGTGTGTGTGAGGGTGCAGTGTGTGTGAGGGTGCAGTGTGTGTGAGGGTGCAGTGTATGGTGCTTGTTCCAATGGCACCTGCAAAGGGAGTATTTGAACGTATGGTCACTCATGGCCTCATATTCCATGCAACAGAATGTAAAAGTGTGACTGCCTTAGAAGTACAAATATGCAAAGAGGGGCCTAAGTGAAAGAGTCTTTAAGTCAGATACCCTGGAATCTTCAAACAGATAGACTGCTGGAAGTTATTTACTGGGAGATGCAAAGGGAAACCTAAAAGGTTATATCAGGATTCACAAATTGTAGATGAGGAAAGATGTGTGTGAGTCAAATACAGACCATAGCTGTTTAAATGTATTTGTTGCCTAAAAATTCAGGAATGTTGAAAAGAAACACGAGTAGAGTTTAATGGGTTTTTCTCATTCTTCTTGAAATTTACCTCAGGAATATTATTATATTGCACTGTTGTTCCTGCAGATTTTACTTCTTTTCTCTTCAAACTCTGAAATGTTTTTGCAGTTTTTTATCCTTAGATTTCATTGACCTCCAATTATTACAATTAAACCAAAGTACACTGTCTGATGGGCAGACTAGATGCTTTAAGCACAGCCGATAGTTATTTATTTGTGAAAAGTGAGATGTCAAACAAAACATTACACTAAGTGGCTAACCTTTTTTTTTTTTGTAAGGTGTTTTATTTCCTTTATAGATGTTCTATCTGAGGACATCACAAACGGAAACAATGCAAGATGCATACACTCTAAAATGCTGTGAACGGTAGAGGCTCCTTTGCTTTCCACACATATTGGGTAGATCGTTGAGACTTCAAATAAAAGTAATCCGAGAAGTTTCTGAATACGAAGTGCTCACAAGTGTGACCCGACACGTTCTTTGTTAAGACTTCCTAGTACACGTGTCCCTATTCAAACTTTCCACAGTGAGTGCTCCAATCAAGGAGCTTCGGGTCGAAAGACAGAACATAAATGTACTATGTCATCCTTATATGAATGCTTTCAAGTTGCAGAAAAACACAATTTGTATAGAAATATGGAACAAAATAGTATACTGGTTAAAGCGCAGAATAAAAGAATTAAAGACCCCACGTGGGCTGGGCAGAATCACTCCTTTCCAGTGTTTCGAGAAGAGAAACAACCCACACGTGGAGCACTCCCTCCGTATTCTCGGGAACTTGTTTGTGCTGTCAGGTGTGAATCACTGCTGTTAAAAAAGTTATAACCGAGTATGCGTAGTACACACGAGGAGGGGATTGCAGTCCGGTCATGGAGAGCCTTGTTGGGGGATATCCCATGTACCCTAATCCCAGAGAGATGAAAGTTATCAAAGACCAGGCTACCCAGAACAAGGAGCAGTAATGTCTTATTCTGGAATAAACTGCTTGCTAAAGAGAAGATGATGGACTGAGCATTGAAACTTTTCAGGCACTCAACCCCATGTGACTCTTAGATCTGGGTTAAACCCATCATTGTTCTTCTGCTCACTTCGCTACCCCAGCTCAAACCCACCATAACAGTCATGACCCTGTTCCTCATGAGAACAGTCAAGCCCGGTCCTCCCTGGACAAGAAACAAGCATCCTGGGACCGATTTCATCAGAAAGGTTAGCTTGAATTCAGTCAGTTATATGTGTGAACAGCTATCCATCTAGTAACAGTCTCGGTGGTATCAGAAAGGGAGAAACAGTATTTTGAAATGATATTGTTGAGACATCTCTTCCTGCGCAAAGTGAGGTCAGTGCCCACTATCTATGCTAAACCCTTATTTGTTCAGAGCAAATTCTCCAACAACAGGTTAAAATCAGGTGATGGGACAATTTGGTCAGTCCGTGCCACCATAATGTATTTAAGCATCCTGGCTCCCAAAATTGCCCCTCTTGATCGCTGCAACTCAAAGGGATGCTTACTGAGCCTCCTGCAAAAGTCCTTCCACGGCTGTGCAAGCATACCACTCCCAGGTGCATGGCTACGCAAAGCTAAAAAGCGTAGCATGTTTGAGACAGCGTTTAAACCCACCCTCTGCTCTACAAGTTGTTTCTAACCTCGGATCATGACAGGAAAGTGAAAATGCAACTGAAAGTAAATTTTCTAACTGTGTCAGCAGAGAAGACTACGGCTCTAAATGCGTAAAGCTTTCCGGTTTCGCTGTCAACCGTAGCACGATTGCCTATGCTCATGGTTCCTCACCGCGCTAATTATTCGGGTCACAGTCTGTGGCTGCCGCAGGAACCTCTCGAGGTCGAAGCTGCCGCCAAAACTAGGTGCTCCATAAGCCCCTCGGGCCGCCCCGCTTCCGCCGTCCTCCATCAGACCGAAAACGTGTACCGACCTGGCCGCCGCCTCAACTGTCAACCGCTTCACCTGGAGCGACCAGTATGCAGCCAATCGACTCTTGCTACGTCATGCGACACGCTCATCACGGGACTTGGGGCGAACCAGAGTCACGGGATTTTGGGCTAACCACTACACAGGCAACTTGGGAAACCCGGAAAACAAAAACGTAGCGTCATCTCTACGAACCCCCAATCGATTTAAAATCGAATCTTTTAACTTGGCAATTAACTTCTGTTCTGCTTTATCAAACCACAAATGAATTTATTATGCTTCTTAAAAACTCCGTCAAGTATAATAGACTTGTTTACGCTTCGATAGTCGCGAAGTCTCAAACAAGCTTAGTATCCGGGCTGGGAGGAGTGGGAGGGCGGGGGCTGCCTGCGCATGCGCAACATTTAAAAGTTTCGCTTTGAGGTCGGAGCGCGAGCCCGGAGCGACAGCGAAGTGCCATACCGTAGCTGAAGTCCCGGGACCCAGGAGGGGGCCCGGGCGAAGACCAGCGGGGAGACTGCGGGACCCCCAAGCCTAAGGGGAGAGCCCCGCTTTTTGCTGGAATGACAAAGGAGCTCGAGTGCTCTGCGAGGCTCAAGAGAAGCCCGAAGCCCAGTTAGGTAAGAGAGAGGAGGGGAGAGGGGGTTGCCTGTATGGGTGTGCCTGCGTCTGTGTGCCTGCGTGTGTGTGCGTGTGTGTTTGTGTGTAAGTGTAAGTGCGTGTGCGCGCGCGTGTGTGTCTGTGTGCATGCACGCGCGTTAGGCTGACTTGCTGGCAATGTGGACGGAGCCGACGTGCGCGTTCACGCAGGCAAATCCAGCACCAGAAGCGCCTGGCACCCTCCTGTCCCTAATTCCCCCAAGACGGACGACTAAAGTTGTCGAACTGGAGCATCCTTCGGATGCAACTCCAGCTCGACCTAAAAATGAACAAATGGCTGGCAATGTTCTCTGGAAAAGGTGGCAAACCAATGGACTGACAGAGAATTGGGCTTTATTGCTAATTTGTCTCAGTGCTAGCACAGCTAATGTGCCTGATACTGCAACAGATACTTAAAATTAAAGCATTTGTGCTCGTTTAAATACTTTTGACAAACTATTCCATTTACCAACACTAAACCAGCGATGATGATCGCGCTAAACACAGAAAAGGCCTTCAACAGAGTTTCATGGCCCTTCCTTGACCAGTGTATGCAGAAGTTCGGCCTAGGCGAGAAGTATAGGGCAATGGTGATGGCTCTATACAAGGCACCCAAAGTCCGAGTTGTGTTGAATGGAGGCACATCAGAGGCCCTATCTCTGGAAAGAGGAACCAGACAAGGCTGCCCACTATCCCCGGCTCTGTTCCTACTGACCCTAGAACCCCTACTGACCATAATCAGGAACAATACCGAGATCAAGGGGGTGGTGGTCAACGGAAACACGGTCAAACTAGCAGCACACGCCGATGATATACTCATTATGACAGAGAACCTAGAGCCCTCAATAGAAGCACTAATGAACACCATCGAAGTGTATGCCAATGTAGCAGGGTACAAGCTTAACAGAAGCAAGTCTGAATGCAAGCCACTCAACGTCCATACCACCAGGGGAGTGATAGGAACCTCCGGCCTACTCTGGCAGAAGGGGGCACTAAAATACCTAGGTATCTACTTTGACAGGGACCTCAGGTCAACACTTGAGCATAATGAAAAATCAATACTAAACAAAATAAAAGACAGACTAGACACGTGGTCCCCCAAGTACGTCAGTTGGTGGGGCAGAGTAGAAACTATTAAAATGATGAGAACCCCCATGGTCAACTACCTTCTGAGCATGCTGCCACTGATAGTCACGGAAGAATTCCACAAAAAACTGAACACAATGATAAACTCGTTCCTTAGGAGGGGTAAAAAAGCCAGGATTAGCCTCCAGAAACTCAGGCTCAGCAAGGACCTGGGGGGCTCAACGTCACAAATTTTAAGACTTTCCAGACAGCCTGCCTCGCCAGGCAAGGCATATACTGGCTCACGCAGGAATAGGGGTACACACCAGCTTGGCTGGAACTAGGAAAGCTCTGCTGGGCATGAACCCGGCGGCCCTCCTCACGGCTAATAAACACCCGGAAGCCAACAACATAATCCTCAGAAACACCAAAAAAGCCCTTCTGCAAGTAGACAAAAGAATGGGAAAGAGTATAAAAAACACAAAAGATGAATCCATTTGGTTCAACACAAAAATTAAATACAAGAACAGCGTACTTAATATAACCCCCTGGCTCCAGCGGGGTATCCACACCCCATCCCAACTAGAAGAACGAAGATCCCCTTCCACCTTCTCCAACCTACAAAAAGCGCATGACCTCCCAGACATAGAATTATATAACTTCCTCAAAATCAAAGCGGCAATCACTAGAGCAAAATTAAGCAAAGAGGTACCAACAATACACCAATATCTGTCAAATCTCAACAAACTTGGGCACCAAACATCTTACCTATATAAATTACTAAGGGCCAAAACAACCAATTTAAACAGGAAAGTCATAGATCGCTGGGAAACACTAAACGCAGGGCGGTTTAGCAAAAAAGAAAAAACCCTCCTCCGGGCCTCGGCAAGCAGGAACAAAGTCACCTCCACACTAGCACAAACAAAATTCTGGCTCCTACACAGAGCGTACTGGAACCCGGCACGCCTAGCAGCGGTCAGGCTCACAGACAACGACCTATGCTGGAGCTGTCAGAAACAGAGAGGTGACCTAGAACACATGATTGTCCAATGCCCTAAAGTTAAAAATTTCTGGGCGAAAGTAACAGATTTCATCCACAATGTAACTGGGTACACTCCAAAACCGGACCTCCTCAGAATAGCAAACGCATTCAAGGTGCCGGAGATTCAATCCGCCAACGATAGGAGCCTCATTGACCTGCTCCTCACGGCGGCAACCAAGACAGTCCTGTCTAACTGGAAGGATATAGGGAAGGCCACTTTCAAAGTATGGTTCAACTGGGTCACCTTCCCAAGGGGAGCAGACAACATAACGAAAAATCGAACTCCATAAGTTGGACGCAGCAATGAAATGTGGCTCTACCTGGACAAATACCTTGCCTCGCAAAAACCGCAGGGAATGCACCATCTGGCTCACACCCATCCTTCTGCTCCCATGACCCCGTGCGTCACTGCGCAGATGTTACAGTGACTGTACAAGCTAGAGCTTAGTGGGTTTCAAGTAAAAGCTTGAGGAGTTTGTATATTGAATTTAAAGGAAGAGGAGATTAGAGGGGAATCAACAAAGGAAGGCAGGATGGGAAGAAGGGGGCAGAGAAGAACACGGTTGTACTTTTTTTTTTATTTCAATAGATTTTATTCCTCCACAGTCCTCAGCTTAGGCCCGGCTTGCTTTCATCACTGGCTTCACATCTCCTACTTGTGGCATCTGAACACTTAGGGGATTGTGCTGCCGGGATCAGTGCTTACTTTGTGAAAAATAAGTGCTGGAGCCCTTGTCAGGAGGCTACTGCAGCTTGCACCACTCATTGCCACTGTCAGCGCCGCCAATGACAGTACCAACACAACGACTAACTATTAAACTCCGTCAAATGCGGCATTTCAGACTATTCCAGCCCCCAAAGTTATAAGAATGGCTTGGGGGCAGGAATCAGTCCTTTCTAAGGTATACTGAATTGACAATCAACTGTTGGTGTGCTTGTATCTAAATTTAATAAACAGCGGCACTATGTGGCAGACCATCATGAGCGCCGGTGTTGACAATTAAGTGCTGGTGCCGAGCACCGGAAACCACTGGATCAAATGAAGCAAAGGCGGAGTCGGACCAGTCCGACTGAGACAGCTACATACATGGCCTTCCTCTCACCACTAGAGGGATATATGACGTTACAACGCATACTTTTACAATGCCTACCTTTAAATCGCAGGTTTTACAACGCATGCTGTTACAACGCATAGTGTTGAGGGGTGCTGGATAGTGAATGGTTTAATTTACTATTCCAACTCCAGTCCCCATGGATAGTAGGGTAGGTGTTGGATAGTAAATTAAATCTATTCCAAATCCTAGAGCGCCCCCCAGTGCAATGCGTTGTAATGACATGCGTTGTAAAAGTTGCGTCTTAATGGTAGTGCGTTGTAAAAGTTGCCTTGTAAAGGATGTTCCCCCCACTAGAGTCGCCGTGGCTGTAGCATGGCAAAAGCACTTGCCTTCATGGATGGTTTTTAGTGCAATGCACCCTTCATCTGAGTGAAGGCAGCAGGCGAGGTCTGTTCATCAACTGGTTGTAGGCAGTGACACTTCCATGCCTCTGAGTACCATGCAAAGAGGAAACTCAATTAACTAACAGTTTTATATCGCGCACATTCCACCCAAATGTATTGGAGTACTTTACATGGGCACCATTTACATTACCTAAGGACGCATTTATTTTTGTTTCTTTAGGCACAGGGTTACGTGATTTGTCCAGAATCACAGGATGGTGAGCCTATGCTGAGACTCAAACCTGGTTTCCCAGTTCCAAAATAGGCACCTCTGGCTGTTACACCACATCCTCTCCCCCATCTGAGAGGCTTCTGCTGCTTCTCTTCAGTCACTGTGGTTTCTAACTTTCTATTTCAGGGGTTTGTTGCAGTTTTAAGGCTAGTGTGTAAATTGTGATATATTTCTCTTTAAATTAATGTTTTTTGCTTGTTTTTATCACTAAAGTGTCACTCAAGGTATCATTTATTTAGCAATATAATGTCACTCATACACATACTGAAATAGGGAAATGTCACACATATGCCTTCTGTGGCAGCTTTGGCCAAAGGGAGAAGAAACACTCCAATTTCTGAACCTAAAAAAGTACAAACGGGTTCTTCTCTGCCCCCTTCTTCCCATCCTGCCTTCCTTTGTTTATTTCCCTCTAATCTCCTCTTCCTTTAAATCCAATATACAAACTCCTCATGCTTTTCCTTGAAACCCACTAAGCTCTAGCTTGTACAGTCACTGTAACCTCTGCGCAGTGACGCACAGGGGTCATGGGAGCAGAAGGATGGGTGTGAGCTAAGGGGCCTTCTGATGGCCAGATTTTCAACATGACAGATTCTGTAGAAAGAGGAGCTGAGCACAGCTTGGCACTGACTATGGAGCACACTGGCTGAAGCATAACAACCACTGGTAAATCATTGATGCATCAATGCAATCCTACATTTCGATGCAAATGTTCTAGTTTTGTTTGTGAATTTTATTGTTTGGTGTTTTGACTTTACTTCTTCTTTTGTGCTACATTCAGCGTACTGAAAGTTCTTCGGAATGTATTTGACCTCCTTCCCATGGATTCCAGGAAGACCAGTGTTCATGCCCTAGTAACCCCCCATCTGGACTATGGGAACGCCCTGCTACTGGGTTTGAGCAAAAAGGGACTTCACCAACTCCAGTGTGCTCAGAATGCCGCTGCGCGCCTTGTGCTCAAACTTCCTCGAAGCGCCTCAGGGAGATCTGCCTTGTCCAAACTCCACTGGCTCCCCATCAAAGAGCGAATTAAATTTAAGTCCTTATGCTTTGCCCACCGTATCGCCCACGGCACTGGTCCAGGATATCTTCATCGCTTACTCACAATACATCGGCCTACCAGGAATTTGAGATCTTCTGGAACAATGTTGTTCAAAATCCCTAAAATCACCAGAGCCAGGATGGGTGGCTGTTCGTTCAGATACTTGGCTGCCAAGGGCTGGAACGAGCTCCCACTCGAGATTCGTATGGAACCCTCCGAAATCAGGTTTCGGAGAAAACTTAAAACTTTCCTATTCCCTCGCACTTAATTACTTTTCCTTCCCTTGCCCTGTTTGACCTACCTGTGTTCCTTCCTCTGAGCTCCTTTGCAGTTTTCAGCGCGGGGACACTCTGTTTTTGAGTAACCAGGCGCTTTACAAATGGCTTCTATTCTATTCTATACATAAATAGTTTATACATTGTCCTAAGTAAAGCCTGTCTATTCTGTGCCATGGATATCAGGGCTTGAGCTTGTGTTAAGTTAGTAACTTTGGGGGTACAAAATAAAAAAAGCTTGGGAACATCTTTTCCAATAGAACAGAAATGGAACTTAAAAAGACTAACATGACATAATTCATCAACATAAAAAAGGGAACTGTTGTGTGTTGAAATACCCCTGGGAGCAGGGGCGGCCTTCGGCATGTGCAAGCTGTGCACCTGCACAGGGCCGCCAAACCCCATGGGCCGCCATGACAATATATATCCTTAATATAATAATCCTCTGAGGATGGATACATATTTGCGTGGCGGCCCCTGGCAGGGATTTGGCAGCCTCCGGCTCTGTTCCTCTTCTAAACACCCAGATACCCCCCCCTCTTCACTGGCCTCCGTGCCTGCGTTCCTCCAGGGACCCCCTACCCAAGCTCCCTGCCTAGGGCCGCCATGAGCCTAGAGCCGCCCCTGCTGGGAGACCTCCTGAATTATAGCAGCTTTTTTGACAGTATCTCTGTAGCTCCCTCGGGACCAGACACACCAGCTCGAACTCGCGACAGAGTCCCAATATTCACAAGTCAAGGCCACTAGGAATGTACACTCATGAGCATCCCTCAATCAATCAATCAATTTGTAGAGCACGCTATATACCTGTGAGGGTCTCAAGGCGCTGAGGGTGGGCGGGGTGTGGGGGGAAGCTTCGCTACTGTTCGAAGAGCCAGGTCTTTAGGAGTCTTCTGAAGGCAAGTAGGTCTTCGGTCTGCCGTAGGTGGGTAGGAAGGGTGTTCCAGGCCGTGGTGGTGAGGTAGGAGGAGGATCTGCCACCTGAGGTTGGTCGGTGGATGCGGGGGACGGCGGCGAGGGCGAGGCTGGCAGAGCGGAGCTAGCGGGTCGGGGTGTGGAAGCTGAGTCTGCTGTCCAGGTAGGCTGGTCCGCCGTGGTGGAGTGCATTGTGTGCGTGGGTGAGGAGTTTGAAGGTGATCCTCTTGTCAACGGGGAGCCAGTGTATGTTTCTCAGGTGGGGGGTGATGTGGCAGCGGCGGGGGACGTTGATGATCAGTCAGGTGGAGGCATTTTGGATGCGCTGTAGTCATCGTAGGTGTTTGGCTGGGATTCCGGCATAGAGTGCGTTGCCGTAGTCCAGCCTGCTGCTGACGAGGGCCTGTGTCACCGTTCTTCTTGTTTCGGTCAGGATCCACTTGTAGATCCTGCGGAGCATGCGGAGGGTGTTGTAGCAGGAGGAGGAGATGGCGTTGACCTGTTTGGACATGGAGAGGGAGGAGTCGAGGATGAATGCAAGATTGCGTTCGTGGTCTTTGGCTGTCGGTGCTGTCCCCAGAGTGGTTGGCCAGCAGGAATCGTCCCAGGCTGAGGGGTTGGGTCCGAGGATGAGGACCTCCGTCTTGTCCGAGTTCAGTTTCAGATGGCTGCTCCTCATCCAGTCGGCGATGGCCTTCATTCCGTTGTGGATGTTGGTTTTTTCGGTACATGGGTCCTTGGTGAGGGAGAGGATGAGCTGAGTGTCGTTGGTGTAGGAGATGATGTTGAGGTTGTGGTGGCGGGCCACTTGTGCAAGGGGGGCCATGTAGATGTTGAACAGCGTCGGGCTGAGGGAGGAGCCCTGGGGGACGCCGCAGATGATGTTGGTGGCTTTGGATGGGAAAGGTGGGAGGCGGACGCTCTGGGATCTGACGGAGAGGAAGGATGTGGTCCAGTCGAGGGCCTTCTCTTGGATACCGGCTTCTTGGAGGCGTGTTTTTAGAGTGCGATGGCCGACCGTGCCAAAGGCGGCCGAGAGGTCCAGGAGGAATACGGACAAAGTTCTATTTAAGAACCCTGTCTGGGCCTTTGCAGTATCTGAAAAAATGAACAAATGGCTGGTAATGTTCTCTGGAAAAGGTGGCAACCCAATGGACTGACAGAGAATTGGGCTGTATTGCTAATTTGTCTCAGTGCTAGCACAGCTAATGTGCCCGATACTGCAACAGATACTTTAAATTAAAGCATTTGTGCTCGTTTAAATACTTTTCACAAACTATTCCATTAATAGAATTTTTAGGGGGGAGCTAGACTTCCAGTGTTCTTCTCTGGACGTGGCCTCCCCAGTCCACTGGGCTGCAGCCAGCACCATCCACAGACACTCTGGAGGGGAGAACGAGGCATCGCAGGTTAGAGTAATTTATTTTAATGCCTGTCTGCATATGCAGCTGCCCACATTGAAAATGTACATCACGCGTTATATTAACTCCTCTGCGTACCGCTCAAGGCGCTGTGTGCACGGCTCACCCAACAGGTGAGTATATGCAGCACGAGGTTTGCAGCAGTTTCCAGGTCCCTAAGGTGGTCTGTCAGAGAGAAGTCATGATGAGATGAAGATAGATGAAGGAGAGTTGATTAGGGTTGCTATGGAGAACACAGTTATCAGCTTTGGCCCGGCTTGCTTTCACCACTTGCTTCACATCTCCTCCTTGTGGCATCTGAACCCTTAGTGGATTGTGCTGCCGGGACCAGTGCTTACTTTGTGAAAAATAAGTGCTGGAGCCCTTGTCAGGCGGCTACTGCAGCTTGCACCACTCATTGCCCCTGTCAGCGCCGCCAATGACAGTACTACCAACACAACTACTAGCGGCATTTCAGACTATTCCAGCCCCCAAAGTTATAAGAATGGCTTGGGGGCAGGAATTAGTCCTTTCTAAGGTATACTGAATTGACAATCAACTGTTGGTGTGCTTGTATCTAAATTAAATAAACAGCGGCACCATGTGGCAGACCATCATGAGCGCTGGTGTTGACAATTAAGTGCTGGTGCCAAGCACCGGAAAGCACTGGCTCAAATAAAGCAAAGGCGGAGTCGGACCAGCCCGACTGAGACAGCTACATACATGGCCTGCCTCTCACCACTAGAGTCGCCGTGGCTGTAGCATGGCAAAAGCACTTGCCTTCATGGATGGCTTTTAGTGCAATGCACCCTTCACCTGAGGGAAGACAGCAGGCGAGGTCTGTTCATCAACTGGTTGCAGGCAGTGACACTTCCATGCCTCTGAGTACCACACAAAGAGGAAACCCAATTAACTAACAGTTTTACATTGCGCAAATTCCACCCAAAGGTATTGGAGCACTTTACATGAGCACCATTTACATTACCTAAGGACACATTCATTTTTGTTTCTTTAGGCCCAGGGTTACGTGATTTGTCCAGAATCACAGGATGGTGAGCCTACGCTGAGACTCAAACCTGGTTTCCCAGTTCCAAAATAGGCACCTCTGGCTGTTACACCACATCCTCTCCCCCATCTGAGAGGCTTCTGCTGCTTCTCTTCAGTCACTGTGGTTTCTAACTTTCTATTTCAGGGGTTTGTAGCCGTTTTAAGGCAGTGTGTAAATTGTGATATATATCTCTTTAAATTAATGTTTTGTGCTTGGTTTTTATCACTAAAGTGTCACTCAAGGTATCATTCATTTAGCAATAGAATGTCACTCATACACATACTGAAATAGTGAAATGTCACACATATGCCTTCTGTGGCAGCTTTGGCCAAAGGGAGAAGAAACACTCCAATTCCTGAACTTAAAAAAGTACAAACGTGTTCTTCTCTGTCCCCTTCTTCCCATCCAGACTTCCTTTGTTTATTCCCCTCTAATCCCCCTTCCTTTAAATCCAATATACAAACTCCTCATGCTTTTCCTTGAAACCCACTAAGCTCTAGCTTGTACAGTCACTGTAACCTCTGCGCAGTGACGCACAGGGGTCATGGGAGCAGAAGGATGGGTGTGAGCTAAGGGGCCTTCTGATGGCCAGATTTTCAAAATGACAGATTCTATAGAAAGAGGAGCTGAGCACAGCTTGGCACTGACTATGGAGCACACTGGCTGAAGCATAACAACCACTGGTAAATCATTGATGCATCAATGCAATCCTACATTTCGATGCAAATGTTCTAGTTTTGTTTGTGAATTTTATTGTTTGGTGTTTTGACTTTACTTCTTCTTTTGTGCTACATAAATAGTTTATACATTGTCTTAAGTTAAGCCTGTCTATTCTGTGCCATGGTATCAGGGCTTGAGCTCGTGTTAAGTTAGTAACTTTGGGGGTCCATGCTGACAAGAGTTCTGATTAATCTGTGAGGTGGGCACTCGCCCGCCCCAAATAATAATCCAGTTAACTAACAAAATAAAAAAGCTTGGGAACATCTTTTCCAATAGAACAGAAATAGAGCTTAAAAATACTAACATGACATAATTCATCAACATAAAAAAGGGAAGACCTTCTAGGAAATATTCGGCACCTCGTGGAGATGACTTACTGACAGCTCTATAACGTGGCACTTATCAAGGTGGCACACGTTCTTGAAAGACTGCCACACTCTACAGGCAGGACAGATTGAGACGATCTTTATGCAACTTACTAACTGCCCTGACGAAGTTCTAAGAACGAAACATGTTGGCTGTTGCTTTTATATTCTGGAATTATATCAAATAAAGACTTTTGCAACGAAGAAACTGATTGAGCTTCTTTATTATCGCCTGGATATCCTGGTAGTGCACAACTCCATAAACGTCAGTAACATAAAAAAGGGAACTGTTGTGTGTTGAAATACCCCTGGGAGCTGGGGCGGCCTTAGGCATGTGTAAGCTGTGCACCTGCACAGGGCCGCCAAACCCCAGGGGCCACCACGCCAATTTATATCCTTAATATAATAATCCTCTGAGGATGGATACATATTTGTGTGGCGGCCACTGGCAGGGATTTGGCGGCCTCCGGCTCTGTTCCACTTCCAAACATCCTGACCTTCCTCCCCCTCTTCACTGGCCTGCGTTCCTCCGGGGGCCCCCTACCTAAGCTCCCTGCCTAGGGCTGCCATGAGCCTAGAACCGCCCCTGCTGGGAGACCTCCTGAATTATAGCAGCTTTTTTGACAGTATCTGTAACGCCCTCGGTACCAGACACACCAGCTCGAACTCGCGACAGAGTCCCAATATTCACAAGTCAAGGCCACTAGGAATGTACACACATGAGCATCCCTCAAGAATTAAAGCTACAATATGTCTCCTGTCTTTATACTTAGAATGAATTAGCAATTAAATGTAAAATAGACACAACAAGAATTCCTATATGTAAATCACAAACATATCACCCCTCAAGGGTTTCGAGGCACTGGGGGCGTCGAGTAGATTAAGTGAGCTATTGTCCAGAGTCACATGATGCTGAGCTGATCTGCCGCTGCCACTGATCGAACCGTGAGCCGCACACTCCGGAGTCAGCTGCTCTGGCCTCTGTGCCACACCTCTCCCTTAACAACAGACACCAAACTCAGCCAACTACACAAATCAACATAAAAATAACAAGTACTGGACATTGATACAAAAAAACAACGCAATCAAAATGAAGAATGTGCTGAATACATGCTAACGAGAACTAACAAACATGTAAGTACACATGAATAATTACATACAACATCTTCCAGCCACCTGGAAGGCTACGAGATCTGGTATGTTTTTGTTTTCAGCAAGTGAGTCAATTCTATTCTCTAGCGCATTTTTGGCTTTACAATCACCGCCTCTTCACCAGGACCTGCTCTCCTGATCATTTATGATTCTCAGCGCATTTTGAATAAATAAAAAATAATGTTTGACTAAAATGTGTTTTCATTATATCGATGAAAAAACAAAAGCATGTTTTTAAACCATTTACCCACTAATTCCACCCTCACTCCAGAATAAGCCATGGTAAGCGCAGAGTAATGTATCTGTAAACATTTGTGATAACAATTATTATATGGCGTAGTCCACAGTAGGGGTGATCCGATTTGATAAACAACATGTTGAATTTTAGGTATAATGGTGAAATGGACACAGTCTGCCAGTAGTTCTCGAGTGAGGGTGGAATTATTGTGTAAATGGTTTAAAAACATGATTTTATTTTTTCATCGATATAATTGTTGCTTTTTAAACGCAATGAAGTGTTTCATAAAGTTGATTATGTCCTATTTTTGTATATTGTAGATGCCCCTGAAGAAGGGTATTTACTTCCCGAAATGCATTGGGTTGTTTTATTAAAAAGTCTTGGTATGTGGAACCCACCTTTGACTCCTGGGCTTTTGTGAGAAATCTACGCCTCAAATAGACTTAATAAAAATGAATTCAGTCAGTCAGTCATAAGCTTTTATTCGATATGCAGAGATATCTTATAAGCACATATATAATACAATCAATACAATGTACAAAAAAATCATTGCCACAAGAAGTCAGTATGAAATATTAAAAGAGATAAAAGGATATAAAAGACCGTTGATAAATTAGCTAAAAAGAGAATTAAACAGCTACTGACAATCTCTTACATCGAATGAGCCAAAACTGCTTTAAAAATTTAGCTATTCCGCACACAATGGGGGGGGAAGTGTCCGTGCTTAGGATACGCAAGGCTACTGAATGACTGCGTGTGCCCATATTTCGGCAAAGTGGTTTCAGCCAGAAGCTCCTAGGCCTTGCGTAATCCGGGCATTCAAATAAAACATGCGCAATGGACTCAACCTTACTCGGGCAACATGCACAGTTGGGAGAAGTACGGGCCGCTAATGACCATTTCGATACCAGAGCACCTAGCGGGAGGGAACCAACTCTAAATTTAAAATAAAGAGATCGGTCAAAGGGGAGAGTGATCAAGTCCAGGTAGGGTTCAATGGCCACAGTGTCTTTAATTTGTAGAAAGGCGGCAGTGGACCTGCAGTGGTTGGAGCTTGTGATTAAACGCTCCGCAGTCCATTTCCAATAAAGCGCCTTGACAACTTCTTTTGGGGGGGCTGAACGAGATGACCAGCAATCTCCTAGTCCGATGTTCTCCAAAAGCTTTTTGGTGTCATTTAACCATCTTATCCTAGCCCAACCCCCCTGGCTCATTATATCTCCCATGAATGAATTGAACATGAAGAAAAAGCAATGGATTAAAAAACAGTTAAATAGGATGAAAAATTACAGTCAAGCAGAACAAATTGATTAATTTGATTCAAAATTAACGTGTGGCAGGGCAGCCCGATGGAATCTGTAAATGAGGTTCCCTTTGTAGAGATGTCACGTTGAAGCGCAATGGGATGAAGCACGAAGCGGGTTTTTGCACGCCGTCCAAATCATAATGGTAAAAGAAGGATTAAAAGAAGGAGAACGAGGAGTGCATCTTTTTCCACGTATTAATTAAAAGGGTGGACATAATCAGCCTTCGTCCGACAGAATTAACAAAGTCAACTTTCTCCATGAATAAACATCCACTACACCCTTCAACCATGTTCAATATTTCTGAGCAAAATCTACCTTTTTGATGCAAAGCTACTCTTCTCAAATTCCACGTTAGTCCATTAAACAGCCTTGCCCAATTTCCTCCTACATCCGCCACCTTTTGTGGCCCCTTAGAAAGCCCCTTGACTCACTTTGCCCGGTTTAATCTTCACCCAAGCCCCCAGCAGATTTCTATGTCCAGTACCCACCTCATTGGCAATTTTACTCTTCCTTTTGGGTTCTACTTTCACATCCATGTTGGAACTAGCTTCATCCCTGGAGACCTCCCACTCATGATCCCAAGAGGTGAATTTGGTGTCAAAGGGCCCGATTCACAGAACTAACTTAAGACAAAATCCTAAACTTACTACTTTTGGTATTCACAGAAGTTAGGATTTTGTCTGAAATTTGTCTTAAGACAGACTTAAGATAAAATCCAAACTTAAGTCTGTCTTAAGTCTGTCTTAAGACAAACTTAAGACAAAATCCTAACTTCTGTGAATACCAAAAGTAGTAAGTTTAGGATTCTGTCTTAAGTTAGTTCTGTGAATTGGGCCCACAGAATTTACAGTTATGAGATTTGGCCAAATTGTTGTGCTTCATTACTCTATGAATTGCAGCATCTTTATGGACAAAAACTCAGTAGCAGCCTCAGGACCAAGCACCACTAGTGGAACCCGTAACGGAGTTCTAATATGAACAAGTCTGGAACTCAAAAGTGATAGGAATGTGCACACATGAGCATTCCTCAAGAATTAAAGCTACATCATAAACATAATGAGATCCTAGACCTTAGGATCTGAATGTACCTGGTAATACGGAAAATAAAATGCATGTTTGATACACAGTCATCCGTGTAGGCTAAACTACCTACTAATCGTGTGGACTGCGTCTCTCAGATGGGAAGCAGCCTTTACAACGTGGCTAAAACCATGCTGTGCCTTTACAATGTGGACCTAACCATGTATGCATCTTTTCAATGCATTCCAATACCACACAAGTCATTAAAACGACTTGCCTTAGATAATGCGTAGTTGGACTGATGTTAGATTTTAAGTTCAACATTTTTCCTACTGTTGTGCCAAGTGGATTTGGAATAGTAAATTACACTATTCTAAAGTTCAGCGTTTTCTCTAAGGCAAGCTGTTGTAACGAGTTGCGTGGTAAAGGAATGTGTTGTAAAGATGCATTTGTGGTTTGGAGCGCATTGTAAAGGCACAGCATAGTAAATGCATGTGTGGTTCCAACATGCAACCTTACAGATTGCTGTCTGTACCTCTCTGGGCACCGAACAGTGTGAACGTGACCATGAGTAAGGGTGGGGCAGCACTCTTTGGGTTCCTCACAGATTCTTGGTCCTTGTGCTTCTCTAAGTATTTAGGGCCTAATTTATGAGGCTGATTGCAGCACTTTTGTGCTGCCGGATTGTCACTTTTTTAACGTTCTAGTGGCGCAATGTGCCACAGCATATTTACAAGGCCACGCAAAGCCCCTTACCCAGGATTTTCTTAGCCTTGTAAATAAGTGCCCCTTTCATGCAGAACACTCTGTGAAAGGAACGATCCATGTGTGTCGCTGTGGGGGTTCAGGGCCAGATTGGCCGTAGCGGGCACCAGGCGTTTCCCCAGAGGGCAGCTAGGGTGGGCCGGTTTTTGGCCCCTCGGGGGCCATTTTTGTTACCGGGGTCGGCAATATCGGCCCCCTGTAACAAAATCGACCGAAACCAGCTCTGGCAAACTGCTCTGCTGCCCACCCTCACCCCAGGGGGGGGCGAGCAGTTTGCCAGGGCCGGTTTTGGTTCACAGTCCGGCCATGTGGGGGTTTCCACGCAACACCCATGGAATCTGACTCAGTCCCAGATTGACGAGAAATTGTAAGCCTGGGAATGCGCCAGGTTCTAACCACACCCCATTTAATGCAATTCAGCAGCACAAATAGAAAGAGGACATTGCCTGAATTGATTTTGAACAGGAAGGTGTCCCTTACTGTACAAAATCAATCATCCCCCTTCGCAGGTACCCTTGGATCATGCTGCAAGGTTGCCTGCGTTGGCGCATGACAGCCCATTGTCCACCAGAACAGGGTCAAAGGGCAGGCATGCGCTGTATCTCATAGATACAGCGCATTCCTACCCTTTTATTTTGATGCAGAGCAGGACCGCAAGATAATTTGTGGCGCTGCCCTGACCCAAAACCTCATAAACGAGGCCTTTAGTGTCCCTCATCGCAACAGAAACCCCACTGTGAAAGTTTTGGCCCATTTTTCCCAATTGTTTGTGGCTTTACAAGCAAGGGAGGATGCGCCATTAACTCAACAGGGCTACATACAACGTGTAGGAGCTGGATTGGATGGTTCAGGGTCGCTTCACAGCAGTATTCGCATTTCTCCTTCTTAGCATCTCTGAAAGTGACCTGGTTCTATGGGGGAGGTGTGCAGGACACATCCTGTGTTTCAGGCCCTGCCTCCTGGTCTCCCCTCTAAGTGCCCCCTCCCCTCCCCCACAGGTACTTCAGCATAGGTCACATAATTTACCAAATGTGCAGGGGCATTGGTGTCCGGGCACTCCATGGCATCTCCTTCTGCCCCTGGGCACGACATACTTTGAAGAGAGCATCATGGGGTGTGGGTTACTGACAATGGGTCCACGTTGTTGCAAAATACATATAGGTTTTTTGTAGTATTTAATACTTACTGGTGTAGCAGTCGTTTCTGAGGCCCACACGTTCTGCAGAGAAATACATTAAACTATTGGCAGAATAATGCATATGCCTAGAATCACAGAGTTTATCTAGTGGGGACCCGGGATTAGAATTAAGCACTCATGGTTGGGCTGCACAGTATGCCTCTCTGCCTCTGCCCTCTTCAGCGCTAGTCAGGGTCGGTTTCCAGGGATATGCCGTGCCTTTAAGAAATGAAACTTGTTGGATTCCTCTCTCTTGGTTTCTGTATGTTTGTATTTTTTTTCATATCAGCAGTAAAAAATATAAAGCGTATTACAAAAATAGACGTTTCTACCCTTGCAGTACATACCAGGCGCCCACCATTCCCCAGGGACCAATATCCCTCCTTGGGCAGACATTGCTGAAGCCATTGCTTCTTAATTTAGCACAGTAACACCTCTGGGCTCTCAGTCCATCGTGTTTAGCTCGTATGCGCAATCCCATGGGGGGAGAGGGTGGAGGGGGGCAGGCTTTGGGAAGGTGGAGGGGGGGGGAAGTGTGGAGGGGCACATACTAATCAATCTGGGCTTTGCCCCAAACCGAGCAGCCTTAAAGTGCCAGACCTCGTCCTCACTCGATAGAACAAGCTCCTCAGCCCTCTGTCTGCCTCATGGTCCTCTGGGACGGGCCCTTCTTATTGAACAAGAACATGGGTCTTGGCACAGCGAGGACTGGACTCAGGCCAACTCCAAGGCACCAGGGCATTAATAAACCGATAATAACCCAGGCACCAACCAACACAGGTGACTGTCCTGGCAGGCGGGTGCATTATAAAGGGCCTGATTCACTTAAGGAAACATCCTAAGTCACTACTGACAAACGTATGTGTATACATGTGTGTATGTGTGGGTACTTGTATGACGCACAAGCAACTAGAGCTGTACACAAAGGCTACACCCAGAGCAGCGTTGACATCCTTGACAGCAGGTAGGGTTCTCAAGGGAGGTGTCCTATAGGTTGAGGTTCAGTGTTCTGTGAGGAGTCAGGCCTTTAGGTTCCTATTAAATTGCAGGAGGGTTGGAGTTGTTGAGATGTTGACATCAATGCTTTTTCTGGTCGTGGGAACAAAGCTGGAAAGGGCCTGTCTTCTGCTTTGCTTTTTTAGGTCTTGCCTAGGCAGCACGCATGCGCTGTCTCTCCGAGACATCAAGTAATCTGTATCAGGGATGAAACTCCGCCTATTTCAGGGTAATTTATCCTGCCACTTGGCATTAGTAAACTCTGGCATTGCTTTTCTTAGCGAGCTTATTATTGGCTGTAGATCCGATGCGTCACTTCCGTTTCTTCCGGAAGCAGCACCGCCTAACTACAGTTTTCATCCGCTCTTTATTGTTCATGTGTGTCCGATGGGAACATTCTTTTTAAGGCCCCACTTGCACATATATAATCATCACGGAGCTCGTCACGAGCGCCACGCTGTTACTTATACATAATCAGCACAGCACTTGTCATGAGCAGCACTTGCTTCTGAGCTGCAGCTTTATGGTGACCCGCAGGAGTGTATGTTTCTGGTGTGTGTCTGCTGACAAACCGGGGCTTGCATAAATGTACACACTGCTATAACAGGCCATAGCAGGAATCGTCTTTTAATGCGACAGATTCTTGTCTCCTTGCCTGCAGTCACCTTAGTAACCGAGAGTAGAAACAGCACCTGCTACATCTATCTGTCTCGCACTCTCTGCTAGCAGTGCTGTGTTGCCTTT
This sequence comes from Lissotriton vulgaris, assembly GCF_964263255.1. Taxonomy (NCBI): domain Eukaryota; kingdom Metazoa; phylum Chordata; class Amphibia; order Caudata; family Salamandridae; genus Lissotriton; species Lissotriton vulgaris. The sequence continues at coordinate 121,885,161 of NC_141695.1, read as the reverse complement.
TGGGGTGTCTCTCGCTTCCATTAACTCAGCCCTCATACACTTTGAAGTGAGACTCAGTCTGGAATGTGGAACACCCCCAGTGACACCCAGACTCACACACTTTCCACTCTCCCCTTCCCCCTCCCCACCTGGCCATCCCACAAGGGTGCTGCATTCCCCCAGTGACACACAGACACACACTCACCCTCTCCCCCTCCCCACTTGGCCATCCCACAAGGGCACTGCATTCCCCCAGTGACACACAGACACACGCACACCCGCTCCCCCTCCCCACTTGGCCATCCCACAAGGGCACAGCATTCCCTCAGTGACACACAGACACACAGACACACACACACACATACTCCCCTCTCCCCTCCCCACCTGGCCATCCCACAAGGGCACTGCATTCCCTCAGTGACACACAGACATAGTTCCCTAAAAAGACAGTATCCATACCCGAGCAGACACATGAGAGTTTAGTAATAATGCTGTAACTAGTATTACCCATAGGAGCAGCAGCAATAAGTAACATGTGATATACAATAGTAAATAGTTTAGATATGTTAGAGCACAACATTTATTTGTTATATTATGTTTAGAAATTATTTGGAAATTAAAAAAAAACCATTTGGGCCCTTGGAATACCAGACCATCTTTATGAGCTTGTCTAAGTCATTACACAGCCAGCCTACCAACTGGAGGTGGGTACTGGTAGACGGTAACCTGCACATCACCCGCGCATTACAGGAGGATGGCGCATTCTGGGCAACAATCAGTTCTGAGAGGACTCACGGCTATTTGTAAGTGACTTCCAAAACTCCTTGCATCACGGACATACACAAGAAATCCACAGTATATAAATGTAAAGCTTTATTAAAATCGGCAACCTAATCTACTGCTAATGATATGTATAGATGTTACCATAAAATCAAACACAAGTGTGGGAAATGAAAAGAATAAACAAAATATTTAAAGGAATTGCAATATTGTGGTGGTGTTTGTGAAATTCATTGCACTGCCAGATTTTACCAGTCTGTGTCAACGACCACCTCCTACTTCCTAACCCCAGTGAAGCTGATTTAGCACCAAAAGTGCCTGTCTGAGTTTCTCGAGATAGTAACCTTAGCTGAACCCTGACACCAGTTGTTCTGCTATTGAAGAAGTTCAGCCTCTGTCTCTGTGCCTTAGTCATGGTATTCCTGAATGGGCTGACATGGTTATGGTGCCTAAGAGGAGCCGATGGCCGCCCCTAGAGATGTTTACAGCACAGTTTACACTGACCGTTCTCCCAGGAAAAAGGAAGCAAAACATTCCTCTCTCTTTAATACTTGTCCCTTCCAAGCTCAAATACGCATTTCTGATTATTTTGAAATGGACAGGCCTTGTGGTGAATGATGTCAAATGTGTGAATTTACCTAATAACCTTGTTGCAACACCACTAAATTATTTATTTCAATAATAAATATAGATATTATCTATCAAGACAATTCACTTTCATGGCTTAGAGCCCAGCATAATTTATACAAATAAGGAAGCAGAGAAATCTGGTTAGTTCCCTTGTTTAGGCAGAGAACAGCTCCTTTATATGAAACACCCCACAACACCAGTGACACTCTGAACCTGCCCACCTTAAATGTCTGTTTTTCTAGCAGGGTTTGTAAGCATGGGATTAGATTAGGACAGTGCCATCTATGCTGGTCTTGAATGTGACAAAGGCTACTGCCATCTTCACATCATTGTATTTTAAACGTAGGAAGTGCCATCCACAACGATCTTTGGATTCGTAAAATACCATCTAAACCAACCTGGAATACATAAAAGCAACCCCTGACATGATTAGCTCTTGCTAGAGCTCTTCAGAGAGATATAGCTCTTGATGTAGACCTCTTTGTTGGCTGTGATCTCTCCCCATTCCTCCCTTTTGTTGGTCTAGACACATCAACCTTATTTCCTCACAAAGTTGATGTTATCCTTCCTATTGAGGTTCCTTCTCCTTCACTCAATCCCACACCTGATTCACAAATTACATTCAAGGTTCTGTGTGGTATATCCATTGTAGTTGACTTATATCACTAGAGTGAACATCTTTGAACTGTCCGGCTACTGGGGATTGTTCATCTTGTCTTCTTATGGCTCTCAAAACATCTACTATTCTTAATACTCTTTTCTTAGTCTTGTGTATTGTGCTTCCTATATAATATTTGTTACAGGTGCACTTTAATCCATATATGCAGAAATCAGAGTTACAGGAATTTTTTTTGCAAATCTCTATTCACTCAGAAAGTAAGGCAGATTTTTGTGAAACACTGGCATGTTTTTAACACAGATAAGATTCTTTCGAAATATTTAGACAACCATTCCAAATTAACCTTCAAATAAGTAAATATTTGCAGGATAGGCTGTGTAAGATTAAGATTACAAATTACACTACTTAACACAAAGGAGGGGAGAGGGCCAAATATCTATTCCTAACTCTACTGCCCCAGCGTCCCATGTAGATTCAAATGCACACACAAAAAAGGGTGTAGAGTACAAAACAAAAACCACAAGACGAACTTAGGCAAATCCATCAATTGGAAAAAACTGCCCTCACTCACATACCAAAGTATGTGACATGCTTCATCATAGGGCCTGCTTACAATACGTCCTGGTGTAGCCACACTCAGGGCGGAGCATAAGGGAGGGGAAAAAAAATTAAATTCCGCACAACACAACGTATGACCATAAAACACAAACGAACACGTAACATACAATGTGATGAAGACTATACAAATCACCCAGTGACTGAAACAAATAGTGCGACAAAAGTGCAGTTAATGGGAAGTGTTTAAAACAGATTTAGGGTGCCAACAAGAAAATATACTTTATTTAACATTACTTGGTACCCACATCAGGATTAAAAGGTAAGAAAACAGGATGGGAGATGTCTTGTTTGAGAATTAAAGATCTCTCAAGACTTCCCTCCAGATACTGCTGTGGTCAACATGTTTCGACCGATATATTGTGCCTAAACGGTCACCCCGGTCTTCGTCAGGACTGTCACCTTTTATTTCACTTCTGGCCCTTCCGTAATTCGGTTTAATGGGCCCCAAGATATGAGCCGGTCAGTTTAGATCTGTGCCCTTCTCATTACGTGTTGAGGCTGATCCCAAGGATTCGGGAATGTCATCATTGATGTCATTTGAGATGTCATCAGTGATGTCACTGACCATGTCATGAATGATGTAATATGTGACATCATCAGCAGTGGATTGCGGGTGCGCGAAATATAGTTAGTACAACTAACTATATAGGAGCAATTTCAATGGTTTTTTAAATGCTAATTCCTAACTATGTAAGGCCTGAAACCTATGGTTTTTTCAGTGAATTTCAAAGGTTTTTTAAATGCTAACTCCTAACTATATATGACCTGAAACCTATGGTTTTTTAAGTGAATTTGCAAGGTTTTTTAAATGCTAATTTCTAACTATATATGACCTGAAACCTATGTTTTTTTAAGTGAATTTGCAAGGTTTTTTAAATGCTAATTCTATTAGCGGATAACGTTTAAATATGTTAATATCCTTCTGGGACCACTTTTTAAATGCTAATTCCTAACTATGTCAGGCTTGAAACCTATAGTTTTTTTCAATAGATTTCAAAGATTTTCTAAATGCTAATTCTATTAGCGGATAACGTTTAAATATGTAAATATCCTTCTGGGACTACCTGAGCAGCCCTAGGGGATCAGGGTGTTTCTACCCTGCCCCCTTTTTGAGTTCTACACATTTGTTTTTCTGCTTTCCTGTGCCTCAGTCTACCGAGGCACAAGATGGCTGTCAACAATTTTTGTTTTGGAGTGTAGACAGACATTGGCAGCCAATCAGCATGCAGCTCGCGCACGCTAAGGTCCGCGCACGTGCAAGGATAGTGCACGGGCGCGCACCATGTCCCGCCTATAGATATATAATTTGAAAAAAGTCAATTTTCTCAACAATTACTGAAGGGATTTTCACAAAATATACAAAAGGCACTTCTGCATACCAGGCTCTACCATTTTGCCAAGTTTGCAGTAATTCCATTCAGCCGTTCGGGCTGTAGCTGTGTCTAAAGGTCCTATGGAAAATTGCATTGGACTCAATTTCACATTCAATTTTCTCATAAACTACTGGAGGGATTTACACCAAACATACAAAAGGCACTGCTCCATACCAGTCCCTACAATTTTGCCAAATCTGGTGTAATTCCGTTCAGCCGTTCGAGCTGTAGCTTTGTCAGAATGTCCCTATGGAAATTAACATGGGGAAAACACGTTTTGGGACCCCCCTTTTTTCTCGGCCCCCGCTTGACGAATCCCCCCGAAACTTTCAGGGAAGGAGCGGAGAGCAGCAAGGCAAATTTAAGGACAATTACAGGCAGATCCCTCAATCGACGACAAAGTTATTCCCAATAGAATGTTCGGCATTTCCTATGGTAACTAGGTCCTAACTATATATACCTACTGGCTATCACCAGTAGGTAATATATATATATATATATATATCTATATATATTGCATTAGAGCCTTTGTCTGATTGTGACCAGCTTGGCACCGTCAACCGCTTTCAAGAGCACCCGGTCGTGAGTGAAGGACAGCAGACGGACTAGTGAGGTTAAAAAAAATATATATATATATATATATATATATACACATTTTTTTAATTTAATTAAAACATTTATTCTTTTAAATTGCATTATTTTTATTTATTATTTTATTTTATTACCCTTTACATCCTAAAAACTATACCCACCCTGCTCCCTTTAAATACCCCTGCACCCCATAATCATAACCCACCCTTACTCCTTAAAATACCCCAACACCCTTAAGCACTAACCCATCTTAAACCTATAAATATACCCTGTACCCCAAAACCCAAACCTATCCCTAAACCCTAAAAATACACCAGTACCACAAAACCCAAACCTACCCCTGAACCCTAAAAATACCCCTGTACCCCAAAACCCAAACCTAGCCCTGAACCCTAAATATACCCTTGTACCCCAAAACCTAAACCTACCCCTGAACCCTAAAATACCCCTGTACCTCAAAACCCAAACCTAGCCCTGAACCCTTAAAATACCCCTGTACCCCAAAACCCAAACCTGCCCCTGAACCCTAAAAATTCCCCTGTACCCCAAAACCCAAACGTAGCCCTGAACCCTAAAAATAACCCTGTACCCCAAAACCCAAACCCACCACTGAACCCTAAAATACCCCTGTACCCCAAAACCCAAACATAGCCCTGAACCCTAAAAATACCCCTGTACCCCAAAACCCAAACCTACCCCTGAACCCTAAAAATACCCCTGTACCCCAAAACCCAAACGTAGCCCTGAACCCTAAAAATAACCCTGTACCCCAAAACCCAAACCCACCACTGAACCCTAAAATACCCATGTACCCCAAAACCCAAACCTAGCCCTGAACCCTAAAAATACCCCTGTACCCCAGAAGTCAAACCTAGACCTGAACCCTAAAAATATCCCTTTACCCCAAAACCCAAACCTACCCCTGAACCCTAAAAATACCCCTGTACCCCAAAACCCAAACGTAGCCCTGAACCCTAAAAATAACCCTGTACCCCAAAACCCAAACCCACCACTGAACCCTAAAATACCCATGTACCCCAAAACCCAAACCTAGCCCTGAACCCTAAAAATACCCCTGTACCCCAGAAGTCAAACCTAGACCTGAACCCTAAAAATATCCCTTTACCCCAAAACCCAAACCTACCCTGAACCCTAAAAATACCCCTGTACGCCTAAACCCAAACCTAGCCCTGAACCCTTAAAATACCCCTGTACCCCAAAACCCAAACCTACCCCTGAACCCTAAAAATACCTCTATACCCCAAAACCCAAACCTAATCCTGGACCCTAAAAATACCCCTGTACCCCAAAACCCATACCTATCCCTAAACCCTAAAACTACCCTTGTACCCCATAATCCAAAACTATATCTGAACCTTTAAAATACCCAAACACCCCAAAAGATATACCTCAGTACACCAAAACATATACCCCCATACCCATACTTACCTTATCCAAATATTTTTTTTAAAAACATGCTTTTACTATTCATGCATTTACAAAGAGCTGGAGTGTGGCCCTTAACCAGACATTTGGGACATCACTTGATGTGAGTAGTGTTGCTGTCACTGTACAGGCACGCTTAAGGACTACACCTACCAGCATGCATCTGCTCGAAAGGAAGAGTGTGAGGGGCGAGTACATCCTACATTGGAGGAGGAGCTCGATGACCCCATCATGGGAGCGGTCTATCTACCACCTGTAAGTCATCTGACCCCCAGAGCGAGCGTGGAGTTCGTGGAACCGGCACTGATGAGAGCCATTGGAGGCTTGAAACGGGTATGCCTGAGCATTTCAGGAACTACTTAGCACCACGAGCAAAACAAAATCAATAAAGCCACTTGCGTTTATCCTCGGAGTTGTGTCGCGCTTTTTCCTTTTCTGGGAGCAGGCTTTGGACGTATATATATATATATATATATATATATATATATATATATATATATATATATATATATATATATATATATATATATATATATATATATATTTATATATATACTTGACTGAAGCCTGAAAATAAACACCACTTTGCAACATTTGCGTCTACGGCGTGCTGTTTTAAGAGGAAAGGGAGCAGCATTAGTTTTTGAAAGAAAAAACAAATAGCTGTGTGGCGTCTTTCAAGGTATTGAAAAAGTTGGGGCCCACCTCTACTTACCGGATGGAGAGAAGACGGTTGCAAAGTGATTCCACTTCACACTGGGCGGCATGCATGGCCATACCTGCCCCCGTTGGATGGATTCCGGTGCAAGGAGGTTGGCGTGGTCTAGGGACCCGGGGAAACACTCGTCTCACATCGCAGCAGGATATTGGTTTTAACAGCACCTTTGTTTGTTCAGCACGCAGCAAGGTCACTTTGGCGTTCTTACAGCCCCCAGCATCAGTCACCTGAAAGCCTACAGCATTCTGGGACCAGTAGTTCACTTCCAATTTGAAAACTCGGAGTAGTGAACAGACACACCTGGTGGGGGCGGAGCGGGTGCTGCCCTATTACAACGCAGTAGGACTTTTAAATGACTGTGACTGTGACAACCTCCTGAACACAGCTTGGCATAAGGAAGGCCCTCAGGCCGAAATGTATTTGCCGAAAATAAAGTGTTTCTCCGTCATTCCCCTGTGTGGCCTCTGCTCTGTCCGTGAGGAAGGAGTTTGGTGCAATATATATATATATATATATATATATATATATATATATATATATATATATATATATAAGGCATTACCTCCTCGTCCTGTCTTCCTCGCCACAGTAATTACCCATGAACCTCCGGCTCCACACAGAACTCCAAGTATAAAACAAAAAAACGCTCTAGTCTCCCTCTCCCTCCTCCAAGATGGCCCCCAGTGGCTCCAGCCAATCCCATAAAGGGATACAGAAATACCAACACGACCTGTTCTTTTTTTCCGCACTACTCCGAGTGCTGTGTTCCCTGCTGGTCAGGTGAGTGGGGCTGGGGTCTTGCTTGAGCAACCCCTTGTGCCTTTGGGTATTTGGATGGGGGAAGTTAGTTTTCGATATTTATTTCCTTTGTGATGTTAAAAGTTGATGTTTAAAATTGTGTTTGTTCCCCTTTTCTATTGCCAGGCGCCTTGTCCTGCTTCAGCGGACTTGTGGTGCTTTTTATTCTGCGAGTTCGCTTGGTGGTCTCGCTTCTTGGGGCTGCTCCTGCGCTTCCTGCTGAGCGGGAGGTTATGTTGTGGTGTGCCCCTTGCCGACCACGCGTCCTGTATGCTGGGATTCACGCAGTCGGCTGAAATCTTTGCCGGTTTCTTGTTTTTGGACTTACCTGCTGGCCGTGATGGTTGTGGACGGCTGGGGTAGGCGCGCTGATGTCGCGCTGCTGGATTGTGCCTGTTGGGGGTCTGGAGCTCCGTTAGGGAGGCGCGCGTGGCTTCCTCGATGTTTGTCCTAATTGGGGGGCATGCCATGGGTGTTTTCCTTTGTTTGCCTGGCAACATCCAGACTTTTTTGACCGGTGAAGGGGTTTCTGTGTATTGTTTCACTCAGTGGAGAAGCGTGGCTCAATGGTTGGAGCAGCAGACCCTGCTGCAGAGGTCTGGCCCGGGACCAGGGTTCAATTCCCGCCTCGGCGGCTCTTGGACTAAAAATGTATTGGGACATCGTGGTGCGTGGTTCTTTGTGTTTTACTGATCCTGCACCCTTGGGGGATTCTGGTTCTGGTGTTACTTTTCCTTATATGGGATGGTTGCAGCATATGGGCAATTCTGCTGTGGTTCCTGCTTTGCGGGATTGATTGCCAGTTCCTCCTGTCTAATGGGCGAGGATTGTTGACGCTCCTTAGGTTGACTCTGGCAATAATGTCCAGGGTCGCTTTGTGCAGGGTGCCGACCTTAAGGAGGTGCTGTGTCACTTTTGTGACTTGTACTGGGTTTTTCCTGGGTCGGTCCTGCCTCTGGGGGATATCTTTTTCACGGTATCAGCGTCCTGAGCCTGATTCTTTGCCTCTGCATTCTTCTGTATTGAAGGTTTTTGGGCATGGGCTCTTTTTTGCATTTTTTTTTGTAGACGCTATCCTCTGTTGGACTTTGCTGATATATTCACGTCCTCGGTTGGGGTTGATTCATTGTTGGCCTGTATGTACCTCAGGGGCTGTTGTTTCTGAGGATTCCTCTCCTGCTGCTCCTGTGGTTCGTATGGTGGATGGGGCGATTTGTCGCACTTTTGCAGCTGCTGGATTTTATATCCTGGCTGTGGCGTATTCCTCTTGCGTGCTCCTTTCCTTGATTAAGGGTTTTCAGTCTTTGGCTGAATTGTTGGGCCAGGGGGACGATATCGCTTCTACTCTGGCTTTGTTGGAGCTGCAGATTCGCCTAATTTCTGATGTCTCTTTGATTACTTGGAGGTGGCGGCTTCTGCGGCGGGGTCTTCTGTCGCTGCGAGGCGTCAGTTGTGGCTTCGCTCCTGGAAGGCGGATGCTGCGCTGCAGTGTCTCCTGATGACGATCCCTTTTTCTGAGGTTTGGCTTTTTGGTTCACCTTATGAGATGGTGATGATGACGCGGAGGACCGTGTAGTCCTTGCTCCTGAACGGGCTGGTCGATTCCGTTCCGTTTGTTCTCGGAGGTCTTTAGGTCCTTCCGGGTGGGGTCGTGCTGGTGGGCCCTTTCGTGGGAGGGAGCGTGTCCGGGGTGCGCCTTCTTTTGGTTGCTCCCGGTTCTCGGGTGCTTCCTCATCCTCCGCTCCTGCTTCCAAGTCCTGACTGGTTCTCTACTGGTGTGGGTCCGGTTAGGAGTCGCATCACTTTCTTCGTGGTATCTTGGCGCTGGTCTGTGTCAGATCAGTGGGTGCTACAGGTGGTGTCAGGAGGTGTTCATCTTGGATTTTCCCTGGCTCCCCCAGACAGTTTCATGTCCACTCCTTGTTCCAGAGACGCTTTGAGGCGAGTAGCTCATTTGGGTGGTGTCGAGTCCCTTGTTCTGTAGGGGGCCGTCGTTCCCGTGCCTGATGATCAATTGGGGTTGGGGGTTTGTTCAATCCTCTTTCTGGTGTCAAGACGCACATGAGATCTCAGACCTGTGATGGATTTGTAATGGGTGCATTCTCTCGTTCGTCATTCAACATTCGTTTTGGTTTCCCTCCAGGTGCTCCTCCCTCTGATAGCTCATGGGGATTTCCTGGCCTCCATGGCCTTGAGGGATGCTTATCTGCATGCGCCTGTTCACCCGGGTTCTCAGAGGTTTCTCTGTTTCTGCATCCTGGGTCGTCACTTTCGGTTCGGGGTACCTTCGCCCAGGATTTTTACTATGGGTCTGGCTCCTCTTATTGGCCATTTGCAAGGGCAGGGCATTGGTGGTTCTCCATTTATCGCTGATATTTCGATCTCTGCTTCTTCTCATCGGAGGCGGAGTTGCATGTCCGGTAGGTGTGCCTTGGACTGGTGCCTCTCAGGGTTCCTGGTGATTGTTCCAATATCCTCCCTGGTTCCGGCACTGGTGTCGACTTTCGTTGGGGCTCTGTTCAGGTCTCCGTTGAGGATGGTGTTCCTGACCCCTGCTCGGATTCTGTCCCTGATGTCTGCTGTGCGGTCCCTGTTGTCGAGGCCTTCTCATCCTGTGAGCCCGTGATTGCGGGTTCGGGGTCTGATGTCTGCATCTTTGTTGACCGTGCCATGGTCTCGCCTTCACATATATCTTTAGATGTCCCGCACTTTTGTTGCATTTGGAACCCCTATTCCCTAGATATGAGTGTTTTGTTCCCTGTGACCCCAGGGGTCGGGTGGTCCTGGTGTGGTGGTTGGCCGGATGTCGTCTGTCCAGGGGCCACCCGTTTCTGGTTGTTCCCTCGCGGGTTATCACTGCCGATTCCGGCCTGCTGAGGTAGGGTACTTATCTGGGGGTTTCTATGAATCAGGGGTTTGGCCTCAGGCGGTGTTGTCTTGTTCTTCCGACTACGAGAGGCTGGGTCCTTCCTGATGGGTCTGTTGACCTTTTTGGATCTCCGCGGGGTCACCGTGTGTGGGTCCGGACGGCCTGTAAAGGTTCTCTCGGTTGCCTCGGACGTCGGTTTGTTGTTGGGTGGAGATGTGCCTGGCGTCCCTGTCTGAGCTTTTCCTGACTGGTCGGGAGTGCTTAGTGACAGATTGTCTGAGCAGTGTGTTTCCATCCATGGGGTCTTTGTCCCTGCCACCCTTGATGTTCAGATGGTTGCGGTGGATGTTTGGGTCTCCGATTGTAGACCTCTTTGCTTCCCGGACCTCTGCCGCATTCTGCTGTTAAATGTATGTACACTTAGCACTCAGCGACATGAATATGTAAAATGCAATGGGGGTACATAAGCAGAAAATGTAAAGCTGATGTCATCCTGACGAAGTTGTTAGAAATGGTATTCCAAAAGGTGAAAAGATACAATATGCGTTGTTTTATTAAGCCAAAAAGTAGAATGAGTTCCTTGCATCAGTTGATAAATGGCACAAAAATGCCTGAATTTATTAAATAAAATAATTTGTTTAAAAAACTATTTTTGGAAGCAGGTTGGACCTCCTCTAAATATTGGTTGCAGATACTATTCAGCCCAAAGTGGCTTATAATCTGTGAAGTCATTATTTCCTCTTCAGCCACAATGTGGCAGTGATGCGGAATGAGGGTAAAAATCCTTGCAAGAGTTGGGAGACAGCGCTAGTGGGCGTATGCCATCGTTTTACCCAAGTGACACAGGTCTCTTAATTAGATTTTGTAGTGTATTTAAAACAGAAACATCTAGCTGGTGTAAAGCCATAGGGTAAAGTCACACAACATACCTAAAGGAATCTTGGAAAAAGTAGGGTGATAAGGATTTGGGAACTGGCCCTCACTTCACCTCAGGAACAGTTTCAAGATCCTTAATGAAACAACCTAAAGATATAAAGAGACTATCATAGAGTGAAATATCCGCTGTGCCTTCTTTTGATAAGATACATCCAGTCCTAAAGCATCTCCACGCGAGAAACCACCATCGGACCTTTAACAAGGGATTTCACACCCGTTGTTGGAGAGTTCAGGACTAGGTGAACTTCTTTGCGCGTACACTGGAAGCAGCCATCTTGTCGGGAGCCATCTTGGTCACTGATTCTTCGCCATCTGGACATTGTGTTATATAAATCAAAAAACGTCTGATAACTCTGGAAAACCCATGTGTGTTTTTCAAGTCATGCGTAAGGCCATTATTTATTTTTGTCTTGCATTAAGCTAATTCTCTCGGTTTAGCAAGATAATTCCATGTTCTGAGATTCTGTGGTTTTATAGTTTGGAAAAGAAGACTATAAAAGAAAAGGGTCATTGGTCACGCTGTCCACAGGCTGCAGTGGCCACAGGGCAGCCTCGTGCCTGGAGCTCAGATATCTTCTATAAACAAAGACGTAGCCAAATATTTCAGTCGCGGCTCGCTCATTCATACATTTACTGCCCTCACTCATTATAGTGGTGTCTTACTCACCCGCCACTATTGCCCCCATACAAATATGTGGTCTTACTCATTGGCAATCACTGGCTCCATACACTACACTGAAGTCCCTACCTGCCCTCGTCCCTGTCTTATGCACTGCAGTAGGGTCTCACTCGGTCCCCATCACTGCCCTCTTGCACATTAGTAGAGTCTCACTGGTTACCCATTGCTACCTTCATACCTTACAATGCAGTCTCTCCATCTTCTCCTCACTGCTTTCTAACACTACAATAGGGTCTCACTTATATCTGCATGAGTGGCATCACACACTACAAGTGAGTCTCTTACGCCCCTCTTCAGAGCCTGCATACCCTACAGCGAAGTCTCGCTTATATCTGTATGAGTGGCATCACACACTACAAGGGAGACTCTTTTGAACCTCTTCAGAGCCTGCATACCTTACAACAGAGTCTAGCTTATATCCGTATGAGTGCATCACACACTACAAGGGAGTCTCTTTATCCCTCTTCAGTGCCCGCGTACCCTACAAAGGAGACTCACTTATATCCGTGTGGGTGGCATCACAAACTACAAGGGAGACTCTTTCGAACCTCTTCAGAGCCTGCATACCCTACAACGGAGTCTGGCTTACATCCATATGAGTGGCATCACACACTACAAGGGAATCTCTTTCACTACTCTTCAGTGCCCGCGTACCCTACAAAGGAGACTCACTTATATCCCTGTGAGTGGCATCACACACTACAAGTGAGTATCTTTCACCCCTCTTCAGTGCCCACGTACCCTACAAAGGAGTCTGGCTTATATCCGTATGAGTTGCATCACACACTACAAGTGAATATCTTTCACCCCTCTTCAGTGCCTGCGTACCCTACAAAGGAGTCTGGTTTATATACATATGAGTGGCATCACACACTACAAGAAAGTCTCTTTCACTACTCTTCAGTGCCCTTGTACCCTACAAAGGAGTCTGGCTTATATCCATATGAGTGGCATCACACACTACAAGGGAGTCTCTTTCACTACTCTTCAGTGCCCACGAACCCTACAAAGGAGTCCGGTTTCTATCCATATGAGTGGCATCACACACTACAAGAAAGTCTCTTTCACCCCTCTTCAGTGCCTGCGTACCCTACAAAGGAGTCTGGCTTATATACATATGAGTGGCATCACACACTACAAGAAAGTCTCTTTCACTACTCTTCAGTGCCCGCGTACCCTACAAAGGAGTCTGGCTTATATCCATATGAGTGGCATCACACACTACAAGGGAGTCTCTTTCACTACTCTTCAGTGCCCACGAACCCTACAAAGGAGTCCGGTTTCTATCCATATGAGTGGCATCACACACTACAAGAAAGTCTCTTTCACTACTCTTCAGTGCCTGCGTACCCTACAAAGGAGTCTGGCTTATATCCATATGAGTGGCATCACACACTACAAGGGAGTCTCTTTCACTACTCTTCAGTGCCCTCGTACCCTACAAAGGAGTCTCACTTATATCAATGTGGGTGGCATCACACACTACATGGAGTCTCTTTCACCCCTCTTCAGAGCCTGCAAACCCTACAACAAAGTATCACTTATATCTGTATGAGTGACATCACACACTACAAGGGAGTCTCTTTTAAAACTCTTCAGTGCCTGTGCACCCTATAACGAAGTCTTGCTTATATCCGTAGGAGTGGCATCACACACTACAAGTAAGTATCTCACCCCTCTTCAGTGCCCGCAGACCCTACAAAGGAGTCTCACTTATATGCGTATGAGTGACATCGCATACTACAAGTGAGTCTCTTTTATCCCTCTTTTGCCCGCACACCCTACAACGGAGTCTCACTTATCCCCCATCTCTCCCTTTATACACTACAATGCCAACTCACTACTCCCCTATCTCTGCCCCTATATTGTACAACAGTCTCACTTCTCCCCATCCCTACCCTTTTACACTACAATGAAGCGTCACTTGGCCCCTTCTGTAGCCTGACACTCTGGACTGGAGCTTATATGAAGCCCTCCCCGACCAGGAGGCCAGAGACTTCACATGACCCCCTAATACCAGCCTGTGTGATGTGGTCACTGCTGGGTGAGTGATGTCATCACTAGTGACAGCCTGACAGTGTCACTTAAAGACTCTCCATTGAGTGAGAAACCCCAAGCCCAGGCCAGGCCCCACCACTGGCAGAGCACTTCCTCTCTCGAAACCACAAACAGAACCGAATCTACTTAATTTAGCGTGAGAAACACTTCACCCACAGGCCACTGGCCCGTTTAGGGAAACTGGAAAGGACAAGGGTGGGTTTAACAGCCTGTCGCAATAATGCAGACACTTAGGGGCGTATTTACAAGGGGATAATGCCATTGCAACGTCACTGCTCTGCACCACATTTACAAAATGACCATAAGCCATCTTTTTGGGCTTAACACCACTCTGTAAATATGCTCCCCTTCAACACTGGTATCTGCGTGAAAGGGGCATGCCATAGGTGGTACTGTGGGCGTTCCACTGCAATACTCACTGCTTTCGACGCTGCTCCACATTTACAATGAGGTGTAAATTGGAGGAAGCGCCAAAAACAAATGCCATGCAAGAGCAGGCGTTAGAATGGTGCACGGCAAGAAATGTTTTTAATTCCCCTCATTTTTGCTTTTTATACATGTGCTGCATTCTGCAGCCCACATAGAAAGAGCAAAATGCCTTTAATGATTGTTTATTTGCATGAAGATATCCCTTTCTGCATATAAACGTTTATTAACCCCGTCCCCAGCACCAGAGGCTGTGTAGATGGTTTCCCTGAAATGATGATCAGCGCACCAGTCGCGCTAATGTCAATGGGAGAGGAGTTGGCCTAGCGGCTTGGGTGGTTGACCACGAATCTGGGGAACTAGGCTCGAGTCTCTTCAATGACGCTGAACATCCTGTGATTCTGGGCAAATCACTTAATCTCCCTGTGCATAACCAAAAAAAAAATGAATGTGTGTCCTCATGTAATGTAACTGTTGTTATGTAAAGCACTCTGATACCATATTCGTTCGTGCTGTATAAAACTCTGCAAAAAAAGTGAAACCGAAACTGAAATGGGCCTTGAGGCTCATTTCAGTTTCACTTTCTACATGCTCAGGGGGCTATCTCAGCCCCCCGAGCATATAGAGAGACAGGAGAGGTTTCATTGGAAAGGGGAGAATACCCCCTTTCTAATGATACCACTCCCTAGTGGATAATAGGAGGGTGATCCCCAAGCAGGGATCCACCAACTAGGCGCTGGGAGGGACCGCTTGGGCAAGGGCCTTTGCTCCCCCCATAATGGTTGAGGTGGATTCAGTCTTTCTGCCCCCCGGGGGGAGACAGCCCACTAGAAACCAGAGATTTATTTTACTATGTAAATTAGGAGTTGGGGCTGCCCAATATGGGAATGGCAATGCCCCCCAACCTCCCTGTACAATTACAGTATTTCTGCCCCCTGTGGGGCAGAAAGCCCACTAGACCAGGGTTTTTTTTTTAATTACGATTAGTTTAGAGATGTGGGCTTCCCAAGATGGGCATGCCAATGCCCCCACTCCTCTCTCACACACAATTCCAGTCAGCTGTGGGCAGTAGCCCCAATTTGTCCCCATGGGGGCAGAAAGCCCACTAGAAACCAGGGATTTATATTACTATGTAAATTAGGGGTGGGGACTGCCCAAATAGGCATGCCAATGCCCCCACCCCAGCACAATTACAGTCTTTCTGCCCCCCAGAGGGTAGATGGGGCAGTAGATCCCAATCTGCCCCCAGGGGGGCCAGAAAGCCTACTAGACACCAGGGTTTATTTTACAAATAATTTTGTAATTAATTTTACAATTAATTACAAAATTAATCCCAGTCTTTCTGCTCGGGGGGGGGGCAGAAAGCACCCTAGATGCCAGGGATTATTTTGCTTTATAGGCCCGGAGTGGGGGCTGCCCATAATGGGCGTGCAAATGTCCACACCCTACCCCCCAAAGAAACAATAGCCCTAACAATAGCAAAAGCCTCTGATATGCCCCCTGGGGGAGGGGAGGGGAAGCAGACAGCCCACTAAGCGCCAGGGATTTTTTTTTATTTAGATAGGGGTGGGGGCTGCCCAAAATGGCATGTCAATGCCCTCCCAAAAACAATTCTCCAGTCTTTCTGCCCCCCTGGGAGGCTGATGCGGCAGACGTGAGGGCAGAAATCACACTAGCCACCAGGGATTTGTTTTCTTCAAATTTCGGGATGGGGGCTGCCCAGAATGGGCATGCCAATACCCCCCCACCCCCCAAAAAAAATAACATGCCACAGCCTTTCTGCTCCCCCCAGAGGCAGATGGGGTAATTAGCCCCTGACCTGCCCCCCAGGTGGGGGGGGCAAAAAGTCTACTAGGCACTAGCAATTATGCTGACTTTTTTATGCATAGGAGGGGGGTTGCCCAGAATGGGCATTCCAATGTCCCTACCCCCGAAAAGAATAGCCACATATTGGGGCAATAGGCCCCGATTTCCCCCCTCGCCAGGGTAACAGAAAGCCCACTAGGTACTGCTTTTTTTCGGAATGTGCCTAACTGTGGATTTTGGGTCCTAGCGCTGCCGGCACCTAAGGAAATATAGCTAACCTGTAAATTTTAGAAAACTAGACACCAATGGGAATCCAGGATGTGGTGACTTGTGTGGCTCTCACTAGGTTCTGTTTCACAGAATCCCTTGCAAACCTCAAACCTTGTTTAAAAAAACAAATTATCCTCAAATTTCAGTGATGGAAAGCTCTGGAATCTGCGCAGAACCACAAACTTCCACCCACCCAGCATTTCACAAAGTCTCCCGATAAAAATGGTACCTCACTTGTTTGGGCAGGCTTACTATCCGCTGCAGGAAATGTCCCAAAATGTAAAATGGACACACCACATTTTTACATTGAAAACTGACCTTTTTTTGCAAAGTGCCTAACTGTAGATTATGAACCCTAGCTCTGCCGGCACCTAGGGAAACCTAGCAAACCTATACATTTTTGAAAACTGGACACCCAGGGGAACCCAGGATGGGGTGACTTGCATGGATCCCACCAGCTTCTGTTACCCCATACTGGATTCCCTTGGGTGTCTAGTTTTCAAACATGTGTACGTTTGCTAGGTTTCCCTAGGTGCCGGAAGAGGTAGGGTTCAAAATCTACAGCTAGGCACTTTGTAAAAAAGGGTCTGTTTTCACAATGAACATGTGTCATGTCCACATTGTGTTTTGGGCCGTTTCATGTCGCGGCACTAGGCCTACCCACACAAATGACGTACCATTTTTCTAGGACGACTTTAGGGAATGCAGGGTGGGTGGAATTTTGTGGATCCACGCAGATTCCAGAACTTTAACACCACAGAAACGTGAGGAAAATTTGTTTTTTGTTTACAAAGTTTGAGTTTTGCAAGGGATTCTGGGTAAAAGAGCCTGGTGAGAGCCAGACAAGTCCCTGGATTCCCTTGGGTGTCTAGTTTTCAGAAATGTATAGGTTTTCTAGCTTTCCCTAACTTCCAGCAGAGGTAGGGTACAAAATCTACAGCTAGCCACCTTGCAAAAAATGGCTCAGTTTTCCTTTGTGAAAATGTGGGGTGTCCACGTTGAGTTTTAGGCCGTTTCCTGTCGCAGGCACTAGGCCTACCCACACAAGTGAGGTACCATTTTTCTCTGAAGACTTTGAGGAATACAGGATGGGTGAAATTTTGTGGATCCTCGCAGATTCCAGAACTTTTCACCACAGAAGTTTGTGAAAATGTGTTTTTTTTACAAAGTTTGAGGTTTGCAAGGGATTCTGGGTAACAGAACCTGGTGAGAGCCAGACAAGTCACCCAATCCTAGATTTTCCTCTGTGTCTAGTTTTAAAAAATGTATAGTTTTGCCAGGTTTCTCTAGGTACTGGCAGACCTAGGGTTCAAAATCTACAGCTAGGCAATTTGTAAAAAAACGGTCAGTTTTCACTGTGAAAATGTGGTGTGTCCGCATTGCGTTGTGGGCCTTTTTTTTTATCGCTGGCACTGACTAGGCCTACCCACACAGGTGAGTTACCAATTTTCTCAGAAGACTTTGGGGAATGTGGATGGGTGGAATTAAGTGGATCCATGCAGATTTCAGTACTTTTCACCACAGAAATTTGAGGAAAATGTGTTTTTCTTTACAAAGTTTGAGGTTTGCAATGGATTCTGGGTAACAGAACCTGGTGAGAGCCAGACCAGTCACCCCATACTTGATTCCCCTGGGTATCTAGTTTCAGAAATGTATAGGTTTTCTAGTTTTCCCTTGGTGCCGGCAGAGCTAGGGTTCAAAATCTACAGCTAGGCACTTTGCAAAAAAAGGGTCAGTTTTCACTGTGAAAATGTGGTATGTCCATGTTGTGTTTTGGGCCGTTTCCGGTCGAGGGAACTAGGCCTACCCACACAAATGAGGTACCAATTTTCTCCGAAGAGTTTGGGAAATGCGGGGTTGGTGGTATTTTGTGGATCCCCACAAATGCCAGAACCTTCCACCACAGAAAAGTGTGAAAATATTGTTTTTTTTAGAAACTTTGAGGTTTGCAAGGAATTGTGGGTAACAGAACCTGGTGAGAGCCAGACAAGTCACCCCATCCTGGAGTCCCCTAAGTGGCTAGTTTGAAAAAAGTATAGGTTCTTTAGGTTTCCCTAGGTGTCGGCAGAGCTAGGGTTTAAAATCTACAGCTAGGCACTTTGCAAAAAAAGCCCAGTTTTCACTAAGAAAATGTGGTGTGTCCACTCTACGTTTTGAGACGTTTCCTGTGGCGGGCCCCTAAATCTACCCACACAGGTGAGGTACCGTTTTTCTTGGAAGACTTTGGGGAATGCGAGGTGGGTGGAATTTAGTGGATCCACGAAGATTTCAGAACTTTCCATCAAAGAAATGTGAGGAAAGTGTGTTTTTTGACGACAAAGTTTGAGGTTTGCAAGGGATTCTGGGTAACAGAACCTGGTGAGAGCCAGACAATTCACCCCATCCTAGGATACCCCAGGATATCTAGTTTTCCTTGTAGGTACAGGTGTCTGATGCCAAGATACACCCATGAAACACAACTGAACTCTCATCACTGTCTGCATCCTTGTATGGACAGGTGTGTTTTGAAAATGTATACCCAAAAAACACAACCACTCTTATACCAATATCTGCAACCTTGTGTTTATAGCTGTCCGATGCGGACGTACAACCATCAAACACAATCAAAACAGCTCTACCCCTTGCATCCTTCTATGTACAGGTGCCTGGTGTAAGTGTTTAGACAACAAAACTAATCCTACAACACTGTCTACATCCTTTTGTGTGCAGGTGTTTGATGCAGAGGGGCAGATTTACAAGCCCCTTGCGCTGCCAGTACGTCACCTTTTGTGATGCACTGTCTGCGCATTTCTCTGCTCCATTTTTACAAGGACAGGAAAAGCCACCATGCGTGGCTTTTCCTGTCCTTGTAAATATGGCCCCTTTACACGCAGCACTTTGCATGAAATGGGCGTTCCATGGATGTTGCTGTGGGTGTTCCCACGCAACACCTGTGGAAGCAGACACATTACCATATTTACAAGGTATTGTAAATCTGGAAATGCGTCAGTATGCTATGCCCTCCTAGGGGTGGCGTAGCAAGGGGCAACGAGGAGAAATGTTTTAATTTCTCCTCGTTTTTAGCTATTTCAATGTGTGCTGCATTCTACAGCACACATTGAAAGAGGAAAATGCCAGTAGTGATTGTTTTCATACAGGAAGGTGCCCCTTCCTGCACAAAAACAATCTCCCCATGACGCAGGCATCCTTGCACCATTGTGCAAGGGTGCCTGCGCATGGCAACTGTATACACATGAAACACAACCAATCCCATATCAGTATCTGTAACCGTGTGTGTAGACATGCCGGGTGAGGAGCTGTACCCACCACATACAATCAATCCCACACCAATCTCTGCATCATTGTGTGTAGAGGTAGCTGCTGTGAACTTACTCCAATCAAAAGCAACCACTCCGACACCACACCATGCAACCTTGTGTTTGCAGTAGTGTCATGTGCTATTGTGGCCAAATAACACACTCAGCCCCAGACCACAGTCTGCATCCTTGTGTGTACAGGTGTCTGATGCAAAGGCACACCTGTGAATCACGACCAGTCACACACCAATATCTGCATTCTTGTATACAGGTGTTTGATACAGAATGATCAGAATTATAACTAACCAACACAACCAATCCCACGCCGCTGCCTCGATTATTGTGCGAACAGGTGTTTGATGTAGAATTATAACCAACAAACACACACCAACCAATCAGACCCGGCTGTCCACATCCTTGTGTGCAGAGTGTGAACAGAATCTGATGCAAATGTACAGCCAAGAAACACAACCAGTCACACACCACTGTCTGCATCATTGTGTGTGCAGGTGTCTGCTACAGATTTACAACCACCAAACACAACCAATTCCACATGTCTGTGAGTTCAAGTGTCTAAAACACAACAGAAGCATGCCAAGGTCCTGCATTCTTCTGGGCACGTGCCTGATGCAGAGGTGTGCCTAACCAACACCACACAACCACTCCCACATCACACCACACCGCGGGCACTCAGGAGTCTGATGCAGCATTAATATCTAACACACACTACCAATCCATGGGTAAGTGAGCAAGCTGTTGCACAACCATCTATTCTTGGCAAATATTTGCTGCTGCAGCCTGGGCATGTATCTCCAATGAGCAGCCATGGTCTTAGAACATAAAACCATTCACTGCCACCGCACTGAACTGGGTCTTCTGAGAAACTTCCACAAACAACAAATGCAAGAAGACAGGAAATGCAGGAAATAAGGCTTGCCAGAGATGTCATTTGCATTCCTGTCTTCAGCACTGGCACAAGCTCTCTTGAGGGTTGTACCAGTGTGCACCGCAAGTGAAGTCTGGGTGCTGTGCTGGCAATCACTTGCAAGGAGTGCCATCCACCACCGGTAAATCTAAATGTTGGCCATGATGCCAAGGCAATTAACAATAGTTGGAGATTGTGGGCAGGGTTGTACAGGACTTATTGTATTGCCAAAGCCTTATAAAAAAAAATTAGAGACAAATTGCAAGAGTCATACCTTTTCACAATGGCAGCTTTGTAAATAATGGTTCCTTCCTGATAGGCAGGACAGTTCCAGGAACAATGAGAACAGGCTCCGCTATACACCCGGCGAGAGGCGGAACTGCCAGGACTGGGCAGGAGTTTATTTGTTTTGGCTCCTGTGGACAAGGCAGCCATACCACTGGGCGGCCTTGTCTCCAGAGCGGACGGGCTAGCTGGGGGCGTGAGGCTGTGGAGCCAGTAGGACACTTAGCACCGGCAGGTCCAAAATGGCGACGTCAAAAAAGCCAGTAAGCTCCCAGAGACAGGTTGGTCCATAGTGGCAAAAGTAGATGGGTAGGTCCAGGTAAGGAAAGAAAGGAAGACAAAAGTGTTGGAGGAGAGAAACTTTGAGAGGATTGTGGGAAGAGGAGTTGGAAGGAAACAGGATTGTTTTGAGGTTACGTTCTAGAAGTTGGCCATGAAACAAAGAGTGGGAGACGCGGACAGGTGCGCAGGAAAGTGAATACCGTTTCTCATCCGATTTAGCTTCAAGTTTACTGAGAGGTTAAGGGAGTCAACATTAAAGAAATTGTTTCATGTAGCCCATGTGGCCACACAAAGAGGACCAGGAATCAGTAAATGAACTTAAGTGGGGTTATTACAAGTTAACAATCAATCCAATATATGTGCAAATCAAAAACATACTATTAAGGTACAGAACTACAATGGGCAGGATGAAACATAGGAAGGGATTCAGATTCAATAGCATAACGCATGCAATGAACGCAGTCATGGCAGTATGGGTACTGAGAAATAGAAATTAGTGCTCCTTACAGAAACTCCAATCCTCCTTCCTAAACATGAACAGATTCTAAAATCATCAAACCCACATTTTAAATAAGGAGCAAAAGAGTCATTGGGGAAAGGTTTCAGAGGAATTCAGAAATGCTGTAAGGTGCAGGCACAGTGATAACTCCAATAGAAATCTTCTAAACAAAATAAGTGCTTAGCATAAATCAATACACCAACAAGGGAAATAGAGAGGTTTGTACCTCTCATTCGGGAAGGATCTAAACTGAACTCTAACAGTTTGAGACTAATATCGGACGAATGCTGCTATATTATATTGTACACAGAAATAATTTTATAATACTCTGCATTTTACTTTGATACATTTTGTACATATTTTAGCGGAAACATGCTCCAAAAACCTGATATATATGTATGTTGTTTTGTTTATTATGTCTGTTGCTATATGGTTGTATTTTTACATACCGAATAAAGCATCTTTGACTTGACTTGACTTGACTAATCAAATCAAGACTTTTTAAGAACAAACATCTCTTTCCCCATGTCACCAGAAACCCAATTATTTCTCCTCCACACAGTAGGTTTCGGCAACATCCTTCGGCTTTCCATAACCACAAACTCGAACAGCCTCTGCAGCCGTATGTATTTTCTTCTTCCTGATATGCGATGAATAGGAGTCCTCTTCTGCTCTTCACCTCCTTGCCAAGATTTCTCTTCTCAGCCTCTCTATCAATAATACAACAATACTCCTTTCTGTAGTGATGAAATCATGAGAACACACCTGCAAAAGAAAGAACATGTAAAGCAAGCAAAATACATTTCAAAGTTAAGGTGTTTAGTCAAGCTAACTTTAGCTAAGTATTTAAATGTGAATTTTGAATATATGAGTGTCCGTGCACATATAACCTCAGAATAAATACAAACATGAATGAATGAGTTCATGATTACAAATGCAACACATGTTAATAGATGCAGTATAACTTGAAGCAAGGTATAAAAGCATATCTTCACAGTTAGACTGATATTTAACCTCCAGACATTTACGGTTCTCTACTTTCAACAGATAACACATATCAATAATGCATTTGAAAGCCAAATTTCATGTTAATAAAGTTAAAGCACACAACGGGGCAGATTTACAAGCCCCCTGTGTCACTTTTACGCTGCTGTTGCGTCACTTTTGTGACACAACAGTGGCGTAATAAATGCAGCAAATTTACTATGTGACGCATCTAGGGAGATACGTCAGGTTGTAAAGCCCTGCGTGACACTATACCTGCGAAAGGTACAATGAATGCAGGATAGGCGTTCCCACGCAGGAAAGCCTCATAAAAGTGACGCAGTGAAATGGCGTGACTTTCAGAACGCCACTGTTTTAAAACCTTATGCTTGCTTGAAGGTGTAAGGAGTGATGAAGTGTATTAGACATAGGCCACAACATGCATTGCTGAAGTTTCGCCGTGCTTGCGACACAACTCCAGCAATGCGTGACTTTTCCACCTTAACAGATGCATCAGAATTTCTGATGCATCTGTCAATACTTGCGCCATAGTGCGCCATATTGTAAATACGGTGCATCTATAGTGGCGCAAGCGTTTTTCACTCAGGCGCAGGCAAACTGACGCATCTATACAGATGCATCAGTTTCTTGTGAATCTGCCCAAACTTATATAGTGTCAGATATACATGAACATACCGCTTCTGTGACGTGTATGGGTGGAGCCTAAATTGCCCTGCTCCACCTCTTAGGATGAAGCTGTTGGATCTTTAGGAAAGGGGGTGTAGTTGGGAATGTCCTTGTGTTCGTTTTCCTGCTATGGCTGCTTTGTAATACAGTATGCCAAGTGTAACAAACATTGTGAGCTGGCACCCACAGTCTTTTACACACTGCTGAGGACTCTGTCTTTCAAAACACCATTTTACCCAAAAGCCTCACATATGACACACACTCCCAAGAACTGTGGGCCTCATTTATGAGGACTTGCGTCAGTTTTGCGCTTCCGATGCGTAACATTTTGTGACGCATCGGCAGCGTAAAACATGCCTCCTAGTGTGCACTATTTTCAAAGTGACGCATCTAAGCAGATGCGTCACTTTGTAAACCCCTGCGCTACATTATACCTGCGTCAGGTATAATGTATGCAGTGGGGGAGTTCCCCCGCAAAAAGCCTCGTAGAAGTGACGCAGTGAAATCTATGAGATTTCACTGCATCACTTCTAGGACGCCGTTGCGTCAAAATCTTGCGTCTGCCTCACAGCAGGCGTAAGACTGACACAGGCTCTTTCACATGGGGCTTGCCCCATGTGAAAGGACGCATTGCTGGAGTTGCGTCACTTTTGTGACACACTCCAGTAATGCGTCACTTTTGCGCCTACAGATACGTCAGCAATACTGACGTATCTGTAACTCCTTGCGACATGATGCGTCATATTATAAATATGACGCATTAATCATGTCGCAAGGAGTACGCACTTAGAAGTGACGCATCGCAGCGATGCGTCATTTCTCATAAATGTGGCCCTGTGAGCCTAATTAACACGCCTTCAGAAAGGAACTCCAAACTCCTCTTTCCGGAAACTGCATTTGCAGGCTCTCCGTTTCCAATCAGGAAGCGCCTTGAGGCAGTTACATGCTGGGAGTTTCCGTCTACAGGTGATGTCAGTCATTTTCCTACCAGCGGTGCACATACCTTAACAGATGTGCTTGCACTTCATTCACACTAAGTGGTGCTTCCCTCCCTTCTGTTCCGAGGCCACTTCTACAGCCACAGCCCCCTAGCTTGTGGCTTCTTCCCTTTGCTTGTGTCCTCCTCATCCTCCTCATCCTCCCAGGAACAGGGTACCTCTGCTCCTGGTGGTGTTCCAGCTGGGCTAAGCCACATCGCCCTGTGGGAAGGGCTCGATCACTGCACATCCGGTGTCCTGTATACACGTCTACAATATCAGGCCACCAGTGTGACAACCGCAGATGTATGTTCTGGGTTACACTCAGCGAGCTCTCCTTGCACGGTGGGTGCTGTGCACGCACTTGAGTGAGAGAGGTAAGGCATTTTGGGTCAGTGAACCTCCCCCCACACATGCACTGTGCATGGTATACTGCACACACGGTATGCACTCTTCAGCAGGGTGTGACCATTGTATTATTCACTATTAGTGTAATAAAAAATGGAGCACAAGTAGCTGTAATAGGGCCTTTGGTGGCAGGTAAGGTAAGTAGAAATGCTTTTAAATGTATGTTGTGTGTGCTTGTTGGAGGGATGTGTTTACGTGAGGTGTGTGAATTTATGAGTAATTGTGAATGCATGTGTAAGCATGTGTGTCTGAGTGAGATTGAGGGTCGGTAAGTATGAGGGAGTCATAATGAATGAAATTGAGTGACTAAGTGAGTGAGAATGAATAAGAATCAGTGTAAGGGAGTGTTGGAGAGTGTGAGTACGAATGAATGATTGAGTTTGAATTAGTGAATGTAAGTGGGTGTGAGTGAGAATGGGGTGTTATGCTTGCAAGTCGGTCATTGGCCCTGGCATACTTACGGTCATTCGTGTTTTACAGAAACATCAATGGTAAAATACTGGTGCTGGCCTTCTTGAGGCAATAATTAGCCTGACAGACACCAGTGACAAAATACTGGCACACCAGAGATCATTATTGGCATAATGAACACCAGGGGCGTAACACAGGCCCACGGATCCCCCGTATCCCCCGCAGTGGGGGGGGGGGAGGCCCTCAAGATCAAGGGGGCCCCCTCAGCACTGCACTTCGGCCTGAGAGCTCCTATTAGAGTCCGGAGGGGGCCCCTCCATGTACCTGGCAGGGGGGCCCCCTCAATTATCGTTATGCCACTGATGAACACCTGTGGTAAGATACAGGTAATGGTGTGCTAGAGGTAATTCTTAGCAAATGGGGCACCTGTACAGAAATGCTGGCACTAACTAGGGGAGGCGAAATTTTGTATTTCCCCGGCAGGGTTGGAGGAATTTAGTAATTCTGTGTTACTATTGTAAGGCAGAATCGTAATAAATTCCGCTGCTCCGCTGGCAGAATTAATCAGCATTGTTTGGTTTTTAAACAGGCCTGGAAGAGGGAGCAGTTCCTCTTTTTTTCAAAAACTAGTGTAGATTAAAGTTCAATCTACTTTGATTTTTATACCTAGAGGGACTGCTCCCTCTTCTGACCCTGTTTAAAAACCACTGCTGTGCATACCCCTCGGGCCCTTACTTACTCGGAGTATATATACTCCGGGCCCGATTCACAGAACTAACTTAAGACAAAATCCTAAACTTACTATCATTTTGATATGAACCGAATGCACTTAATCATTTTGGTACTCACAGAAGGCACTTATTAATTTTGGTATTCACAGAAGGCACTTATTCATTTTGGTATTCACAGAAGGCACTTATTCATTTTGGTATTCACAGAAGGCACTTATTCATTTTGGTATTCACAGAAGACACTTACTCATTTTGGTATTCACAGAGTCTTCTGTGAATACCAAAATGGTAGTAAGTTTAGGATTTTGTCTTAAGTTAGTTCGGTGAATCGGGTCCACTGAGTATTTGGGTGCCAAGGGGTATACTCAGCAGTGCATATCCCTTATCGTTTTTACATACTCTGCATTATTCGTTGCAGAGTATATAAGGGCGCCGAAGGGTGTGCACTGTAAGTGCATTTGGTATTTGGCAGCACTATTTTTTAAAGAAAAATGCATCTTCGTCTCCATTTATGGATGTAAGGGTGCATTTTGCGCTAACAAAATAGTTCACTTCACTTTATTACTTTATTTTGGTCCGAAGACCATAAAAGTGCATAGTATAATACTCATACAATACATTAAAAACAGATTCTTATAATATACACCTTCAAGTCTGTCCCGTTGGATATCTGAAAAAGGGATATAAAAAAATTTGTTCACAATGCTGACAGTTAGCCATGCTATGCAAACTACTAGCCCGATGGGGTCCTTATTTGCGTCTACCACTCCTCCGCACCATCAATATACCCTCGTGCCTTCTGCTGCTCAGGGATACCCTCTGAGAAGAAACATCCCCTATGATGGGAGCAATTCAAATCAGTATGCACACATTTCAGAAATTTAACATTAACTAAAACCCAGCTAAAACATAGTTAAAATTGATTTGAGACCCATCAGAGATGGCAATCGGACAACTTAGGTCTGTCAATTATTTCCTGAAAATGACTTGTGCACCCTCCACATGGTTGTTAAAAAGCGTGATACAGTAAATACAATTGGCATTTGGGTGTTATATTTCCGAATTCTAAATTCTTCATCATAGTTGGATCAACCATCTTTGCCTGGCTTTTTTTATAACCAGGATGTACAAAAGAATACATGGAGTTCTGTCTGCTCGTCACTACTGCATGTAGGACATCCATGGGCTAATCTGCCGGCCCATTTATTAGAAAATACACGCAGGGGAAGAGACCCATGCCTAAATTGGACATAAAATTTCCTGGTTAAAGCTGGTTGTATTACATCCAGGCAAGGATCTAGGTTAATATAATAGTTGATTTCCGTCCCAGGCATTCGACCGAATCAGTCGTGGTCTCAGTCTTAGACAAACTCAGAAAGGGCATGGATGATAACAAACACCAGGCACTGGTCCTCCTTGATCTCTCCGCCGCCTTTGACACGGTGGACCATACCATCTTACTTACCCGTGTCAAGGCGGCCGGCATCGGGGGATCAGCTCTGGTCTGGCTCTCCTCCTTTCTGAGGGACCGCACCCAGGCGGTCCGGCTAGGCGACTTCACTGCCACTCCTCTCCCTGTCACCTGCGGTGTTCCCCAGGGATCCTCTCTCTCCGCCTTACTTTTCAATCTTTATATCTTTCCTCTCATCTTTGCACTCCAGCAGCTGGAGGTCACCGTTTATAATTACGCGGATGACCTCCAGCTCATCTTTGATCTGTCCCCTTCTCCTCTCTCTGTCTCTAACTTCCAGTCAACTATGACATTCATCAGGGACTGGATGAACCACAACCACCTTAAACTGAACCCGGATAAAACCGAGCTGGTTCTCACTGGTGGTTCATCCAGCCCCTGGAACTCTCTCTTCTGGCCCCCCTCTCTTGGTCCCGCACCGTCCCCCTCAACCACGGTCAAAACACTGGGTGTTAAAATAAACAACCAGCTCACTCTCCATTCACAAATCAGTTCCGTGGTCTCCTCCTGCTTTCTCACTCTCCGCACTATCCGCACTGTCTCCCGCTTCTTTTCCCCCCAGGCACTCAAGATTATCATGGCCGCGCTGGTGATATCGCGACTGGACTACGCAAACGCTCTCTACCATGGCATCCCCGCGTACAGCTTGCGTAGACTCCAGACTATCCAAAACCAGGCGGCCCGGTTGGTGTACGGCCTCCCTCGTTATCACCATTCCACCCCCCTTCTCAGGGAGCTTCACTGGCTCCCTGTAAAAGAACGCTCCCTTTTTAAGATTGGCTGCATGGTCTTCCAGGCCCGCCAGGGCACTGCCCCTGCCTTCATCTCTTCATTAATCAATCCTTATGTCCCCGCAAGAGAACTTCGGTCTTCCTCCAAGTCCCTTCTTCAGATCCCACGCTTCACACGTAAAAAGTGGGGCGGGTCCAACTTCTCCACCCTGGCTCCAACATTCTGGAACTCACTCCCTGACCACCTCCGCTCTGCCACCCAGTATCTCCCCTTTCGCAGAGATCTGAAAACGTTCCTCTTCAGCCAGGCCTTTCCCACTTAAACTCTCTTAAACTCTCCTCTTATTTTTTCTTTTGGTCTTTTCCCTCAGTTGCTGATCCCCCTAGCGCCAAGAAACCGCAAGGTGTACGCTGCGCTCTAGAAATGTTTTAAATTAGAAATTAGAAATTAGAAATTAGCTGTTCAAGGGCCCGTGGATGAGCTCTCATGTAGTTGGGCAAGTTTGCCCCCCCCCCTATCACTCCTGCCCAGTTACATATTGGGGAACAAGCTACCTCCGGGTTGCTCGATAAACTCATTGTACCTATACTACGAAGTCCTTCCTTAATTTGTGAAAACCACGCCAATTTACCCATGCCTGGGAGGCCCAGTACCTCCTTTATCTCAGTCCTGTATTTAGCCAGTTCAGGGGTCACCCATAGTCAACGTCAAAATGTCAGGTGTCTGTAGCTGATTTCCTCTACAATTCGCCTCACCGCTTCATCCTGGTGCAGTGGGGTGAGTGGAGAACTGGAGAGGAGTCCAAATAGCTGTCTAATGACGTTGTTCTAAGACTTAGTGATGTTTTTTTGAGAGACAGTGCCCCCAAAGGTCAGCCCCGTACATTACAACACCCCTTGCTTGCATTATATAAATCTCCAGAACTGGACCTACGGGCTTATGAAAAGAGTTCCTTAATAGCCTAGCCAGCCCTCCTGCTGCCTGTGATAACTTGAGGCTTGATTTAACTATTTGTGACCCCCAATCCATTTTTTCCGTTAAGGTGAGACCTAAATATTCTAACACTGGGGGGCGTGGCTAGCAGCCGACCATGATGGCTGCGTAGTTGAGGAGCTCCGGGGACGAAGCAGCCCTGCCCATAAATCCGCATGTTGATCCGGTACTAAATGTGACTCCAGGGGCTGTGGCTGAAGAACGGGGCCAAGCGGCAATGACCGACACCACTCAGGAACCGATACAAAGCCGGGATCCACAAAAAAAGAGGAGCGGACATTGGAGGCCTAACACAGTCAAAGAAGCCGCGCCCTCGCGTAACGTGAAGCAAGCCCTGGAACGGAGGGAGTGGCGTGACGAGTTCCGGCGGCTCTGCGGGCCACCGCTGATCCGGCGTCACCGGAGGACTAAAGACCCAGCATCCAGCGGCGGGGGGATGGTGGGGACGAGCGCGGGGGGGACGGTGGGGACGAGCGACGGAGCCAAGAATGGAGTAGGGCCCAACCCCCAACGGTGAGACGGGAGTGATTGGAGCCGAGGGCCCGTCGGGGCAGCGGCACAGAGCAGTGCAGAACTCAGACACTTTCAGTTGCACGCCGGGTGAGTGCGGGTTCCCCCACCCTTTGTAATCAAAAGTGAGCAGACTGCGGCGTTGATGGAGAAAATGCCAGGGGCGGCCTGTAGCGAGCACCACACCGGAGAACACGATCAGCAGTAAACGGGGGAAAAAAGCAATGAAGGTGCAGGGACACTAGACCAGTGACGGGGGGGACAGGAGCAACTCGAAGGTGATGAATGGTAGTGTCGCATGAGGGGACAAGGGTACACGTTGTCGGTACAGAAGGAGGCCTGACCGAGACGGTTTACTTGGAGATCCTGTACTGCTGTCAAGAAGTGTCTAACCAACACCGCATATTCCACGCACCAGGTGGTGGCCGGCCTAACAACTGTGGACTCCGCAAATAACCAATCAAAACCCACCCTTTGCTCCCCCCCGGTGGAAGGAATATCAGAGACCGGGGCGCAGATTGAAGAGCAGCTCTGAAATAAGCAACAAAAGTGGTGTACCCGGCCATAAAAGAATAGTGAACCGGATCAGCATAACACTGAGATAGACTGACCCATGCCAAAACTAGACAAAACGGCAAGCGGCTACTAAGATCCACAAAAGCGTGAACTCTGCCAAGAAGTGTTATCATCGGAACATAAATAGTGGCGGAAGTCTCACCCGTCAGTTGGTAAACATCAGGGACAGAGAGCACAACCACTGGTGAGACGCCTAACGGCTCGTTCTGCCGAGGAAGCCAACATGTCTGGGAGAGGGCCTAGAAATCAAACGATGCAGGCGAAACTAGATAAATATGCATTCAAAAAGAACTCTCCAACCTTGCCGGAGGGGCGCCCCTCGGGGGGTAAAACATCAGAAACTGACGGAACAAAGAAGGTAACGCTGGAGGACATTATGAAAACACTATCCAGCGTACAAACGACGGTGGGAACAATTTCGACGGAAGTTTCGCTGCTACGGGCGGACTTCCACAAAATGGCTGAACAAGTTAAGGAGGTGGAGGTGATTACCAAATCCCTGGTAGAGGATACGTCGGAATTACAGACGGTATTGACCCACATTCAGACAGAAAATAAGCAACTTAAGGAGAAACTGGATGACCAGGAAGGACGCTCAAGAAGAAACAACGTACGTATCCTTGAGGTTCCCGAGACTGAAGGCAAACAAGCAATGGACCTCTATGTGGAGGAACTGATCAAGACAAGATTGCAACCCAAAGGATTATATTCCTTCTTCTCAGTTGAAAGAGCACATAGAGTGCCTGGCGGAAGCCAAAACCGGGGGCTGCCCCGAGACCAGTATTAGCCAGACTATTTACCTTTCGTGACAGGGACGCGGTCCTACAAACAGCAAGAATCTCCCCACCGATTCGAATACAGAACTCTACGATCGTCTTCTTTCCCGACTACACGGCGGAGGTATCCCGCCGGAGAAGAAACTTCATGGAGGTCAAAAAGGTACTGAAATCACACGAACTGCCCTACTCCATGTTGTTCCCAGCGAGACTCAGGGTATTAGCCGAGGGGAAAACATGGTTTTTTGATTCGCCAGAAGCAGCCTTTGATTGGCTAGAAGGTTGGAGGCGAGTAGAGGGCCCGCGTTGTGGAAACAAAAATCATCAGCGACGAAAGGAGGATGAACAACCCCACTCCCAGGCGTCAAGACAGGAGGAGCCAGCCAGCTCACCGAGCGCGAGAAGTGGAGGAAACGGACAAGGGCCGGACTCCTGAGTACCCGGCTTCCAAGAACTTAACTGTTGCTATGGATACAAAGGTCAAGCCGCATATGGGCACTGGACTGAAGCAGGCCTCGGAGGGCAGGAAGGGCTGCTGTTCTCACAAGACTTTCACCCCGGCAAGCAAGTAATATGGTTTGGGGTTGGATAAAGCACTCTGCTAAATTGGGGAGGCGGGCGGTTATATGTCCGTTAAGCAGGGAGGCAGGGAGCGGGGTTGGACAAAGGGGGAAGTTAAAGTTGTTATGTTTAACTGGTTTACAGCAAATCATGACAGTATAGACACAGTACATAGGTGGATAATGGGTGGGTACACTGGTGCTCCACCACGAAGACATTTCCTCAACCCTAGACAAATTACACATGGCGCTGGATTCACGACTTAACCATGTTTGTACAACGACACACGAGAAACTGGTGGCAACTCTGCGAATAATTACATGGAATGTAAGGGGTCTGGGCGATAAAGAAAAGAGAGGCCTAGTATTACAGGCCTTAAAACGACATGGCCCAACAATTACACTTCTGCATGAGACGCATCTCATGGGGGGAGCATGTAAGGCTCTAGATAGATGGGGATACAAAATGGTGGCACACTCTTAGTTCTCTACGCGGTCAACAGGAACGGGTATACTAGTAAAAAAAACATCCCCACTCATAGTACTACAGAATAAGATAGATGACCAGGGACGCTTTGCATCAATACAAGGGCAGTGGAAGGGCAAACTTTTGAACATAGTATCAGTATATATACCGCCGGTGCTCCAGTCAGTGGCACTGCCTGCACTAGGAGATTTCATCCTAGACCTACCAGAAGGTGAGCTTATTATAGGAGGGGACTTCAACTTAGCGATGGACACCTTGATGGATAGATTCCCTGCTCGGCCTCAGGCGTCTGGACCTTCCCGGATCCAAAGCTTCCCCGGAAGCCATGGGATTGGTAGATATCTGGAGAACCATGCATCCAGTAAGCTGCAACTACACATACCACTCTGCAGTACATAATAGTTTGTCACGGATAGATTATTTCCTGATGCTGGGCACTAGTATACACAGCGTCGAAGGGATAGACATAAAACCCAAGGGCAGGAGGAGGAGCTTAATGCGCATCCAAGATGGTCGCGTGAGCTGTGAGCTCCCGAGACCCTCGCTGCCTCCACCGACTATCCTGGCACTAATCCTGGTTTAGACGACGGGTTCTTCTTGCCGCGACTCTCCTGATCTGGAAGACCCATTTCAGAATTTGATTTGAACGCCGGATGCCCGACTTGCTCCTTATGGAGCCCAGAGGCCTACATCGTGGCTCATCCCGGACCTTGGGCATTGGGAGCGCCCCGAAAGTAGTTGAACAACAACGGCCTGCGGCGAGAGACGGATGCCCGGGACCTACTTTCGGTTTCGTTCCCCCATGGTTGCGAGGACTCGAGATAGCTGATCTCGAGCCTGCTGGCTACCACAGCACCCTGACTGAACCCCACTGTGCCCTGTGTTTCAACACCTTTTGGAGTTTTCCTTCGAGGGAGCCATTTATACCAGATCTCGGAAGCCCCGGCGGGGCAGATTATCCACCATGGCGGCTAGGTCAGAAGGCGACAAACGGTCTGCAAGACTACAACTCGTGGTGGCGGAACCCAGGCTTCCATCATGGACAGATTTGCTCGGAACAAGGGTTCGCCGAGTGGGACTGGGAAAACCTCGGAGGGCATGAGTTGTGGTGCCCAGGAACCGGAGGAATCGACTCTTCGTGATATTATGGGAGCCATCGCCAGCATACAGTCATCGATGGGCCAACAATATGAGACCTTGGCGGCCAAGATCGACACAGTGGCAGTGGATGTGGGCCTGATCAGGGCAGATCTGGGGAAAACCAACGAGAGGGTGAAGTCGTTGGATGTTAAGACTGCCAGTCTCACTTCGGATGTGTCCGAGCTCCAGACCGAGGTCCGCACCCTTCGATCCTCCTGCGAACGATTTGCCCGCCGCCTCGAGGATTTTGAAGGCCGTGCTAGGCGAAATAACATTCGCATTATAGGAGTTCTGGAGACGTCGACAAATCAATCGACGGATCTTCTTGTGGAAGACCTGATTGTTAATCATCTAGCCCCTAAAGGCCTGAGCAAGCTTTTTGCTGTGGAGCACGCCCATAGGATTCCGGGCGGCAGACAAACACAGGGGACGGCCTCGCGGCCCATCATTGCGCGGCTCTTCAATTATAGAGACAGAGACGCCATTTTGCAGGCATCGAGGACCAATGGCCCCACCAGGTTTGAGAACACCTCCGTTAACTTTTACCCTGATTTCACTCCCCTGGTGCAGAAGCAGAGACTGGCGTTCTCCGGGGTGAAAGGTAGACTACGGGATTTGGGCATGAAGTATGCCATGCTTTTCCCTGCTCGTCTGCGCGTTGAACACAATGAGCGGGTGCTCTTCTTCGATATGCCTGAGGTGGCTAGTGACTGGTTGGACACTTTATCCACGCCTAGAGACAATGATGACAACGCTGGTGGTGCCGAGGGAGGCCAACGGGACCAGGAGGAGTAGAGGCACCGGCATATGTTCCATTGTATCGTGTTACGATATTTTTGTTCTTTTTTGGGTCGATGACTTTTATAATTGGGGCCCTGGGGCGGCGGGGGGGGTTCGGGACTTCTCCTCCTCCGGGGGTGTGTTTCCTTTTCATCTGTAGTTCTAGTTCTTGGGGTAGGGCGACAGGCACACTGCTGAATGGGGTGGTTTTTTGGTTCCTCGCAGGGGTGCAGGGTGGGGGGTTGTTGTTCTAGGGTTTGGGGGGAGGGGGGCTGGGTTTTCTCTATTTTGTTTATACTGCATTTGAGGCTACGTATTGTTGCTATTTCTGTGTTTCCCTCATGGGGTTGGGTGGACCTGATTTCCTATTTCCCGGATGGGGGGTAGAGGGCTGCGGATCTTGAGCTGGAATGTCAATGGCTTGGGGGACAAGATAAAGCGGGGAATTGTACTTCAATATGTGAAACGTCACTCTCCCGACGTCATACTTCTGCAGGAAACGCACCTGGTTGGGAATACGTTTCATGCAATGAATCGGAGGGGCTACAAGCTGGTGGCGCACTCGGGGTTTACTTCGGGCTCCAGAGGTGCTGGTATTATGCTTCGTAATTCCCTTCCCATTGAGATAGACGATACGATTTTGGATGAAAGGGGTCGATATGCTGCAATTGTTGGGAGGTGGGAGGGAAGAACTGTTATTGTCCTTTCGGTTTATGTTCCCCCTGGCCTGCAGACTACCACCTTTGCTGACTTGGGTAAATTGTTGCTTGGGCTACCCGAGGGGCTTCTGGTGATGGGAGGTGACTTTAACTCTGTCATGGATGGTTCGCTGGATAGACACCCTCCCAGGATGCTCACACCATCCCAATCTGGTCTTAGTGGGTTGTTGGATACATTTGGTATGGTAGATTGTTGGCGGATGCTGCACCCGGGTCAGGCCCAATATACCTTTCACTCTGGGGCGCATGGGAGACTGGCTAGGCTTGATTATCTTCTTGTGCCCGCTGCCCAGGCCGCGACGGTGCGAAAGGCCCGACATTTGCCCAGAGGCATTTCGGACCACTCCCGCTGTGGATTAATATTGATCTCCATCTGAACGCTGGGGGCCGAATCGCCCCAATCAATCCCTGGCATCTCCGGACTCCAGAGATTAGAGTGGGGTTAGTCAACACTATAGACCTTTATTTTGTGGAGAATGTGGGTTCTGTTTCATCCTCTGTGTCCCTCTGGGAGGCTTTTAAACCTGTGGTGCGGGCCAGGCGCTCTCGCTTATCGCTGGCGCGAAGAGGCGACACAATGAGGAGGTTGAACGGCTGGAGGCTGAGGTGGTCACTCTAGAGAGAGAACTTGATACTGGAGTCACGCAGGAGAAGTTGCATATCCTGCAATTAAAACAGTCTTGACTATAAGGCCTTGGTCACGAATGCCGCGAAAGCCATGAGTCGGGAACAAATGGGCCGTCTGTATGATGTGGGTGATAAAGCTGGGAAGTTGATAGCGTGGTTGGACAAGCGGGACGGATTGAGTCGTGTGGTGCCTGTGATTGAGCGTGAGGATGGGGTATGTGTGACTGATCCGCTGGAGATAGTAGAAGAGTTTGCCTCGCACTTTCGCAAGGTGTATGCTCCGGTCTCGGATCGGCCTGAGGAAGATTCCCATCTTTTGCTTCGAGATATCGCCCTGCCTTGTCTGTCCGAATCCGATAGAGAGCGAATGGAGGCGGTTTTTTCCACGGATGAGGTGGAGCTCGCCATTCGCTCCATTCGCTCTGGTAAAGCTACGGGACCAAACGGCCTGCCCATCGAGCTGTACAAGATGTGCCCAGACAAAATGGTGTTATATCTTCACACAATGTTCTTGGAGCCGAGAGAGGGGGGCCGACTTCCCCGAGATCAGCGTCTTGCCTCCATTGAGGTGCTTCCCAAAGAGGGCAAACCGCGTGAGCTTTGTTCCTCGTACAGGTCTATTTCTCTCCTAAACGTCGAACCCAAGGTTTTGGCAAAGGTGTTGCCCAACCGAGTGATAACCGTTATAAGTGATCTGGTGCATCCGGACCAATCCGGTTTTATTCCTGCCCGTAACACTGCACTCAATCTACGTCGCCTTCATGGCGTGCTGGCGAGAGCGGACACTCTGCATGAACCGGCCATTTTGGTCTCGTTGGATGCCACTATGGCGTTTGATACTGTGGAATGGCCATACTTATGGGCGGCTTTGGCTAAGTTTGGCTTTGGGCCGGTGTTCATTGGTTGGGTCCGTTTGCTGTATGAGGAACCCTTGGCCCAGGTGGTCATTAACGGAAGAGTATCGGCTCCCTTTGCTTTGGGTCGAGGTACACGGCAGGGATGTCCCCTTTCCCTGTTGCTTTTTGCTCTGGCGCTAGAGCCCTTGGCTGCTTGGTTGAGATGGGAGCCTTCTCTCAAAGGCATCAGGTGGACCTCCGGTTTTGAAGATCGCATCTCGCTTTATGTGGATGATATTCTTCTTTACCCTACTTCCCCGCGGAAATCCTTGGGAGTGCTATTTGATGTCCTTAGCTCCTTTGTCAGGAACTCGGGATTAGCCATTAATTGGTCGAAGTCCTGTGTACACTCGCTTACGGGGGATGTCCCACTAATACCACGTACTTGTCCGATACAGATCTCGCCCACCGGATTAAGTATTTAGGCATTCACATCTCACGTGACCCGACGACAAGATACCGGCTCAATCTGCTTCCCCCGCTCGCTCGGCTGTGAGCGGATGTGAAGGCGTGGAATAGGCTGCCTCTGTCCCTGGTGGGTAGGGCAGCCTTATTCAAAATGATGTCCCTTCCCAGGTTTCTGTATGCTCTCCAGAACACGTTAGACCTGGTGCCCTCCAGCTACTTCCGTGAGGTAGAAAGCTTGCAAAGGAAACTGATCTGGGCCGGCCGTCCCCGGATTGCCTTGGCTAAGCTTACGCGTCCATGGTATGATGGCGGAATTGTGCTGCCGGATATCCGTCGGTATTACTGGGCCTCACAATTGAGCCCGGTTAACCACGCTATGTACGGTCCGGCATCTAATACAGCATTTGCCATGGATAAATGGTTGCTTCCTGGCGGGGGCTACAATAGGGCGCTTTATTCAAAACGGCCGGATGTGGCCCTTACCGGGCCCACAAAAGTCGCGGTGAAGGTTTGGCACAACGCCACCGCTGCCACGGGTTGGTCGGACACCCTCACTCGGGCTACTCCACTTTATGCGTCGGAAAAGTTGGGTAATTTATGGACGACTAAGGGGTTCGATAAGTGGGACTTTATTGGAATTAGCGTGGTTGGTGACCTATTGCGGAAGGACAAGATCAAATCTTTTGAGGTGCTGCGACGGGAGTTTCAACTCGGCCCTCGCGAACATTTTCGTTACCTTCAAGTTCGGCACGCCCTTTCTTCTGTGATGTTGCCTGGGACGTCTGTCCCGGACTCCTCGCCCCTTGAGGATAGAGTGCTGGACGGGCATATCCCGGACAGTACGATCTTGTTAATATATAAGAAGTTGATAAACCATCGGGCGGACCTTCTTGTGCAGCTCCGCACGTCTTGGACCGGCGATGGAGTGGAGCTTGACGATGAGGACTGGCAGGCGGCGATATCCTCTCCTAAGGAGGTGGCTATCCCGGCTCGTCTGAGACTGGTGCAATTAAAAATCCTACACCGAGTGTATGTGACAGGTCCTCGATTGTTGCGGATGGGGTTTGTTTCGGATGCTTTGTGTAAGCGTGGCTGTGGTATGGTGGGTACGTTCCTCCATATCATATGGGAATGTCCTGCGGTTGCCTCATTCTGGACCCGTGTGCATGGTGTTATGTCTGAGGTGACGGGTGTTTTGCTTCTGCCTGAGGCTCGGAGATGTTTGCTTAATGTATGGGAGCCCAACGACTATAATG
Source organism: Lissotriton vulgaris (assembly GCF_964263255.1). NCBI lineage: Eukaryota > Metazoa > Chordata > Amphibia > Caudata > Salamandridae > Lissotriton > Lissotriton vulgaris. Next base: position 121,847,149 of record NC_141695.1, on the reverse strand, counting down.
TTGCCCAAACGCAGTGGGCCACCGTGGGCAACATGATTGCGAAGCGTGACATTGCGCAATTGTGAGGGTCGGCGCAGCCTCCGAGTCTGTCTGCATGGTCTAGGAATATGGACTGGTGCATGTTCCGTGAAAAAACTGTTTATGTTGCCAGGGGCAGGCCCAAAAAGTGGGGTAGAATATGGGGTCAATGGAATCAATACCGTGGTGAAATTTGCACCCCTCCCTTTGAGCCGCCACTGGAACGTCTCCAGTCCCCTTAGCATGACATTCCCTCCTCTCTAGGTTCCATTTGTGTATTGTTGCATACTACCTGCTCCCTCTTCTATTCCATTCCGGACATACAGCTTGTTGACAATGCATCTGTGCAGACGTGGTGCCCCTCTCCAGAAGGATTCACCAAGATTGTTTTCTTTTTGTTATGAGCCCGAGCAGTATTTTCTTATGTTTGTTGGTTGGGGGGGTTGTTTTCCAAAAAAGATCAAATCAAAACCGTCCCTTCTCCTTTATATGTATATATGGCGAGACATGGGTTTCTACTTGCTGCCGGGCCCTATGGGTTGTCGGCTGAAGGGCTGTGTAACTTTTATCCAGTACTGTATTGTGATAGATGCCAGCCGGCCCACGGTTGCCGTATACTTGCTTTTGTACTTTCATGTCTATTTCAATAAAGGTTTTTTAAAAAAAAAAAAAAACCCAAGGGCATATCGGATCACTCCCCAATACTACCGACGCTCTCTTGCCGAGAGAACTCTTGTAAGAGGCTATATCCGATTTACCCCAATTTTCTTAAGATTCCCAGAATAAGGAAGGACCTTAAAAACACTACCAAACATTATTTTGAGGAGAACACAGACTCAGTGGACTCACCGTCCATAGTGTGGGAAGCATACAAGACAGTCCTTAGGGGACAAGCAAAAGCCTCTATTACCGGGCATAAGCGGGAACAACAGAGAGAATTAGCTGAATTGGAACTACAGCTGCAAGAAGCGAACGAGGCACACACGATAGACCCTACTCCAGAAACGACACACGCCTTACATATACAGCAGCAGCGATACAAAGATCACCTAAAACACCGAACGTTTGGGAACATTACAGCGACAAAACATAACATATTTGATATAGGAGACAAGGCAGGCAAACTACTAGCCTGGCTGGACAAGAGAGGGGAGGGCTGCAGGGGTATACAGCAGTTGCGTACGCAGGAGGGAGCGCTCCAAAAACATCTGGCAGAAATAGTAGACACACTTGCAGACTACTTTAGGGAGGTCTACACGTCAAACCAGACTTTGACGGAGGCTGAAACAATGGAATCACTTAGCCACATTGAAATTAAAACACTTACGCCTGAGACGGTGTTGGACCCGGCCCATTAGGCAGGTTCACCCCTAGACTTTTTGCGTTTTCCTAGCCTATTTATGGAACCTGGTGTTGGTGATTTTAGGCCTCTGCGCACTTTTTCACTGTGGTACAGTGTAAAGTGCTTGAGCTCTCTGTGAATGAATGGTGAGTGACCTGCCCTCCCATAGGAATGAATGGGGAATATGTATGCCCATGGTAGTTCCTGATGCGTGGGGAGTGCAGGGGCGAGTTTGGTATGAGAGAACTCGTGAGAATGAATGCTGCAAAATGATGTATGCAGCATGACTGTGTCTAGTCTAGAAGTACTACTTTTGGAAGTTGGAATATTTGTGTAAGTTGGTGCTAGCGTGTGATTGGCTGGTGAGCCTGGCCCAGAGTGCATGGGCCTGCTTGTGGATTGACTGTCTGGTTTGAGGATGACAGGGGCTGGAGAGCCCAGGAGGTTGTCTGAAGTCAGCCCATGGATGAAAGGCAGCATCTGCTGCCAGGGAAGTGGGAGGAGATGGCACCTTGATAGTGAAGGGCTGTTCCTGTGTAACTACAAAGCTGGCTCCACCTCCCGCTGGGCGACTGACACCTCTGTCCCTGATACTGAAGGGGACTTCCCTCTAAACCAGTCCAGCTGGTTCTCACACTGCCTGCTTCAAAGGACTTCAAAGGACTTCAAAGGCTTTTTCTGTGTATAAGAAGGGGCTGTGTCCCCTTCCAAATTGTTCTTGTTTTCAACTTGAATCTGCCAGGGGCTGCTGCTGCTTGAGCTCAGGGGAATCCCTGGCTCTGCCCAGCTCCTGGGCACCTGATGGACTTTCCTGGACTCCTGGGGGACCCCTCTGCCTTGCTGGGCTGATGGGGGGGACTTTGCTTTGCCCCCTGGGACTCTCTGGACCTTCGTGCAGCATGGTGGAGCTGCATTTCTGGAAGGACCCTTTGTACTTTTTGTTCTAGCGCTCTGGGAGCGCTTTATTGCCCATAGCGCTTTCGAGCGCTTTATTTTTTGATTCTAGCGCTGAGGAGCGCTTTGCCAGCCTGGCGAGTGCCCACCTCGCTTATTTGTGACTTTATTTAAATTTCGGCTGCCCACGCCGATATCTTTAATGCCTGCCCGCCTGCCTGCCTAAAGGAGAAGGGCCGCTGCGCTGCCCGCAGCGACCCGGAAGTACCTGGCCGGCCGGCCAATCTCAGCGCGGCCGGCCGGAAGTCCCGCCCCCGCAGCCCGGGTGCCGAGAAATGATCACCGCCGGGCCCGGGGAGAAGGGGAGGAAGAGTGATGGCGGCAGGTCTGCAGGGCCCCCGTGAGCGGAGGGAGCCCTGCAGCGGGAGGAGCAGTAGCGGGGGGGCGCGAGGCACATTGCCGGTGCCTGCCCCCACCGCGAGTGGAGAGCCGCCGCCCAGAGGAGCCCCGCCTGCTGTCGCCGAGGAGTCCCGCGATGTGAAGAAGCCCCGCCCGAGGCCCGGTAAGTTAAGGGCTGGGCCGGGTGAGACGGGGGCAGTGCTGTTGCTGCTCCGGGAGGGAGCAGATGGAGTTTTGTGTGCCGGTGAGGCAGTGTTGGTGCTCGGGCGGCCCCGGTTGGCAGTGGGTCGCCCCAACGTTACGCCAGAGCCTTGAGGCTCCAACGAAGGGGGCATTGTTGATGTTGAGCCCTGAGAGAGGCTCTGGGGGGCATTTGGTGAAGTAAATGGAGAGTCAGGGCGGCCCCGGATGGCAGTGGGTCGCCCCAACGCTGAGAGAGCCTGTGTGGCTCAGAGGGGCCATATGTGTTTTTAAGAGCCTGTGTGGCTCCAACGTTTGACCAGTGTTGGCCAGAGCCTGTGTGGCTCCAACGTGCACAGTGTATGTGTTTTAGAGCCTGTGTGGCTCCAGCCTGGGCGCAGTTTGCTCCTAAGGGCCAGTGAGGGCCCTGGCGCAGTTCTTTTGTTCTCCAGGTGCCCAGCACTTAGTGGGCACCTGCCACGTTTAGGCTTTTTGAACTTTAAGACTGGCGCTGCATGGCAGCGCAACCCTGACACTGAGACTCAGGGCGTCTGAGCCCCAACAAGGCCCTTGGCCTAGGGACTGCCACAGGTGGTGGCTTATGGGAGTCTGCGCAATGGTATGGTTATTGCACCTCTGAATGTGATCTTTTGCATCATGTGTTATTCCTGCACCTCTGAAGGTTCTTAGGCCTCATGTGATTTTTGCGCTATTGCTTTACTCTTGACACCTCTGAATGTTTGATGCATTATGTGTCTTTCTTTTCATGCGCTGCACCTCTGAATGTTTAGTCATCATGTGTCTTCTTGCGCAGCACCCCTGAATGTATTTTATTGCATCATGTGCCCTATTCTTAACACCTCTGAATGTGTTACCGCATCATGTGTCTTCCTTTCCATGCGCTGCACCTCTGAATGTTTAGTCATCATGTGTCTTCTTGCGCTGCACCCCTGAATGTATTTTATTGCATCATGTGCTCTATTCTTAACACCTCTGAATGTTTAGTCATCATGTGTTTCTCCTTATTACTCCTCTGAATGTGTTCATGCATCATGGGTAAGGTGTTCTGGTTTATGCCCCTAAATGTGGTTATTCTTAGGTGGTTGTCTTTTCTACTCCTCTGAATGTAGGTTTATTGCATCATGAGTAATATATTCTTTCTTAGACCCCTAATGCTGTGTGATACTTAGGTGGTTCTTCTTTCTTAGTACAGGTGGTCCTAGTAAGGTCCTGGTTCCTGTTACCAGTGGTTACTGGTTGTTATCTTTGTGATTACCATTTTATGTTTTACTATTTTATTCTAGAAGTGATTTGATATTCTACATTTTATCTAGGAGTTCTATATCTGATTTTGACAGGCGCCCATGTGGCCCTGTCTTGTGTACATAATCCCTGTGAATATTGCCTGTGCCAGTTGGCACAATGTATATGTGTGATTTTATCTGATGTGTTTTTACAATACAAAAGTTATTTTTATAATAACCTTGTGTGGAGTCTCTTCTGTGGTGTGCCTAGTATGTTGTTGCTGTTGTGCGCTGGCGCAAATGCTTTACACATTGCCTCCGAGTTTAGCCTTACTGCTTGTGCCAAGCTACCAAGGGGGTGAGCAGAGGTTATCTTGGCGTGTGACTTCCTTGCCCTGACTAGAATGGTGGTTTCTGCCTGGCTTTGGCGTCAGCCTTAGCCTACCAGAAATAGCCAGTTCTAACATTGTTGGTCAGCGGTGCGGATTTTGGACTTGTGTTTGCGCAGTGCCATAGCGACAACTGGCTACATTACAAAACTCTGCAATTGTTTTTTTCAGATAGTCACATGTTTGGGATTATTGTTTTTGATTTTTTTTCCTCAAGAGTGTCATTTTCAAATGTGTTTCTGCGCTTTATGTTTAGTGGCAGATGAGAGAAAGTGACAGGGCGGGACGCCAGTAGAGGGGGAGGTTCCCATAGATTAGGAATCCCTTGCTGGGTCCAATGTCCAATCCCAAATCCTGTCCCTGTGTGGGTAGATGGAAGAGAGGGAGTGTGAGGAGAAATGACTAGCTCAGGATGGTGGTTGTTCCCTGCGTGTAGTGTGTGTGTCTGGATTCCCCAGTGTGGTAGGATCCAGTGGTGGCAGCTTTAATGTGTCCAGTGTGTTAATTCCCATTCCCCGCTCCCAGAGTTTGGTACCTGTGTCACGTGTGGTCAGGTTGAGTGATCAGGGATGGTAGTAACTGCCTTACCAGTCCGAGGGGGGGGAGTGTGCGAATGAGTGATGTGCTGAACTGGAGGAGTTGGTGTGAGTTTTCTTTTTGTTAAAGAGCTAGCATGAGAGGTGTACCTCTGGTGGTGTGCAGGAGGTCCTGCAGAGGCACTGTATAAGAAGGTGGATGTCTGGTGGTGTGCTAGATGTCTTGCAGAGGCATCAGGAGGTGATTCTAAAAGGAGTGGCTTGTGTATCTGATGATCCTGTGAAGGGGAAGAGGTTACTGTGTAACCCAGCAAGGTCCCAGTAGTATGGTAGGGGTGTAGGGGCTCACGCCCTGTCTCAGTGGAGGCAGAGTGAGTGTGGGACGGTGTGTCCCACGTTGGCCTGAAACCCTATCTCAGGGCCTGGAGGGTTCCCTAAGGGAGCGCCAGGTCAGGGGCCTAAGCTGTACATAGGTCATTTGAGGAGGATCTTCCTGTGTCTAGAGGACGGGGAGTGTCTGTAACCAGAACTCCGGCGGTCCTAGTGTTGGGCAGTACCGCTCCTAAGTGGAGGGTGCAGAAGTCCTGGCTCGCTGAGCATTTGACCGTCTAGAGTGCTTGACCATTTGTGGGGCCTCTGGAGGTCGTTCCCCGAGGAGGGGGGAAAGCCAGGTTGGGGTTGTGGCCTAACCTGGAAGGAGTACTGGAGGAAAGGGTGTCGCTGATACGCCGCTGGCGTGTGCTCTGTCTAGCCTGAGACATACTGGAACTGGAAGGGGGTGCAGAGGGACGGTGTCCTTACTTCTGACCCCGGTGTAACCTGAGGGTTTAGATCTTAGGTTGGGAGATTAGGAAACTTCTAGGTCAAGAGGAATCTCTACCAAAGTGGATCAGCTGAAGAGACTGAGGGGGCTGCCCTTGCTGTGTGTTCTGGGGCTCACCTGCAGTTTGTTGTTTCCACCAAGGTAGAGGAAAGGGGGCTTTGCTGTGTGCTGTGTCCCCCCACCTGCTTGAAGAGGGACTGTGCTGTGTGCTTTGTACCTCAGAAGTAGAATAGTTTCCAGGTGGTAGACCAGTGATGGAGTGAGGTCCTGACCTGGTAGGAGAATTGTGTTCTGGTGAAGTGCTTTTCTGTGAGGGTGCGGAAACCCAGAAGTAGAGGTAGGGTGGGGCATTCTTGCCCGTGACCTCTGGTCAGCCTGAGGGTATGGTCCCTAGGTTGTTGGATCAGTGGTGGTTGTAGCTACACTGAGAGAGAGAGTGGAGCATGGCTATTGTGTGCCAGGGGTTACTACCCCCTACTCTGTGGATTAGTTAGGACCTGTGATTTGGATGGCCTATGGCCTGGTCTTGGCTGTGGATGACTAGTGTGTACCAGTGGGGTACCCTAGTTGAGTCAGAGAGTTATTATTTGGAGGAAACCATGTAGGTTCAGAGTGGCGCAAAACTGGACGGTGTCCCTGCTGTGCGAGGCCGTGTCCGTGGTTTTGTCGCCCAAAGCAGTGAAGCCCATCAGCGGTGTGATTGGTCTACCCTGCGTTTTGGCTGGAAGGGGGTTGTGTTGGACCCGGCCCATTAGGCAGGTTCACCCCTAGACTTTTTGCGTTTTCCTAGCCTATTTATGGAACCTGGTGTTGGTGATTTTAGGCCTCTGTGCACTTTTTCACTGTGGTACAGTGTAAAGTGCTTGAGCTCTCTGTGAATGAATGGTGAGTGACCTGCCCTCCCATAGGAATGAATGGGGAATATGTATGCCCATGGTAGTTCCTGATGCGTGGGGAGTGCAGGGGCGAGTTTGGTATGAGAGAACTCGTGAGAATGAATGCTGCAAAATGGTGTATGCAGCATGACTGTGTCTAGTCTAGAAGTACTACTTTTGGAAGTTGGAATATTTGTGTAAGTTGGTGCTAGCGTGTGATTGGCTGGTGAGCCTGGCCCAGAGTGCATGGGCCTGCTTGTGGATTGACTGTCTGGTTTGAGGATGACAGGGGCTGGAGAGCCAAGGAGGTTGTCTGAAGTCAGCCCATGGATGAAAGGCAGCATCTGCTGCCAGGGAAGTGGGAGGAGATGGCACCTTGATAGTGAAGGGCTGTTCCTGTGTAACTACAAAGCTGGCTCCACCTCCCGCTGGGCGACTGACACCTCTGTCCCTGATACTGAAGGGGACTTCCCTCTAAACCAGTCCAGCTGGTTCTCACACTGCCTGCTTCAAAGGACTTCAAAGGACTTCAAAGGCTTTTTCTGTGTATAAGAAGGGGCTGTGTCCAAATTGTTCTTGTTTTCAACTTGAATCTGCCAGGGGCTGCTGCTGCTTGAGCTCAGGGGAATCCCTGGCTCTGCCCAGCTCCTGGGCACCTGATGGACTTTCCTGGACTCCTGGGGGACCCCTCTGCCTTGCTGGGCTGATGGGGGGGACTTTGCTTTGCCCCCTGGGACTCTCTGGACCTTCGTGCAGCATGGTGGAGCTGCATTTCTGGAAGGACCCTTTGTACTTTTTGTTCTAGCGCTCTGGGAGCGCTTTATTGCCCATAGCGCTTTCGAGCGCTTTATTTTTTGATTCTAGCGCTGAGGAGCGCTTTGCCAGCCTGGCGAGTGCCCACCTCGCTTATTTGTGACTTTATTTAAATTTCGGCTGCCCACGCCGATATCTTTAATGCCTGCCCGCCTGCCTGCCTAAAGGAGAAGGGCCGCTGCGCTGCCCGCAGCGACCCGGAAGTACCTGGCCGGCCGGCCAATCTCAGCGCGGCCGGCCGGAAGTCCCGCCCCCGCAGCCCGGGTGCCGAGAAATGATCACCGCCGGGCCCGGGGAGAAGGGGAGGAAGAGTGATGGCGGCAGGTCTGCAGGGCCCCCGTGAGCGGAGGGAGCCCTGCAGCGGGAGGAGCGTTAGCGGGGGGGCGCGAGGCACATTGCCGGTGCCTGCCCCCACCGCGAGTGGAGAGCCGCCGCCCAGAGGAGCCCCGCCTGCTGTCGCCGAGGAGTCCCACGATGTGAAGAAGCCCCGCCCGAGGCCCGGTAAGTTAAGGGCTGGGCCGGGTGAGACGGGGGCAGTGCTGTTGCTGCTCCGGGAGGGAGCAGATGGAGTTTTGTGTGCCGGTGAGGCAGTGTTGGTGCTCGGGCGGCCCCGGTTGGCAGTGGGTCGCCCCAACGTTACGCCAGAGCCTTGAGGCTCCAACGAAGGGGGCATTGTTGATGTTGAGCCCTGAGAGAGGCTCTGGGGGGCATTTGGTGAAGTAAATGGAGAGTCAGGGCGGCCCCGGATGGCAGTGGGTCGCCCCAACGCTGAGAGAGCCTGTGTGGCTCAGAGGGGCCATATGTGTTTTTAAGAGCCTGTGTGGCTCCAACGTTTGACCAGTGTTGGCCAGAGCCTGTGTGGCTCCAACGTGCACAGTGTATGTGTTTTAGAGCCTGTGTGGCTCCAGCCTGGGCGCAGTTTGCTCCTAAAGGCCAGTGAGGGCCCTGGCGCAGTTCTTTTGTTCTCCAGGTGCCCAGCACTTAGTGGGCACCTGCCACGTTTAGGCTTTTTGAACTTTAAGACTGGCGCTGCATGGCAGCGCAACCCTGACACTGAGACTCAGGGCGTCTGAGCCCCAACAAGGCCCTTGGCCTAGGGACTGCCACAGGTGGTGGCTTTTGGGAGTCTGCGCAATGGTATGGTTATTGCACCTCTGAATGTGATCTTTTGCATCATGTGTTATTCCTGCACCTCTGAAGGTTCTTAGGCCTCATGTGATTTTTGCGCTATTGCTTTACTCTTGACACCTCTGAATGTTTGATGCATTATGTGTCTTTCTTTTCATGCGCTGCACCTCTGAATGTTTAGTCATCATGTGTCTTCTTGCGCAGCACCCCTGAATGTATTTTATTGCATCATGTGCCCTATTCTTAACACCTCTGAATGTGTTACCGCATCATGTGTCTTCCTTTCCATGCGCTGCACCTCTGAATGTTTAGTCATCATGTGTCTTCTTGCGCTGCACCCCTGAATGTATTTTATTGCATCATGTGCTCTATTCTTAACACCTCTGAATGTTTAGTCATCATGTGTTTCTCCTTATTACTCCTCTGAATGTGTTCATGCATCATGGGTAAGGTGTTCTGGTTTATGCCCCTAAATGTGGTTATTCTTAGGTGGTTGTCTTTTCTACTCCTCTGAATGTAGGTTTATTGCATCATGAGTAATGTATTCTTTCTTAGACCCCTAATGCTGTGTGATACTTAGGTGGTTCTTCTTTCTTAGTACAGGTGGTCCTAGTAAGGTCCTGGTTCCTGTTACCAGTGGTTACTGGTTGTTATCTTTGTGATTACCATTTTATGTTTTACTATTTTATTCTAGAAGTGATTTGATATTCTACATTTTATCTAGGAGTTCTATATCTGATTTTGACAGGCGCCCATGTGGCCCTGTCTTGTGTACATAATCCCTGTGAATATTGCCTGTGCCAGTTGGCACAATGTATATGTGTGATTTTATCTGATGTGTTTTTACAATGCAAAAGTTATTTTTATAATAACCTTGTGTGGAGTCTCTTCTGTGGTGTGCCTAGTATGTTGTTGCTGTTGTGCGCTGGCGCAAATGCTTTACACATTGCCTCCGAGTTTAGCCTTACTGCTTGTGCCAAGCTACCAAGGGGGTGAGCAGAGGTTATCTTGGCGTGTGACTTCCTTGCCCTGACTAGAATGGTGGTTTCTGCCTGGCTTTGGCGTCAGCCTTAGCCTACCAGAAATAGCCAGTTCTAACAGGCGGCCTCGGAATTGGAGGCAGACTTGACACAGGGCGGAATTCAAACAGCAATCCGATCGATCCAGTCGGGTAAGGCACTGGGCCCTAACGGGATTCCGATAGAATGGTATAAGCTTATAGCAGAAAATATAAGTGCACCCCTATTGGCAATGTATAATGATAGTTTGGAAAAGGGGAAACTCCCACTGGATCAACGAATGGCGACAATAGTGGCGATACCGAAGACAGGTAAACCCCCGACGGAATGCACCTCATGCCGTCCGATATCGTATTGAATGCAGAAGCCAAGATCTTGGCTAAGCTGTTAGCAAACAGATTAATGTCCCATCTCCCGCAATTGATTCACCCGGACCAGTCGGGTTTCATGCCAAACAGAAACACAGCCCTACTTATCAGACGTGTGCATGGAGTGCTCGCGCGGGCCCCAAACTTGTCGGAGCCGGCAGTGATAGTGTCATTAGATGCTAGAACGGCATTCAACATGATAGAGTGGCAATACCTGTTTGCTGTCCTGGCTCACATGGATTTTGGCCCAAAATTTAGAGCATGGGTCCGACTACTGTATGACTACTGTACTCAGCTACTCTGGCTCAAGTTACAGCCAATATCCCACACTATACGACTAGCGAGAGGAACGCGCCAGGGATGTCTCCTGTCGCGGTTACTGTTTGCAGTGGCGATAGAACCAGTGTCAACACTAATTAGGACTACCCCGTTATTGAAAGGTATTGACTGGAAGGAGGGATGGGAAGACCGTCTCTCACTTTATGCTGATGACATGTTAGTTTATCTGACGAATCCAGAACTCAGTGTACGAGAGCTCCTTACACTTTGCGACACACACAGGAAAGCATCAGGATACACTATAAATTGGGCCAAATCAGAACTTTACATTCTGCAGGGACCAGAGCCCTCACTCCCCGCGGGATGCCCATTGTTACTGGCCGGGAATTCCTTTAAATATCTGGGCATACACATTACTAGGGACACAACAGACTTCTTTGCAAAAAATCTGGCCCCACCTCTGGAACGCCTACGGCATGACATGACACACTGGGAATCTTTGCCCCTAACGCTTCTGGGTAGAGCGGCACTGTACAAAATGAAGGCACTACCGAGGTTTCTCTACGTACTTGAGAACACACCCTACCCAATCCCACCCAGATGTTTTAAACACATAGCAGCACAAGTCTCGAACCTTCTGTGGGGCAATCGCCCAGCACATATAGCGCAGGCCAAGATGCACAGGGGTTGGTACAACGACGGGATATCGCTACCAATTCTACAACTGTACTACTGGGCAGCACAACTCAAGACCCTCAATCAATGGATTCACACGCCTTATGATTACCCAGCGTATAGGGCAGACAGGGCCAACTGGGCACGAACAACATGCTGGCGGTACTGTACAACAAAACACTCGCTGGAAACCTAGAAGGACCCACGGCACACACGGTCACGATATAGTATACGGCACTGGCCAAGCTGGGATGGAAGGGAGTCATAACTAAACTGACCCCGCTCTGGGATACCAAGGACCTTGGACAACTAAGACGCAGTAAAGGTTTCGCACAGTGGGATAACATTGGTATCTCCAATGTGGGAGATTTATGGGACAAGGGGACGGTCATTCCTTTTGCCCATCTTCAACAACAGTACAAGCTAGGCCCGAGCGAAACATACAGATATTCACAGATAAGGCATGCATTGCTGGTGGCTCTTCCACCGGACAATGAAGTCCCAGAGGCTTCTACGCTGGAGGATCATCTACTCACTGACTATATGCAGAAAAGAGCAACTTCACTCACATATCAAAAGTTAATAAACAACCTCCCTGGCCCTACCGCTAAACTGCGGGAGAAATGGGCGATAGACATAGGGGACATGGACAATGCGGAATGGTTAGAGGCACTGGAATCTCCTAGGGAGGTGGGTATTTCAGCAAAGCTTAGACTGGTGCAACTCAAAATATTACACCGCATATGCTACTCCAGAACTACTTTACATAATTTACACAGAGCACAACATCCTTACTGCCTTAGGGGGTGCGGGGAAGAAGGCACCTTTCTCCGCACCATGTGGGAATGTCCAGCAATAGGCGGGTGATGCGTAGAATGTCACAAGCGATAGAGGTATCCATGTTGCCAGAACTACGAAAATGTCTCTAAACATATGGGACCCCAATGACCTTACCCGACATGGACAGACATGGGCCACGCTGGGACTCATGGTCGCAAAATGAGACTTAGCGCAGAAATGGGGTGCAAAAAGAGCTACCCACCTTAACAGCATGGTGTGGGAACATGGACCTTACGATGATTACAGAACGTACAGTATACAAAAACAGGGGTAGCCCGCATAAATGGAAAAAAATCTGGACTGCCTGGAATGTTTTCCGAGGGAATCTGTGTGACATTTTGCCGGAATCTGACATAGATTGCTCAGACGATCAGATAGAAGGAGGGGATTAGAGAATTGAAGCTAACTTTGATAAAAGTGTTATAAATAAGAGATGTACTAATGTTAGGACCCACTCTCTTGACTCGGTTTCTTGCATCAGGATGGCCCCTAGCCTTAAGGGGCTGGTGTCCACCACAACCTCAGTGCGTCGGCACGGAGGAGCCACCGTAGTTAATTTGATGTTCCTAGGCGCAGTGGCCTTGTGAATTCCTTCTTCGCATTGGAATCACAAAATTCATTAGGTGATTCACCTAATGAAGACACGGTTCACGGAGGAGCAGGGAGGCCGAATGAAAGAAATCAGATCAGAGACTTGTAAAAATCGACCCCCTGAGTTTGGACTATTACTCGTCCACGATATTACCACCAGAACATAAATAAAGCCCTATTTTGAGATTCCAATGCGAAGTAGGAATTCACAAGGCCACTGCGCCTAGGAACATCAAATTAACTACGGTGGCTCCTCCGTGCCGATATAAGGGCAGAACAAATATACTGAAAGAGGCCCAACTTCACCAGAAATAACATAACAGAACACGATCTATTTTTTGAAGAATTCTTACGTCTTAACAAGTTTCCACTGTTAAGACGCCAAGTCACTATAGCCTAACGTCCTGATGAAGGTGCAATCATCATAAAGCCACCGAAACGCTGCGTCGACTCTTGCTTCTTGACTATTTTTTATGTTCATTTGCATTGTTTTTTATATGAAATTAAGTCTTTTTAATGGTTTTTATTTTAGAATGTAACCCTAACAGGGAGGTACCTTAATAAATTGTAATACATATATTTTTTACAAAAATTTCTCTAGTTTTATTGTTTCTTGAATTCAAGTGTGACACTTAATGTGATTCATGTTTAATGTTTAATATATAATGTTTAATACATAGAGCACCCCCCCCCATAGTCTTCCACATAATACTTAAGCAATAGTCAATATTTTTGACTTCTATTTAAATTAGAAACCACAGGAATTTACTTTCAAGTGTTTTTTTTTAATAATTCAAAGAGTCATAAATGATGAACTAATGATGTTGCTCCTGAAATAAATTACGTTGGTCCTTTAGAAGGATCCATAATGAGATGAATAGTCAGTGGCGTCACTAAGGTTGGTGTCACCCAGTGCGGGGGGTAAAGGTGTCACCCCCTCACGACAGGAGGGAAAGACAGGCAGAGGGGTGTGTACGGGTACATGTGTGAGGGAAAGGGAGGAGTAGCGAAATTATTTGCCACTGCGTAACATTCCAACATTATTGAACAAAGATTACTTTGGACAGAGCTCCGAGCTCGAAGTTGCCTGCGCAGTTTGCCACTGCCTTCACGTTTCTTTTTCATCTGTTCACTTAACACGGATGTGAAAACAGATTAGGATTTTAGTGGCTTTCACTTGTGTCTTACCAGTTTTTAATCAAAGGGATTTCCTCCTATAACAATCCAATAAACAAGCAGATAGCCATCGCTGTGTGAGCGCAATCTAAAATAAACACTGCAGAGAGATACTGTAAAAGAAAGCAATGAACACGCTGCCTGATTTCGGCTGTAAACGCAGTGGATGCGAAATCATGACTGAACCCGCGTGCAATGAGGGGGGGGTTGTTATAATAAAAAAAGTACCTTATGGCCTGATCCCGCTGCGCGCCACCTCAAGGCTGCTGACGGGTCCTGGGCTGCCGCGTTTTTCGAAGTAGGCTTCAAGCAGCCTCTCCCTCCCCTGCGCCAATCACAAGCAGCGTTGTGATTGGGTAGAAACCGGGAATTGCTGCATGAAGCAACCCCCGGTCTCAGCGCAGAAAACGGAACATGTGCTGCGCTACCCTGGGCCTGCTGCAGGCTGTCAGTCAACATGTTTCTTTGCATTTTCCGAGTACAGCTTCAGTATGTTCTTACCATTTTATTTTTGTTGGCATTTGTGTTTTGAAACGAGATCTTTCCTGGCATTAAGGAGGCATCGGAGACAGCAAGAAGCGTGCGGCGAACACTAATATCCTGCTTGTTTATTTTCACACTGAAGGACTCTGTGGGTCTATAGTCCAGGCTCGCAGCGTCAGTGAGCCGCAGCTGCGTTGTCCCACTAACCACGATCACCTGGGGTGACACCAATCACCTGGTGCGTGATTGGTGTCACCCCAGGTGATGATGTCACCCGGTGCGGTCCGCACCCCCCGCATCCCCCTAGTGACACCACTGTGAATAGTTATGCCACATTTTCATGTGAAATGCCATAATTTCTAATATGGCTTTGGTTTCTGATGTCCTGTTCAACCTGCTTCTGCTCCTTCCTCTCCCATCAGAGTCCAGCTGCAAAGCCACCCCCCCTGCCTCCGCGGAACACCAAGTGAATGACGTAAATGTAATAGTGTGTACAACATTATGAGAAAGACTGTATTGAAGCTTCCACCACGTACCCGAAGTATCTTAATGTCTGCGGGAACTGTGGATATAGACGTACAGATTAAATGAGCCATTATAAGAGTAATAATTCCTTTAGTCATCACCTCCGGAGGGTGGCTGAAGAGGAGAAGTATTTGTAAAGCGAGCTATTGCTGAGGCGTCTTGGCGCTGAGGTATGTGCAATCAAGGAAAAGCTGACAAAGCTAGAGCTTAGAGAAGAGCCAGGTTTTAATCATTTATCTAAAAGGGGTCCTGCTAGTCTCATCTGTACGGGGAGGGAGTTCCACAGTTTAGCCGCTTGAAATGAGAAACCCTTTCCTCCCCACCTGAGACATCTTGTCTTGGGGAGATGTACCAGTCCAGTGTTAGTAGACCTTAGGCAGCGTGATGGCACATTTCGAGAAAATAATAGTTGCGTGTCCTCTGCACCTCCTCCATAAAGGGCTTTATCCACTAGGCAGAGAGCCTTAAAGTCTACTCGCCGTCGAACAGAGAGCCAGTGGAAGTTCTTTATGCTAGCAGACGTTGGGTGATGTTTAGGTGGATCAAGCAGTACCCGCGCGGTTGCATTTTCTAGTAATTGGGAAACTGCCTTGCAGCTGCTCCTAGGGAAAAAGGGTATTGCAATAATCTATTCTCTACAAGACTAGTGCTCTAACTACCGTTTTCCTTAGTGAAATCGGGATGAAAGGAAAAATCTTACGTAGGACTTTCAGCGTAAAGAAGCAGGCTGAAGTCACTTGATTTATTTGAGGGGCGAGCATTAGACCTTTATCGTTCAGGTAGCCGAGACTCCTAGCCTTTGGCACAGGGGCAGGACACGTTCCGGCTTCAGGTGGCCACCATAATTAGCTCCAAACCGAAGGTTTCTGACCGAACTCTACAACCTCGGTTTTTTCCATGTTGAGCTTCAGGTCGTTTGTATTCATCCATGCCATCAGTGCGGTTAGGCAATTCCGGAACCGTTCCGCCGTCAAGTCTACGCTTTGCCTAACTAACACCACTTACTGGGTGTCATCCGCATACGACATGAGCGTAAGACAGTGGCTTTTTATTAGTCTTGCCAAAGGGGCAAAGTACACATTAAACATGGTGGGGTATAAGACCAATCCCTGGGGAACTCCACATGGGAGAGTGAACTTTCCTGACTGAAGTCCATCCCAGTGAATTAGTTGTTCCCTGGATGCCAAGTATGATGCTAGTAGGGCTAGATGAACAAAGAAGGGGGTTCCCCGTGGGTATCTTTAGGATATGGGCAGGTAGTAGGGGGGAAGAAGCCAAAATAGAAGAGAAGAGTACCCTGCCTCAGGATTTATAGGCCCGAACTGGGGGTCCTAACTGATATATTTGGAGGGGTGAATAACCTAGGGGTTGACAAAACATAAAACAATCAAATGGTCAAATCAAGAGGACTGGACAGTTCAAATATTAGAAAATATATTCTTTATTTTTATTTTCTGATAATAGAAGTTAAACGGGTTTTTCTTGGAAAAATATATTTTTTTTTTGGTATATCATAGGTACATCTAAGTCATAAAAAAGACAGACAGATATGGGAACAATAATATCACAACAATTCGTCCTACCCAGTAACAGCCTATATTTACACACACATAATCATTCACTTCGGTCCATGCACACACTTTCTCTCCTAATTTCAAACACCATTCACTCTATCATTCATTTTACTTTTCCTAGCCAGTATAGCACATAGATAGTCAAATCGGGATGTTCATCCGGGTAGTTGGTTTTGGCTACGGGTCCTGATGTAATGAGGACAGTAACCGTATTCCAGGATACATACGCCGACGCGCGTTTCGGTGACCGGCCAATGAGGCCGCACCTTCGTCAGGGCAAGGGGCAGTATACTGGGACGGGCACAAAGGTAAAAACTCTGATTTCTTATTGGGTTCTGC
This sequence comes from Lissotriton vulgaris, assembly GCF_964263255.1. Taxonomy (NCBI): domain Eukaryota; kingdom Metazoa; phylum Chordata; class Amphibia; order Caudata; family Salamandridae; genus Lissotriton; species Lissotriton vulgaris. Next base: position 121,830,639 of record NC_141695.1, on the reverse strand, counting down.
TGTTCAAGAATAGCAGGCCTAAGATAACGTCATAGGGTGCAAGGGCATCTACGCTGTAGTTGTTAAACGGGACAGGCTGCTTACAACTCGAATCCAGAATAGTTAGGCTTCTTGGCGCTATGTTTTGTGGCACCTTCTCATTTTAACGGTCATCCGGATTCTAGATAGTAGTTGGCAGACACAGAGCCTTTCAGGCTTCAACGCGATGTCAACACTCAGGCATTCTACTCGTAATCTGGTATATGTGTTCTGTCTCTAAGTATATTCCGGGGCACCGTGGTGCAATATTCTCAAGGGTACATGCGGGCCTCTTTGTCGGATGGAGTGGCCGTGCCTAGATGGCGGTTTCAATGATCGTCTGTTTCCCTGCTAGTCGATATAGACGAACACGTCACTTTCGAGAGGAGCTGGTTGCTACATCGCCTTGATCCCGGACGCCGATGTCTTCATACTGGGGTTCCGCCGACTCAGTCCGTCGGCCAGTTCACGAATGTCATCCAACATAGCGCCAAGAAGCCTAACTATTCTGGATTCGAGTTGTAAGCAGCCTGTCCCGTTTAACAACTACAGCGTAGATGCCCTTGCACCCTATGACGTTATCCTAGGCCTGCTATTCTTGAACAGCAGAACCCAATAAGAAATCAGAGTTTTTACCTTTGTGCCCGTCCCAGTATACTGCCCCTTGCCCTGACGAAGGTGCGGCCTCATTGGCCGGTCACCGAAACGCGCGTCGGCGTATGTCTCCTGGAATACGGTTACTGTCCTCATTACATCAGGACCCGTAGCCAGTACCAACTACCCGGATGAACATCCCGATTTGACCATCTATGTGCTATACTGGCTAGGAAAAGTAAAATGAATGATAGAGTGAATGGTGTTTGAAATTAGGAGAGAAAGTGTGTGCATGGACCGAAGTGAATGATTATGTGTGTGTAAATATAGGCTGTTACTGGGTAGGACGAATTGTTGTGATATTATTGTTCCCATATCTGTCTGTCTTTTTTATGACTTAGATGTACCTATGATATACCAAAAAAAATATATATTTTTCCAAGAAAAACCCGTTTAACTTCTATTATCAGAAAATAAAAATAAAGAATATATTTTCTAATATTTGAACTGTCCAGTCCTCTTGATTTGACCATGTGATTGTTTTATGTTTTGTCAACCCCTAGGTTATTCACCCCTCCAAATATATCAGTTAGGACCCCCCAGTTCGGGCCTATAAATCCTGAGGCAGGGTACTCTTCTCTTCTATTTTGGCTAGTAGGGCTAGAACCTTGGGGCATATTACCAAGCAATAGCGATAATTATCGCTATTGCTTGGTTAGAGACAAAAATTTACAGCTGAGCTGCGGCGATTTTTACCGCACATAAACCTTGGTATTACCAAGGTTTACCGCAAATGCGATAAAAATCGCCGCAATGCATGAATATCGCTGAAAAGTCAGCGATATTCATGCATTGCCGAGCTACTGCTCTTAGCCATGTTATCCACCTCCCATTGGATAACATGGCTAAGAACTGCTCAGGGCAGGTGTTAGCTTTTGGAGATATTCGCGCTTAGCGCGAATATCTCCAAAAGTTGGTTATAGGAGATAGCGATGTTAGTGACTGTTTTCAGTCGCTAACATCTTGGCACGCCCACTTTGCATGTCATTAGTGATAAATATCACTGACATGCAAAGTGGGGCCCAAGATGGTCGCTATCTCCTACTAGCTGTCGCTAACTGGTGTTAGCGACAGCTAGGTAATAGGGAGATGATTTTATCTCCGCTTTCTTGGCTTTTAAAGCCAAAAAAGCGGAGATAAACCCCCTTGATAATATGCCCCCTTATCCCTAATGCCAGCCGCCTTCAACCTTCGCAACAGTACTGCATGGTTTACGTTGTCGACAGTTGCGGTTAGGTCAAGCAATATGAGGGTGGCCCTACCCCCTCCATACATCACCTTTCAGATCTCTTCTGTCGCCATCATCAAGGCTGATTCAGGAGAGTGCCGAGCTCTAAAACCATGCTGAGTAGAAACAAGGATGTTATTCTGATCCAGATATTCTGTCAGTTCACAGTTCAGAGCTTTCTCCAGTATCTTAGAAGGAAACGGGAGGCAGGATATTAAACATACACTTGTTGACTTGTTTTTGGCCAAAAACTCAATTCTTTTTGGCTTGAATATTTGTTTCTGTTTAACCCCAATAAATTGTGTTATTCTGATGAGGAGGGCATTCTCTAACTGCTAGATCGGAGGCGCACAAGCCGATATATTTAGGTAAAACTTTGGGGTGATCAAATATTGGGGATTGGGTCTCACATTATGTGTAAAAACAAGTGGAAAACAAAAACCTGGAACTCTTAGGTGATGCAGCGCTACTCCGGAAATAATGTCTAGAACCTCATCACCTTTACCTGAAGTATCAAATCATACATTTACTCACTAGTGGGGCCCATAACACTGCGAGTCACTCATACTCCTTTCTTACTACTTCATGGATTGGTGTGAATCAAAGGAGAGCTGTTGGATCATAGCGGAGTGTCTAAATTAAGCTAAATATTTATAATATGTACACCTGCAGTTTAAATTTGTTTACCATGGTTTTATCAACGCGACAATTTTATTCAAACACACCACCATTATTTGACGATGGATCTACTAGTAAAAATTAGGTTAAGGATGAACAAGACCAGCTTAATTCCTCATTTATCTCATTTTTATTTAAAGAGAATCTTCTAGCATGACCTTTATTTATTCACTTATAAATTTGTTTAATGCAACATAGATTTTAAGGAAAAGAAAGAATGTTAACTTATACTTTTATTCAGTTTAATTCAAGAAAGAATTAAGCACTTTATTATTGAGATTATAGGACATGAAAATTAGCAACAGACATAATAGTTCCCAAAGTTCACCTCCCTATTCTCTCTACCTATTAACCTCATCTAAAGACTCCGTATTCATTCAAGCAAAGTTAAAATTCAGAAAAATTTCAACGTTCTTACGCCTCAGGAAAATTCAGCATTCCGGCAGCATGTCAGGATACACAGATGGAAATCGAAGAAGAGAGTTTTTCCTTAAGTCCGGACATACTCTTTTATTACCTTTTTCTCCCGCTAATCTATCTAATCTCTAAAATAATTGGGGTCTTCGACAGTTTTGATTGGTTAATTCAAGGGATGGATGAGCATAACCTCATCATCTTATTGTTTAACTTTTGCTAAATCAGCGCAATGAATTTCATCATTCTCTACTTCGTCAATGTCCTTTAAATTGTAATATTCAGTTCCTTTCACACGGTTCTCAATACGAATGTCCATTTTGTTGGCAGTCAATCAGGTTTTCAGGGCACACTGTCCTTGAACCATTCCACTCGGGCACAAGCAGCTCATACTCGGCTTGCAGACTTTTCTATCACGCGCATGCGTACTGCATTTCAATCTCGGAGTTTATGGAAACGTCCATCTTGTTTTAGGCCTCACAGGCCAGAATGGGAACTATTATAGAAACAAACACAAATAAACGTTAATTGTTGAATTATAACCCTTCTGTTTACCTTCCCCCCTTACTAAGATATCCCTGTTAGTTTTTACCTAGCAAATAAGCTACATATATGCGGATTATGCTCACCTGTCTTCACGATTTTGCCACAAATACATACACAAAAAGCATATTCATGCCGCTTTTAGTCAGTTTAAAGCTTCCGCCTTAGTTTTGAACGAGACAACATCACATAGATAATCGATTATGATTGCAAAATAAGCAAATTAGTTTCCCACGTGTACCTGTGTGTGTGCATTCTATTCTACCTTGGTTAGTTTTCAAAACCACGCGATTAGTTCATGTTACTGTTATGAGGAAAATGACTTTACGAGGGGTATACAAAATGTTGTTTTTCCACCTCGCTCCATCATAGGTATAAGGTTCGTGCAGCAGCCGCTGCTGTTGACAGAGCGCCGTGTGTGGGGTAGAAAGGGAGGTGGATTTGTGGCCTGGACAGGCGAGGAGTGTCCCTGTGGCATGTCGGAGAATGCTTGGTTAGTTAGGGCTGTTGCAATAATCGAGGTTGCTCATAACAAGCCTATTTGTGAGTAATTTGTGGTTTGAGTGAAGGTGGGGCGGGTTTTCCTTCTGTGGAGCAGCTGTGGCTCTGTGGGTGTCGAGAGCCCAACCTCAGGCGGAATGCAAAGAGAACTCCAAGGTTTCTGGCTGTGTCTGGGCCAAAGGAGGTAAGAGAGATATTTGGGAGAGGTTTTTAGCTGGTGGTTAACTTAAGTGGAGTAGTTGAGCGTCAGACGACCTGAGCAAGCGAGCGGGCAGCACCATCTAGTGGCAAGAAGTAGTATGGCAACCAGAGATCGGATTATATTTGGATGCTGTCAGCATGGTTTGTAAGAGAAGCAGACCTACTAATTTTCCTAAAAATTGTGCATAGGGGCGTAGCTTGGAGGGGGGAGGGGTGGAGAGGGAAGGGTTGCATGGGGTGACACAACCTCCAATATTTACTTAGTTCCTTCGCCGGACCTGGTGGCTTAGTGGCCTGTGTTCGACCTCACAGTCACTACTTCAGATCCCGGCGGGTCACTCAGCCTTTCAGCCTTCTGACGTCGATAACAATTGAGTTAGGGAACAATACCATCTGTTATTCAGAGCCAAGATACCCTTGGCTGAACGTTTGCTTTACAGATACTTATGTTACCGACCTGCAATGCCTGTTATAACCAGTTTGGCCCCACGTCTGTGTACTGCCTGGGGTGAATATCCCACCCATGCACAGTGTTGGAGCATCGTGCCCCTGTGAGGTCTCGGGTCGGGTGCTCGGGTACTGGGCCACAATTACCTAGCACTGGGGTCTTCAATTCTGTGTACTGCACAGCCAGCCCCATGCTGTGAATCATAGTGTAAATATGTACAGGTGCTCACAGTTCCTGAGCCTACAATGACTAGTTCAAATCCTTTATTTTCATTGCTACCCATGTTATACCTCATTATGAGATAGCTCATTCTTTGGAAGGTTCATGTCATCCCATTTGTTTCCAGTGCTATTAAATGTTTTGCCAGATTCTGAGAGGGCTCACTTCCTGGAACGTGCATATAACCCCCTTTGTTTCCAGTGCTATAACATGTTATACCTCATTCTGAGACAGCTTACTTCCTGGAACGTGCATATAACCCCCTTTGTTTCCAGTGCTATAACATGTTATACCTCATTCTGAGACAGCTTACTTCCTGGAACGTGCATATAACCCCCTTTGTTTCCAGTGCTATAACATGTTATACCTCATTCTGAGACAGCTTACTTCCTGGAACGTGCATATAACCCCCTTTGTTTCCAGTGCTATAACATGTTATACCTCATTTTGAGACAGCTTACTTCCTGGAATGTGCATGTCAACCCCTTTGTTACCAGTCCAACCGGTGTTATACCTCATTCTCAGATAACTCACTTCTTGGAATGTGCATGTCAGTCCCTTTGTTACCAGTGCTACTGCATGTTATACCTCATTCTATAAGGCTGGCTTCTTTAAATGTGTGTGACTCCCCCTTTGGCACAAGTCCTACTACGTGTTGCACCTCATTCTACTTTTTGGAACGTGCAGGTCACCCTTTAATTCAATGCCACCACATGTTAGTCCTCATTCAAGGAGGGCTCCCTTCTTGGATTGTGCAACCAACACCTTTTACCAGTGTACCACATGCTAAACCTCATTCTGAGATGGTTCCCTTTTTGCAATGTGTTTTGTCACCTCATTTGTTGTTACCAGCGCTACCTCAAGTTATTCCTCGTTCTGAGATGGCTCATTTCTTGAAATGTGCACATCACCCCTTTATTTCAGTATTTCTGCATGTTATACCTCATTCCAAGTTGGCTCCCTTTTAATTTTTAAGTTATGAGCTTTTCTGTAATGGCTCTGTCTTATTGCCAGAGTCACAGCTTCATATGAAAGACATCATGTTTTTCGCATTGTTGTAACCCTGGAGTATGACACGTAAATGCACAAAAGACAGCACCAAAGTCCTTTGTATCATCAGGATTCGCAAAGGGATTAGATGGCGGCGTTGTCCCATCGCAGTGATCCACAGTGCTTGATGGCCCAGATGGCACATGGATGGCACTGCAAGGTCACAAGCCATGTTTTACAGCTCACTGTCTGCCAAGCAGAGTAGATCTAAGCACAGCATCATGAAGGTACATGTGTCCATCTGCATACAACATGATCTGGCCACACAGCATAGATTTACACATAAACCTAATACACAAAGTGGCAGTTAATCCACCCATAAACACACAAACTGACCACCACTCACCTCTGCACAAATACCTGTCAATCCACAGACATCATCTTTTAACATATAAACTGTTGAGGCTGACTGTGCTGTACCTACTCTGTATAGGAAGCTTAATTTGTCGATGTAGTGCTAGTACTTTTCTGACAGGGAGAAAATATTGGACTGCTGTTATCATGATGTGCCTGTTCATGAGAGAGAGAGAAGCTTGCACTGCTGATGCTCAGTTGCACCTGTTCTGTGAGGGCTGCTTGCAGCCATAATGGTGTCCTGTACCTGTTCTGAGAGGATAGGGCTTGCACTTCAGCTAAATTGCCTGAGCTCTTTTGTGAGGATTGGATGCTAAAAATGCGGATTGTGTGCTGGACCTTTTTACTGAGAAGACCGAAGCTTGCACTCAAGCTGCTGTGTTGTACTTGTTCTGTGAAGGAAGGACACTTGCACTGTTGTTGCCCGGCTGTAACCGTTATGTGAAGGTGGCTTACAGCGCAGATGGTGTGTTGTGCTCATCAAGTCAAATAGAGAGACTTTCAATTGCCCTTCCTCTGTCTCAGAAGCATTAAGCACACATGCTATGGTGTAGCCGTGTTGGACTTGGCCCTTTCTGCAGGGTCAGCCCCAAACCTTTTGCTTCTACTTCTCCTATTCTTGTTGAATTCATTTTTGTTGGTCTTCCTCCATGTGGAGGTCAGCATAACATACAAAGGAAAAGACCCAATGATAATGCTGTTGCGACACTGAATGGCGGAGAACCAAGATATACCACCTCACGCCTGTGTTCGCTTATGAGGGTTTTTTACAACGATGGCCCACCCCACGTTATCATAGACCCTGGAAACACAGGACAAGTGGTTCATTCTCCCTCATTGATTTTTTGCTCTAGGCTAAGGAAGCAGAATGGACTATATTTTCTTTTCCCTCTTCATTGATTTTTGAGTTACAATAAATCAGCCATGACGACATCACAACATGAAATCTTAATGTTCAGACTAAAAGAAATTAAACAAGATGCCCCCTTTCATCCCAGACAGAATGGTAGCTGTTAGCGGGCAGAATAGCACACAGCAGTCTGAGTCATGATACCTCTCTCTGGGATAATCCCTCCTTTAGTCTATTAGTGCAACTGCACATAACACGTTGCAGTGATGCTGGCTGTGGAGTAGAGCCAACAGTATCTCATCAACACAAGCACCAGGCCTGCAACTGTTATTTTTTCCCTACTGATGAATGCGGAAGCAAGAAACACGTGTCTAGGGATACGAACTGTAATATTAATTTAAGCACTGGCTTTCAATATCACGAACTGAGTACTGAGCGAGACATGAGTAACTACATCAACCAAGATGCAAGAGGTAAATTCGCTGAGCATGTCCGGGCGCGCTCCCACCCCCACAGTTGTTACAAATTAGGCTCTCGTGAGCCGAGGAGCTGACGAGCTCGGGAGCAGAGCCTGTATGCTGGGAGAGGAACTGGTCCTGATCGATGACAGCAGCATGCACAGCAACCTAAGAAAATGTTATTTTTCCCCTACTGATGAATGCGGAAGCAAGAAACACGTGTCTAGGGATACGAACTGTAATATTAATTTAAGCACTGGCTTTCAATATCACGAACTGAGTACTGAGCGAGACATGAGTAACTACATCAACCAAGATGCAAGAGGTAAATTCGCTGAGCATGTCCGGGCGCGCTCCCACCCCCACAGTTGTTACTGGTTATAGGTTAGTATAGGATGCTCAGTGGTGTAACCAGACCTCTGCAGCTTTTCGGTGCAGGGTGGCCCCTCAACCCTTCAGAGGGCACAAATTATTCCAATGCCAATTAATATCAGTGAGATATGGGCAGCTCAGGGGCCCTTCATCACATTCTGCAAGGGGGCCCCAGCATTTTAGGTTCAGACATTGGGAATGATCTGGCTCCGTTAGGGTCCAGGCGATCCCACCACATCAATCCGCCGATCCCACTGCGGTCTTAAGAAAGGTGCACTGTGTTCTCACATAAAAGGACCTCCAGTAGTTGAGGAGGAAGTTACAGTGTTTGGCTATAACATTAAACTCAAAACACAAACGTAAAAGGACTCACCTCCAAGATCCTTCATTTCTGGCAGCTCTTAGTGGGGTAGCCAGTGTGTCATGGGCCCTAGTGCAAGAAAGAAAATGGGTCTCCTGTTTCAACTGTGAAATATAGCAATAATAAGGTTTCAGTAGCCCCCTCCAGGCCCTAGTGCCACTGCACCTGCTGCACCTTGGTATCTCTAGTCTTCTGCTAGGTGATTGTGAATAGTGTGAGAGTGCAGCATGAGTGTTGAAAGTGTAGGGTGAAAACGGTGCTGATGCGAGTGTTGAGTGAGCTGCATGAAGGCAATACGAGAGGAGGGCCCATATGAGTGTCAGGTGAGAGAAGTGAGTGCAGAGTGAGAGGAGTGAGTGCAGAGTGAGAGAAGTGAGTGCAGCGTGAGAGGAGTGAGTGCAGAGTGAGAGAAGTGAGTGCAGAGTGAGAGGAGTGAGTGCAGAGTGAGAGAAGTGAGTGCAGCGTGAGAGGAGTGAGTGCAGAGTGAGAGAAGTGAGTGCAGAGTGAGAGGAGTGAGTGCAGAGTGAGAGAAGTGAGTGCAGCGTGAGAGGAGTGAGTGCATGGTGGTGTGAGCAGTGTAAATGCAGGCTGAGTGGTGTGTCTGTGTGCGAGTGCAGCGTGAGTGGCATGTGTGACGAGTGACTGGTGAGTGCATGGTGAGAGGAGTTAGCGCAGGGTGAGCGATGTGCCCCCAATGAGTTCCGGCAGTCTATTGTGCCTGTGTGCAGGCAGGATGAACAGAGATCCTGTATGAGTGCAGGGTGAGAGGAGGGAGTGCAGGGTGAGTGGTGTGACTCCAGGGTCAGTGATGTGCATGTTTCTGTGGTGTGAGTTCCGGGTGAGTGGTGTGCCTATGAGAAATTGAAGGGTTAGCTGTGGGATTCCTTATGTGAGTGCATGGTGGGTGATGTGCCAGTGTGAGAATTGGGTGAGAAGAGTGACTGCAGGGTGAGTGATGTGACCATATGAGTTTGGGTGTGGCTGAAAGTGCAGAGTGGAAGGAATGAATGCATGGTGAAAGACATTTTAGTTTGAGTGAGATTGCAGGGTGAACAGTGAGAGTCACAAGTGAGTGAAGTGTCTCATGAGTGCAGGGTGAGTAGTTTGCTCATGAGACTGCAAGGTGAGTGCAGGGTGAACAGTGTGAGTGCATGGTGAGTGGTATGAGCGAAGTGTGATCGCTTTGAGTGCAGGGTGAGCAGCGTGCTCATGTGACTGCAGAATAAATGGAGGGAGAATAGAGTGAGTTCATGACGAATGGCATGACTGCAGTATGGTCACTGTGAGTGCAGGGTGACTAGTGTGCTCGAGTAAGCACAGGGTAAGAGGAGGATGAATAGTGTGAGTGCAATGTAACAGCATGAGTGCATGGTGATCAGTGTGATATCAGTGTGATTGATGTGTGTGTAGCGTGAGTGGTAAAAATGAGGAGCGAGTTGTCTGAATGCAGAATGTATGCCCAGACACTTGAAGTAACCCAACATGTTATTGACTGCTGGCGAGTAGGGTCTCAGATATATGTTCAACTGTTGCTATTATGGCACCAATCAGAATTGGAGGGTGGAGGAAATAAATAATTTAATGATCCTGCAACAAACAAAATCGCATGATTAGAGTTGTCAGCTGACCGAATTTATACCGACACCACCGGTAGGGACAGTTCAAAAAGCACCTAAAGATGGTATTTTGAGCCCTTATCTGTGCACACTTCAAACAGCACCTATAAATAGAAAGGACTTTTAAAATGTGGTCTAGAACAGCATTAATGATCCATGACTAATATTTAAAGGATTCAAAGACAGAAAAGTCATGTTGCAAATGAATACACAGAATTGTTTTTTCAGATATTTTTAGTGTCACAGCCATGCCTTTTGCAGACTCTGAATAACAACTATATTTTTCTCTGGGAAAAGTGGCAACCCTACTCGTGATAGACCTTTTTATGAAGTGCATTCTCCCTCTGTGGCAATAAAATACAAATGTAAGGAATAGGCAGAGTGGGAACCCAAGGGGTACTGGAACTAGTGGAAAAAAGCAAAGCCTATTAAACAGGCCACAAAGGCAGTATATTGTCTTTTAAAGATCTGTGAATAACTTGGGTGTGGCTGAGATAGGACCTCAGAATGCTCAGCCGATGCCACAACAGCTAAAGAACGTTCGGCTGATGACACAGATCAAGAGTGACTGGGCGGGCAAAGGGTGAGGTTTAGGTGGCCCTGGCTCAACCTCTGGAACCGGGCCTAGAGCCTTCCTTGCAAACAGGATAGTGTTTGTGCAGGAAGAGACACCTTCCTGCACAAAAACAACCCTCTTGCGCATTTTTCCTCTGTGTGGGCTGCAGAATGCAGCACACATGGAAAGAGGAAAATATGAGGAATAAACCTATTTCTGCGTTACGTCTCATCTGGGGAGGCTTAGCAGTTTTGGCGCATTCCCCGACCTACCACTTTTGGCAAATCTGGAACTGCGCCAAAATCCATGGGACACCTCACTGGGGCAGAGTAACGCACTACATAGATTTACGCTGTGTTACTCCGAATTCATCAAGGCCACGCATGGTGGTCCTGAGTGGCTTCATAAATCGCACTTAAGTGTTGCATTGGGAAGAGGTGTGGCGCCGCGGCCAGGGCCACTGACGCTGGACGCTGGGGATCACGGTTCGATCCCCGGCACCGGCGGCAGGAGTCTGCCCAGCACCATGTGTCTCTGGGCAATAGCTTGCTTAATCTTCCCAACAGCCCCCAGCGCTTGGACACCCATGGTATCTGTGCGCTTTACAAATACTGGATTTTTTTTTTATTGCGCTTGCCCCCATTACGTGGTGCAAAAGCTTCACAACCCTTGATAAATATGTGCCTGTATGACCTTGAAGAGTTAAGTTTTGGTTACTCCCTACTAATCATTAACCACTTTGCTGCTGGGTCCCCAGTGTTTTGGGCTATTTGGGGTAGTTCGAGCTTAGGCCCCTGTATGTAACTTTTTGTTATCAAAGCTAAATTTGTGTCCTTTTCTTCCAACATTTTGAGGATTGTAAAGCTATCCAGGGTTTGTGGATTCCCCTGGAAGATAGCCAGAAATTAGCCAAAATACAGTTAAATGTCATTTTATTTTTTAAATGGGTAAAAAGTGCTGCAGAAGAAAGTATCTGTTTTTTTCCCTGCAAATGGTATCAACAAAGGGCTTGTGGTGCTAAAATCGCTATCTCCTCAGATTTCAGGGACAGGCAGACTTTTTCAGAGAACCAAAATGTTCTACACAGTTTTGGTATTTTACAGTTGAAAATAAAAAAATATTGAAATAGAGTTAAAAAAAAACAGCCAACATTTTCAACTGTAACTTCTTTTAAGTATGACAGATTTTTTAAAGCAATATCCCCTTACATCCGCGGAACCTTTATGGTTGTGGAGATACATAGGACTTGTAGGTTAACCAGAGCAACCTAGAACCAATAACTGAGCTGTGTCTTGCAGTGTTTTTTCATTGTGTACCAGCTATATTGCACTTCATTTAATGAAATATAAAGAGTTTAAAATAAGTATCAAGGAAACCTATATATGAGAACAAAATGTAGAGTTTAGAAGCAGTGGTTATTTGCACATATACAAAATCGTGGGTACCCATACAAGCATGGGAATTAGAGGTAATTTTTCAAAATGACTATTTTTTACAAATCATCTTACATTTGGAAGGCAGAAATGCAAATAAAATCAATAGGTAATAACACTTGCTCTACTAGTCTGTGTTTCCCTAAGTATCCCGATAAAAAGGGTACCTCATTTGTGTGGGTAGGCGTAGTGCCTGCGAAAGGAAACGGATCACCACATAACGTGGACACATCACATTTTTCCAGGTAAAACTGACCCTTTTTTTGCAATGTGCCTAGCTGTGGATTTTTAACCCAGCTCTGCCGGCACCTAGGGAAACTTAGAAAACTTATACATTTTTCAAAACTAGACACCCAGGGAAATCTAGGATGGGATGGCTTGTGTGGCTCTCACCTGGGTCTGTTACTCAGAATCCCTTGCAAACCTTGAACTTTGTAAAAAGAAAAAAAACACATTTTCCTCACATTTCTATGATGGAAAGTTCTGGAATCTGCGTGGATCCCCAAACTTCCACACACCCAGCATTCCCCAAAGTCTCCTGATAAAAATGGTACCTCACTTGTGCTGGTAGGCCTAGTGCCCGCGGCTAGGAAGGGCCGAAAACGTATTGTGGAGACATCAGGGGGAGACCAGGGAGGCATGGCTTGCACGGATCCCCCAACGTTTGCCTACCCAGAATCCCCTTCAAACCTCAAATGTAGCCGGAAAAAAATCAAATCAGATTTTTCTCTGTGGGATCAATGCCCTGGAACAAATGTCTCTTGAATAAAATGATACCTCACTTGTGTGGGTGGCCCAAGGTCCCGTGACTGGTAAGGGCCAAAAATATAGGGATTGAGGGGATAGCACAGAGAGAATTAAGCACTATTTTTATAAATATATATTCTGCAGCACACATAGAAGGAGGAAAAAGCCTCTGGGAATTGTTTTTTGTGCAGGAAGGTGCCCTCTTCCTGCAGAAATACAATCCTCCTTACAGCGCAGGTACCCTGTTGCAAGGGTGTCTGCATTGGAGCTAGGCAGCCAAAAGGGTGCCAGCACAGGGGAAAAGGAAGGAATGTGCCTTATTTGCTTTAATAAAGCACATTTCTGACCTTTCCCGGTCCCGCAGTGCAGCGGAGCACGCATATGCATGGTTAATCATGCACGTGCCCTAGAAATGATATGGGTGCCATTTCTTTTTAATTTATTGAACTGAAGAGAGTTAGCAAAATAAAAAGAAAAGAAAAGAAAGCAGTGCAAGCCACTTTTTTTGATGTGGTAGCAACTTGCTGCCTGGCCGACCACAAAAAATAAGCTATTTAAAAAGAGGCGGCATAGGGTTGGGAGGAATGGAGGAAGCAGCAGAGGACCGGGTGTGCGGAATAAACCAGAAATAAAGCCAGAATGAGTGGAAAGGCAGCACATGTGAGAGAAGGAAACATAGAGAAGCACATGAGGGAGACAGAGGAGAGAGGCGGTGGAGAAGGACATGCCGAGGGCCACTGGTATTATGTGATACTGCAGCAGCCACTTTATTTGCATAGTTATGGATTTGATGCATTTGATACATAATCCATCACAGGGAGGAATAGGGAGGAATTAAAGAGGAGGGACTTTGACTGCCTGTTGATCAACGCTAGATCGTTGGTCAAGCACAGTCAAGAGGTAGCCGACTTAATTAGAGAACATGATATTAAAATGGCATTTGTTACCGAAACCTGGACTGATGCAGAGTCCGGCCCAGACCTGGTAAAGGTGAGCCCAGCGGACTACCTTAGTTACATTCTGGATAGGCCAAAGAAAAGAGGAGGAGGCCTGGCGGTCATATATCATCCATCCATTAAAGGTAGCTTTCTCCCTATAGTTTTCGACTCTTGTGAGGCTCTAGCATTCAATCTAACCCTTACAGACCATCAATCCTTTAAGGGTTGTCTCATATACAGACCACCGGGCACTAAAGTTGGGTTTCTGGGGGAAGTGGGCAACTGCTTGGAGGAAGCACTGTGCACAAAGGATTACACAGTCCTTGGGGATCTTAATTTCCACCTGGACTCTAGTCAGGATAGTGACACAGTTGCACTAAAAGATCTAATGGAAGGGCTGGGGCTAATACAGGTGGTCATTGGGCCTACTCATAAAGCAGGCCATACCTTGGATGGGATATTTACAAGTCACCCAGATTTGCTATTCTCCGGGACAGAGCCTGTAGCCTGGTCAGACCACAACGTGGAGTGGTTTAGAATTCAAGGCGGGGCATTACAGAGAGCAAGACGGATTAAGAAGGAAGTCAAGGTTAGTAGAGCCTGGACTAAAATAGATGGGACGGCTTTGGAGGAACTGCTGGCAGCCTCTGAGGTGCCTCTGCCGGTAGGAATAGAGGAAGCCACCACCACCTTTGCTAACTGTATTGACCAAGCTTGTACCATACAGGCCCCATCCTAAAAGCTGGCTTCCTACCCGCACGGTTCCATCAGCCCCCTGGTTCACTGAGGAACTCAGGGAGCTAAAGTGCGAGTGTAAAAAGTTAGAACGAGTCTGGCGTAAAACCTATAATGAAGCCGAGAAGAAGACTTACAGAGCCAGCCTGGGGAAATATGAAGAAAAAATTAGACAACGTAAGGAAACTTATTTCACAGATCGTATCCTTGGGGCAAAAAAATCTTCCAAGGAACTCTTTCACACAGTAGCCAGTTTGGCCACACCTAAACCAGCAGTTACGCCTCCAACGCAGGAACTCTGCGAGAATCTAGCCCATTTTTTCTCAAACAAAGTGGAAAAAATCTATTCATCTTTGGAAGCTCCTGTGGCGCAGAGCCTGTTGGCATCCAGATCCATGCGCCCGAAGGCAGCCACTCAGGACACCAAATTGCAGGGCTTTATCCCAGTGGCAGGGGAAGAGATTAAAAGACATTTGTTGAGCATAAAATCAGGTTCACCCTATGATCCCTGCCCAGTAACAGTTGCCAAGCTGGCAGCAACCCCCATAGCCAAGGCTTTAGCAGGATTAGCTAAGCAGCTATTTGAGACGGGGGATTTTCCATCGAGCTGGAAGCGGGCGTCCATCAAACCACTACTAAAAAAGCCTAATCTGGACATCGAGGACCCCAATAACTATCGGCCAATTTCTAGACTCCCTATGCCAGCCAAGATTGTAGAAAGGCTAATGAACATCGAGCTTAGTGCATACCTAGGAACCACTCAGGGGCTAGACATCTCTCAGCATGGGTTCAGACCGGGCCACAGTACCGAGTCCGCCCTGATCAAGTCAACAGAAGAGGTCAGGAAGGTGATGGACTCTGGAGATCGGGCGGCTTTGGTCATGCTGGATTTGGCGTCGGCCTTCGACACGGTCCACCATACCATCTTGGTGGACCGGCTGGAGGAATGTGGGGTTCAGGGGAAGGCTCTAGACATCTGGAGATCTTTTCTGACCACCGGGGTCCAGGTAGTCGCGTTGGGGGACTTTGAATCGAAACCCTTTCAACCATCTTGTGGGGTCCCTCAGGGCTCCTCACTTAGCCCTACCTTGTTCAATGTTTATGTCTCTTCCCTGGCCCCAGTCATCCGCTCCCATGGGTTTGAACTTACATCTTACGCAGATGACACACAGATTGTAGTGTCACTGCTACCCGGGAGGGAAAATGACGTTGCCAGCAGTGAGCAATTGGATGGCAGGAAACTGTCTAAAACTTTACTCGGCCAAAACCGAAGTAATATTGTTTGGTTCCACGGCTAACTTCTGGGGCCCGAGTTGGTGGCATGAAGAGATGGGGACTTTGCCCACTCCGGTCAACAAGGTAAAGAACCTGGGGGTCATTCTCGATGACAGACTCTCTTATAAACCGCAGGTAAATGCATTGGCCTCATCCATTCACTGGACATTAAAAATCCTTCGGAAGGTTCTTCTGTATCTTCCAGTGGAATGCAAAAAAACGGTTGAGACGGCTCTTGTGCTTTCACGATTGGATCATTGTAACAGTCTGCTCCTGGAAGCTCAACAAGGAGTACTCAGTAAGTTACAGATACTGCAGAATACAGCAGCCCGCCTGCTTACAGGCTTGCCTAAATTTGCACCCATCTCCCATGAACTAGTGAAATTACACTGGAAGCGGATTCTATTTAAAAGTCTGTGTATTGTCTTCAAGGCGATCCATGGCATAGGTCCAGAATTTCTGGGGCAATACTTTCACTGGCACAAACCCGTAAGACTACTGAGGTCAGCTACTCTGGGATTGATTAGGACCCCACGCATCAGAAAAGTGGATTGGGGAGGCAGGAGTTTCAGGCGAGGGGCGGCGTTGGCCTGGAATTCCCTTCCAATGGCACTCTGCCTGTCCCCTGAGCTTATGACCTTCCGGCGAAAGTTAAAAACATGGCTTTTTGTAAATTAACCTGGGGATCTAGTTTTGGGAGTTATCAAAATAGCGCCAGGACACCGTAAGGTAACAGCGCGCTTTATAAGTGTCAAAAATAAATAAATCATCTGCTGCATACATTGCAGATTTCAACTAAATAAATTGTTTCTAGATCAAATGGATCAAAAGTTAGCACAAATTTGGCAACACTTGTTGCTGTGCAGCGGAGGGCACATCACAAAGGTTGACTGTTCAGTTTTTAGTTGCATATGGCTGTAGTTGGGTGGTAAACTAATTCTAATAACATGAAACCTTTGTCCAAACAATGTTAACATGTTTAGAAATGAGAAACTAATGAACTGATATTATCACAAAATGTGCTGCATTATACCATATCATTTGTATTATCTTATTTATTTATTTTAAGAGTTTTATAGAGCGCTGGCTAGACCCGAAGGTATCAGAGCGCTTTATATAAGGTTCCACATAATTGGCAAATTATATCAGTTACAAATTACAAAAAAACATACCATTAAAAACATTTAAAGAACATAGAGGGTAAGTAAAATGGAGTGTAGAAGGGAAAGGAGGTAAGGTATAGATACGACAGAGAGATGAAGGGAAAGTCTACCCCAGGTCCAGCTGGGTAGGTGACTGCCACGGGGGAATCCACAGCCCATCTCCTCTTCAGCTATCAGGTAGCTCCACCAAGCATCAGTCAGATAGCTAGGTCTCAACGGAAACACAGTTAAAGAGCAAAGATGACGAGAGGAAAGGAGCGTAGAGGGGGAAAGGGGTAGGGTGAAGGAGTAGGAGGGGGATACGACAGTGAGACAAACAGCGGTCTGTCCAAGGTCCGGCTGGGTAGGTGACGGACAAGGGGGAATCCACAGCCCATCTCCTCTTCAGCTAACAGGTAGCTCCACCAGGCGTTAGTCAGATAGCCAGGTCTCCACAGTCAAGGGAAAGATTATTATTATTATTATTAAAACTTTTATAGCGCGCTCTATTACCACGGGGTATCCTGGCGCGGTGAGTGATTTAACAGCAAGAGTGATAGATCAAGAACAGATCTGTTATAGTGGAGCATTAAACAGATAAGTCTTAAGTTCTTTCTTAAAAACAGTGATGGTCGGAGAGGCTCTAAGGAACAGGGGGAGGGCATTCCAAGCAGAAGCTGCCTTAAATGAAATAGATTGGCCACCCAATTGGGTGTATTTGTATTTGGGAATGGCCAATTGGCATTGGTTGGCCGATCGTAGGGCACGGTTGGGAGTATAAAATGAGAACCGTTTCTGCAAATACGTCGGTCCCTGGCCATGAGCGGCTCTGAATGCCAACACAAGAATTTTAAACAAGATTCGGTGTGGCACTGGGAGCCAATGCAGACTTCGTAAGTGGCTCCGCACACTCGACCTCCTGGGAAGAGAGAAAAGCAGACGTACTGCAGCGTTTTGTATCACCTGAAGGCGATGAACCATGTACGCAGGCAAGCCACTAAATAAGGCATTAGCGTAATCGAGCCGAGACAAAATCAGGGCTCGAAGAACAGTCTCCTTGGCTGCCCTGGGAAGAAGAGGGAAAAATCTTCTCAAGGCTCGCAAGGTACCAAAGCAGATGCCGGTCAATTTTTTAAAATGGTCCGAGAACTTCAGGTCCTGACCGAACCAGACCCCCAAATTCTTAGCTGGGCCTCCCATCGCACTAGGGCAGGGCAGGTCCGGGGGCCAAATCTGGTCCTTGAAGTTGTCAGGGAAAGAGCCAAAGAACAGGACCTCGGACTTGTCTTCGTTGCACTTAAGTTGGACTTCTGCAAGCCACCGAAATACTTCTGACAAACAATGCTGGACTGCTGATGGATCGGACACACCCTTAGGCCAGGTGAATAGCAGCTGTGTGTCGTCTGCGTAGGCTATTATCTTGGCTCCCAGCTGTTCCGCCAGATAAAGTAAGGGGGTCATATAGACGTTAAACAATAAAGGGCTTAACGTAGAACCCTGCGGAACTCCAGTTGTCAGTCTCTTCGGGGCCGAAGAGTAGGGGGGCATCCAGACCTGTTGAGTTCTGTCGCTCAAAAACGATGACAACCAATCAAGGGCCAACCCTGAAATGCTGACGGCTCGCAGTCTTGCAATAAGCAAGGCATGGGGCACCGTATCGAAGGCGGCAGAGAGGTCCAGTAGAATCAGGACCGCTCTGCCACCTCCGTCCAAGCACTCTCGAACTGCCTCCGAGACCTCGACTAGTGCTGTCTCGGTACTGTAGGCCGCTCTAAACCCTGACTGAGCAGGGTGTAGGGCGTGAGAGGGCTCGATGAAACTATCCAGCTGTTTGAAAACCACCTTCTCACACACCTTCGCCAGAGCTGGCAGCAATGAGATGGGCCGATAGCTCGATGGCATTGATGGGTCTAGACCAGCCTTTTTTAACAGAGGGAGCAGTTTTGCCTCCTTCCAACTTCTCGGAATCAAGGCTGTGGAAAGGGAGAGGTTGGTGATCTGAGTCACCTCTTGATTAATGATATCCGCTATCAACGAGTAAATGCCCTGGAGGGAGAGCAGGATGAAGGGTCAGTGAGGGCTGTAATCAAGATCGTGTAGATGGCCAGATCAATTGTCCATGAGTAGTAGGGCGTTGTGGGGAGACCAACTGAGATGGCCATCTTGAGGTCAGGCAAGGTGATAGAGTCTTTGCTGCGAAACTCAGTCGGTCTCCAAAATTCTCCAAAACTCAGAGGCAAAGGTGGTGTAGACAATGCAGTGGTGCAGCATGAGGACAGGGCCAGTGTCCACATGTCTTCAGGGATTGTGAGCGCAGGTGAGAAATATCCATCAGTGGTAGAGACAGCAGCCATTTGTAGGTCAGGCGGGGCACCTCAAGGGCCATTCTCGATTAGTCTAGGGGGCTCATCTAGGTCATCTCTTTAGGTCTGGGAGGTAGATGCAATTTCCGTTTCATTGTGAGGCATTTACATCGAAGAAAAAAAACTTTTGAGGTGTTGCTTAGACCCCAAGCGACAATCTACGGCAGGCGCCATTTTGGAATCAGGCGCATTACTTAAACGGCACGTGAGACTAGTTTTAACTATGAAAATGTTTTTAAAAAACGTACGTTTCCATCTAAATGTGAAACTAAAGTGCATTTGCACTTATAAACCTTTTTTTGTTCCTACATAGGCAACACATTGTTCTTTATCAAGAAACTTCATTCCCTACATATCCCATCAAGTTTGTGGGAGTAGACTTTGAGTATTAATTTACGTCTAGACTTGGCAAAGTTTCACCCTTCTTATAAATGAGGTGCAAGATTGACCTGCGCCATAAGTGTGGGACTTGTGCATGCTGGAATCTAGCACAATATAGAAGACACAACCAGCGGGTATAGTAATCAGTATAGAAATTAAACAAACAGCCAGGAATGCCATTAAGACCTAGATCACTATTAGTTTCAGCAATCTTCTAGTGCGGCTCAGTGTAACCGGTCCTTAAGGGATCCCCAGAATAGCAGGCGGAAGTCCATTTGCTCATGTTATTGCTGTGGAACCTGATCAGTGTTTGTAGAGCAGTGACACTCACAATACGGCCCATGCATCACATGCGGCCCTCCAGACCTTCACATGCGGCCCTCCAGACCTTCACATGCGGCCCTCCAGACCTTCACATGCGGCCCTCCAGACCTTCACATGCGGCCCTCCAGACCTTCACATGCGGCCCTCCAGACCTTTACATGCGGCCCTCCAGACCTTCACATGCGGCCCTCCAGACGTTTACATGCGGCCCTCCAGACCTTCACATGCGGCCCTCCAGACCTTTACATGCGGCCCTCCAGACCTTTACATGCGGCCCTCCAGACCTTCACATGCGGCCCTCCAGACCTTCACATGCGGCCCTCCAGACCTTCACATGCGGCCCTCCAGACCTTCACATGCGGCCCTCCAGACCTTCACATGCGGCCCTCCAGACCTTCACATGCGGCCCTCCAGACCTTTACATGCGGCCCTCCAGACCTTCACATGCGGCCCTCCAGACCTTCACATGCGGCCCTCCAGACGTTTACATGCGGCCCTCCAGACCTTCACATGCGGCCCTCCAGACCTTTACATGCGGCCCTCCAGACCTTTACATGCGGCCCTCCAGACCTTCACATGCGGCCCTCCAGACCTTCACATGCGGCCCTCCAGACCTTCACATGCGGCCCTCCAGACCTTCACATGCGGCCCTCCAGACCTTCACATGCGGCCCTCCAGACCTTCACATGCGGCCCTCCAGACCTTCACATGCGGCCCTCCAGACCTTCACATATGGCCCCCCTGATCAAAAGCAGGACTCAGCTAATGTTTACATGACTACGCACTAACATAAAAAATATGCTAAATAAACTTGCAAGCATTTATTTAAAGGTTGATCGAAACAAAAGAAAGGAAGTAACTAGGGTTTCCCAAACCACTTAGCTATACGAACACCACCATTTACAAAAACATCTAGCTATAAATGTAAGAATGTATGTTAATAATTCATTAACATGCATAACTGTTTCACCTTAGTACATAAGATTATCAGGGCAATGAGAAGTATTTTTTTTAAGTGATAGTTTTCAAACATGAATTGAGCATTAATTCTTCCCTACACCCTCATGACAATACCAATCGTGCACAAAGAGGCAAGTCAGTTGTCAAGTGCACGTTTTGGGGACTGGGGTTTCTCAATACAAGAACAACATATAGGTTAGTAAATCAAACAATGAAGAAGGCTTTGTACAGCACACATTCCCGAAGTCATGTATTTTGAGGTCCTGACGCATAATTTGGTCCTCCCTTGCCACATAATTCCAGTGGCCCTGCGCCTGCTACAGAGAGGAATATGAAGCACATAGCACGTGATGAGCACATGAGCATGTGCAACATGGAATGCATGGAATGCAATAAGTACGCCAGGGAAAGACTCGGAAAACACATGTACTCTCTTGGAAAGCGAAACCAAAAAAGAAAAAAGTGATCTGGGGAAGGTTACAAGTAAACCAGTCAAAAAGATGGCAAAGAGGCTTTGCGCCAGGGGAGGGACAAAGAGGAGAATAGGGAGGCAAGGCAACAAATAGAAAGCAAGCAAATGAGAGTGGCAAAATCAACCAGTGGGCAGGGGTAAGGTCGCAATACGGCTTGCACTGTGGGCATGGGTACGTTCACAATAACCGGACCGGATGTGGGAGACCATAAGTCTCCCAAACCATGTCCAAAAGCCTTGTTTTTAAGTAATAAAATATCCTTTGGACATTGGGACCCCGAGGACAGCTTTTTAAACATCACGCCTAACACCACCATTGCACACTCACTTAACAGTTCCCGCTCCTCTGTAAACAGGCGTCGTAGCACACCTGAGGCACACTCGGTGCCTTAGGTGGGGCCCGATGATGAAGCATGCCACCAACCAGGTTGGTGGGTGAGGGCCTTCATAAAAACTAACATGTTTTCCAGAGACACACACAACGTTTACAAGGCATGCACTGTGGGCAGGGGTAAGTGCACAATAAAGCATGCACTGTGTGCAGGGGTAAGTTCACAATAAGGCTTGCACTGTCTGGTATGCAAGATCTAAAACTAAGCTCCACACACATCTTTTGCAAGGTTCATTCTTTTATGTGCATCATGCATTACAACAAGCGGTGACAATGCCAATAATTTTGGCTTTTGGATATTGAAAAGCCTTATACCAACCTTCATCACCACTGAACATAGATACAAAATGGGCAGCAGTGTAACTTTCCCTAACCAATGACGAGATAATGGACAGGTGTCAGCATGGGAGGCACCGGTGTCTGTTCCACACACACACCAGCTACAACACAGCAAGCATGGTGAAAGCTTCCTTTCCTCACATAATGGGTACAGCCGGAGCAATACGGCACAAGCTTCGCCCCCTCATAGGACGTATACTGTAGTGTCTTGTGAGTATGATTAGCGGGACCCTTCTGGTCCCTGATGGACACCTTAGGAGAATGACGTAATTGTCTTGGTGTGGTTATTAAAGTTTATGATGCAGTGCATGCAGTTAACAGTTGCACTCTGAAGAATAAAGGCATGCACTACACAGCTTCGTTTGTGGCGTTTTTCATTTACATGCTACCGGGCTGGGGAGGACACTACAATTGGCGACGAGATATAGGAGACGTGACCCTAAAATCAAAGAGTGCTCTCCCTGAGGGTTTTCAGAGGTCCATCAAACTGCTTGTTCATGCCATGTGCACCTCAGTCAAAGGGAAGCAGTCACCTGTTGGCGTATGAGGAGTCAAAGAGCCACTCCAGCCAGTGCAAGGCTTTCAAAGAAGGCGAATGCCCTACACCAAGTTCAGTCACAGTCGGCCTGGAACCAGCTAGTAAGGTTGAAAGAAGAGGTTCTTTGCCACTACATTACACCGAGCTTTCAAGTAAAT
This sequence comes from Lissotriton vulgaris, assembly GCF_964263255.1. Taxonomy (NCBI): domain Eukaryota; kingdom Metazoa; phylum Chordata; class Amphibia; order Caudata; family Salamandridae; genus Lissotriton; species Lissotriton vulgaris. The sequence goes on along the minus strand of NC_141695.1, from coordinate 121,807,922 downwards.
AGAACGAGAAAGCAAAAGGCAGCTATAGCCAGTTGCAAAAGCGCCCCAAAAGCAGAAGCATCCAGGTGCCAAGAAACGCTAAAGGCTGTGAAGTACAAAGAAAAAGATGGAAAATGGTCACAACCACATGCAAGAGAGGAAACAGTTACTCACTACCAAAGATGGAAAAGAGGACATAAAACACTGGGGGCCTCATTTATGAGGCCATGCGTCAGTTTTGCGCTTCCAGTGCGTCACTTTTTATGACGCATCGGTGGCGTAAAACATGACTCCTGTTGTGCACTATTTACAAAGTGACGCATCTGAGCAGATGTGTCACTTTGTAAACCCCTGCGCTACATTATACCTGCGTCAGGTATAATGTATGCAGGGAGGGCGTTCCACCTCAAAAAGCTTTGTAGAAGTGACGCAGTGAAATCTATGAGATTTCACTGCGTCACTTCTAGGACGCCGTTGCGTCAAAATCTTGCGCCTGCCTCACAGCAGGCATAAGACTGACGTAAACCCTTTCACATGGGGCTTGCCCCATGTGAAAGGACGCATTGCTGGAGTTGCGTCACTTTTGTGGCACACTCCAGCAATGCGTCACTTTTGCGCTTACAGATACGTCAGAAATACTGACGTATCTGCAACTCCTTGCGACATGATGTGTCATACATTAAATATGACGCATCAGGTATGTCGCAAGGAGTGCGCACTGAGAAGTGACGCATCGCTGCGTTCACGCAGCGATGCGTCACTTTTCATAAATGAGGCCCTAGATCAGCAGCAACAACACTGATGCAAGCACACAGCTTGTGCTTACAGGTGGCATGGATGGCGTTGGTTCAAGCAGACAGTAGAAGGTGCTGGAGAAGGCCTTACTCCCCACACAGTGAGGTTTACTACTGGCTATGATGCCAACTCATTCCTGAAACCTCCGCTCCCATTTCATACCACCATAAAGCTGAATATTGGCACCAGATAGACTGCCTGGATTGAAACAAGCGATTATTTTATTGACAAGCTAAGAGAAACAGAGGACAAAAAGATCATCAACTACTTAAAGAACCTTGCAGGTGCGCAATGAAAGAACTGATAATGAAAATACCCCAATCTGATAAAATATCTTACTGTCAGACTAAGGCGGCATCAGACATCAAGTTCAATCCATTGCTGAATGTCAACTTTGAAAGGTAAATGTTCAACCAAGCGAGAAAGGAAGGTGTAGCAAAGATGGATGCATTTACTGAAAGGCTGGAGGCCATCATCAAGCATTGAAATTTAATTAATTCAATGATGAAGAGCCTATCCGTGTCCAAGTCACCAATGGCTGCCTTTCTGACTCCTTAAGATGACGTATGATGAGCGAGACACACAGTATGGGGAGAGTCTAATGGCTGTAAGAGCAGAAGAATGTGCAGATCGAAAAGCTGCTGCTATGGAATCTGGAGTAGCCCAGAGTGAATCAGCATTGAACATGAAATGTAATCAGAGACACAAGGTCGAGGGCCAGAAAGTGGCCTTTCAAACAAAAAAGAAATTGTGTTTCCAATGCGGAAACTCCTTTCCGCATGAAAGTAAACATCCCGTCATTGGACAAACATGAAAAGGCTGTAGGAAAGAAAACCATTTAATAATGGTCTGCACAGCGAAAGAGAAACCATCTATGTCAGGTCATGAGAAAATGTATGACAGAAAGTTCCAGAAACCATCTAGCTATGCCCATAAAACCAAACGGCGACATAAATTTATTTATAGCATTTCTTAAGCGCGGCTTCACCAAACTGGTATTGTGGGGTTAGCATTTTTGATTTCTGATATTCAAAGTCATCTGTAATTGGTAGAGTGTGTTTCTTCCACGATTACTAGGCAATAATGTGTTTGAGAACAAGCATATCATGATCCTGAAACACTGTTAAAACAGGATACCAGTTTTGTGGCAAAGTGTTTTCTTGCCTTGATGTGAACAAGGGATATCACCAACTCGAACTAGAGGAACATTTCATGTACATTACCACATTTTTGACCCACATTAATTTGTTCACATTTAAAAGACTAAACCTTGGGGTGTTGTCAGCTGCAGAGCTCTTTAGGAATGTCATTCACCGCATACTACAGCCTGTCGCACGTGCTTTTAATTATAGTGATGATATACTAGTATTCGGGGCCACACAAACGGAACATGCCAAAACCCCTACACAAGTCTGACATTTACTTGCTGACACAAGTCTCTCTTTGAACACAAAAAAGTGTGAGCTTCACTAAATAAAATTAACATTCTTTGGGCATATTTTCTCTGAAAAGGGAATACTAGATACAACTAAAGTACAAGCTATATCGTCCACTAATCCACCACAAGATGTGAACATGATGCGATCTTTCCCTAGCATGGCCAATTACTGTTCCTGATACATTCGTGATCAAGCCCTTTGAGAAACTTGACAAAAAAAGAACGCTGTGTTTGAGTGGCCACCTGAATGTGATTGAAGCTTTAAGAAGATCAAACATGCAATTGAGAAAGCTACTGAAATGGCCTATTTTGATCCTTAACTTCGTACTGAGATTATGGTGCATGCCAGCCCAGTGGGGTTGGGTGCGATCCTTGCCCAAAACAGTGGCCACAACAATGCTCATTGTGGCACATTGTGGCTTAACCAAGCAGGAGTCCATCACAGATCAAAGGTGCTTAGTCCCAACCTGAGAAAAAGTCTAGCTGTAGAGTGGGCTTGTGAAAATGTCCATGTGTTTCTGCACAGAAAGCACTTCACAAAGCATTGTTCACCATTTTTGGGAATCCGAAAGCTAAGATGCCCCCTCGAATCGAGAGGTGGGGTTTCAGCTGCAAGAGTATGAATAATCTATTGTGCATAGGCCAGGGAAGATCGAAATCCCACTGACTACTTTTCACGAATGCCAGCGCAGTGTCACAGTACAACATCTAAAGCGGCTGAGGCCTATGTCAACTTCATAGTCAAGTCAAGTATACCTGCTGCTATTTTGGTGGAACAAATTTGTGCTGTAACGAATACAGATCAAAATATGCTTGTTTTCAAACACATTATTGCCCAGCAATCTTGGAAGAAACGCACTCGACCAATTACACATGACTTTGAATATCAGGAATCAAAAATGTGAGCAAAGAACTGTCAGTCAAGAAGGCATTAGCAGCCATATTCATCAAACCAAATTCCGCTCGCAAAGGGCCAGATTCAGAGAATCTGGCCCTTTGCGAGCGCTATTTTCGCATTTGGGATGCATCATCCCAAATGCAAAAATCGCAATTTTAGAAATCGCTACATTGCGATTATTTGCATTTAAGGAATCTCAATTTGAGATTCCTTAACTGCAATGCATGAACCATTTTAAAATTGTGAATTCGCGATTTGGGGCCGCTATTTACCGCGAAGTCTAACTACGTGGTAAATAGCAAAAACTTAGAAAAATGCCCATAGGAATGAATGGGAAAGCCATTCCTTATTTGTGATTAGCAATTAGCGAATCGCAAATAAGGAAGCAGTAGAAATCGCTAAAATTATTGCGATTTCTACATGCATCCCGTTTTGCGGGTCTTTAATAGCGATTCCTTAAAATTCACTATTAAGGACTCGCAAAACAAGGCCTCCTTCATTCTAAACCAAGGTACTGAGCTGATTAGACCCTAAGAGAAATCTTGGATAGATTCTTGGCAAAAAGACTACTAGATTTATGCTACACCTCACTTACTCCTTCCCTCGTACCCGACAGGCTTGGTATTTCTCTGTCTCAGGACTTGATTTCCCAACAACACGTCAGGGTAGCTTGGAAACACTGGAGCTGGATTTCTTGGCAAGAGGAAAGACAGCGTCTGCTGGAGGGTCAGCTTCCTTTGGCACTTGCTGTAGCGAGCTCCGTCGGGCAAGTAGATAGTCGAACTGCTCCAAACCACTGTGTGTTTGCTAGGGCAAGTGTGGGCATATTTATACCTTGAAGGTGCCGAGTTTGATGCAAAGGTGGACATAATAATGTCATCAAAGAGTCTCAGTTCTTTGAAAACTCCATGAGTTCTTGGACAAGTCAGTATTCAAGCAAGGGGAAGTCCCTAGCTGCTGAAGCCAAGTTTTCCAAGAAATCGTTGTGGATTTTCGCAACTAGTGGAAGCCATGCCGTATTTGGACTGCATGAGCTATGTCTAAATATGGTTGTGATTCCTATGACTGTATAAGGATATGGTGATTTATACCTATATAAGGGCATGAATCGGGAAAATTACACTAGGGTCCTAAAACGCTATACAACACCCACTCCACTTTATTATGTTCGACATTACTAAATTTTAAGCACTAAAACATATATAAAGCATGTGTTTACGATCCCACCCAAAAATACCTAAAATGCATTTAAAAAATGGTTGTACACATAAAATTAGCATTTGTACAGTACGCATTTAAAAGCAATGATTTCAGAGTAAGCATATAATATGATATTGAAAATGCTAACTGAATGAATCATGAAGATTACATTTATGAAATGGCTCTTAGTTACAGAAGAAAAAGTCGAGACCATCCCATAGCAGAATATATAAACTGTTTTGGTTTGTGGATGAAATCAATATTGCTTCCAGGAAGAATTCAAATAATTCTTGTTCTCTAAGAATAGTTTTACTTTAAGCAGATTACTTTGTGTCCAATAAAAGTTACATTTTTGGAAAAAAGTCAAATCAAATCGTAGAAAAAATACAGTTCCAAAGCTAGAAGTTTTGTTTTGAAAAGCGAAGGTCGAATTCAGAGTTCATAGAACGCTGTGTGCTATTTTCAAAAGTTATTCTCAGTGTCAGGAGAAAACATTAAGTCGTCTAGGTTGGCAAAGAAATCATCTACCACAGTAGATGAAAGTTGAACCACTTCATTAAGTAGATCAATTGTACACAGATGAGAAGCATCAACGTCACCAACAGTCACATTAGCAATGTTCGCAGAAGATGGTACCTGTGTGTGTCTGGTGGTCCGCGTACCTCACCTTCAGCTGGAATTGCCGGTGAGACCTCAATGAATGCCGTCATCAGGATTGGTAGTTGTTGGGGTGTGGTAGTTTAGCAATAATTAGGTTAAGCATTAGCAGAAGACATCTTGTATTTATAGACTATCTTGCCCGTTTTCAGAATCCATTTTGTATTTCTGTCGGCCATTTTGTATGCCATGTGCTCTGTCCTACCTTTCTGTCAACTGCTCTTGAAATCTGCCTTGAGACAAGATAGGTTTAGTCTCCTCTACTTTGCACATGCTCAAAAGAGCATACAGCTGTCTCCAACTTGTAACTATCAAGATGTGTCCACCAGAATTAGCTTACTGTCAGCCCTTCCCACTTATTGCTAGCACACTCTGTATGACCTTATATGTGTCTGAAACCAATACTCTGTGCCATGTACCGCCTTAATTTCAGCCCCTGGCCTGGGTATCGTAGTGCTTTGCCCGCATTGCTTGAATAGAATTGGTGCCTGCTTTAGCTCACTGCTGCCAAGCATTATTTTGCCCATTGCTCGCATTTTAATCTGCAAGTTTGCCCATCGCTCGCTTTTGAATCTGTGCATGTTTATACTTTGCTCGCATTTTAATCTGTTTATTGTCGGAGCACTCACATTGCTCTATTTAATTTAATAATTACTGCCTGCTTGTACAGGTGCCACTGCCCATAACGACACTCTACTTTGTGCCCCAATCTCGTCCTGTTTTGGTTTTGCCTTCGCTGCCATTTTTGTTGTTGTGCCTCGTAGCCAGCCTCTCCACCCCGCTCCTGCCTCCAAGCTGCTCCTCCCTCGCTCCGCCCCCTCCACTATCCACTTATGTCAGTATAGCCTACGTGCAGCGTTCACGCGCAGCGGACACGCCCTATGCGCGCCGAAGGTGCGCCAAAGGTAAGCCTGTCTACGCCCGTCCGCGCCTGGACCGCGCCCAGCGACAAACCCCCTGGCCCCCGCAAAATCCAGTCCACCCGCATAACGTACGACGCCGCAACCCTCTCAGCCCTTAACCCCGGCCGACCACCAAACTGCTACCAAGCCGTCCCAGGACACACCCATGGACCCTTCACCTGCCACTCCTGCAAGTTCGACTGCATCAAGACCCACATCAAATCCAAAAACTCCAAACAGAGCTCCGACACTAACCACCTGAAGTGCATCCTGCTCAACACCCGCTCGGTCCACAGACACGCCATTGAACTTTGGAACCTACTCGACACCACCTCGCCGGACGTCGCCTTTCTTACAGAAACCTGGATGAACGCCTCATCAACGCCTGACATCACCATAGCCATCCCGGACGGCTACAAGATCATCCGAAAGGACCGCATCAACCAAACAGGAGGAGGCATCGCCATTGTTCATAAGAACACCATCCACATCACGACCAGTTCTAACGACAACCTCGCAGCTACCGAACACCTTCACTTCCAGATTCACATCGACCCCAAGACCACACTCAGAGGCACCCTCATCTACAGGCCACCAGGACCTCGCACACAATTCAGCGAAGACATCACTGACTTCATCAGCCCACACGCCCTCCCCTCCGAGAACTACATTCTACTGGGAGACCTCAACTTCCACCTGGAAAAGAACAACGACAGCAACACCACCACCCTTCTGGACAACCTCGCCAATCTCAGACTCAAACAACTCGTTGACACCCCCACACACTATGCCGGGCACTCGCTCGACCCAATCTTCACCTCCAGCAAGCACATCTCCTTCAATCACACCACAGCTCTCGATTGGACAGACCACAGCTGCGTTCACTTCAACTAAAAAAAGACTACGACCCACAACCACCCACAACCAATCCCCCGCAGGAACAGGAACAAAATTATCACCGACAAACTCTTCACATCACTTCACCAAAACCCTCCTGCAAAATCATCGGACCCAAACCTTGCAGCCACCAACCTCACACAATGGATCACCCACAGCGCTGACGAATTAGCACCCTTGAAAAAACATCAAATCAAGCAAAGTAGCAAAAAAGCCCCCTGGTTCAAGGATGACCTTAAGAAATCCAAAAAGTTCTGTCGCACCCTCGAGAAAGCCTGGAGAAAAAACCCAACCACTGACAACATGGCCACCTTCAAGAACGCCACCCGCAAACACCACCTACTGATCCGATCCACCAAAAAATCAGCATTCAAGGATCGACTTGACAACAACGCCCACAACAGCAAGGAACTATTCAACATCGTCAAAGAATTTACCAACCCCACCGCCGGCACCAACGACATCACTCCCTCCCAAGACCTCTGCGACTTCCACAACAAAATCGCTGACATACATAACAGCTTTGAAAACCAGTCCGAAGACCAGTCTACCCCACCCACCTCTGGACTAAAACCACCCTCCAACAACCTTTGCACCTGGAACCTTTGCACCTGGAACCCAATCACCACTGAAATCAGCCAACTCCGAACACCTTCACTTCCAGATCCACATCGATCCCAAAACCACACTCAGAGGCACCCTCCTCTACAGACCACCAGGACCCCGCGCAAAATTCTGTGACGACATCACGGACTTCATCTCTCCACACGCGCTCCCCTCCAAAGACTATATTCTTCTGGGAGACCTCAACTTTCACCTTGAAAAGTTAAACGACCACAACACCGCCACCCTCGTGGACAACCTCGCCAACCTCGGACTTAAACAACTAGTCACTTCCCCCACCCACATCGCAGGTCACACACTCGACCCCATCTTCACTTCCAGCAATCATGTCTCCTTCAGCCACACTACGGATCTCCTCTGGACTGACCACAGCTGCGTCCACTTCACCTACAACAAGCCGAAACCCATCAACCACTCCCAACCTACCCTGCAAAGAAACTGGAACAAAATCACCACGGACCAAATCTCCGCATCGCTCCTTCGAAACTCCCCAGCCCTCTCCTCTAACGCCAACGAAGCCGCCGCCAACCTCACCCTTTGGCTATCCAACACCGCCGACACCTTAGCACCACTGAAAAAACGTCAAAGCAAACCTGGCAGCAAGAAGGCCTCATGGTTCAACGATGATCTTAAGAAATCCAAGAAACTCTGCCGCTCCCTTGAAAAAGCCTGGAAAAAAGACCCAACCACCAGCACCAAGGACGCCTTCAAAAGCGCCACCCGCACTCACCACCAACTGATCCGGAAAGCCAAGAAAACAGCATTCAAGGATCGACTTGACAACAACGCCCACAACAGCAAGGAACTTTTCAACATCGTCAAGGAATTTTCCAACCCCTCGGCCAACTCCAACGACATCACCCCCTCTCAAACCCTCTGCGACTCCCTAGCCTCTTTTTTCCACAACAAGATTGCAGACATCCACAACAAGATTGCAGACATCCACAACAGCTTTGACCCCACCGAACTCAAAAATTACCGCCCCATCTCGCTTCTTCCATTCACGGCCAAAGTCATCGAGAAAGCCGTCAACAACCAGCTCGCCGCCTTCCTCGAAGCCAACAAATCCCTCGACCCCTCACAATCTGGCTTCCGAGCCAAACACAGCACTGAGACCGCCCTCATCGCAGCAACAGACGACATTTGAACTCTAATGGACAATGGAGACACAGTCGCCCTCATCCTCCTCGACCTCTCTGCAGCATTCGACACAGTCTGCCACAGCACCCTTCTACAACGCCTCAATAACATCGGAATCCAAGGAAAAGCACTGGAATGGATCACCTCGTTCCTCACCGGAAGAACCCAGAGAGTCCGCCTTCCTCCATTCAAGTCCGAGGCCTCTGAAGTCATCTGCGGCGTACCTCAAGGATCCTCACTCAGTCCCACCCTCTTCAACGTATACATGAGCCCCCTCGCGGCCATCGCCCGCCAACACAACCTCAACATCATCTCTTACGCGGATGACACTCAACTGATCCTTTCTCTCACCAATGACCCCGGCACCGCCAAAACTAACCTACACGAAGGAATGAAAAAAGTCGCCGAATGGATGAAACAAAGCCGTCTGAAACTGAACTCAGACAAAACTGAAGTCCTCATCCTAGGTACAAACCCCTCTGCTTGGGACGACTCCTGGTGGCCGGAAGCCCTCGGAAAAGCACCCATCCCGACAGACCACGCACGGAACCTTGGCGTCATCCTAGACTCTTCACTCTCAATGAACAGACAAGTCAGCGCCGTATCCTCTTCCTGCTTCAACATTCTTCGCATGCTCAGAAAAACATTCCGCTGGATCCCCGCCGAAACAAGGAAAACAGTCACCCACGCTCTGGTCACGAGCCGACTGGACTACGGAAACACCCTCTACGCAGGTACCACCGCTAAACTCCAGAAGAAACTCCAACGAATCCAAAACGCCTCAGCCAGGATCATATTAGACATCCCACGCAACGAACACATCTCTGGTCACCTTAAAGACCTCCACTGGCTTCCCGTCAATAAGAGGATCACTTTCCGACTGCTTACCCACGCACACAAATCACTCTACGACATCGGACCAGACTGCCTCAACTCTCGACTGTCCTTCTACACCCCCTCCCGCCAACTACGTTCTTCCAGCCAGGCCCTCGCCACTGTACCCCGCATCAACAAGACCACCATGGGAGGCAGATCCTTTTCATACCTGGCTGCTAAAACATGGAACTCACTCCCCGCTTACCTTCGCCTCACCCAGAACCACCTAGCGTTCAGAAAGCAGCTTAAAACGTGGATATTTGACAAATAATCCTCCTCCCCTTCCTAAGCGCCTTGAAACCCTCTGGGTATGTAGTGCGCTATACAAATTATATGAATTGAATTGTATTGAATTGAAGATACCATCCGCCTGATGAACTCCATCCACAAAGGATCGCCAACCGACCCATGTCCCCACCACATTTTCAACAAAGCAGACTCCATTATCGCACCCCATCTCCGAGACGTCATCGACTGCTCCCTCAACTCCGCTACCTTCCCGGAAAGCTGGAAACATGCCAAACTCAGCGCCCTTTTGAAGAAAGCCACAGCAGACGCCACTGAACTTAAGAACTACCGCCCCATCTCGCTCCTCCCATTCCCTGCCAAAGTAATTGAGAAAGCCGTCAACAGTCAGCTCGCCGCCTTCCTCGAATCCAACAAATCCCTCGACCCTTCACAGTCCGGCTTCCGAGCCAAACACAGCACCAAGACCGCCCTCATCGCAGCAACAGACGACATTCAAACTCTACTGGACAACGGAGAAACAGCTGCCCTCTTCCTACTTGACCTCTCCGCAGCCTTCGACACAGTCAGTCATAGCACCCTTATACAACGCCTCAGCAACGTCGGAATACAAGGAAAAGCATTGGACTGGATCATCTTGTTCCTCACCGGAAGAACCCAGAGAGTCTGCCTCCTCCCTTTTAAATCAGAGGCCACCGAAGTCATCTGCGGCGTACCACAAGGATCATCACTCAGTCCCACCCTCTTCAACGTATACATGAGTCCCCTCGCATCCATCGCACGCCAACACAACCTCAACATCATCTCCTACGCAAATGACACCCAGCTGATCCTCTCCCTCACCAAAGACCCAAACACCGCCTAAACCAACCTACACGAAGGAATGAAAGAAGTAGCCGAGTGGATGAAGAACAGCCGTTTAAAACTGGACTCGGACAAAACGGAAGTCCTCATCTTAGGTTCATCCCCCTCCGCCTGGGACGACTCATGGTGGGCACCGGCCCTGGGAAACGCACCCATACCTACGGACCACGCACATAACCTGGGCTTCATCCTGGACTCCTCCCTCTCGATGACCAGACAAGTCAACGCCGTCTCATCATCATGCTTCATCATCCTACGTATGCTCAAAAAAATCTTCAGTTGGATCCCCACCGAAACAAGAAAGACGGTCACCCATGCACTGGTCTCAAGCCGACTGGACTACGGAAACACCCTTTACGCCGGAACCACAGCCAAACTACAGAAAAAACTCCAACACATCCAAAACGCCTCAGCCAGACTCATACTAGACATCCCCCGCCAAGCTCACATTTCGGGTCACCTGAAAGACCTCCGCTGGGTCCCCGTCAACAAGAGAATAACGTTCCGTCTCCTCACCCACGCACACAAAGCCCTCTACGACCTAAGACCCGAATGCCTCAACACGCGCCTGTCCTCGTACACCCCCACCCGCCAACTACGATCGTCCAATCAAGCCCTCGCCGTAATTTCACGCATCCATAGATCCACCATGGGGGGAAGATCCTTCTCCTACTTAGCGGCCAAAACCTGGAATTCTCTCCCCACCCACCTCCGCCTTACACAGAACCACCTCTCCTTCAGAAAACAACTAAAAACCTGGATATTCGATAAGTAAAGTACCCCCCTCCCTCAAGCGCATTGTGACCCTCTGGGTGAGTAGTGCGCTATACAAATGTTAAACTTGAACTTGAATGTGCTACCTCATACTATACCGAAGGGTGTTGTGTGAATGTAGTTCCACCTCATGAGGTTTAATAAACTCTGTCTTTTCTATTCCAGTTTCTGTGCCAACTTCTTACTATTGGCCTAAGGACTCTAAGCAGAGAAGGGTGAATCCCTTGCACTAGTAGGCCTGGCTGGGGCTTGCTACTACAGGGGGCAACACAATACATGAGCCGTTATCGGACCAATTAATGCGTCAACATCCGTTGGCAGTGCTGATGGAAATGTTAGACAAATATCCAACATGCATTCCTCTCCACAAAGCAGGCATCGTAGAACAGGTAAGATGCAATCTTGCCAGATTGGTCTGAACGATAGGAACCATGTGGTATTCAGATCTCTCAAACGAGCCAAGACAAGAATCTGTGTTATTCGTTCACGATACTGCATTGCCAGAAGAGCGTTCTCCATGGTAATCTGGGTATCGCTGGTGACTGGACTTGCCAAAACGGAGCAGAAGGAACAAGAATAGTACCCCTGCTACGAGTCCCAAAATGAGAGGCAGACCGAGAACACAGAGTGCACGAAGTTTGGAAAAAGGCCTAGGACTGCTTCTAAGGGTGCTAACAGTCCCGATAAAATCGTCTTAAATACATGTACAATACTACTGGTATCAGACATGATTAAGATACGACCTATCATTTCTGCGAAATGTATTGTGCAGTTTGTTGATAATAGGGCATGTATCTCTGCAGAGGACCTTGCAACTTGCAGTTCATACGTCTCTCTGGACGAGATCAATGGCACCGTTTTTTGTAAAAGAATGGCTTTCATTCTGCTTAAAGTATCAATTTGTGTAGAAGAGAGGTTTAGTGAAGGCCATAACGGTGACTCCCCGTCTGTCTTAGTTTTAGGAAACAATACTTGCATACAACAAGTGGGCCTGGCTGACATACTAATGAGATAGGCTATTCGTGGCATCATTCCACAACAGCTGTGATCATTCAGCATTATGTAGCTCCCATTGGAAAGCTGCCTAAAAATTGGATCTATCACTGCTGCCAGGGAACCCTGCAGGTGGCATGATAAGTTGTTTGAAGAACCATTGCAGGCTCCGTGATCATTAATGCCCTGACATAGAAGTGTACCGCTCAGTGCATTTTTGCAATTTTTACCACAAAGAAATACCTCCTTTTCCCCACTCCAACATTTGTGTGTGTATGGTAAATCACAGGTAGACTTTATGTATTCTTTACCCAACCTTTCATACAGGCCTGCTGGTATGTGTTTTAAGCAATACTGAACCTGGAAAATCGTCACTGGTATCATGATGGTGCCATGTATTATCCATTCAACGGCTGGTTTCTCAGAAATGGTCAATGGTAATCTCTCAGGTGTTTCTATGCTCAGCACCGTATAGTGTGCTTCCCTCTGTGCCAAAGAAATTTGTTTATCTGTAAGGTTAAATTCAGTACACAATGACGTGGTGTTGATTAGACGCCAATGCACGTAGCCTGAACGAAGGTTTTGTAACGTCCAGCCTAGCAGAATTATAGAACGCAATTGAGACTGGCCATGTTGTAACATTAGCAAGTCCTGTTCCATTATGTCTATGGCAGAGGATACAATGCTGTCCAAAGAATAAATTCTGGACGACAGAGTTGTTAATCCATTGTCAACTACAGAGAGTGCTTTCTCTAAATTAATACGCTCAATTTCTCATATTCGTTCTGCAGTTTCTATTTGCGTGACTTTCCATGCTTCATTATAAGCAGCGTAAATATCGGCGTATATGAAACGTTTATGACGTGGTTTACGAGGCCCTTGTAGGAAGTCTCTCAAATCAATGCCATCTTTAAGTAAAGTTAAGTGTTGTTTTATTTCCGGGAGTGTGGACTTTTGTAGCCACTCAAGGCACAGTTTTCCAACACTGCAAGTTGTTATTACCCCTGGATGTTGTCTTTGGACATATCTTGGATCTGGCCTAGTTAAGGTAAACCCTTGTGTCTTGTTCAGGAATCTATCTTGACAGTTATTCGTATCTGTGAGCCAGATTAACAATGTTTTCCATTCAGGATTAGTTCTGTTTTGTTGTAAAGTGTAGTAAGTCTACCTCCTCCTCTACAGTTCCATTACTATCAGGTGTGGTTTTAGGTAGGGACGGTTTGTTTAAATATTTTAACTTAGCCAGGCCAAGACAAGATGTCTGTTGAACAGTTTCATTTAAAAACATTATTTGTTTTGGGATGATGCAGTCTCTAAACAAGGCTTCTAAAACTTTCACCTGCCAGTCTTTTGTGCCCCTACAGTTTTTGTCTCAATGTTGTCTTTCCAAAAGTCAAAACCTAATGTGGACAATTGAGCATAAAAGGCTGCAGAATAAATTTGCTTAGTATTAGTCAACATACTTTTCATGCCTGTCTTATTAACATTTTTAAAGTAAAAGGTTTCTGGATCTGTGACGTTAAAGCCTGAGAAGTATGGAAAATGTTCATAAAATGTCTTTGAGCTACCCTTTGGTGGCGTTGGACAATGTTCCAATTGATTAGAAGTTCTAGGGTTTGCAGATTTGTGCAAATAATGAGGACCAAAATGATTAAAACAATATATTTGTTCATAATCTGACGAACCTTCTAAATGTTCATATTTTGTACATTTTGCTGACATTTCTAATTCTGCCATCATGTTACTAACATTCTCAAAGTCCCAATCATCAGGAAATGTGCTGGGTGAAACAAAGTCACTCAAGGAACCCTTAATTGGTGTGGAATCTTCAACAGCTCAACAGGACCATAAATGTCATAATCAGTTCTGTCCCATGCTATACCACCAGGTAGAGGAACGGCTGAGATGTTCACTGATGACAGGTCTCTTTGTTCACGATGAGATGATTTGTGTGGCTTCAGGAGCAAGTTGATGTTCTTACTTGCTGTGTCCATTTTACTATATTCTCCATCTATCAGCTTTCCCAAACTTAAAATGAGAATCAGCCATAGTAGGAGAAAAAGTACAACTAACACAATCCAAAATTAAACCCATGGTGAAGCCAGATATGTATTTGCAAGCTGGTGACAAAGTTCTGTTAACTGTTCCTTGAAAGTTTTATTTGCTGGCGTTGTTTCGGGCTCACTGGGATCCTCAGAAAAGTTATCAAAGTCGATAAAGTAGCCAGAGGCAGTTCTGTCAATTGTTGGTATTGCATCCGGATTATTCAAAATCGCTGGAGCTGCTTGGTCCCTTGACATGTTAGTATAGTCAGATGCTATATCAATGTAGACGGGAGTTTCTTGACAAACTGTTATTTGGGTTTTTAGAGGCACAAGTTCCATGGCTTTGTTGCATAGTCCTTTTTTTCTCACTGTAGATTCTTCAAAGGTGATGAGTCTTTCAGTTTGAAACTCTTGGATGGTAGCAAGATTTAGTCTTCTGCTACATTTTTGGAGTCTACTTGGCCTACTACTTATTATCGGCCACATGATGTGGTTTAACCAGGTCGCTTGATACGGACCGGTTCTCCTTTCTTCCAGCAAGGGGCGGCAGTAACATTGTTCTTGATCCGTGGATCGCTAGTACAGGTACCGGTTTTCTGAAAGAAGGCCCAAATTCCTTCTTATCTGCTATTTTTTCTCTGACTAGATCCCCAATCTTAGGAATCCAGACAGGCCTTGCTGGGACAGGTGGTTTTTCTTCAGTGGTCGTTGGCCTTTGTATGTTGTTGCTTAGTCTTTTTCTTGTTTCATTTAAGTCCTGCAAAACAGCCAAACGGTCTTTGATATTAAACGGTTTTTGTTCTACCACTGAAGTATGATGATTGAGGTCTTCGACAATCATTCTTGTACCAAACAGGATTTCATATGGAGTGATTCCACCCAGAAAATTTCTTGGCAGGTTATTAAGGCTACGTTGGACACTTATTAGATGTTTGACTCACCCGTCACCCGAACCCAATACCCTGCCTGTTATAGATTGCTTTATGTACCGGTTTTTCCTCTCCACAACCAAATTTCCCTCAGGATGGAATGGACTCGAAAATCGCAATGCAGCGCCCAAATTGGCCAAGGCCTCCTTTTAAGCTTTGGAGCTAAATGCAGGACCTTGGTCAGAATTTAGCGTGCCGATTGCGTATGTGCCGATAAAGACTCGCAAATCTTTTATAACAGTTCGGGCGTCAGCCGAGCGCTGAGGCCACATCCAAATGAATCTTGTCCTAATAGTTGTGGGACCGCATTCGTCTATGGTGACGTCTGCGTGTAGAAAGTCCAATGCTGTCTAACAATGGTGTCTGTACTGGGCTGGCTACACTGTAGTCAGGTGTCTGGTGATGCTCTAAGCTGTGATCTCTGTAGCAGACATCGTAATTAATTCCAAATTCGTAAATGTGGGCGCTCATCCCTGGCCACCAGTACATCTCTTAATTCTAGAAGAGATTTTGAGATCCCTTGATGCATCAGACCCTTTCCCATATGTGCTTCTTGAATCAAAGCACCTCTCTGATTCCTGTTTGGAATTACCCCATCCCCCACTCCAGGGATTTGAGCAAAAGGAACGGAGTAGGCATCAATTACGTATGTACATTCGAGTGGATAGTTCAGACGTAACGCAGCTCCGCTGCCTTTGCTTGTGGCATTGACAGCTAACATTGTCTCGCCGTCTATTTTTGTTTTTCAACGAGTGATTGCAGCTATGGAAGCCATTTGCACAGCTGCCTTCGCAGTCTCATCAGCCAATGAATTCCCTTCAAGGTGAACGCCATCATGCTGATGACTTAGTGTATGGATCACGTGAGTCTTTTGTAGTTCTTTCTGTAATAGAACAACTTGTTATGCTTGATTGTGCCACCTTTTGCATCTTTGAAACTGTTTTGAACCCAATTCTGCAAGTATTCATTGTAAGACTAGACGCAGTAATACGAATCGCACACTATTCGTGTGGGGATTTCACGATCGGTATTTTCCAACGCCATATTGAAAGCCTGTAGTTCAGCTCGCTGAGCTGTACAATCTCTTAAGGAATATGTTTATGTGACCACAGGTCTGAATTTACAGTCGCGCGAGCAACTTTAACAATCACGCACGCAGCACTATAAGCTTGTTTTCCCCATATTGGCGGGCTGTGCTGATCCGTCTGTATAGATTATACATCCATAATGTTCTAGAGGCAGAATCTCAGTGGGCAGAGGACATTCTTGTTCGTATTGGAGAAATTCTTGTATTTTCAAATATGGATCAAAAACGTATTCAACATCTGTTGCAGCAAGAGAGTTAACCCATTGTATCCATCTTGGATGTAAAGCTTTTGCATTTGGAATGCTCGCTTTTGTCACTGCCTCTAAGGCAGGTACAGGAGTAACGACCATTATGCGTTTTCCCTGCGCGAGAGCTCTCTCCTTTGCTACTGCAGTTTGAACCACTGTCAGAATTTTTTCTGTTGAAGTGAATTTCATTTCAGCTTGTGTTTACAAGTGTGATTTGTACTCAATAGGTACCTTTTCACACTCATTAAAGGTTAGGTATGTGAATCCACATCTCCCTGGGATGATTCGGCTTACAAGGTTGCGTATGTTGTCGCGTGTTTGTAAATGTTTTGTTGCGAACATGCATATTTGCACTGAACCCAAAATTTCTGTGTGTTTTTGAGTCCAATTAGTTGTTTTGAAATCAGGTTTGATTAGTTCGTAGAGAGGTTTTACCCTTTCTGCGTAATTTAGAATGTAAGTTCTTCCGAAATTCAAGAATCCTAGAATTGACTACGTTTTTCTGCATTTTTGGAGGTTGGAGCAGTGCACATTTCTCTAGAAAGTTTGCTGCCAGGCTTTTGCCTTCACTTGAAACTTTGTATCCCAAGAATAGGACGTTGAGGTGGGTAATTCTTGATTTTTTAAAGTTGAATTTGTACCCCTCAGAGCGAATACAAGTATTATGGTGTTCACCCTGTTCAAGTGCCTGTCCAAATCATCGTCTGTAAGACAGATGTCATTGACATAAGATAATGCCTCATCATCATACGTTACTCTGGCTGAAAATAATCCAGGACTGTTCTTGAATCCCTGTGGCAGACGACAGAAGTGTTGGTAAGTCCCCATTATTGAGAAAGCGGTCAAATAACCTGCTTTCAGGTGCCATATTTTGACAGAAGAATCCGTTTGAAATATCTATTGTAGTTTTATATTTTTTGCGCACAATGTTCTTCATCAGTGCTGCACTGTGTGCATTTTGTACTGCAAAAGTTTTGCAACAAGAGTTTAAATGTCTGTAATCCAAAACTAAACGATATGTGTAGTCTGGTTTGGAGACAGGAAACAAAGTATTGTTCATTGACGAGGTACGTGTTTCAATCACCCCTTGGTATTCAAGTTGATCTAAGATCTCCCAGACCTGTTTTTTAGCTTCTAGCTTAACTGGATACTGTCTCGGAGCAGTAGGTTGATATTTTAACTGTATCTTATGGTGAGGAGAGTCCTCATCCCATCCCACATAATTTTTATATAATGCTGGAGCCTGGGCAACAGCCCATTTTCTGGCATAGGTGTATTTTTTATGAATAGGAATAGGATTGGAGAAGGCTGGCATAATGATTTCTTCGCCATGTGGGCACTCCCTGACAAATTCAGGTGGCCAGACTTTTTCAGCCAGAAGAATGTCATAACCCTTGGATAGTTTTTCCCAAAAGAGTGCTTTTATTTTCCTAGTTATGTCCCCCTCTATCCGGAGTGCTACTTCATATAACTTATGGGGTACACTAACCCTGGTATCTGCAGTTTCAACTTGAATGCATTCATTCAGATCCACTGTCTCCAGATGATCCTTCAGGATCCTGTGAGCTATGGTGACTTCTGCTGCGCTGTCCAGCATTGACTGGGCCCACTCCCCATTCTTGAGTTGTGTCCTCAAGATCCTCGGCATGTCTGATTTTGATACTTGCTACTTTCTTTTTGGAGAATTGAGTTTTCTTATTTTTTGGAACGTGTAGATCGTCTTTAGACTTCACGCATTCTTCCTTGTGTTCTTATCTTCTTCTTCTTTCGGATTTCTGCGAGGAAGTCTGAAAGGTACGAGAGGAACGTGTATCATTATCTTGATATCGATCAGGTTTTCTCAAATTATCCCTGTTTCTGAGGTTATATCTCTTTTCAGAGTGCTCCTTTTGAGGAGACATACCTCTGGATTGGGAACGCTTCTCTTTAGAAAGTGTCTGTCTAGTATTTTCCCATTTCTTTTTAGCAGTAGTGAGTGTGTTTTTAATAAAAAACTTTCTCAGGATTTTCTGTTAGTTCAGGTTTTACTGGATTCCCTCCCAAACTATCTCTTCCTAGTTCTTCATGGGATTTTTCTATTATTCTGGCCAGTTCGTCTTGTTGCCCAGTTATATCAAGTTCTTTTAGTTTTTGGCGGATTGCCACTGATGCTGCTTCACCTTTAATATTGGGTAATATTATAGCTGAGACCTGATTGAAATCCTTCAGTAATTTCATACCGAGATATAAAGCAGGTCCTGCCCCGTAATCATTTTGAATCTGTTTCGGGGAACGCTTCGCAAGTGACAGTGAGACAGACCTGGGAGAGACCCTGCATTTTCGGGACCAGAGAAGCGCAGGAGCGCCAACGACCGAGCACGCCGCTCACACCAGCCGCCTTGGGACTACAGATCCCGTCGTCCCTTGCTGCGGCGCCTACCCTGACGCGATTGCAGCGACAGAAGGGGCCTTAAAAGAACTGTGCCCTTGGTGGAGCGGGGGGAACGCTTCGCAAGTGACAGTGAGACAGACCTGGAAGAGACCCTGCATTTTCGGGACCAGAGAAGCGCAGGAGCGCCAACGACCGAGCACGCCGCTCACACCAGCCGCCTCGGGACTACAGATCCCGTCGTCCCTTGCTGCGGCGCCTACCCTGACGCGATTGCAGTGACAGGAGGGGCCTTAAAAGAACTGTGCCCTCGGTGGAGCGGGGGAACGCTTCGCAAGTGACAGTGAGACAGACCTGGGAGAGACCCTGCATTTTCGGGACCAGAGAAGCGCAGGAGCGCCAACGACCGAGCACGCCGCTCACACCAGCCGCCTCGGGACTACAGATCCCGTCGTCCCTTGCTGCGGCGCCTACCCTGACGCAATTGCAGCGACAGGAGGGGCCTTAAAAGAACTGAGCCCTCCGCGTAGCGGGACGTAAGCGGGACGCCCGGGCGAAGCCCGGGCAAAGGGCGGGCCCTCTACGGCCCTCATCGGCCAGAAGAGACTGGACTGGGCCAGTAATCCTGACCTAAAGTTGTTGAGGTATACATATCTGCCATTTGGCTATCCATAAGTCACCAATGTGTGGGTAGTGTGTATAGATCTTGCTTATTTCATTGTATTCATTGAGCAGGGCTTTTTGTCCTAAAAGGCGCCCGCATCTACTGTGACGGTCATCTCAAAAGACACTTTATAAATAGCATGGAGATGCGTGAGACAAGAAGCAGGGCAGCAGCGGGGGGGGGGGGGGAAATTAACAGGCACCCTAGATGATTTTATTGTAAGAACAAATACACTGATAGACGAGGGGATTTCTTTGATGGAAAGAAGGTTATCGCAGGATCTGGCTTCTGCAAAACGGTCCCCTATGGGCCATTTTGCTAATGTACGGAGCCCTAACAGACAAGAGAGTAATATATTATCTATGGATGTGACTAGTACAGCTGTTTCTCAAACCCCTAATCCTACTCAGACTCCCCTAGTTCATACCTTACCATCCCCCCAGGCATCTACTAGTGTCTTGATACATATAGCAGCCTCACCTAAAGATAAAAATGTCGTGTTACAGGGGGTAAAGGAAGGGGCAATTCCTAAAAAGAGAACGAACCAAAATATGCCTTTTAAACCTCATGGTAAAGATCTATCCAAAGATACAAGTAATGCACTTATTGCTACTGATACTGATATACACGGAGAAGACGGCCTGCCCCCTAACATATTGCCCCTAGCTATTCTAGATGACACCATTTTGGATGACTCAATGGCTGATTTAATCTCCAATAGCTCTAGAAATAGTTCCCCAGAGGGAAGCGTTAATACTAGCAGGGGAAAAGAGAGTACAATGCTATATATGCTGGAGACCTTAATGAAAACTCTATTAACCACACTGACAGAATTTCTCAAGGATATTGAGAAACAAATTCAAGATTTGAAGAGAGACACACATATGCAGTATGAGAATCTGGCCAAACGGATAGCCGATTCAAGCGCGCCCAAGGCCAAAGCTATAGCAACGACATCTAATAATTCTGGCCCTATATTGGCAAACGGTGTCCCAAATAGCACCTCATCAAGCACAACTAATCCTGAAAAAGGAAAACTCCCTAGTAAACAGCTATTAAAAACTCAACCAGTACCTAAAAGCTCAGCCCCACCTGCCAAGGAAGTATCAGCTCCACAAACTCCTGTCCAATTACCTGATAAAGGCCAACCAGCTAAAACTGATGTGCGTAGAAGTATAAATTTACCTCCAAGAGCATCACCATATGTTGTGGTTCTAACTGGGGTCCCGGAACTGGGTGCACAATCCACTGAAACCAATGGGGCACTCGTAAACAAGGTTATCCATTGGCTTAACGGCAACTACCCTCTTCCGCCAGCTATTAAAAGCAACATTTTAATGGTAGAAAGGGTACCATGGATTGGGTATAACAGAAAAAGGGCACAGGGTGACTGTGTGGTGATAACTTTTGAAAATCCCCGCACTGTGGAGTACATCACAACGAGGGCCCCGAGAAACCATGGCCTGTCCATTGTGGCCAGGGCATTACCCTATTTCTACTCTCATGGGGAACATCCGGATAACAGATGGAGCTGGACTAGGGACAGCCGTTATCCAAGGGGAGTAAATGGTGTGGAATATGACAGGAATCAGCATAATACACAATGGGGAGGGGTGAATGAAGATGGGTGGACCGTGGTGAAACGTAGGGAGAGGATTCCTCATTTCTTCCCGCAAAGGCATGATCCAGGATGGTTCGGACATCAGCAATTTCCTCCACCACTTACTCCATGCTACAATCGTTTTGATTGTCTTGAAATGGTGGATTGACTCCCAGAGGCTGAAGTGGTATCTAAGTCACCTATCCCTGTAAGCCTGGGGGAGATTAACTTATCAGGGCATGATGTGTCACATGAAACTCGAGTGAAGCCCATGATAACACAAGGGATGCTGGGTGGCCAAGCAGGGGTTGCTGTAGAGGTGTTGCCTAAAAGAGAATTCTGTAAGGTGGTCTTTTGGAATGTGGCAGGCATTAAACAAAAAATCCTCAATCCATCCTGGGTTGATGTAATTACTGGCGTAGCCATTTTAGCCCTACAAGAAACTTGGGCCATTGCACCAATACATTTAAATGGCTACAAAACCTACTTTACCCCTGCGGTGGGGGGGTTCATATGGAAGACCCAAGGGAGGACTGATAACGTATATATCTAATTTCTAGTATATGATAAGATTTCTTTCTCCCTTGGATCCAGTTATTATCAGAAAATAGTGATAGATACAAGGAAGGGTCTAAGGATTGTCTTTTTAAATTTCTATAATAACCTTCCAAGTAGCATGATTAAGGAAGTACTCGTTATGCTAAGTGAAGATATACAATCTGAAATTGATAAAAAAAAGGGGTGAAGTAATGATATTATGGTGGGGTGACTTTAACTGCTCATTGGTCAAAAGGGTATATGCGGCCTGATGTTGGAACAGGATATTAATTTAACGCATTTTGAACATACCCTATTTGGAGATTTAGTCAATGAGATGATTTTTAATTATGATTTTGGGTTTACGAATGAGATAGCCCACCACCCAACGTCGTTTGCTCCAACCTTTGTGGGTCGGGGGGCCTCGACTATCATTGATTTTAGCCTCTGTACAAATAGCTCTGCTGGAAGATTGACTACCTCTAGCTTAATGGACCTCGCATTAAGTGATCACTTCCCACAGGTAGTAGAAATGGAGAACCTATTTGTCTCATCCCAAGATGTACCAAGCTCTAAGTATATGGCGCAGGATGTGAAGTTAGGTACCCAAAATTATTATACTCTTAAATGGAGTAAAGTGGTCCTGCGTGATTTTTTGTTCAAAGTGGTGAATAAGTGTATGAATAGCTTTTTGATCTGCCTGGATGAACACGCAGAGAGTAATGACATTTTAGCTCATTTTAAAATTATTGCTACTACAATTAAGGAGGTTTTATGGGTTACACGTAAACATTGCCTAAAGACTAATAAGAAATGGTTTGATAAGAAGTGTACTAAAGCCTTAACAAATCTTAAACATGCGATTCATCAGAGACCACGGGATGTAACTCTAATCAGAGAATTAAGGAAGAACTACAATACAGTACTGAAAGACAGGAAGGATCTGATACAAAGGGAGGCATGGGACGAACTTTGTTCGGCGTCACAATCGAAGGATCAGGCTGCTTTCTGGAGGGTTATAAATACTCTGCTCCTTTATGACAATAAAGCACGCATGGAAATTGCCATTACAGAAGATGAGTGGGTGGCCCATTTCTCCTCCCTTTATATGACTGCTGAACTGGTGCCCGATACAGGCCCTGATCCCATGTTGGCAAATATGGATCTACCAAAAGATTTGGTCGTAACCCTTCCTGAAGTCCTTGCGAGTCTGAAGGCAACTAAGGGGGGTAAGGCGGCTGGACCCGATGGCATACCAGCTGACCTTTATAAGGCTAATACTGATTTATGGGGGCCAATGTTGGTCCAGCTTTTTAATGTTGCTTTGGCAAAAGGCCTAATCCCTACCTGGTTTACGTCAATCATTGTCCCGATTTTTAAGAAAGGAGATAGGCAGAATTGCACATGTTATAGGCCAATTTCTTTATTAGATTCCTCCATAAAAATTCTTGGGAGAGTGGTTTTAGTTAAGCTGCAATGCTTGGCAGAAGAAAATGGGGTGATAAGTGATTTTCAATACGGATTTCAAAGGGGTTTGGGGACTATAGAGCAGGGGTTAAACTTATTTATTTTGCAACAGAAGTATATAAGGGTTAAAAAACAACGCCTATACCTCACTTTTGTCGACTTATCGTCGGCCTTTGATTGTGTGTCCCATAACAAGCTGTGGGAAATAATGGTTGAACTGGGGGTAGATAATGCTATTATATGCTTCCTGAGAGATTTATATTCTGGGGCCACTGCAACGGTCCGGTACGGGAAAGAGGGTGGATGTAGCATACACTTTGGGATTGGTTGTGGCGTACGCCAAGGGTGCGTTTTAGCGCCCTTTTTATTTTTAGTGTACATAAATGGCCTGGAGCATTGCCTCGTGCAGGAGGGCAGGGATATGCCTATGGGGGGAAGGAGACCTGTCCCTGCACTACTGTATGCGGACGACGCAGTCCTGATGGCACGCACCCCAATGGCACTACAAACTTTGGTTACATCTTTTAATAGTTTCATGCTTAGCTTGGACCTGAAAATCAATTGCTCCAAGACATTTTCTATGTACTGTGGGACAAGAACAAGCAGGCATTTGAAGCCTATTTTTATAAACTCCAATCCCCTAGAGAAGACCTATACTTTCCCGTATCTGGGCATCTTGTTTCATGAAAGTGGCTCATGGACTAGTGCAATTGATGCTAGAACCCTGTTGTTCTCTAAAACTGTTATGGCTTTACAGTGTTTTCTAAAAAAGTTGGAGAAAAAACCCATAAGGGAAATTTTAACCATCTACAATGCCACTTGTATAGCGGTAGCTATATACGGTTCTGGATTATGGGGTTATTCTAATGTCAGTACGATTCAAACCGTGGAAAACAAGTTTTTACGGCACATCTTGTCCATCCCAGAAAGCACTGCGACTTTTATATGCCATGCTGAATTGGGTTTGGTGTATATTACCGATACAATTAAGATCCAGCCGATTCTCCTTTGGCACAGGGTTTGGACAAGCGATGACTGTGTGGTCAACCGGGCTATCTTAAAGGACGTACTAGTACTTGATAATATTAATAATTTTAAATGGATATGTTATGTTAGAAATTTTCTTGAAGAACTGAGCTGTGTTCAATATTTTGCGGGCCCATTATCTATGGTACACATTTCAAGAAGTGGACTAAAAAACTTGTGTATCGATCACCTCATGGAAAAAAGACGACTAGAGGAGGTGAAAAAAAAGACTGTCTTTGCCCACCAGGCGATCATAACTGGAGAGAAACTACAGCCATATTTATCTCTATACATGTCCAACCATGAACGTTTCCTTTTAACCCGGTTTAGACTCAACATTGTTTTTAGGTTACTATCTTTCCCTGAGATGAATTGTTGGCTGAAAGACTTGTGTCCATGTCCATGTGATGATGTGTCCCCGCAATCCGACATTCACATTTTATTTTTTTTGTAAATTTTATATTTATTATCGCAGAAAACTTATCATCCCAATTCTTAAAGATCTAAATGTATATAGATGTCGCATAGCGTTTTTAGAGTTTCAAAAAATGGAAACTGTTTTTATGGTAGCGTCACTCTCCGAATTTCTTAAATTGGTTTTTAACTGTCGTAAAACCCTTCGTATGAATTAATTCTTATGCTGTATTTATGTCTTTTAATATGTCTTTTTGCTGTGATTTTAAATAATGGTCATTCGACCCATTGTAAACTGTATTTTACATGCTACTTTCATGGTTATTCTTTGTTTTTAACCGAATAAAGTACTTTTGAACCTGAATCTGTTTCAGGACGTCTGGTATTACCGCCATGGACGGAACACCATGTGTTTTTGTGTAAATGGCAGCAAAGACTATTACCCAAGTGTAACAGTCCTCCAGGTGTGGTGCAATCCCCATTGGTAAGCAGATTGTTAGTATCCTGTGTTTCTCATGAGTGTACTATCGGGAAATACTGCCTCTATCCGATTAATTTTTTGAGCTAACCAGAATGGAATTTGTTCCCTTTATGTCGGAAATTTACCGATGACTGATTGTATAGTCTGTGGTGTAATGTTGTTTGTATTCCCCTGATGAGGGGTGTGCTGTGGAATTCTTATAGCAGGTTGGACTGTTAGAGTCCGCATGACATATTGTACCAATTGTCTATGTATTTTAATTAATTGTTTTAGCTGAGCTAACAGTTCTGGACCTGTCATTTGTACAATGGCAGGATGTGGTGTATAGCTGGCTAGTACCGGCCATGTTGCTCCTGGTCTACCTAGTGGACCCAGCCTAAAAATGTAATTTTGATGTTGTAGGGCGCCTTTAAACCAGAGTGCATGCTCTTGGTATGTTAATGGAATTTCAACGTCCTTGAAAGGAGCATATTCCGCTGGAGGTTCCTCTATCTTATAGAAGTGGAACACATGTGTTGTTGGAAAGATAATCCATAAATAGAATACCTCTGCCTGCCGATATTCATGGGCCTCTATGACAAATATTACCCTACCACCTCTCGGTGATTGGCCATTTTCTATAAGCTTATAGCTATAGTTTTCCTTAAGTTTTCTGGGATGATTATAGCATCAGCGTCATCTTTGTCAAACCCTGTAACGTCTAAACCCGGTTGGTTTGCATTCACTGTAATTCCACCGGTTGCATTTTCAGTCATTTTGTTTGACTGAAAGTAAGCAGAGCAATGTTTAACGAAACAAAGATAAGGTGCACAATATTTTGGAACACTGTATCCTTCAACTTTGAACAAAACCAAAAACTAATACATAGGATTTTTCGTCCTACTTAGTTATGGCGGATATTTTATCCTTTAACCCACTCCATACGTCTATTGGAGTATTTTATGGGGAAAAAGGGTCTTTCTGAAAAGCACAACTAAGTTACTCTAGTATCTAGCGTTAAATTAGTGCCTTACCAAACGTTGGGCGCCATGTAGTGTAGTTCCTATATTCCCAATAGCTTCTGCGCATTGGAATAATATATCCTATAGATTTGACGTAGGACTTGGGTCTACTAGGTCTCTATCGAATATGCTAGACTTAATTGTGAGTGCCAGCTAGCCCAGAGGTCACTAGAAACTTTCTCGAAAAACAAGAAGGGATTAGTTTCTGACAACCACATAAACATGACAACTTTGTTTCCCAGGATAAAACTGATCTTCAGAGTCGTGGAAAAAATAGATTGATATTTTACTCAGTCAAACGTGCATGCTTCGTTTCACCAAAGGGACAGAGAAATAGAGAGACGGGCGTTTTCAATAAAAAGTATTTATTGAACAGTCTTCTTTCTCATGCAGAAGGTAGGAACTCCTACAATCGTAATACTGGCTGCAAAGTAAAACAAGAAGAGTATTAGAAAATAATACTGTAAAAGCATGGTATGGTTTCTAAGCCATAAAATTCATACATTAATAAATAAAGACTAAAAGTGCTCAACTGGTGCTTCTAAAATACGCCTACCCCGGTGTGCCTAACCTAAGTCTGGTACGAGGGAAGGAGTAAGTGAGGTGTAGCATAAATCTAGTATTCTTTTTGCCAAGAATCTATCCAAGATTTCTCTTAGGGTTTAATCAGCTCCGAACCTTGGTTTAGAATGAAGGAGGTCTGGTATCTCTCTGTCTCAGGACTCAATTTCCCAACAACCCACAAGGGTAGCTTGGAAACACTGTTGCTGAATTTCTCGGCAAGAGAAAAGACAGCGTCTCTCTCAGTGCGTCTGCTGGAGGGTCGGCTTCCTTCGGCACTTGCTGTAGCGAGCTGCGTCGGGCAAGTAGATAGTCGAACTGCTCCAAAACACTGTGTGTTTGCTAGGGCAAGTGTGGGCATAGTTATACCTTGAAGGTGCAGAGTTTGACGTAAAGGTGGATATAATAACGTCATCAAAGAGTCTCAGTTCTTTGAAAACTCCATGAGTTCTTGGAAAAGTCAGTATTCAAGCAGGGGGAAGTCCCTAGCTGCTGGATCCGAGTTTTCCAAGAAATCTTTGTGGATTTTCGGAACTAGTGGAAGTAGCCATGCCGTATTTGGACTGCATGAGCTATGTCTAAATATGGTTGATATTGCTATGCCTATATAAGGATATGGTGATTTATACCTAGATAAGGGAATGAATTGGGAAAATTACACTTGGGTCCTAATACGCTATACAACACTTCATTACTGATTTAAAAGTGCTAGCTACAAAATGCGAATTTGACAACTTTAAATCCCAACTCGTAAGGGATCAACTTGTTGCACAATGATATTATATAAAGGTCCAAGAAAGATTACTTACTTGCAAAGACCCCACCCTAGATGAAGCTGTGGACATTGCTGAGAGCAAAGAAAGCTTCATGGATGATGCAAAGCAACTTGAATTCACTTTATCCAATTCTACCATTTCCGGTGCGGTCACTGCTAAACCCCCTTTTTCTTCCCTTTCTCTCCCAAATATATCCAGAGGATCTACTATATCTAGGGGTGGAAGAAAGTTCACACCAAAAAGAGGTGGAAAAACGTTTACACCTAACAGACAGTTTAACTACAGAATAAGTTGTTAGGGGTGTGGGTCATCTATGCATTTTTCTTCTTTCAAAAACGATCCCGCTATTAATCAACAATGTGGCCAATGTGGTAAAATGGGTAATTTAGCAAAGGTTTGTATGGCGGAAGAAGAAGTGTAAGATGTGTACTCAACGATTCTGATGACCAATTTGATGACGATGTCACTAATCAAGAGTATGTTGTAGTAGTCAAGAATTGTACAGACAAATGCATTATGCAACATATTCCTGATTCCAAAGTCGATGTTATCATTGAGACTAATCACATTCAGCTGCTTGTTGACACAGTAGTGCACATGACCATTGTATCTCAGGACAGGTATCTGAAGTTTTGGTCTGCCAAAAGTTTCCTACCCCCAGAAATACTTATAGTAGCCTTTGAAGGCAGTAGGATTGATTTGCTGGGCTACTTCTGGGCTAAAATAAGTGTTCTTGAAGTAATTAGCAATGGTAAAGTGTATGTGGCTAAACGTGGGATCAATGTTCTCGGTCGTATTCATCAGGCTGAGTTTGGCCTCACTATCAAACCTGGCCTACCTAACCCAGTTTTTATTGACCATCAATCCAACCATAATCACTTTACCCCCACTAAAGACATTAGCTCTCTGACCAGCACTCAATTGGCCACTGCTTGGGAACACAAGTACAGTAAAAATTTTGAAGACCATCTAGGCAAGATCACAAACTTCCAACATTTCATTAGAATCAAAGAAGATGCTGTGCCCATCAAGCATAGACTGCGCAACATCCCTTTGAGCATTAGAGATGATCTTTCCAAGCATTTACATCATTATGTGACCAAGGCATAATCTAACTCGATCTTAAGGCTGCCTACCATCAAGGCGAACTACATCTTCAGTCCCGGCATCTCACAGCTTTCGTCGCTCCGGATGGTGTATTTCAATTTTGTCATCTCCCTTTTGGTCTTGCCTCAGCTGCTGCCATATTCCAAAGATTGATGACTGAGATGTTCCATCACAATCCCCATGTTGTTGTTTTCCAAGAAGACATTCTCGTTTTCACGAAAACTGAAGGAGAGCATGATTCTGTCATTGATCAAGTATTCAACGTTCTAGCAAACAGAGGTGTCACCTTACAATAAAGCAAGTGTACCTTCAAAGTGAAGGAGATAGAGTATTTATGCCACGTCATCTCTGAACACGGTATAAAACCAAGATCAGGTCTTATAAAGAGCATAGTTGACACACCTCATCCCCAAAACAAGGAACAACTCATGTCCTTTCTTGGCCTCTGTGAATTCTATTTGAAGTTTATGAAAGACTTTGCCAAGATCACAGAGTGTTTCTGGGCGCCACTAAAGAAAGGAGCAACCTATGTATGGTCCGAGGAGTGCCAAAAAGGTTTCCAGTCCATCAAGGACCATTTAGTTAAAGCCCCCGCTCTGCAAGCATTTGTAGAAGGAAAGCAAACAATTATCACTGTTGATGCCTCTGAGTATAGTCTGGTAGCTGTTCTCTCGCAATATGCTGATGGGAAAGAACACACAGTAGGATTTGCATCCAGGACTCTTCTTCCTGTTGAACGAAAATATTCTGTCATTGAAAAATAACTTTTAGCCTGTGTCTGGAGCATTAAAAAGTTCAAACCATATGTATGGGGCAGATCCTCCACTCTCAAGACTGACCATCGTCCCCTGGTTAACATCCCCTCTGGTAAAAACGTCAAACGTACCACCGCTCGTTTAGCACGATTATCCACAAAACTCCTAGAATACACTTTCACTATGGAATATAGTCCTGGAGGAAAGAACTGTAGAGCGGACTGACTATCAAGACTCTCCATGTCCGACACGGGTGAACAAGACTGGGAATCTGAAGTCGAAGAGTGCTTTGTGGCACTTATTGGTCAAGACACCTTGTCTTTTGCAGAAGATGACTGGATTATGCAGATTGACAAGGATTTCATTCTCAAGGAAGTTGCATCTCTGATTAAGAAAGGCTGGCCAAAAGAGAGGAGATTTTCACCCGATCTTCATATGTTCTGGAAATTTAGTGACTAGGTTCCAGTGAAAAGTGGAAAAGTAGTCAGAGGTGACAAACTCATTCCTCCTTCTTGTTATCGGGAAAAGATCATTCTAGCCGCACATTCTTGTCATCTTGGAGCAACTATTACAAAGAGGAAAGTCAGGACGGATTTCTGGTGGCCCAGAATGGACATCCAAATTGATGGCTTGGGAAGGCAGTGTTCACGCTGCAATGCCAGCGACAAAGTCTTAGTACTCAAAGGTGTGATGTTATGATTCATATTATGTTATTACATTTCTGTCATTCTCAATGGAACATGAAACCTATGTTCTTGTTGATTCTTTTGTGGCATGTTCACAGTTAGAATGTTAGAATGTCGATGCGCGATTCTGGTCAGTTGACCAGTGTTGTGGCTGAGGATCAATAAATCTACTTGCTGAAATCAACTTAAGAATTGTTTCTATAATTTATATGTGGTAAACACCACATTTATTTGGCGGCAAGGATGGGAGAAGAGTTACCTCAACACAACGAGAGGCTTGTTTCATTTATCAATCCTCCAGCAGCAGATGCGTTAAAAGGGAAGCGTTGTCTTTTACGCGTTGTTCGATTTACACGCTTTGAATAAGGAGGTTGTTGTAGATAAATTTCCTTTGCCAAATATTGATGAAAAAGTTGGAACATTAGAAGGTGCGAAGTATTTTACCACACTAGATTTGGCTTCTGCGTACCATCAAGTAGAATTAGATGTAGCTTCTCAGGAGTTAACAGCATTTATTAAACCGATGGGCACTTTCAAATTTAAAAGGATGCCTTTTGGGCTTATTTCGGCAGCCTCTGTATTTCAACACATCACGTCAAGAATTCTGAAAGGTCTTCTTGGTGTTAAATGTTATCAAGATGATTTGTTGATTTATGGTGGTAATATTCAAGAACACAATGAACTTGTGTGTGCGGTGTTAGAACGGTTGAGTAAGGCAGGATTATCTCTCAAGAAAGAAAAGTGTAAGTTCGGCATGGAAGAAGTAAATTATCTTGGACATTGCATTAAAAGTGAAGGAGTTTTTCCAAAGGGTGAATTAGTTGATTCAATTGACAAAATGGCCGAGCCAGTTAATAAAGAAGAACTATGAATTTTATGGGAAATATATAATACATTTTGCTTATAAGACTAAAAATTTGAGAAGACTTACTGCGAAGAATGTGGTTTTTGAGTGGTCGAGTGAACATAAGAGAGAGTTTGTAGATATAAAGGAGGAGTTGAAAAAAGCTCCGTCTCTTCATGCATTTGTTCCTGGTTACCCAGCGTACAGGTTCACTGATGTGAGTGACAAATGCCTTGGGGCTGTTTTGGTTCAAAGTAAAAATGGTAAAGAATCTCTAATTGTGTGTGCATCAAGATGTCTTAGAGGCCAGGAGTTAAATTACTCTGTAATAGAGAAAGAATCGTTGGCGATTTTCTGGGCATTGAGGAAGTTTAAAAATTTGATTTGGGGAACTAAGGTTTCTGTTATGTCGGATCACAAGCCATTAAAGGAAGTTTTTTTGAAGAAAGGTTTAGATGCCATATCTTCTAGGATTAGGAGGTGGATTATTTCTTTGCAGGAATTTGACTTTGACGTACAATACATTCTTGGTGTTGCTAATAAATCAGCTGATTGTTTGTCTAGATTGGTGAATAGGGAAGGTGTTAGTGACGAGGATTTGTTTGAGTTTGAGGATGTTATTAATGTGTGTGAAGTTACAGGAGGTGCTGTTGAGGAGAACGAATGGAAAAAAGAACTAGAGAAGGATGAGGAGTTGATCAAGGTTATGAAGTTGTTGGGAGAAAATAAACATTTGGAAAAGCCATGGTCTCTGGTCTGTGAGGAACTTTCTATCACTGATGGTATGTTAACACGTGGCATGAAACTTGTACCTCCTTTAGGGATTAGGAAAAGATTGTTGTCTCATGCACACTGTGGACATTTAGGAATTGTTAAAACTAAAGAGATTATGCGTACACAATTCTGGTGGCCAGGGATGGATTTGGAGATAGAAAGAATGGTTAGAGTGTGTTGAATGTTGTGCCAGCGACAAGATTCTTAAAACCAAACAAATGCCCATGATTTGTAGGAATTTACCTAATCATCCTTGGGATGAGATTGCCATATATATTTTAGGTCCACTTAGTGGAGTTTCTGATACTCCCTATTTGATAGTTGTCATTGATTTATACTCCAGATGGATTGAGGTATGTGCAGTCAGGGATATAACTTCTGACTCGGTGATCTAGTTTTTGGAGGACGTGTTTAAGAGAGAAAGTTTTCCCAATAGTATCTTATCTGACAATGGGCCGCAATTTTGTTCTAGTATTTTTGAAAGTGTCTTAAATAAATGTGGAGTGATTCATAAAAGATGTTCTTTGTATCATCCTGAAACCAATGGAGCTGTGGAGAGTTTTAATAAAACACTAAAAGAATGTATTCAACTAGCCAGGGCAAATGGGTTGGATTGGAAGGTGGCTCTCAAAGAGAGAATAAGTGCTTATCATTGCTCTCCTCATTCCACTACTGGGAGATCTCCATTTGAGTTATATAAAGGCAGAATTCCCAATACCATGTGATGTCCTGGGTGGATGAAATTGAATAAAGGGCCTGTAGATAACAAAATAGGTGAATGGAGAGAAAGGGAGTGGAGGAAGCAAGTTTGTAGGAAAAGGTATTTTGATGACAGAAAATGTGTTCAATTTCAAGAGGTCAAGATAGGTGACCTGGTTAAAATAAAAGCACCTTTTGGACGTACATTTTGGTCCAAGTATACTGATGTTAGACCTGTAGTGAAGGTTTTTAAGAATGAAGTTAAAACACAAGATGGGAGGATTTGGAATAAGAGCTGTGTTGGTATTGTTAAATCTAAAATATTTAAACAAGATGATTTTGATGTTAATAACAAATTCTTCAATTCAGTCAACATTTCTACAGATTGTTCAATGCCAGGTTTTGATGTTCGCGAAAGGAGTAAAAGGGTTCGTAGGACTCTTGCTTACATGAAGGATTATGTATGATTTATTTTTATTTATTTTAAAGAAGTTTGTTCACTGATGTTAGGAATTGTTTTTATTCCTCGTTGTTACATTTAACTCTATGTTTTTGTTAAGAAGGAAGATATGTGATGTTATGATTCATATTATGTTATTACATTTCTGTCATTCTCAATGGAACCTATGTTCTTGTTGATTCTTTTGTGGCATGTTCACAGTTAGAATGTTAGAATGTCGATGCGCGATTCTTGTCAGTTGACCAGTGACAGTTTGTGGCTGAGGATCAATAAACCTACTTGCTGAAATCAACTTAAGAATTGTTTCTATAATTTTTATGTGGTAAACACCACAAAAGGTACAGTTGAATCCCCTTTACAATTTTACAATTTACCTGTACTCCCTCCTGGCAGAGCTTGGCAAAGACTCAGCATGGATTTTCTTAGACAATTCCATGTTCTCCCTTCCAGCTCTAAGTACTTTTTAGTCCTCACTGAACATCTGTCCATGTGGGTGGAGGTTGAACCCATCTCTACACCCAATTCCAAAAGTGTCATTAACTGTTTGAATGCCATTTTCCTCAGGGAGGGTTATCCTGAGGAAATTCTCACCGATAATGGCGTTAAATTTGTCTCACATGAAATGACTTCATTCCTGCACTCCTGTGGCATCAAACACACAAGGACTCCACTCTACGATCCACAAAGTAGTTGTTGTAGTGGAGTGTGTGCAAGCAGCCTTTAGGTCCTGTGTTTTCTGAGCTGGGTAAGACCTTGTCTGGTCTCATCGCACTTCACCTCATGTCGCTACCAATTTTTCAAACTTCAAACTTATGAGGGGCAGAAAAGCACCCTCCCAAGTGCATCCCTTATGAATGCTCAAATCCTTCATCTTGGTTGCGAGAAGACTTCAACTGAAGCTTGCTCCAAACCTCTCCAATTCTCCACCATGAAAGAAACTCACAGATTCCGTGTTGGAGACTGGGTCAGGGTCAAAAATCCTATCTCAGTAAGAAAAAGTTTTTCTAGATTTTCTAGACTCACAATAAATTGTAGCTATTCGAAAGAACGCTGTTAAGTTGTCTAATGGAAACTGGTGGAGCACTTCTTGTGTTGCCAAGGATCCTTCTATTTGTTCCAAAAACTGTCAAGGTCAACCAAAATGTTTCAAGGAGGATGGTGTTAGGAAGAGCACCAGAGTCAGTGTTAGTTCACGAAAACTACAAGACTATGTTTAAGTTTCATTGCTTGTTCTCCACTTTGTTTTCTGCTTTCCCTAGTCCCTTTTTTCCTTTATGTATCCTTTCCCCTTTTCCGTTGTCACAAGAGTTATTTTATCAAAAGGGGGAGGTGTGGTGATGTGATGCTGGCAGAGGCCTGTGAGTATTCTGTGATGTCATCTAGAGTATTGGCAGACACCCTGCCCTGAATGTTCTGTCTATGGCAGTTGCTGTCTGTGCCTTGTCTGTGCCTTGGCTGTGCCTTGGCTGTACCAGCTGGGATGGCTCTCTGTACTCCCTCAATAAACCTTCAACTGGAAAACGATTTTATCTGTCCATCATACCTCTCTTCACACCGCTCTGGCCACGGGCCAAATGTGTTGTCTAGCGATTCATGGGCACCGGAAAGAGAGTAGCTCAGAGTCCTGTGCTCGAAAGGAAGTGATCTCAAATCAGCTCTATGCTCAGCCCTCTTTGCTTACAGATCAACTCCCTTTTCCCCTAGAGGTGAAACACCTGCCACCTTGATGTTTGGGGAAGCCATGGGAACCAAATTGCTGTAATGGGTCAACAGATGCCGACAAGATTCATACAACTGAATTCTTACACAAGTCCTGGTAAATGCAGCTGTGCTTGGGACACTGTTTTCAAGGAAGGAGACCAGGTCTTGGTCAAGCAAAAACAGAAACACAAGTTTGGTGCTCCATTTGAAGCTGAACCTTGGAGGGTTGCGATGAGCATAGGACATATGTTGTCCGCTCAACGTCCCAGAAAGTCCATCACGAAAGACTTGTCACCCTTCAAGCACCTGCCTCGTGCTCATCAGTGCCAGATGTCCGATGTGGTACCTGCCCACCTGAGAGTCCAGAGAGTCCAACTCCTTAACCTACATCTGTATCTCCTGTGATACAGGTAGGCTCTTCTCCGCCGCCTCATCTACCTCACATGACTAGATCTGGAAGACTGGTTCACGCACCTCAACGATTAATTTAGGTACTATAATGTATATATTTGTATCATTTGTAGAGTACATTAGATCAAAAGACAAAAAGGCACCAAAGTAATATGTGTACTATTTATTTAACAAAGGGGAGATGTAGTGTCTTGAGAGTATGAATAGTGGAACACTTCGAGTCCCTGATAAATGCAGAAGAAGAATGGCGCAATCGTTTGAGTGTGTCCGGGTGTGGTTGATAATGTTGATCACACAGTGCGAGCACTTAACGGTTGCACTCTGAAGAATAAAGACACACTACAGAACTCCATGTGGCATGGTCATTTGCATGGTACTCGGCTGGGGAGGACGCTACAGGTACTAATGGGCAGCCGTAGTGCAAGCGTACATTCCCTGCGGAAGAGACACAGCAAGGCAGTAGTAGTCCCAGCGTCCATTGCTCACATAGCTTAGACAGCTGAGGCACCAGTGGCATGTGGATTATACAGATCTACTAAGTGAAAACTTTAGTGAAAGGCAGGTGGAGCCAGCACTATCATTTGGGTAACATTCCATGTCAGGACACTTGCTGTCACTCATACCTTCTCGTTTGCTTGTAGTGCCGTCAGTGAGGTTACGTTCAAATCCTGGAAGTACTGATTTGATCATTCTATGCCTGCTGTCACTGCTGCACGCTTGCTGCTGTCACTTCCTGTAGATCTCACTGCTGCCATGTACAGGCATATTTGGTAAAGAACCTAAGGCCACATACGCGGACTCCTTGCTATACCTTCACCCAGGCTTTCCCTACTTGAGCAAAAGGCAGAGTTCAGCACACAGCAGAATCATTTAAGACAAAACAGCAGAATCAAAACATGCTCCTCTAGACGGCCTTATTTGGTCCCCTCAACATTACTTGCACACCTTTGCCTCTCACAAATTATCCTTTTCGTTGCAAACCACTCAACTGACCTTCTTCAGTCCCTCCTATTATCTCATACACCTTAACCCCCTCACACTCTGCCCCTCTCATAATGATCCCTTTCAATCTCTCACACATTCACACAAACTAACAGTCTCTCCATAGATCTAGGATTTATACTCTCAGTCACCAGTGGAACTGATAAATGAGTAGTTTGCAGACAAACTGGTGAAAACACAGCTGCGTTCCCCAGTTAGACAATATTGACTTACAGGTTAGGCTGATGTAGCTGAACAAAAGCTCCAATGCAGGATTGTCCAAAATCAGCGGAGAGTTTCAAGATGAAATAGGGATACAGAGCTGTGACAAGGAAGCACAGTATAGGTGTAGGGCCATTTACACAAAGTGCTGGGCCTTGTGTTGATTCTTTGGTGTGCCACATATTGAGGAGCAGCTCTCGCACCCGCAGCATCTCTCGCACTTTGCAACGGGTCAGTGGTTTTAGGAACCTCAAAGCCACTGCCTAAATCACAGCACTCAAAGCAGGCACACACGTGCCAGCCTCTATGAAAAGATTTTGAATGATTGGGCACTGGGTGCCTTGGGATTCCAGCCTTGGAGCTGCTCTTATTCCAAGTGATGAGACTGCCACAGAGTCCCAGGCAGGAGCAGTTTATTGCTTGTGTGGTGCACACAGTTGGGATTGTTAGCCTTGTGATGGCACTTCTGAGCTGGACCTTTCAAACTTTGAGATATGCTGTATGGGTGTTAGATGGGGGAGGGGTGCTGTAGATTCACACACAGTCTCTTTATGCAGGACCACTTGTGCACTACTGCTCCACAATGCCATTCTGGGTAGCAGGCTGCAGTTTAATTTGAACGTGCCTGAGCACTTCACCTGACAAATATGCCACAAGTCAGTTCAGCCCTCAAGCTGTGCTTTGGACTGGTTCGTGCAGTGTCAGGAGGCTATATGCTTTAGAACCCTTACAGTTATGGGTGGATTCAAATGAGGAATTACGTAGCTTGCTGGTAGGTGTTAAGGTGTGGTTATTAACGGTTAGGACGTGATGTGTGCGCATTGTGTGATTGTTTGCTGAGCAATAGACGACGTCTGTTGCAGAGCTCTGTGTGTGGTGTATTAATTTGTATGCTCCTGGGCTTGGGAGGATGCTA
Source organism: Lissotriton vulgaris (assembly GCF_964263255.1). Lineage (NCBI taxonomy): Eukaryota > Metazoa > Chordata > Amphibia > Caudata > Salamandridae > Lissotriton > Lissotriton vulgaris. Next base: position 121,770,879 of record NC_141695.1, on the reverse strand, counting down.
CAGTTCTGATTTGCTAGCAGAAGTCTGGTTGGTCCTGGCTCAGAGATTCTTCCAAACAAGAGATCTGGGAATTTCGTACTTGGCCACGTGCCTTATAATACAAGCACATAAGCAATGAACTATAACACACACAGACAACACAAAATGGTCAGGTTGAATCACTTTACTTAAACAGTGCAATCTTTTTTTGTATAGCGGTGACTCGATCTGAAGGTATTAGAGCGCTTTGCATGAGCACCTGTTACATTACACAAGAACATATTCATTTTTGATATGCGCGGAAAGATTACTTGATCGACCCAGAATCACAAGATGTTGAGTCGACATCAATACTCGATCTTGGTTCCAGCTCCATAAATGGCAGCTCTGGCCTTTCCATCAACAATTCCTTGTTAAAACATGATTTGCTTAACATTGAAAGGCCAGAAATCAAGTGTATTAAGAACTGTTCAGTATAGATACGGTATGTCTATGGATCGCCACATTATAACATGTTCAACCAACCAGTTTCGCAACTTGACAGGATCTTGGTACAGTTTTGTAACGCGACCTGTGGTTGGCTGACACCATGCGGGTGGATATTACGCAACTAGGGCAGGTCTCTGCAGCATGGTGAGGAGTACGGGTGGTATTTACATCTCGCCAATGAGCAGGACCACCTTACTAGCACTAGATGTGAAACTACTTCCAGAAGTAGGAATGGTGCTGCAAGAGGAAACTGAAAGAAGAAAGGGGAAAACAGGATTATGGGGTTATAGGATAGAGAGGCTGCAGGAGGGGCATGATCATGAGCACTAGCTCATCCTAACAAGCGAGCTGTGCCCCTCAGGTGTGGCACGTAACACAGATCTGGAGGCTCGGGCCGGACACTGCTTGGTATTTATTTATTTGGGAGATTTATTGAGCGCACAAATATCTGTGGGTGTCTCGGCGCTTATGAATAGGCATCGACTGCGAAGTAGAGATTATTGATTGAAAAACGACCTCTTTAACTGTTTGCGAAAGGTTAGCAAGGATGTGCTTGTCCTGATTTGGTAAGGTAGGCTGTTCCAGAACTTGGCCGTTGAAATGGCAAAAGATCTGTCACCCCATGATACCTTCCTAGTTTTTGGGACCTCTAAGAGACCAGCTATAGAGGAGCGAAGAGATCGTGTTGGCTTGTAGGGACATAAAGAATGTCTCAGAAAAGCTGGTCCAGAACCGTGAATTGCTTTGAAAGCCATGCATAAGGCTTTGAACTTAGTTATGTGTCTTACTGGCAACCAGTGAAGCGGTCTGATGACTTGTGAGATAGCTCTGACCTTGGGTGTCCCTGTAACCAGTCTGGCTGCCGCATTCTGCACCAACTGTAGTTTATTCATTGTCCTTTGTTGGGCGTTAACTAGAAGTCCATTGCAGTAATCGATGCAGGGCATCACTAGAGTGTTGACTAGGGTTTTAGTCTTATTGACAGGGAGATAGGGGAGGAGTTTTCTAATCATTGTTATTATGAAGAACGCGGAGGAAACCACTGTGTTTGCATAATGCGTAAATGACAATTTGTTGTCAAAAATGACCCCCAAATTTCTAACCTTGGTAACCGGGGTGGGAGTGGGTCCAAGGTTTGCTGGCCACCACGTAGGAGACCAGACCAGAGAAAGATTGCCGAAAATTATCACCTCCGTTTTATCCAAATTTAGTTTAAGGCAATTCTCAGTCATCCACTCACTTATTGCAAGCATTCCGAGTTGGAAGTTACGGGCCACCTTCTGTCCATTATTATTAACAGCGAGTACCAGTTGAGTGTCATCTGCTTAAGATGTTAAAGACAGATGATATGATTTAATGATCCTCGCCAAGTCAGACACATAGATGTTAAATAGTGTCGGACTTAGCGAGGATCCCTGGGGAACACCGCAAGGCAAGACGAATGGTGACGAGTTGAATTTGGCAAAGGATAGGGACTATTCACGATTGACTAGGAAGGAGGAGAGGAGGGATATTGCACTTTGAGAAATTCCTGTTGCCGTGACACGATTGACCATGTCAAAGGCTGCAGATAAGTCCAATAGTATGAGAACTGCAGCCCCCCACCATCTAGAATCATCCTGATTTCGTCAGTGGCTTTAATTAGGGCGGTTTCTGTCTCATGTCCTCTCCTAAAACCAAATTGCGAGTCATCCAGATAGTTGTTTTGATCTATTTAGTCTGAAATTTGCATGTTCATAATTTTTTCCACTATTTTAGCTGCAAATGGGAGGCAGGCTATGGGTCGATAGCTGGTGACATTAGAGGGATCAAGGGTGCTTTTTTTGATTAGAGGTTTAATAACAGTCAATTTCCAGATCGAGGGAAATACACCCGATTCGAACATCGCGTTAAAGATATCGGTGAGCTTGTGTCCAATAATTTCAGGTGATAACTTGAGTAAAGAAAGGGGGCAAGGATCATCCGGAGAGCCAGAATTGATGGTCATAGGAAGGTGGGATACCAGTTCAGGAGATACTCGACTAAAATTCTGGAAAGTCGGATTAGCTATTTTGTCATTGGTGGAGGTCATAGTTTCCAAGTTGCATTTAGAGTCATTAGGTGAGGGTAGAGGAGGGTCAGTGAGAATTTGTCGCTTGAATTGCAAGTAGATTGCGCAAACTTTTCCTTGAAAATAAGTTGCCAAGGAATCACACATCTCTTGAGTGGTGTCTGCAGAAACAAGTTTATCTTGTCCTGATAGATGAGTGACGACCTGATAGAGGCATTTAGCCGAGTCGTGCGCAGACTCTATTTGACTGGTGTAGAATTTACTTTTTTCAAGGATGAGCATGTGTTTATATTTAGACAGTTTTTGCTTATAGCATAATCTCTCCGCAGGATCGTAGTATAGTCGCCATTTGTGTTCTTGTCGTCTACAGCTTTGTTTTTCGAGCCTGCGGGTCTGGTTGAACCAGGGTGCGGAACTAGAGACCCTATTGGTGGATTTTTTTTTGGTGGGCACTGTTACATCGACTGTATCCTGAATCCAGTTAGTGTAATTAATGGCCGCCAAAATATGATTGGAGATAGCAGATATCTGGGAGGCATACAGTTTAGAATTAAATTCGGCCACATTGATACTCTTCCATGCTTTAAAGTGTATGGGAGTAGTGAGTTTATTGGCCATCGTGAGGCTCGTCTTAGTTTTGATTTCAAATAGGACCGCAGAATGATCTGTCCATGTTAAGGGGAGAGTATCTTCAATGGTAAGTAGGTTATGGTTGGAAAATAGGCCATCTTGTGTGTGTCCCGCGGGTAGGGATTTTGCAAATGTGTGTGTGGATGAAGAGAGTCCTCTGCTTGGCAGGGAGACTTTGGACAGAAGTAAGAGGTTGGGGCCTTGGCAGTGTCTGACCCAGGTGGTTGCAGCATCAGTTTGGCTGCCGCTTTCAATGACGATCTGGGCTCCGAGGAAAGATGATCAAGGCTTCAGGTTGGAGGTGCGCGGTTATCTGATGTGGCTCAGTGATTGGGGGCAGCCTGATTGGTGTTGACGCTTGTTTCAAAAAATCAGCTGGCACTGGGTGATGGAGCTGGACTTGAAAGACATTGTCATTTATGGCTCAGCTTGAGGTTCGAGTTCCCGGGGAGTGGTGCTGTGACCTAGCCTGGGCACACTTTTTAGGATGACACCTCCTTACCTGCCCTTTGGGTGTCAGTGCTGCAGACCATGGTGTGGTCTCTGGGTTTGATGCCCTGCACTGTCAAAACACCAGCGAGGAATCTCAGGCAAGGGTTGCGGCTTCATCTTGTGATGGATCCAGTGTCCCTCCCTCCAGTACCTAAGGGTGCTCTTGCAGCGGAATGCAGCACAGAAGTTGCTGGAGGTGCTGTTGTGGTCAAGGGAGAGGGAAAGGTTGCATACTGTGTGCTGATTCCACCACAGGTGTGCGTTATTGCTCTAGGGCAGAATTGGAACGGTGTACGTTTCATACCCTCCCCATGGCTTTCTCCAATGATACAACCTTTGTAAAATCGAAGGGTATCTACCAGTAGTCACCAAAGAGCTTCAACAGGTGCCCGGTACAGGATTAGGAGTTGCAGTTCGACAGAGGATTTTGCCTGTAAATCGCCAAGGAAAAGGTTGAGCAGAGAAGTTTTAGTGGTTGCCTCTTCCTAATCACAGGTGCCCAAGTGTCAAATACCTGGGCCTGAAAAGGCAGCACAAACGTGTCAGTTTTGGTGTTTATTTTCTTCTGCGTCGGTTTCGGATGTTTTGAGCACAATCTGAGGTGGAGCCTGTGTCCTCGTGCATTGTGGGCTGTAGGAGTCACAACCGGTCTTGTGACTCTGCGTTCTTCTAACAAAAACATGTTACAACGCCAGAGCCCAAAACTAGACGGCAGGAGTGTGCAGAGGATATGTATCTACTGCCCCAGCACACAGACACATTTTCCTAGGGTAGCTGTGGCCATAATTGATGGCAAGGTGGGCACTTATATAATAAACACAACACATTTCTTTAAAAATGAAAACTATAGATTTAATACATTCTTTCTGTGAGTGCAGTGACTGAAAACTACACATACCCATAAACATTTAAATATAATAAATTACTTTATTTCTGTAACAAGTGTCCAAGTGTGCCAGTGTTTGCTGAAAGTGCCAGCTACAGAAAAAACAGCATAGCAGACGCTGCTTCGGAATTAAAACATTTCTTTAAAATATCTTTTTCCAAGGCGCTTCAAACGATATGTGGCAGGGCCTTGACGAAGCGCCTGGAAAAAACGGATCTCTACATATACATATATATCACTGTACATACGTTAAGGCAAGTGTCCAGCTTTGTTGCAGAGTGTCAGTTTCCACCGAAGATATAACATATTAGATAGCAGATGAGCATAAGATAAAAAACAAGTTGAGCCATCATTAAGGGTCAGTACAACTTGGAGTTGTGACCAATCAGAAAACAATCATCTTTAAAATGGACCAATCAGAGATATCAACACAGTGTTTTTGTTATTGCCCATGACCGAATACTCAATTAATCCTTGGCCAACCATTGATAACCCTCTTGGGAAGTTATCACCCTAGAAGAAAGCCAATTCGGATTATAGGGTAGAATTTAAACATGACTGTCACTAGGACCACTCAGGAGAAAAGCAGATACCCAAAATGCTTCTGCCATTAGAGTGGTTGTTCAAGAGTCCTTGAGTGCCAGTATGATCTGAGCGATGTCCTCCGGGAAGGGACAAATCATTTTATTCTGGGACCTGAGAGCATGCACCCAAAGTCCACTTCATGGTAATAGGTGGCTCTGTCAGAGCAGCTGGCACACAATCTCTTAACTGAGCTCCCACTTGCACCCCACCAACTCTGGCAGTGTATGTGGGTATGAAGGAAGCTGACCATGACCATCCTTAGCAGCAAAAGTCCTGAATTATGGCAAAGTGGTGTGTTGGAGCGGTGCCGATACCTGCGAGATTGGCACCAGCCCTTGTGACTACAAGTCTTTGTCTTGCATTGCAGAAGCCACTGAAGCTCTGTCCTCATTAGCAGCCTTCTAAGAGACACAGGGGCCGATGTGGCTGGGTCCTTAGATGCCCATGTTCACTCTGCCTGTCACAAATTTGTGGGTTACCACAGAGGGTCAACTGTGGTTCGGTCCTCAGTAGCCGACATTTTCCAAGCCGTTGTGGGTGACCGGGTCTTGATTGTCTAAGCAGCTGTAGCTGTGTCAGTAGTACCACAGGTCCTTTAAGGAATGAATTCCTGAATTTTCAGGCTCCCATGGCATGTACCTCTGTAATGGATATACCCTGGGGCCATAAAGTCCAGCTTATATTTGCGATGCTTTGATCCTGCTCAATAGCGAGAGTTCTCCTCGGCCGCTGTGACTATCACGTCCATCCAGATGCGCAGGGTTTCAGCAGTGGGAGCCACCATGCAGAAGAGACGCTCATAGGTTTTCACGCAGAAGGTCAGCTTCGGGTGGGGGCTCTAGAGAGACAAGAGAATAAGGACAATTTGTTACGCAATCAACCACTGGCGCAGGCAGAAACATCTTACACACTTCTAAAAATAAAAAGCACACAAGTCTCTCAACTATAAGCCTCCCTCTCCAGCCTTGCCCATAGAATATCGAACCATAAAACCGGTCTGCCTTTAGCCCTAAACATCAGTGTATCCACCAGCTCCACTCTTCACACCCTCCTGCAAAGACAATCTTGGTATCATTTAGAGACACTGGTTATCTCCTGTTTTGCAGCATTTAAAGCAGAGAAGACAGAAATAATACTATATAAGTCATGGCCTCCAATTAAGCATCAAATGTCAGAATGGGTTCTCACTCTAGCCATCCAGTATCATTGTCTTCTAGATGCACACTTCCATTTACCTTTCTTCACTCCAAAAGGAGTGTGTGAGAACCTCATCAATCATCTAGCTCAGTACTTCCTTTTTATTGTTCAGTCCTACATAGGTATCCTCAAATTCCACCCTTCCTTTCTTATCATACAGTCCTATAGGGCAACAGTGGGATCTCAAGATCTATGCTTCCAGTATCTTTGGTAAGCCAAAAGGACAGCGTGTGAGCTGGATAAATCTCTAGTTTGTTTTTATTTTGTATTGTTCAGTCCTAAAGGACTAGTTAAGAAAGAACTCTCCTGGATCGTGGAGTGGAACAGAATGACGGAGTACGTAATGCTGGAATCCTATTTAGAGGGACTAAACCAATCAGAGGGAGGCCACAGCGATTAACGAAAGAGACATTGTCTGCCGGCACCCCAGGACTAAAACGGAATACTTTCAAATAATAGTTGTTTTGGATGGATAATTCCGTATATTAAAGGATCCCATTGATATAACAGGGGATCAGTTCTGACCTGGTCCTGAGGCGGATCAGGTGTTGAACTTTGCTTATGATTTGAGGAAAGCTCAGTCTTTACAAGCGGATTTTTATTGGCCCAAGATTCATAAAGCATTTATCATCGCCATGTCTCCATATCACACTGGAGGTTGACAGTTCACTCTTCATTTACCATAAAGGTGACATGAAAGTGTACCATCAATTGTATCAATAGGAGAGACAATGATTACTCTTGTCCTGATGAAGGTGGTTTTTGAATGATTTACTGCCACCGAAACAAGTCAACGCCCTTTTTTCTTTAAAGTTATAGTCAAGGAACTATCTATGTCCAATCATACAATTCATTGACGGACCTTTACCAAAAGGATTGATTCTCTTGATATACCAGTGTTATGATGATTTGATCTCGTGTACTCTAGACTTTGATCATTTGTTGTTTGTAACTACATTGGTATCAATTTTTTGATTTTAACCATGAACATTTTCTAAGAAAATATTTTTTTAATAAAATTATTTTTATACTAGTTACAGTCCTTATCAGTGTGTTTAGAATTGTTCTTTGAGCACGAATTTGTGGTCGATGAGAGATCTTTGAGTAATCGGATGTTTAGCAGAATGACATTTCAGATTTATATTTGGTCCAGGAGAGTTCTTTCTTTACTAGTTCATGCGGTACCCTGTATCTTGGTTAGTGGGGTCACTCCCTTTTTTCTTTTTATACAGTCCTAAAGGACAACATGGGTATCCTCAAGTCCCACTCTTCCTTTCTTATCACACAGTCCTAAAGGACAACAGAGGTATCTCTAGATCCAGACCCCCATATCTTTGTTCAGACCACAAGGTCAGTGTGTGTGAATCTTGTGAATCTCCTAGTTATGCACTTCCCTTTTTATTGTTCAGTCCTAAAGGACAGCGTGGGAATCCTCGAGTCCCACTCTTCCTTTCTCATCACACAGTCCTAAAGGACAACAGTCCTTTACGACAATCTCTAGATCCAGACCTGCATCATCTTTCTTCAGTCCTCAAGGGCAGAGCGTGTGAATCCTCGAGTTGCGCACTTCCCTTTTTATTGTTCATTCCTAAAGGACAGCGCAGGCATCCTCAGGTTCAGCTCTTGCTTTTTACTAGCATACATTGCTAAAGGACAACAGTGGTACCTCAAGCAAGTGCAAGACTACTATTGCAGGCTGTGCGTCTTGGTGTCATACTGGCCAACATTTTAGAAGAGTAAAGTGGGAGATTTTAAAATAATCAAGAGAATGCATTTTACCCCTTCATTTCTATTAAAGCCTGAATAGAGTCTATTGACATGCATTAGACTTTCAAGTGTGCTGCTGTGGGATCGGATATGAAAAATGCATTTTTCTTCACCTGTCAGGAAGGCGCACGGAGAAAGCGATATGTTGGGCAGGGAGAGTGTGATAAATGTGCACTCGCGTGCAGGAGCAAGCTATTGGCAGTGCATACTCCGAGTCGCACAACACCAGTACCTATCAGCTGTAGACCACCGAAGAATCGTTTTTTTCTCTGCAGGAAGAGGGAGGTGTGATACTAAGCTTGAAATCGGTAGTCTCCCACCTGAATCCGGAGAGTTGGCATACATGTGGTGCAGACAAAAGTGAAAACACAACATGTCCCTTATCACTGCATGCAATATAAGTAAGTCACCCCTACAGCAGACCTAACACACCAAACGAGGGGGGCTGAATATTACATGTGGGGGCATACCTACATGAGCAGATATGCCCCTGTGCTAGTTAGTCCTTTACTGCTAGTGCAAGTGGCCAGGGAAGCCAATTCAAAAACATGTGTTTGCTATCAAATTGATCCAGCGTTGGATTTACCAATACATGCACCCAGAGGGCACATTATAGGTGCCCCCTGAAAACCTACCAGTCTCTAGTGTCCTTGCTGACTGGTTTCTTCAGCCTGCCACCCAAGACGCTGTTCTGACCGCCTAGGGCGAGAGCCTTTGCCCTTACAATACCCAGAACAAAAGCCTGTCCAGGAAGAGGCTGTTACACACACTCCCACAGGATGACCTGCTGATTAGCGTCCTTTGGCCAGCAAGCTTCAAAGAAGCTGCCACCTCTGGAATGTGAATCTGGCTCCCCTCACAGGAGAGGACGCTACCCTATCCCCCACCCCCCTTATCTAGCGCCCCCTTGCCACCTGGACAGGCGGGCAAATTAGCAGGCTAGTACCACCCCTAAGGTGGGCTACCGTGAGGTGGACACGATTTTTCAGAAGTAGCCATTCATGTGATGGCATACTTAGGAATTCTGGGATGTGGCTATGCCCACTTACCACAGAAAGTGGTCATATAGGGGGCGTAGTGAACCCAAAGGCAGGTAGCCCATTGGCTACTACCCTACAATCCCATACCACCCCAAAATGTTAATTTAGGGGGAGTCCATTGCAAAAGGGAAACAGATCCTGATGATCTAAAAAGAGAGAGGACACAAAAGAGCTGCGAAAGGCGAGAAGAGAGAAGCAGCAGCTGACCTGGTACAACCCCGCCAGTCTGTACCCCGTCAAAAACAGCGCCAACGTTGACTCATCCCTCAGCTGAGACTCCTGAAACTTGGGAGGACTGCATGCCTTCAAAAAAAGACTCAAGAAATCCCGTTAACAACGGATATGCTCAGAAGAAACTCCAAAAGAGAAGTCTCTGAGGCCTCCTGAACAGCCAAAACTCGACACACAAAGCCACCACTGCACCCGTCGCCTCCAGCCCGAGTTGAAGTGTGCCACCGGTGTGAACAAGGTTTCCCCAGCGTACAAAGCTCGAGCCCATCATGGCTTCACCCCTTCTGGACTCCTCAACATCACCTGCAGCCTCTGCACACACTCCCCCCTCAAACGCAACTGCTCCGGTAAGGAAAAACCGAACGGCTAAGGACAACCCTGCACCCGTCGCTCCTGAGCCTTGGAGAAAAGGACCAAAGGTGTCCATCCACTCCTCGAGCATCGCAAAGCCTGAGCACACTTGTTGGTTCAGCCAGACTGACTTCCTAGCCGGAGCCTGTAGCCTCTTTTTACAGTGGCCGATGTCCATTGAAACACACTGGGCTCTTGACACCTTGCATCCAACTGCCAGTGTGCCGCTTGTGGTGTACTGTTGGTGCTGCCTTGGACCTTGCCCCCCACTCACCTTAACTCATGGAGATTGGTCTTGTAAGTCGATGGACAGTACCTGTTCGCTAAACTTGTTCTTCATTCCATAGGATAATTGCTGAACTCTGAAATTGCAGTGTCCACTTTATAAAGTGAAAAGAATGAGTTAAAAATGTACTAACTGAACGATTTTTCTCTGATGCTTAAACATATATAAACATACTTGCTATTTGTATGAATTGGTGTGGATCTCCTTCTTGAGTTGTGTTATCATTTATTAATCATTGTGTGTATTTGTAAATGTCTTGCACTCTTCTGTCTTAAGCCTAAGGCTACTCGACTACACTACCCCCTAATAGAGCACTTTGGGATTGCATAGTAAGCCCCTGTCCACTCATAAGGGTAACCCTGGACTCTTTACAAGGTATATCAACTTGTGATATATTACAAAGAACCAGCTTCCTACACTTTGTCATACAGTCCTAAAGGACATCAGTGGTACCCTCTAGAGCCACACCTCTGTTCTTTTTATTCAGCTGTAAAGTACAGCATGGATATTGTTTGGTTCAGTTGCCATCAAACTGTGAGATAGGCCCCACTGATGTGTTGCAAAGACATTACGAGGGGTGGAGAGCGACACTCTAGCCAAGAGCAACACTTCGTCTATGCAGGGGAGAGTGCAAACAATCTTCACACTGAAACACAGTGCTGCGATTTAGTGAAAAACAGAATGGCCAGGAGGCACTCTGATAGGCCAGCATAACATCTTTTGCATGTTGTGTCCTGGCTGAGAGCAGTATCCAATGCAACCCTTGCAGCCCATCATTGTATGTTAGCAAGCAGCGTGCTGCACTTTGAGATTCGTAGTTACACTAAACAATGTACGTAAGGCACTAGTGAAACCTAAAACGCAAAGTGCTTTTTGCTAAACGCCACGACTGTCTGTAGGTGACAGACACAATATGGGAGAACTGCCCACTAGAAATGGCAATGGAGGAACAAAAATGAAAGACAAGGATGAATATTAACGTTTGTCAAACTTTCTTTGGTACCCACTAATGTCACTCACACATTTGTGCTCCCTTTAGTTCTTAGGAAATATTTTAGGATATTTGCAAAGCTGTTTCTGAAATGCACTTCTGTCAGCCTCACAATCTTACTTGAATTGCTTTGCTTCCTACATTTTATTTTACACTGAATGTATTTATTGTGATACCACCAGATTTAACTACATCAGTTAGAGGGCATGGCCTCTTGTTACACAAAAATTATTAGGCATTTGTATAGCATTATTTAGGTTTTTATAGAATATGTGTGCGCAAATATATTTGTGATGGGTCAGTAAAATTATTTTTAGCGGGCGCTTTTCTTGCATGCTCCCCTAAAATAACGATCACTGAGCAGCAGGGATTGTATTTATGTATGGTAATTAAATATTACTTTACGTTAAAAAAAACTAGAAATTCACGGAGGAAAAACAGTGATCGAATAACATAGTTAGGCAAAATATTCAGAAACAATGTAACGTTTTAAACTCTAAAAAGTAACTCAAGCCCCAAGGTAAGTATAATTTGCTCCCTCGCCATGGGTTGCTAATTACCCCACATATTACATCATTCATTACATCTCCTATGACATCATTGATAATATCAGTGCAGCATTTGCTGTGATATTATTGATGAAAAAGCAGGGCATGGTGGGGGCGCGAGCTATAGTTACCTTAGGGCATGAATTATAGTTACCTAAGATAACTATAGCTGCTGAATTTCAGTGTGTGTTAGAGTTTAAAATGTTATATTGTTACTGAACATTTCAGCAAACTAAACATTACTTTAACCTTTGTTTTTTTCAGTGATATATATGTATCTCTCTTTCGCAAACATTGGACCCAGCAGGGGAAAAAAGCATTGAAATTTACTGATAACCTCAGGTTACAGGGTTGTTCTAGTTACGCTGATTTTTTACTCATACAAAACCAAAGAAATTCAGCAGTCATAGTTATACTTATAGTTCTGCTTATCTGAAGAAACCATAGCTCCTGCCATTAAGTAACCTAAGGCAACAAGCCATAGTTCCTTAACATAATTATAATTATAATTATAACTATAAATGCTGAATTTCTTTGGTTTGTATGAGTAAAAAGTCAGCATAACTAGAACGACCCTGTAACCTTTGGATTTATCAGTTAATTTCAATGTCTTTTTCCCTGCTGGGGCCAAAGTTCATGGAGGATGCACGGACAGTAATCTTAAAAAAAACGCACTTATAGGGTCACAAGTGTCCCTCAAGGACCCTTCTATGTGACCTCTGTGGTCAGGATACCTGTTTCCTGCCCCCTTCTATCTGTTTTACAGTGTATTTTCCATGCACCAAGCGGAGGAGAGGAAATAAAATAGTGGCAGCTGCTTTTCTTTCAAGCTGCGGCCAGCCAATCAGGGCCATCCTTTCACCTCCAGATTTGCGTCAAATTCGCGGGTAGATCTGTGTATTATCTGAACCCCCAGATATACAAATGTGTTGTCCACTTAATATCTCCAAAGCTACTGAATGGATTTACAACAAATCACAAAAAGCACGAACTATGTGCCAAGATCTAGCTACCTGCAAAATTTGCTGTAATTCCGTCCAGCGGTTCGGGCTGTAGGCTTCTTTAAAAGCCCTATGGTAATTGACATGGGGAAAATGCGTTTTGGGACCCCTCTTTTTCTCAGTCCCCTCTTGATGAACCACACCAAAACTTTCCAACCAGCTGCTGAAGTACCAGGCAAATTTCATGAAGATGCATCAACCGGCGGCAAAGATAAAGGCAACGGAAAATCACCTTTTGGTAGAAACTAGATTGTAACTAGAACTACCTACTGGCAACCACCAGTAGGAGATATCTACATATTTAGGTATGTATGTATGTATATAACACCACTTCTTCAACTTAAAACTACTAAACATAATCAAACCATTAATCCCTCCAAAAGACCTCAAGCAATCACGCAATCCCTTGTGCTATCCAGATTAGACTACGGGAACGCTACCCTCACAGGCACGGCTAAGCTACACCTTGCTTTCCTTAGAGCTTCCCTAAATGCAGCAGCCAGAAGGGTGATGAGTGTGAAGAAATATGAACACATCTCCCCCGCTCTCAAAGAGCTCAACTGGCTCCTAATGGAATTGTGTGCTAACTTCAGAACTGCCTGTCTCGCCTACAAAGCTCGGCACACTGGTAAACACACCTATCTAGCCGAACAACTCAAAAAAGCAGGGCAGACGAGAAATCTTAAGAGCACCAACACTATGCTATTCATCCCCACGAAAACCCGTAAACAAAAAGACCTTATCTCGGTCTTTTTCTGGAAATGCACCCCGAATTTGGAATGCCATTGCCATTCATGTCAGGACGAACCCCTCCTTCAAAGAATTCAAGTCAAGTCAAGTCATAAAATTTGTATAGCGCAAAAGTCAGCTCAAAGGGCTCTTTCTCAATCGAGCTCAATGGTCATACAGCGGCTGATCCGCCACCAACTGAGGATCTAGTCACTACGATAAGACCAACTTCTTACAGCATCTTACTCTTGCCCGCACTATTACCACCTCCACAACTGTTCTGCATTCATTTGCCACAGGACTTATACTGATCTACAACCCATCTTAGAACAATGCGTTTACTGTACCACTCTTTGCTTACTCAACTGTTATTCGACAAATGCTGTAAAGCGCTCCGATACCCTTTGGTCTGGCTAGCGCTATATGAAACTCCAAAATAAAAAAATAAAAAATTTAATTAAACAAAAAGATATACACATACACACACAACTGGGGTTAGCTCTGTGTCCATTGCATAACTGTGCCCATTAGGTATGACCTGTACGGCCCATGTAATGCACCTTCGAAACCTGTGACTTCAGGAATAGCTCTGCTGCCTTTGGCATAAGCCTAAAATACTGGCTGAGCGCATAACCTTTTTCATAAACCCAATTAATTCCATCTTCCTATACTCATGACACATAGGGATTTTGAACACCCATGACCCCAAGACTGTCACAACAAAAACAAGCATTTACAATGCAATAGGTCTCCCAGCTTTAAAGTTTGAGCTATTGGCATTGTATATTACAATGTGTTATATTAATTTGTTATCAAACTCTGAATTGTTGTATAAAGATGGTAAATGCTGCAAGAAAAAGCAGCACTGAAATTTATAGCTTTCGCAATCGCTATTGTAATGAAGCTGAACAGGCAGGGACAAAAGCATAGTCATAACAATCGATTTAAAAAATAAATGAAAAAAAACTCACTGAAAGTCTGCTTTCGATTCTGCGACTGTCCGCAAACCCAAAACAACGGCCTCCTCCTCCCCCGAGGGCACCTCACCACGCCCTCGCCCCCCCCCCCTAGCTACGCGGGTGCTGACGCATGCAACCGTCAGGGAGGACACCCACGTGTGAGGAGGAGCGGCCGGGGATCGAACCGCGGGCGCACGCGCCCACGGAGAGAAGCCGCGCCCACGGAGAGAAGCCCCGCCCACGGAGAGAAGCCCATGCCCTAGAGAGAGCCCCGCGGTGGCAGCTGAAGACCGGAGTAGCGGTAAGTGGGGGGAGGGGGGGGCGCTTGGTGCACGTGTGTGTGTGTGTGTGTGTATGCGACAGCAGGGGTGAGTTCTCTTTATGTGGGGGTGCATGCGTGCATGGGCGCTCGTGTGTGTGTGTGTGTGTGTCTCTGCGTATGCGCATGCATGTAGGGTGTTGGAGCTTCCCAGGAGACGGCAGCTGAGCGTGTTCGCGCGCGCGTGGCCTACGCCGATCGCCTTTGCGCGCGGCCTGTGCTGTCTCCCGGGAAGCATAGTCAGCAACACAAGCATTTGCAATGCAATGGTCTCGGCATCATTAAAGGTAGAGCTATTGGGATTGCTCATGACATTTTTTTTCTTTAAATCAAAAATAAAACTCTGCCCTCACCACTCTGCACTCACCACCACTCTGCACTCACCACCACTCTGCACTCACCACCATCACCACCACTCTGCCCTCACCACCACTCTGCCCTCACCACCACTCTGCCCTCACCCACCACTCTGCACTCACCCACCACTCTGCACTCACCCACCACTCTGCACTCACCCACCACTCTGCACTCACCCACCACTCTGCACTCACCCACCACTCTGCACTCACCCACCACTCTGCACTCACCCACCACTCTGCACTCACCCACCACTCTGCACTCACCCACCACTCTGCACCACTCACCACTCTGCACCACTCACCACTCTGCACCACTCTGCACCACTCACCACTCTGCACCACTCACCACTCTACACTCACCACTCTGCTTGGTCTCTGTGGAAGTTTGTACTCCCTCTCAGACAGCACACAGCGTAAACTTATAGACACTGTTGGCTGATAAATCGGCATGGTGTGTATCACTTTCACCTACCGAATTAAGTGATTTCTATGGTCTTTTCTCTTTCTGTTGCACGAACCGGTGATACTAAGTGTCATCTTTCAACCTTCCGTGAAGTGAGGGGCGCTAGGTGATGGCCGCACTGTAGTGAGGCTCCCGCTGTACTCCGAGAAACACGCATCATAAACCCCATCCCGGCAGCAAAACTTGGACCCCCGACATCACCGATCGAAGCAGGATACTGGGCTGCATCTGTCCCCCGACATTGACGCCGATCAAAGATAGCGGAGGGAAGCGACGAGCAGCGGAGTCTGGTGGCGAGGTGAGGGGAGGATTGACTGGAGTGCCCGCCTGGGAACATCACGCGAGCCCGAGGAGGTGTAGGCCGTGCCACGAGGCAACCTGCGGCCTGGTGTGCCCATCGGGTGAAGTCGGAGCTGCTCGCTGAGGTTGGTGTTTCTCCCCCCCCGACCCCCCCGTGGGGCACAGAGACCTACCCGCAAGCCCTGAAAGAACTGCCCAGGGTGCCGATTGCAAATTCGGCCCGAACTGGTAGATGGAGCACGAAGCTAGCTGAGGCCTACTCTGCAAAGGAGGTGAGAAGTGGCGGCCGCTAGGCGTGTGGAGAGAGCCATAAAGCGAGGCAAGCTACCGCGAGTGGGTTGGGCATGGCGAGTGGTGGCACGAAATAAGGACCTGCTACAGGCCCCTGGGACCGGACATCAGCAGCGCAGCTTTGAACTCGCGGCCGCCCCGGAAGTCAGGCACGGTCGCCTGTGACGGGGGCGGGGCCACGTTCACACCGGAAGAGGAGGCAGGCGGAGTCGTAGCGTCTCACGGCCCGGGGCTCCTGTGAGCGGTGTAGAGCCCCGGGGCCGCGCCAGCAGGAGGTTGGGCGCCGCGTGCTGAGGTAAGGTAAGTTCTGGAGCGTGATTGGTGCACTTGTGTGTGTGTATGCTCGTGTGTGTGTGTGTACGTATGTGTGCGACAGTGACGGCGGGGGAGGGGGAGGGGGGGCCTCGGTGCACTTGTGTGTGTGTGCGCACGTGTGTGTATGAGTCAGGGGTGGTGTCTGCACTTGTGTGTGTGCGCGCGTGTGTGTATGAGTCAGGGGTGGTGTCTCTGTATGTATGTATGTGCGTGCGTGCATGGGCGCGCGTGTGTGTGTATGCGCATGCGTGTGTGGTGCTTGCGCTTCCCAGGAGACAGCGCCTGGCCACAGCGCGCGTTCCAGTTACAAATCGCCTGGAAGGATGCGCGTGGCCAGGACTGTCTCCTGGGAATGAGAGTCGCTGACTAAAGATCTCCTGGCGGACACAGCGCTGACGCGCTGTTAAACGCCAGGAGACCTAAAAAGGCCCTTCCTAAGAGTCAAATGCCTTAGTGGCATCTAGAAATAGGAATACAATTGGCTCCCTCAGCCTGCCTCCCCAGAACACCATATAGGCCTCGCAAATTGTGGCGAGTAGACCTAAGGGGTTTAAAGTCTGCTTAATATGCTCCAATCAGTTTCTCAATTACTTGAAACAGATGGCTGGCAAGCATTTTTGCCAGAATTGTAGCCTCAATGTTAGGCTGTGAAATATGCCTGTATGACGCACAATCCTCTACAGGCTTTCCTTTCTTATGAAACAGCACAATAGTGGCTTGGCGGACATCACTCTACAGGCAACCCACACTTTGTGCTTCAGAGTACATCCGGATCAGTGTTTTACTCAATTTGCCACCCAAACATTTAAAGAAATCTAACGGGGGACATCCGGCCCCGGGATTTTCCGACTCTTTGCCTGCTTGATGGCCTTTCCAATTTCAGTTGCCTCTATTTTCCTGTCCAATCAGTCCGGTCTTCTTCATTCAAATTAGGGTCAGGAATATCACCGATAAGCCTCTCAGCTTCTTCCATCAAGCACTGATGCCCTGGTTGGTACACCTGCTCTAGGTATGTAGCTAAGGCTTTTGCAATTTCTGGTGTGATCTCAACCAGTTCTGCCTCTGTTTTATCCACCTTACCCATTGCTGTCCCTCCTCCCAATGGCCCTACCCTACCAGGAGTTTCCCCCGCCTTATTGCCCACTTCATACAGTCTGCAGTGTGTTGGGTGCATGATTGTTTTGGCATCTTACCCCTATATCTGTCTACAGTCTTCTCTAGCTGGTGTAGGCTCTTGGTGTAACACGTATTCCCCCTCCCATTGGCTCAGTCTTGTCTCAAGCTCCCTGCGCGCATGTAGCTTTTTTCTACGCTTACCCGCTATTCGAGATGAGCCATCCCCATATGACTGTTTTTTATGCCTCACACTCAGTGATTCTGGATAGCACAAGTGCACCTTTTCTGTAAGAGATTGATCTGTCGCTTGTCAGAGATGTTGTTTACTGTTCCAGTCTCTGATTTCCCAGGGATCCAACTGCCACCCGACCATGGAGATCCTGGTTATAGTCCAAGTGTAGTACATTAAAGAGAGGTGTTCAATATGCCCTGTGAGATGGTGTGTGTCCCCAAATCTGCCCCCTTGGACCTCTGGCACCAGAAAGTAATCTAGTTGGGACATTGTCCTCATCCGACTGAGCAGATAGTAGTGCTGTTCCTTCCGAGGCGACTCCTGACAGAAGTCCATCAGACCCATCGACTGTGTAAAATTATGCAGTCTACTGTTGGTTCGCCGTAGGTGCATTGTTGATGTGAATCTGTCCATCTCGGGCCTCATCGTCAGAATCAAGTCTCTCCCTATGACGAGCACAGACAGCAGACTGTAGCATCCATTTGCCTATCTTGGATAATGCCCTAGTTTACAACCCTGGGGATGGGGATATACCAGGATAGCACCATCACCTGCTCGCTGTTCCACTCACCTCGAATAGCAACCCACAGAGTCCGTCAATGTCTGTGTTACAGTGAGTGAAAGTGATCGATGAGCAAAATAATTCATGCCCGTGAGCCGGATATAAACACAGGATGTGCCAAAAGCTTTAACCTACCCCTACCTATGAAGTCCCATTTAATGCCCCCAGATGTGTTTCATGCAGAAGTATTGAGTCCGGATCCAGCCAGTAGAAGTATTTCTGCGCGATTTCCCTATTAATTGTCTGGCCTAGAGCATTGGCATCTCACGATAAAATCCTAAGGGTCAGATTAGTGGATACTGAGGCCATCTTCGCTGTTTTGATCGATCTTTTCCGGTTGCCCCTTCTGCCTTCCTTTCCTCTTTCCTCACATGCCTCTGGTCAACCAACCTCATGCTACCATCGCCCTCCCCGCTCCCCACCCTACAGCCCAATGCTGTGAGCTTTGAACTGCCCATCACCCCAAAGTCAGAGGCATCTGTCGCCCCCCCGCCCAAAACATAAAGCCCCCCCGCCCGCCATAAAGCGAGGCAAGCTACCGCGAGTGGGTTGGGCATGGCGAGTGGTGGCACGAAATAAGGACCTGCTACAGGCCCCTGGGACCGGACATCAGCAGCGCAGCTTTGAACTCGCGGCCGCCCCGGAAGTCAGGCACGGTCGCCTGTGACGGGGGCGGGGCCACGTTCACACCGGAAGAGGAGGCAGGCGGAGTCGTAGCGTCTCGCGGCCCGGGGCTCCTGTGAGCGGTGTAGAGCCCCGGGGCCGAGCCAGCAGGAGGTTGGGCGCCGCATGCTGAGGTAAGGTAAGTTCTGGAGCGCGATTGGTGCACTTGTGTGTGTGTATGCTCGTGTGTGTGTGTGTACGTATGTGTGCGACGGTGACGGCGGGGGAGGGGGAGGGGGGGCCTCGGTGCACTTGTGTGTGTGCGCGCGTGTGTGTGTATGAGTCAGGGGTGGTGTCTGCACTTGTGTGTGTGCGCGCGTGTGTGTATGAGTCAGGGGTGGTGTCTGCACTTGTGTGTGTGCGCGCGTGTGTGTATGAGTCAGGGGTGGTGTCTCTGTATGTATGTATGTGCGTGCGTGCATGGGCGCGTGTGTGTGTGTGTGTATGCGCATGCGTGTGTGGTGCTTGCGCTTCCCAGGAGACAGCGCCTGGCCACAGCGCGCGTTCCAGTTACAAATCGCCTGGAAGGATGCGCGTGGCCAGGACTGTCTCCTGGGAATGAGAGTCGCTGACAAAAGATCTCCTGGCGGACACAGCGCTGACGCGCTGTTAAACGCCAGGAGACCTAAAAATGATTCTGCCCACATTTAGCGTATATAGGAAACGATCCGTGCGCGGCCAGTCAGTGAACTAGTGCAAAGACAGAAAGAAGCATCATCATCTGTCAAAGTCGTTAACCACAAAAGAGAACCAAGAGCATCCAAGAACTTTTCCTGGTCCACTTATCTCATCCTGATGAACGCCCATCCAATACCAGAAGAATCAGAACTGGATCATCACACCAATAGGGCAAATAAATGAATACCTTTTAAAGAAATAAGAGCAGTGGGCCCGATTCACAGAACTAAATTACGGCAAAATCCTAAACGTACTACTTTTGGTATTCACAGAAGGCATTTAGTTGTCCTAAATTAGGATTTTGTCCTAAATGGATTCTGTCCTAAATTGGGATTTTGTCTTAAATTGGGATTTTGTGTTAAGTTTCACTTAAGTTTGTCTTAAGTTTAACTTAAGACAACATCCTAATTTAAGACAAAATCGTAATTTAAGACAAAATCCTAATTTAGGACAAAATCCTAATTTAGGACAAAATCCTAATTTAGGACAAAATCCTAAATTAAGACAAAATCCTAACTTAAGACAAAATCCTAACTTAAGACAAAATCCTAACTTAAGACAAAATCCTAACTAATCCTAACTTAAGACAAAATCCTAACTTAAGACTACTAAATGCCTTCTGTGAATACCAAAAGTAGTAAGTTTTGGATTTTGTCATAAATTAGTTCTGTGAATCGGCCCATCTGATTTTATGATCAAATTGGAGCAGACTAATTTTCAGCTGAAATTGTGCCGCCTTAGACTGGAATTGACAAACCAAATGAAAGACATAGTGCTCCTTGTCACATTTTGACAGAATTATAATAAGGCCTGTTCTTTCCTTTCCTGCCACATTTTGTCTCGCTGTATTCTGATGCTTTTTGTGTTTAGGCTTGAAACCATGAAGTTCACTTAGGTTTTTAAAGTTAATTTTTCTTTCTTTTTTGTAAATTTACCAATGGCTGTTCAAATAAATTACTCATCTCCAAACCTCACACTTTTCCCAGCAGGCAGTAATACTCCCTGGCGTACCTTGTAGGCGCTCCGCAGGTGGTCATAGTACACCTCTTCTATTGCCTGGAAGTAGATCACCCCCTTCAGCTTCTGTTCCTCCTTATCTGTAGAGAGAGCAGTGAGTCAAAGTTAGAAAGAGGACCAGGGGAGAAGGTAGTTGCTCTATGGAAGACTCTGGACACCCTAGTGGCTCTGAACTCTAGCAAAAGATAGGGAGGACAATTACCTACAAAGTAGGCCAGTCGGCGCTTCTGGCGGTCGAAGACGAACCAGCGCTTCTTCCAGGTCTTGATCCTGCCTCCCATCTTCACCAGGAAGCCCTTGCAGGAGGTGGATGAGATGGTCACATGGCTGCAGGTCTCCACGCTGTGACCCGAAGCCTCTAGGTGGGTTTTAAGGTCCAGGAGTGGTCTGCGGCCAGTGGCTGGCTGCACAGGGGTCTTTGTCTGCTAGGAAGGGAAGAGGAGGACATGACAGGTGTTTTATGGCTGACATAGGTTTGGAACAGTAGTGTGCTGGTGTGCAGTAGATCCTGGAATAAACAATTGTGCATTTTCAAGAATGTCCAAAGGTACAGGCTTAGATGGAAAAATGTGAAGTCTGGTACTTTTGAAAGGACATGGCTGAACAGAGTGAGATGCTTGTCAGATGCTAGCCAGTTTCATCCTCCAATCAGGAAAGCTTCCAGCCCCCCCCCACCCCCCAAATGCCAATCCACCTCAGCCACTGTATCTCAGGGTATTATTTCACTATCTCAGAATAAATATAATATTAGTGTAGAAAAATTAGTCTGAAATAGGGTAAATTTGGAAGAGTTATCACAAACATTCTGAGCTTAGAAATGCTAAACATTAGCTCATAGTTGAGGTATAAAGATTGATTGATTGATTGATTTTAAAAGTTATATAGCGCGTACTGTCACCCCACGGGTATCCAGGCGCTTCAGACTAAAAAACTGAACCACGATAGAAAGACAGGTTCAATATCTGTGTTCGCAGATTCATGTAGAACTCTACCCAGCAGAGGGGGCAGTGTGACTGTATTACTGGGAGGGGTCTATTACCGACTCTTTGTGGACACTCTGTCTCCTGTACAGTACCTGAGAAGCGGTAAGCACTGGCAGCGGAGCCAACGCGGGCACTGGTCCAGTAGACGGGAGCTCTGTGGTCTGGCGCGGCTCCATCGCCTCCTTCCGTTTAGCTTCCTCTACAGCTGCTCGTTTGGTTTCCTGAATGTAGTGAATTAATGAAAAAACACAGAAGGTGAGAACAGGGGTGGAAAGTGTATTCTGATACACAGGAGATGGACAAAGACAAGCAAGATGCCACCCTCAACTCAGTGCCCATAAACAGGATCAGCCAAGAGCTTTGTACATGATCTGAACTTAAACTGTTTGTAGGCCTTCTACAACTTGCAGAGAGAAGATCTGTTATCTAGACTACTGTGACAGCCTGTTTGTGGGCCTCCCCGGGTACTTTCTTGGCATTCTAAGGCTTAGTCAAAACCTAGCTATTCGTATTGTGCGCATGTTGTGTTGATTTGACCGTGTCTCAGAAGCAGCAGGGCCCCTTTATTGGCAAGTTGACTAAAGTGTTTAGTTTAAGTCTCTACATCTCACACACACTCATCTTCTACAGACTGCAAGGATTTCATTTTAAAAAGTGCCTCAAGCCCTACATGTGCAGTCTCAAGCAAAAGAGAATCCTGAAGCAGTGGGTGGTCCTTTCTGCATCTGGCACCTAAACTCTGGACTCCTCTCCACATCAGGATTAGGAACTTGGACATTTATTCAGCTTTTAGACATCCCACGAAAACTTTTAGTATGCTACCTCTACCCTTTTCCCTGTCCTTCTGTTCCTCTCTACTGTAGAACCAGCAAACCTTCAAGGTTTGTTATTTGATGGGCTTTTCTAGCCCAGAGTAGAGTCGAGTGCCTGTTTTCTGCATCTGCAGGTTGCAAAGGGAATTCATTTAACCTGATACTTCATGATTTATTTTCAGATAATATTGCTCGAAAGCAGTGAGCAAGGTTGGTCTCTTTTTGTTTCTGAGCTGTGCAGTCTGAAAATAAAGCATTAACCTACAGAAATATTTGATTAAAAAAATCTACGTCATGCTCTGAAGGTACATAATAAAGGCACTTGGCTCATCTCCAGAAAAGTCCAACATGATACGACCCATGAATTTTTATAAATAATAACATTTATTAACGTAATTAGCATTGGCAATGTCAATAGGTCTGGCTTATACCAAAGTGCCTCTTTACTCGCTGATGACTCTAGTCATCATACATGCACTGTCATTCATTCGAGCACTCATACATCCATTCACCCTCTGACTCGTTCTTGAATCACTCGGTGACAAAATCAACAAGCATATGAAAGATAATCTAAAAGAACAAAAGTAGAAAAAAGAAAACGCACCATCACCTAAACTTGGTCTTGGTGGGCATATGCTTGAAATACAAAAATGAATTGAAATACAGCAGCTGGCAGCCAGTTTGCAAAGGTACTGTATATAGTGCATTGGTATTGCTTTCCAACGCAGCTGTCACATTTAGAAGCAACGTTTTGGCCATGGTGCAGAGGTAAAATCATGCACAATACCATTTCAAGATGGACGCTCAATAAACATTGTAGCAGTTGGCCATCTTCAAATGGCAAAATGTATATCAGTGTTGTACTGAGCCAAGCTGGCCCACATAATGCTTCTGGCGGCCATCTTGGAAGTGTTAAACAATGATGGACTACTGACAATATCAATACAAGATGTCCACCGAGTTTAGAAATAGCAGCCACACAGAAAGGAGCATACAGTAGACAAACTAAGTGGCAAGTGAGAAGCCCAGAAGGATTGTCTG
The DNA here is from genome assembly GCF_964263255.1 of Lissotriton vulgaris. Lineage (NCBI taxonomy): Eukaryota > Metazoa > Chordata > Amphibia > Caudata > Salamandridae > Lissotriton > Lissotriton vulgaris. Next base: position 121,747,517 of record NC_141695.1, on the reverse strand, counting down.
GGCAGCTGCAGGAAGGGTTCAAAGGAGACAAGAGAAAGAAATGAAAGGGGAATTAATACATTAAAAACTGGAAATCTAAAGGACTGGAGACATTGAATCACGCTCATTTTCAAACGGATGCGCGCGTGTGATCAGGCCAAATGCCGTTAACCATGAGGCAAAAGAGACAATGGCAGAAATGAAGCTAACCCAGTGCCCAAAGCAGTATGTTATAACAAGAAACAGAATGTGCAGTGCATTAACAAAGGCCCTTGCAGCACCGGCAGGGCAGGGGGCCCCCGAGCTCCAGGGGCCCCCTCCAGCACTGGCAGGCCCATGGCCTGAGAGCTTTGGACTGGGGCCCATGCATGTACTTTGTCAGGGGGGCCCTTCAAGTTTTGTTACGCCACTGAAAATGTGAAGGAAATTCAGATAGAAAAAGAATGATCCATGGGTCTTCCATATTTGCATATAGAGTGTTTTATTACAAGAGCCTGAATAATGAGTAGACCTGCCGGGCCCTCCTAAGAGGGAGTTTCCAAGGATTCCAAAAATGCAACTCTTCCACCCACAGCTCCTGCCAGAGGGAATAACCATTTCCAAAATCCTTGATTGCATATACAATATACCTGTCCGCAGGCATTAACACGGATTAGAACATTGGAATGTTGGGAGCTCCGTTGTAGACAATGGAGTGCTCCCTGCTTCTACGGGCCGGTAAAGGCCCGCAGAGCAACATTCCAACGTCTTACAAAGGCTTCTCGAAGCTCGAGGGGATTTATATCCCCTCGAGCTTCGGGAACCCTTAGTTTAATTTGTTAGAACATTCTGCCCTCTAGTGGCAGAATGTTCCAATAGCCTTATAGCCCATTGTAGCAGGGCAAAACTGGCTATTAAAGTCCCGTTCCCGTGTTAAAATCCCTCGCCTTCGGCTCCTTTAATAGCCGGTATAGCCCGCTATGACGGGCTATTAGGCTATAGTAATATAAATCCATCTTACAGGCCTGCTTGCAGTAACGCATATTAAAAATAAATAAGGCTGACCTACATCTGTTGTAATCTGTCATATTAGGCATTTCTGACCTATGGCATTATTGCTTCGTTAATTTAACAAGCTAACATCTACTATAATGAACATCAGCTTTCCTACAACAGTAACCATTAAGTATGCAGATATACATTTAGAAATATGTGCACAATTAGAGTTGCCAAAACAATATACAGCCTGCCCAACAAAGATTCTCACAGTGCAAATCTTCAACCCCTGGGGTTGTATGACAAACACCAGACCCCTTTGTCTGTTACATTAATCTATTAGAGTCCATATAACGCAACATCAGCTTACAGAACTACACACAGTTTTACAGCAATCCACCGTTCGAGGCCTATTGGCTTTAGAACATGATTTTCACCATAAATATGTCAGGCCTATTGCTCTTGTCATAACGTTTCACAACCATAAACTTCCCCAATGAAACAATGAGTCCTACAGCCTTAATCATTAGGTTGCCTCATTATAGCAATCTGTGAGAACGCATGTAACGCAATACAGGTCATCAGAATTTCACTGTTTAATAAGAATCCACCCTTAAATACCTACTGACTTTATCATATGATGTTCACAATAAATGTGTCCGGCCTACTGCCTTTATTGCTATTTTTTTATTAAAAAAAACAGATCAGGCCTTGGTCACTGACTTACTACCATAATCAACCAAGGCTTGCTGTATTGAGCAGGAGCTTTTCCACAAGGCAAAAAATGTGAAAGAAGCACTCTTTTTCAGTGGAAGCACAAAATCTGTTCAATCACATGCTTTACTCAAGACAAGAGGGTGGCCCTCTGCCCCTTTATCAGTAGTGCTTCTGAAAGCTCATTTTCTGTTGAGCACATAAGGTCAAGCGATAGTACAGTCAAGGAAAACTTTAAAAAGCTGTACAGTATGCGCTCTCAGGACTGATGTCCTCTCAACCAAGAAAATAATAGCACAAAAAGTAAAGAAGGACAACAACTATGAAGTTGTTAAAACTAACCCATCTGGACTTCTTCCCCCAGGACCACTGGAATTATATAGCAATACACGGATGCTTTATGGGAAACAGGAGAGGTCGGTTGTACGGCATGTTATGAAAGAGAAGTAAATTGAAGACCTCTAAATGTGTGTTACACAGCCGGATAAGAGCGCCATGGACCCTAATGAACGAGTTACTTACCTTTGGTAATGATGTATCTGGCAGAGACATAGTTTAGCCACAGATTCCTTAACTTAGAATATCCACTGGCATCAGACTGGATCATCCAGAAAACGTTTCCGCAGAAGCACCTCTGCGCGCCAGGGGGGCGGCGCCGCCCTGGCATCATCCACTGACATGACGTCAGTGGAGCCATATATGCCTGACGTCAGTTTTCTTCTTTTCTGCGTCCAAGCGCGGATCCTGGCTAATCAGCAGTACCTTGGCCATGATGATTACAGAGGGAACTGATGGTTCGAAAGGTCTGCTCAATGTAATGCTGTTTGTATGCCATCACTGTACTGCTGTGTGTTCTCGGTCTGTTACAAACACCGCATCGTCCCAACTTCTGGTTGCCTGTGACAATTGCTGTTGTAGCCACTCCTGAAGTCGTCAGAAGTGAAGTCCTGCATGGGGCATTATGGCTATGCAAGATGCCTTCATGCCCATTAGTTTCCCCACAGTCCTCACTGTCAAAATCTGATCCTTCTAGTAGGGGTGAGCTTGCTCCGTTACTTCCTGGGCTCCTTATTACCGGGAAGGCTTTGGCCTCCAGCAAACTTAGTCTAGCTCCTAGGAAAGTCTTCTCCCTTTCTGGATTTCTAGGTGACTTTTCGAAGTAAAGGGAGAAGCATAGTTTGTGGACAGTCTTTACGACTACTTGTATGTTGCCCTGACATGGTTTGAATGGTTTTGCCATTACCTGCCAATCGTCTAAGTACGGGTATACATTTATTCCCTGCCTCCGATGATTTGCTGCTACTACCGCGAGGCTCTTTCTGAAAACCCTTACAGTGGGTTTTATCCCAAAGGTTAGAGCCCTGAACTGCTTAATGTACCTTGTCTACGATAAATCGTGGGAACTTCCTGTGTCTGCTGTTCATTGGTACTTGAGGGTACACATCCTTGAGGTCTATCTTGCCATAAAGTCCCCTCAGACATGGAATGACCTCCTGTCGTGTTGGCATCTTTAAACTTTGTATCTTTATAAACGTGTTCAAGACTCATAGCATGGGTCTGGGTATCTTTTTCAGTTTCGCTACGAGAAGGTAAAAGGAGTAGAATCCTTGGTTAGTTTCTTTTGTTGGTACCCTTTCGATTGCACTCCTATTTAAGAGGTCTTTGACCACTTGGCGTAGATGCAGATGTTAAATTGCTACTGGTTTTTGGTTGAGTGTAGGGGGTTTTCTTAAGAGTTCTATGTAGTAACCATGTGGGATTAGGTTTATTATCCATCTGTCTGAGGCGACATTCTTCCGCTCATGGGTGAAACCTCTGAGCCAGCCTCCTCCAGATGTTTTGTGGAGGAGAACCCCTGTTGGTAAGTGACTTCTGGAGGGTCCTGAGCCCCCACAGTGTGATTCCTCTTCCTCTGGTTCTCCCACAGCTGGTGTGCATTGGTAGCGAGGAGTACTGGCACGCAATGGTGTGACGCACTGCGGTGTGAAGGCACAGTGTGATCTGGAGGGCTATGAGAGCTTCGCCTTGAGGGCATTCTTTTCCTGGATGTAAGGGACATCTGAACTTGAGGCCAGATTGCCTTAGGGGTCTTGTTGTCCATCGTGAGTTGTTGTGCAGTATCTACTGTAGCACCCAAGAGTCTCTCCTCTGAAAATGGCACATTTATGGCAGATCCTAGAACCTCCAATTTAAAACAGACCCCTGTAGCAAGGCTTGCTTTTTTAGAGTGGTTGTCGCACACAGCTTTCCGCCGGTCCAGTCCACAGCATCAGGTGCCAACTTTAAGCAAGGTTTGGTAATGGCTTTGCAAGTTATTGCTCTCTTCCTGAATTGCTCAGAGATGCTGCACTAGATCAGAATTCCGTCCCACTGTTGCTGGCCCCATCAGTTTAGCTCATGCTAGAGTTGGCAGTGTGGCCCTCTATTGCCTCTGAACCTTCTATCTTGCGGCCCACCATGTCCCCATCTTCACTCTCTTTCTCAAGAGTGAATCTCTTTTACATGTGTTGGTGACTATGACCGAGTCTACTGTCACATTGCACCTGATGTAAGGTGGGTCCTGTGTTGAGTGCCTGTATTCGTTTTCTACCCTTGGTGTTACCACATTGGTTGCCGCTGAGTTTCTGACTCTCGTCCATGGTCCAGGACGCTGAGCAGCATGGACAGGTGCGGATTATTTGTCATCAAGTAGTCTTGTTTCAAGGAAGAAACATAAATCACTCTGTTCCGCTCTCCTCTGTACCCTATAAATCTCTGCTGTACTTTTTATAAGGGCATTACTTAGTGATGTCACCTGTCACCTGACGACAATGGTTTGGCTGGGTAGGAGTTATTACCTTCCTCAGGGGGATCCGTACCGAGATCTTGCCACTCTAGCTTCCTCTCTTAGAGATTTGCATATGGCTGGGTCCAAACTGGGGTGGCGCAGTGGGGAAAAGAAAGATGGATTTCATCCAGATCTCTTGACTGGGGGAGAATGTTTGACTCATTCAGTATTCCGTCCATCATTTGTTTGCTATACACTTTTCACCCTAAGTGGGATGGGTATGCCCAGATGTGGGTCTCTTGCTCACTGCCACTGGATTCATGCTATCCTGGCTGATGAGGGGTAAAACCCTGAAGCCGGTCTTAGGATGCTTGTTTCCGGTCCAGGGAGGACCTGGACTGGCAGTTCGGTCTGACTGTTCCCATGAGGCTCAGGGTCGAGACTGATTTGCATATGGCTGGGCTAAAACTGGGGTAGCGCAGTGAGCAAAAGAACGATGGATTTAACCCAGATCTTTTAACTAAGAGAGAATGTTTGAGTCATTCAGCATTCCGTCCATCATTTGTTGGAGTTACACATTTGTCCTTTTTATTAGGGCATTATTTAGTGGTGTCATCGGAGGATGTTGGTTTGGCTGGGAAGGAGTCATTACCTTCCTCAGGGGGATCCGTACAGAGATCTTCCATTCCCTAAAGAGATGCCTGCTCGAGGTCCCCCTCCACTGGTTACCCTTCGTACTTTAGGAGCTCCTCCTTTGCCTCCATTGGAAGCTCTAGTGCGGCTGGAGACTCCAGTTCAGTGGTTCTTCTTCACTAGTTTTTAGCCTCTTTGGTTTGTGACCGATTCAAAGGGTTTTCAAGGAGTCATTGAAGTCCTTCTTTCTTCTCAGTAGGTCCTCCATTTTGGCCTTGAGGTGCAATTTCTTCCATCAAGAGGGCTTTTTTGTTTGGGGGCGCGCATCACAGACTTTCTTTTTGGCATAAGAGTTGCCCTTTCGTAGGACTTCTTGTCCCTCCTGGGGTCTTGGTTACTTTTTGGAGTAGAAAACACTTTTAGGAACTTGTCTCATCCCGAGTGGCTCTTGAGGCCTTCGGGCACCTTTAACAGCTGGTGCTTTCGGTGTGGAGGATATCTTTAGGAGCCTAGAGTTCTTTGGCTTTTGGCTCAGCCGCACTGTACCCCTGTGGTGTAACCTAGTGTTTCTTAGTATCTTAATATAACCAAAACGGAGGTCCTCCTACTGGGTTCTGACACATCCTTCTGATCACAGAACTGGTGGCCTCCCAGTATGGGTGCTCACCCCACCCTAGTCCATAAAGTGAGGAACCTGGGAGTCATTTTTGATGACACACTGACCTTCCAACACCAGATCAAGAAAGTAGTCTCTTCAGTGTTTCTCGCACTGAAATCAATCCGCAAGGTGCGCTCCTTCATCCCCCCTGAAGCAGTAAAAATGCTAGTGACGGTCCTAGCAATGGCTAGACTGGACTACGGAAATGCACTATACCCAGGCCTTCAGAAAAAGCACATTGTCAAACTCCAGTGAGCAGAAAATGCTGCCGTCAGAATGCTGCTAGAAGTTCCTAAATTCCAGTCTATCTCTGAAGGCTTGCAAAAACTCCACTGGCTTCCATTGAACAAAAGAACAGATTTCAAAGCCCTTTGTCAAGCATTCAAAGCGGTTCACGGAAACGGACCAGAATTCCTGAAGCAACACATCACATGGTACCATCCATCAAAGCACCTACGTTCAGCACAGAGCAAACTCTTCCAGACACCAAATTTTTAAAAAACGAGCTGGGGAGGAAGAAGCTTTGTCTTGGGTACAGTGAAGCTGTGGAACCTGCTTGTGTTAAATATCAAAAGCTGCCCAACACTGCTCAGTTTCAGAAAGCTTCTAAAGACATGGCTCTATTCAAATTAAAATATACCATATCCGGCTTTCTCCTCCGCAAAGCGCCTAGACGCCTCTGGGCAATCGTGCGCTATATATATTCTACAATCAAATCCGTATCGCCCTCTTTCAATGCTCTCTTTAGTTTCTTACTTCAGCATTGGAGCCTTGCCTTTGTGCCAGTTCGGTTTCATCAGTGTATTCTCTGTTACTTGCCAACCTCATATCTATAAACAACCAGGCTTGATCTAAGACTGCACCATAGTGTAGTGTGCCCACCTCTCTCTCTCTTGCCTTCACGGCTTTAGGCTGGTATTCAGCATACACGTCACACCATCTGACATGTTGAAGACAAACATTGCATACGTCAAGGCTGTCCTCCTGTGCCAACCTGTGGTGGCACTTAGGGCAAAACCTAAATGGATGTGCACCATGCCCCTTGCTCAATCTCCTACACACAGGGTCAAGGTACTTCCTTCATAAAAACAGGTGTAAATGTGGACTGCGGACAGGAGTTGCACTCTTCGGTGACTCTTTAGATTTCTCTGTGAAAAACAAAATGTCGTCTCTCGGAGCTCCTGGCCATGCTTCTAGGTCGAAGGGCTGAAAAAAGAAGCTGAGGATTGAAACCATGACAAGGGGTTTCCGTGGGATGCCTACAGGGTCGGACTGGTAACGCGGGCCCCCTGGAAATGGCCGAAGAGCCGGTAGCCGAGTTCCAGCTTTGGGCTGCTTTTTTGGGTAGCCCGGGGGCTGTCTGTGCAGTTAGGAGGCCACCAGCGGCCCAGTGGGGGCCTTTGTGGCCTTTTTAGAGGCAGATGGGTGGAGGTGTCACTCCCTTTCTCTCACTGGGCCGGCCCATTAATGTATGCTGATTGAGCAGGGACAAGGGGGCTGAGCAGAAGTGGTCTCACTTGAATTCATGTGTGGCTCCACAGTGTGAACTCATCTGTGTATTATTTTTATCTAAGTAAAGATAATAAAACATGCCCTCTTTCTTTTCATAAAACTTCGCTGAAGCAGTGTTTTGCGGAAAGGCAATACGCAAATGTGGGCCACTTTTTTTGGGTGAGCCCAGACCAATATTTGATCCCAATCCAATCCTGGATGCCCATGACTTGATACAAGGAAGGACAGTGCACTAAATGTTTGGAGACGCCAACAAGAAAAATAAATAAAAAGAGAGAAGGGACTGAAAGAGACAATTCCAAACCCAACCAAGAACGCAGAACCATGCCCAGCATTTGAAGCCAGAAAATATTCACAATGCAAAGTGTAAGGTTGCAGTTTCCTCGGTGTGCCCCAGACCACAAGCTGGACACAAGTACACAATTGATGCTGCCTTCTAGGAGCGCTTCATTCAACATGCTGCACACCAGTGAACACTTTAATGTTCCTGCTTTTTTGTGAACGCCCAGACAACTTGCTGGATAGAAGAGCACAGTTTAATGCAGCTGCTTTCTGGGAGTGCAACAAACAACAAGCTGGATACAAGTACACAATGCAATGCTGCTACTGCTTCTTGGAAGCATTAATAGACAAACTGGACAAAAACCATGTAAGGCTGCGGTTTTGGGGAAAGCTCAGAGACAACCGGCTGAAAGCGAGACGAGGCGTGCGACAAGCAGCTAAACGAGAGAGGCGCCTCCATGCTGGTGCTTTCAAAGCAGGACTTGCTTACACTGCACTGAAAAGGGAGCTGGAAGTACGGAGAGAGTGGGCTCTTTACTACTGCAAAAAGTCCTTCCAGTGCCGCGAAGCATTTATGAACACTAAAGTAAGCAAACTTGGAAAATGTAAAGCTCTGGCCTCCAAAATATTCAAAAGAGGGCCTTATGTACCCAGGACGAATCCCTCAAGCAGCAAGAAGCAGCTTCTATGCGTCCATCAACTGTGCAGCTCTCTGCTCTACTCGTGCACATTCAGTGTGAGGCACCCTCTGCTGAGATGATTAACAGTGAAGCATATTTATGCAGCCCTTTATTTAGGCTTTTGGGGAAGTAGATTCATGACTAATCACGTGGTTTTGAGTTTGAACGAGTGAGCAAACGGCAAAGGGCTCCGTGATGTCTCTCCATACCAGTGAGTCTGCGGGCACTTAGCTCCGTGAGCATGCAGTGGGCGTCTTAGTTAAAGTGCGACAGCGTGCATTCATCTGTCCAGAAATAATTTTAAACTCTAATGACTTTCATAGCACTACATTTGTCCAACCAAGAGGCAAACACCTAAAAGGCTGTGAAAACCCAGTCTGGGGATATTTTGGGAAAGGCAAATAAGAAACTCAGTATTGTAACGGTCATGGACAACATGCACCTGAGAAGTAATTGGGGAACCCACATTTGTTCCAGTGATCGATGCAACATGGTCCGATTGTCACTGAACACACCTGCAGCAGAGTCAGGGGGGGGGGGCAGCAGGGTCACTTGCTCGAACCCTGGGCTCTGCACTCAGACTTTCAAACTCAAAGGGCTGATGGAAGGAGTGAGTACCACCCCAGGCGAGCAAAGGTGGTTCTGTAAACAGACCAGATGGGAGCAGCTGTTGCGAGCCTCAGAACACTTTCACTCAAAGAAAGTTTACAACAAAAGAATTAACACCATCAGGAAAAGAGTCAAGGGGCCAGTAAAACACAGGCAAGGGTTCAGGTTTGAGCTGGACTTTCTACTTTAATCCTTCGGTGCATCTTTTGTCAAAGTTTAGTGGCCGATTACCAGTTGGTTGAAGCGGTGTCCCTTCCTTGGCGACCGCCGCCTGATCACACCGGCCAGGTGTGCGCGCACCTACAATCCACAGGTGTGGGAACGCTGGGCCCACTTTTATCTGGTGGGGGTGTGCACCTGATGGAACCAATGCTTAACAGAGGCGGGACTGCAGGCACCAGCACAGGCCAGGCCTCAACACATGCCTGGTCTGTGGAATGTCCTACCCAGCCTGCAAACACCCTACGGTGGGCCTGGATATCCTGACCGACCACCGCCTCCCGGCCCAAACCAATCCACTCACTCACATTCACTACTAACTACAGGCAGGTGGTGAACGGGGTGGGGGGTAGGGAAGGAACCACTGCTCAGCAAGGAATAAGGACCGCGTGGGTTTTTCGAGTCAGCATGTTATTCCCCATTCTAGCCAAATAAGGCCAGATTTAGTTGTGGGGATTGTACCAGAAAGGTCAGGGAGAAGTGTGGAGCAGCGGCCGGAGCGGCTGATACCGGAGTGCGGGGTAACCCTGGGCAAAGCACTACGCTACGCTCGTGTAGTTTGCGCAACTTTGCACTACGCGAACTGCACATAGCACAGTGCAAACATGCATAGCGTAGCATAGTGCAGCGGTCATTTTTTGCTTGCCCTCGGTCCTCAACATCAAGTTGGCGACCGCGAGCAAGCAAAAAGACATCCTTGCGAGACTTTTTACTTGTTCCCGATCAGAAACATGCCGATCGAGCGCATGGAAAATACACCTCCCAGCAAGATTCTCAACGCAGGGGAGGTCAGGTTTCTCATTGCGAGTGGTTGTGCATGCTCGCGACCGCTCGCGATGAGAAACTACCAGTCTGCATTGAGAAAGCTGCAGCTAGAGTAAAAATCTACTTGAGTGGCAGAAAAGTACAGCTCGCACTGTGCAAGATGCCGTTTTCAATGATTGCACAGTGTCGGATGCTTGTCCGCACTGTGCAATCATTGAAAACGACATCTTGCACAGTGCAAACATGCTACTACGCAGTTCCCGTAGCGCTACGCGTAGCGCGAAGTTCAGTTGGCGTAGCTATGTGTAGCGCTACTTCGTGAACTACGCCCACCCCTCGTGCGGGGCTCCCGGTTCGATCTGAGGCTGCAGTTCAGCTCAGCACCATGTGACTCTGGGCAATAGCTCACTTAATCTCGATGGCCCCCAGTGCCTCGAAACCCTGTTTGTGCTCTACAAATCGGAATTATTATTCTGGCTCCACCTAAATTTAGCCAACTCTTCAGCGTCGGGTGCAGTGGGCTGCACTCACCCTGAAGGACTCCATTTTAGGAGGAGGGAGCATCCTGCCAGATGTGATCCATCCCTTAGCCAATGGTAGAACTGGACACACGTGGCTGAAGAGTGGCGCCCATCACCCCAGGGTCGAGATCATGCAAAGAAATCCGCAGAGAATTGCAGTGTCCAGCCCTCAAAATGGAGCAGGGAGCACTAAAGTGGGGCCTCTCCACTCCCCAATCCAGAACAACTCATGTAATCGTCCTGTGAATCAGTGCACTGAATACACCGAGTATCCACCAAAGCTTGCTCCAGGAGCCAACACTGAAACCGTTACATTCCACACAAGCCATGCACAGCCTTGGTGAGGTTTTAACACCTATGGCACAACAAATAGTCCACATAGGGTTAATGGAGAAACAATACCAAGGTATTAGTGATTAATTTGAGCCGGTGGCAACACTGGCGCTTCTGACAGTCTGCCACAAGTTAGTGTTGTCTAGCTAATTTAGAGATGACCACAACAGTTAATTTTCAATTCAATATACATTAAAAATGAATATTACCTGCTGCTATAGCTATGGGGTGTGTATAATTAATAGCACAATTCTAACAAGCAAAAGGGAAGGTTATTGGCAAAAAAGAGATACAAACAAATTTAATCAGATATGTTATTTTTTTTAAATATCATGTGATTATATTTTTTATGAAAATTGTACAAATCATGTTTTTCTGGCCCTTGTTATTTCTTATGTAACATTAATGTATGTAATGTGTGTGCTTTTTTATATGAATACTTATTAAATGGAACAGAGTTTTTATATCTGAATAAATTTGTTAGTATCTCTTTTTTGCCAATAACCTTCCCTTTTGCTTGTTAGAATTGTGCTATTAATTGCACACATCTTATGTCCCTGTCTTAGGAACTGATAATTCCGATCAGGGGGTCCTTGTTGTTTACATTATAGCTATAGCGATGGGGGCCTGAAATAGTCCGACTGCTCACATTTGCAGGAGTCATGGTTAGTAGTTGTGTTGTTACTATCATTGGCAGCATGGCAGAGGCAATGTATGGTGCAAGCTGCAGTGACCACCTGATGAGATCCATGGCACTTACTTTTTTTTACAAAATAGGCACTGAACACACTACACTCTGCTCCCTCGTCAACCAAAATTAGAAGCATTTAGATGAGGAGGCTTCACCCCAGTGCTAAAAGCTGCATAAAAAGTGGAGTTATTTATATTTACCTGCAGTGGCAGTCGGGAGCACGGCAAACCACTGTGTGAGCACCCAAAGGCTGCAGTACGCTCTCCAATCAGGAAAGCTTTCGGTCTCCTGCCTCCCTATGGCTTCTGGCTGCAGCAGTCCCACCTCTCTTGTGGTGCAGAAGTGGACTCTGGTGGGTCTTTTCTTCAGGTCGCCATTGGCCGCGAGGGCGATCCTACCCCACGGATACTTTTTTCCCTTCAGGAGGGAGTAAATTTAGATGTTCCTGCATTTGATCACATGGCAGAAATGCTGAGATCTGAAAAAAACCTGGCAGCGAGAGGCATGGATTGCAAAAGAGGAAGCCGCTGCCGCCGGCTATGTGGCAAGAAGTTGCTGGAGACGACGCAGGGGAAGTCTGGCGAGGGAGTGCCTCAAGCGTTCCACCAGTTGCAGGGAGTGAGACTGCTCTGTAGTCTGCTTTCTGCTTCCAATTGCAAGATAGCAAAGGCTACTTTTAGTTCAACAGGGAACTAATCTCAAACAATACACCTGAAGCCGTGCAAAACTGGATTCAAAATGTGGTGAATCGCCACCGCAGTTGTATACCTTATCTTTGAAGTCCTGTGCATTGTGTCTCACTAGAGAAATTAAATCACAGAGTCCACTCGGATTTATAAAGCACAGCTACACACTCACAAGGGTATACGGGTATCCAGGTGCTAGGTTCTTGCTCAGATCAGTCGAAGAGCCAGGTCTTACATCCCTTTCTGAATTCCCGGGAGAGAGGATTATGTTTGGAGGTGAATGGGGAGGTCAATATATAATTTGGTGGCGAGGTAGGAGAAGGAACGTCTTCCACTTTAGCTCCAGCAGAGGTGGGGCATGTGTATGAAGGAAGCAGAGTGCAGGGTTGTGAAGTTCAGGTGGTGATTGGTGTATGCTGCTCCTTGGTTGGGGGGGGGGGGGGGGGGCGGAGGGGAAGGGTCCTTGTAGGCATGTATCAGCATCTTGAATTGGCATCTTTTCTAGATGGGGGGCCAGTGGAGATTCCAAAGGTGGCGGTGATGTAAGTCCATTTGGGGAGGTCAAGGATGAGTCTAGCCGCTGAGCTATGAATCATATGGAGTCTCTCCAAGTGTTCGGTGGTGATTTTTGCATAGAGAGTGTTGCCATAGTCCAGCCGGCTGGGCACTAGCGAGTTAGTGACAGTTTTCCTAGTGCTGACTGGGAGCCTTCTTAAGATCTTTCGGAGCATGCAAAGGTTGTGGAAGGAAGTGGAAGAGACTGCTTTGTCCTGGCATTTCATGGTGAGTTTGCGGTCTAGGATGATTCCAAGGTCATGGGCGTGGTCTGTCAGTGTGGGTCTGAGTTTGGACTGCCACTTGGTGGCATTCCATTTCCCAAAAATCTGCACATCTGTCTTGTCTGTGTTGAGCTTTTGGCAGTTTGTCTTCATCCAGTCGGTGACACTCGTCATAAAGTTGTGGAAGTTGGTCATAGTGGTGGACAGGTCTTTGGAGAGCAAGCGGAGGAGCTGGCGGTCATCTGCATAGGATATGATGTTGCAGCTATGGGTTCTGCAAGGGTGTTGCAGAATTCCTGGGAACAGAAGATCGTGTTCTCAGTAACTGACAGGTTTCAGAATTCTCTGATGATGCTAGAGAGATACTTGCTCTGGTTTGCACTTGTCCACCAGGGCCCTTTTTTGTGTCTTTTAGGCGCTTGTGGTATTTGTTGAGGGTTGACTTGAAGGTGGCTCAGTCTGTGGGTCTTTGCTGGTGCACCATCTTCTTTCTAGCTCTTTGCAGTTGCTTTTCATAGTCCTGAGTTCTGGTGTATACAAACTGGTTTGTTTGGTGGATCTGATGGTCTTGGCTGGCTTAATGAGGGTGACTGTCAGTGCAATTGGAGAACCAGGCGGAGAAAATCTGGACGTCCTGTTCAAAGTTGGTTGTGGGGTCAGCATCAGGCTTGGTGGTGTTGAGGGCATCTTTACATTGGGTCTCTGTCAGTTTTTTCCAGCTGTGGTGGAAAAAGCTGGTGGCCCTGGTGATGGAGCATGGTGATCCTGTGCTGGTGAAGTGGATGATAGCGTGGTTGGTCCAAACGAGTCCAGTGATGTGACTGTATAATGCATCTATTCTGCTCTGTATGTGGGGTTGGTGACCAGTTGGGTGAGGCCGATGTTGCTCATGCTACCAGGAGGTTGGCTGCGTTTGCATCTTTGGGTTTATCGAGGTCTAAGTTGAGGTCACAGAGGAAGATTTAGTTCTTGGATTCAATGCAGAGTGAGGCAATGAATTTGGGATGGCGTTGTAGAATCCGGGGTGTGGTCTTGGAAGGTCTGTAGGTGAAGGTGCCTCTGATAATAGTTTTGCAGTTGGTCTCAAGTTGGAAGTTGAGGTGTTCCATGATCGGTGTGCTGTCGTTTTCGGTGGAGGTGCAATGGATGGTTTCTTTGTGGATAATGGCAACGCATCCTCTGTATTGGTTGGTGTAGTCCTGGTGTAACATCTTGTAACTTTTTGGCATCACAGTGGCGATGTCGGGGATGGAGGAGGGGTTGAGGCAGTTCTCTGTGATGGAGAGGCCTTTGGGGTGAGGGTGGTGATGGTGTCCCAGATTTTGGTGACGTGTTTGCAAAGTGATTGGGCATTCAGCAGGAGGCAGTGGAGTAATGGTGGTTGGTGAAGTGGGTATGGTGAGGGTTTAAATGAGGGCAGGTGGTCCTGAGTTTTAGGAGAAGAAGCAATGGCAGCAGGTAAAAGGTCCTACCATTGGTCATTGGTGGAGTGGTGTGGCTCACTGATTAGAGGCGGCAGACCCGGAAGCAGAGAACGGCCTGGGACCAGGGTTCAATTCCCGACACGGCAGGGTTGTGGACCACTGTCAGCGGACTCGATAATTCTCGCCTCGGTGACTACTCTAACCAGTGATCACACTCGGCAACTCTGGGCATTAGCTTGCCTCATCTCTACAACGGCCCCCCACATTTGCCGGGGATGCCTGGTTTCACCTTGGAGATATCCATTAGGGACCATCTCACAGGGATAGCCAGGACGGGTTCCCCAGCGGTCTACAGCGCCACGACGCCTCAGGGCAGCAGTGCGCTTTACAAGACACAATTAACTAAACACCAGAGAACAATCGATGCAAAGCAATAGAGACAGCAAAGGGGCGCAGAATACGGGGATCTACTTGAGGAAGAAGTGCTTCGTATCCATAATGTGGCCTCAGAGAGCCAGAGAGAATCATGTTCCTGGCATCCTTTTGAAGTGCAGGGTGGATAGTGTGTTGGTTGCAGTACGGCCTGCAGTGAGGTGATGAGTGAAGTTCAGAGATTCCATGAAACATGGTGCAGTGAGCAGGAGCCTTGCATGGCACGCCGAGTTACTGAAAAACGTGAGAGATAACCCTCTTTTTTATAAGCGGTCTACCATGCAGTTATAAAGACACGAAGAGCAAAGCTTTTAACATTTGAATTATAAATGATTGTAAATTCTTATTCTTGCAGGAAGAAAGTTCTAGAGCTCAGACATCAGAACATGGAAACAGCATCTACTACAGGTCAAACGTAAGGGGCAGAGAGAGATGCTTAGGTTTTGGACTAGTTGGAGGCATTGGAGGTTAGAGCAGAGCTGTATCAACATAGCTGTGGGTGGGTCGTCTGTTGGTCAGAGATACCCTTGGCCTTCGATGATGCATTTGATATCTTTGACCTTGAAATGCAGGGAATTGCCCCCAATGCATCTTGCCTTATCAAGTCACTGCAGAATGCAACCTTGGCTCGTGCTCCAGCACGATCATTATGGCAAACCGGGAGCAGGATCTGAGATGTGCCTTGTCTAATACAAAGACACCTGCGCGTGGACCTTCCTGCAGCTCTCGTTAAGTTGCTCCTCTAGAGCTGGGGTTGTCGCATGTCTATCTAATACTGCATTCCAACAAGCTGGTGATGGTGGACAAATCGAAGGTGGGACTCTAGCATCAACAAGATCGACTCACTCCTCTATGAGCGATCGATAACTAATAAAGACGGAAGCACTAATCTCCGGGACCCAAAGGGCGAGTCCTGATGGTCCCCATGAGTCAAACGTTCTTAAGAGTAGCCCAACAGGAGTCACATGGACTCAGACCTCGCAATGGTAACTCCAGGGATCATTGAATTCACTGTGGCCCCTGGAGGTTTATCTGTAGTCCAGCTCGCTGGAACTACAAGGGCAAGAGTGGGATTCGTGCTCTTCATGGTGCATGGAGGGTCGGTGCTTGAAAAAGGTCTCCTTACTGCAGAGCTGCACAGTTATTCAGTCACTCTATGGTGGGCTGGGACGTCTGTCCCTAAACACAACTGCAGAGGTTCAAACACCACCGATCAGGGAACGGTGATCACCCTGCAGAAGGCGCTTGTCTAGAGGAGCTTTGGAGCAGCGATTTACAAAGTATTACAATGTAGTAGCGTCAATGCATGCACTGTGCGATATTTCAGTTTTTAACCTGGATCTGTGGACCCCTGCAGGTCCAAGTCACCTAATGAAGGGGCCAACAACTGTTTAGAAAATAACTAATATTAGCAGTTAAGAAACTTATACATACATAAAAAGCTAAAATTAAAATTAACAATTTTAACACCACTGTGGATGTGAAGGAATTTAAAGGCAATAATTAAGCTGGTATCGTTATCGGGATTCATGGGAGCAGCACAAGTACAGCAAACAGACACTGGTATGGACCAATGGCGGCCTCAATCAAAGCTCTCATATTCACCCACAAAGAGAGCATGCGCACTAGGAGGAGTATGGAGCAATGGCGGCCTCAATCGAAGCTCTCATATGCACCCACAAAGAGAGAGCATGCGCACTAGGAGGAGTATGGACCAATGGCGGCCTCAAATGAAGCTCTCGTAGCCACCCACAAAGAGAGCATGTGCACTAGGAGGAGTATGGACCAATGGCGGCCTCAATTGAAGCTCTCGTAGCCACCCACAAAGAGAGCATGTGTGGTAGGAGCAGAAAAGACAAAGTGATAGACTGGAGTCTAGCATATGACCTCTTTTAGAAGTAAAACAACATTTTGAAAAGCTCCAAACTTCCCATTAAAATTAAAATTTCGATTTTTGCATAGTTTGTGCTTGGGATTAAAATGAAATGTTTCTGGAAGTATATATTTGCTTGACATAGATTTGTGTCTGTGTTATCGTACAATTTGTAATGTGTCTACTCTGTGCTGCATTTGGCCCTTCTTTGACACATAGAGGATACATGGTTACATGTCTTACCCGGGCCTTCAGGAGTCGTTCTTTCTCTGCCAGAGCCTCCCGTAGTCGACGTTCCATTTCGGCTATATTAGGAAGAGGGTTTTCTTGGCTAGAAGAGAGAAACACAAGGGTGCTGTGAATGCAGCACTAGCGGTAGTAGCACGAGCAGCAAAGAAACCATGGCCTGCAGGCAATAACAGTAGAGTGCAGCGTGGCTGCAAGCACAGGTGACTAAAACAATAAAATATGGTGAGGCACGACTGCACCAAACTCACCATATTTACTGCTCCCGGGTGCGGCACTTCTCTCCCCATAACAGCGTTCTCGAGCAGGAAAGGGAAAGACTTCCTTTCTGCTCAGGGGAACACCACCAACCAATCCTGGAGCCGCTCCCAGCAAGACAGCAGTTCCAGGATTGGTCGGAGAAGGCTAATTCAGTGCTCATTTTGAGGCTGCGGGCCTTTGCTAGCAATCCCCTCGCTGTTTCATAGCCATAGGAATGCTGGGTGTGCATTGCGCATGCCAGGCTGGCCATAGCAAACCAGCCGGCCAACCTGATATGCGCACTGCAGGGGCAGCAGTAATCCTGCAATCGCAGGATTCAGTCCTGCCCCCGCACTCACACTGTGCTTTTAAGTAAAATAGCATCGACATAGCGGTGGCTGCAAGGGTCGCAAAGAAAGCATGACCTGCACGCAATAGTTCTTGAATGCAGGACCAGAGGTGGATGCAAGATTAGGGGAAAGAAGCTGTGGCTTGCATGCAACCGTAGTTCAATTCAGCGACAGTGTGACTGCAAAGGTAGGAAAAACAATCCATGGACTGACTGCAACAGTAGAGTGCAGCGTGGCTGCAAGGATAGGAGAAGGAAACCAGGACCTGCATGCAGCAATGGATCAATGCAGCCCCAGCTAGGACTGCAAGGGTAGGAGAAGAATCCATGGCCTGCCTGCAACAATATTAAAGCTTTAGCAAGGCTGCAAGGCTGGCAGAAAGAAACCACAACCAACAGGCAAAACTTGTTTAATGCAGCCCCAGGGGTGGCTGGAATGGTACCAAAGAAACCATCACCTGCATGAACAGTAGTTGAATGCAGCAACAGCAGGACTGCAAAGGTAGGAGAAAGAATCCATGACCTGCATGAAACAACATTTGAAGGCAGCATGACTGCAAGAGTAGGAGAAAGGAACCTTGACTTGCAGACAACAATAGTTCAATGCACCCCAAGCGGTGTCTGCAAGAGCAGCAAAGAAACCATGACCTGCACGCAACAGTAGTTGAATGCAGTGACATCGTGCAGCCAAGGGTAGCGGAAAGAAACCATGGCCTGCATGTAACAACATTTGAATGCAGAGTGGCTGCAAGGGTAGGAAAGGGAAACCAGGATCTGCATGCAACAATAGTTCAATGCACCCCCGGTGGTGGCTGCAAAGGCAGAAGGAACCACAACCTGAATCAAACAGTAGTTGAATGCAGTGACAGCATGATTGAAGAGTAGGTAAAAGAAACCAAGGCCTGCATGCAACAGATGGATGCAGCATGGCAGCAAGAGGAAGAGAAAGGAACCATTAACTAAAGGCAACAATAGTTCCATGCTGTGCCTACAAGGGTAGGAAAAACAAATCCTGGTCTGCATGCAACAAATGAATGCAGCGTGGCTACATCGATAGGAAAAAGGTGCCATTACCTGCATGCAACAATAGTTCAATGCAACCCGAGCAGAGGCTGCAAGGGTAGGAAAGAAACTATGACTTGCACCAAAACGGAACTGAATACAGCAACAGTGTGGCTACAAGTGTAGGGGAAGGAAACCATGGCCTCCATGTAACAACATTTGGATGCAGGGACAGCGGTGGCTCCAAGGGTAGGAAAAAGAAACAATATCTGGCATGCAACAACTTATGAATACAGTGTGGACGCAAGGGTAGGAGAATGAAACCATGGCCTGCATGTGACAGTTTTTGGCTGGGATGGCGGCAGTGGTGAATCCCCTGGTCAACCCGATCCTCAATGCCTCCTTGAGCGAGGGGAGTGTCCCACGCTCCTGGAAAAGGGCGATGGTGATCCCCCTCCTGAAAAAGCCTGGTCTTGATGCCGAGGTCTTGGCCAATTATAGGCCAATTTCACTTCTCCCGGCCTTGGCCAAGATTACTGAGAAACATGTTCATGGCGTCTTGTCGAACTTCTTGGAGTCTAACAATCTGCTCCATCCATCCCAATCCGGTTTCCGTCCGAATTTCAGTACGGAAACAGCGTTGGTGGAGGTCTCTGAGATCATCAGGGAGACCTTGGATGGGGGTGGCAAGGCCATGTTAGTCATGTTGGACCTGTCGGCGGCTTTCGACACCGTCCCCCATAAGGCGTTGCTCGCCAGGCTTTACGACATCGGCCTAAGGGGGACGGTGCTCAGGTGGTTTACATCTTTCCTGGAGGGCCGTCGCCAGACGGTCTGGGTATCCCAGAGCTCAGCCGAGATACCGCCATTGGGTGTTGGGGTTCCACAGGGCTCTGTGTTGAGCCCGACATTATTTAACATCTTTATGTCCCCTCTGGCGGCTGTGGTTGAGGCTTACGGAGCCCAGATCGTGTCCTACGCCGATGACACACAACTCCTCTTCACTTGTGAAAAAGACCAGACATTTGATGGGGAGAGAATCCGGGACTGCTTGGACAGGGTCTTCAGCTGGTTCCAGCTAAATTGTCTGAAGGCCAACTCCAGCAAGTCGGAGGTTCTATTCTTCGGCTGTGCCTCCGATCCCGAGTGGCGGCAGTGGTGGCCGACCGCCATGTGTCCTCCGGCACAATCATCCTTGGTTGCCAAGAACCTGGGTGTTAAGCTTGACAACAAACTTTCTCTGAGAGCGCACATCCTTGGCTTGTCCGGCACCTGCTTCGGCATCCTCAGAATGCTCCGCAAGTTTCTTCCCTTACTGTCTGCGGAGCACAGACGGATTACGGTGCAGGCGCTTATCGGATCTAGGCTTGACTATGCCAATGCCCTTTTCTTAGGCCTTCCGGACTACTTGGTCCAGCGTCTGCAGGTGGCACAGAACTCGGCAGCCCGGGCAATCTTTGGTCTGCACAGACGAGCACGGGCTTCTGTGTTGCTGCAGACGCTCCACTGGCTTCCAATTCGGAAGCGGATTGTTTTCAAATCTATGACGCTGATGCACAAGGCTTTATTTGGCTCAGGCGCTGGATATCTGAAGAAAAGATTAGTTTTCTATCGCCCGGCTCGCTCACTGCGTTCAGAATCCCTTTTCACTGCGGTGGTTCCACGCGTGAGGAAGGCACGCACTGGGGGGCGCTCTTTCAGCCTCAAGGCCTCCCAGTTGTGGAATTCGCTTCCATTGGCACTGCATAGCACCCCCAACCTGCTTCAATTTAGGAAGAATTTGAAGACGTGGCTTTTTAATCACTCTGCTTAGGTGGTTTTCTTTTTCCTTCTCTTTCGGGTTCTGCTTTTACTTGTTATGTTGATTTTACACTGTAAGTTGCCTGTGGAAAGCGCCGGGACACTCTTTTAGAGTAGCCGAGCGCTATAAAAATGCACTTTAACATAACATAACATAACATAACAGTGGTTGAATGCAGCAGAAACATGACTGCAAGGGTAGGAGAAAGAAACCACGGCCTGCATGTGACAGCGGTTGAATGAAGCAGTAATGTGACAGCAAGGGTAGGAGAAAGAAACCATGGCCTGCCAGCAACAACAGATGAATAAAGCGATGATGCCAGGGTAGGAGAAAGAAACCACGGCCTGCATGCAACAACAGATGAATACAGCATGGATGCTAGATTAGGAGAAAGAAACCACAGTCTGCATGCAACAACAGATGAATATAGAGTCAATCAATCAATCAGCGTACTTGTAAAGCGTGCTACTTACCCTTAAGGGTCCCAAGGCGCTGGGAGGCGGGGGGAGGAAGGGATGCTGCTACTGCTAGAAGAGCCAGGTCTTGAGGAGCCTTCTGAAGGCGAGAAAGTCTTGGGTCTGCCATATGTGGGTAGGGAGGGTGTTCCAGGTCTTGGCTGCGAAGTAGGAGAAGGATCTGCCACTGGAGTTAGTTTGTTGGATGCGGGGGACAGCTGCGAGGGCGAGGCTGGCGGAGCGGAGCTGGTGGGTGGGGGTGTGGAAGCTTAGTCTGCTGTTCAGGTAGGCTGGGCCGGCGTTGTGGAGTGCTTTGTGTGCGTGGGTGAGGAGCTTGAAGTAATCCTCTTGTCGATGGGGAGCCAGTGTAGGTCTCTCAGGTGGGGGGTGATGTGGCTGCGATCAGTCAGGCGGAGGCGTTTTGGATGCGTTGTAGTCGTCGTAGGTGTTTGGCTGGAATTTCTGCGTAGAGTGCGTTGCCGTAGTCCAGTCTGCTGCTGACGAGGATCTGTGTCACCATTCTTCTTGTATCAGTGGAGATCCACTTGTAGATCCTGCGGAGCATGCGGAGGGTGTTCTAGATCTTGGATCAGAGCGTGTTTATCACATCCCACTGCCTTGTAATGTGTCGATCGCTGTTCGAGTGCAGTCGAATTGACAAGACACAGGTAAAAATATGTTGGTCGAATTGTGGAAACCCAGAAGATGCATGCTCATAAGCCACGCTCAGAGACAAAGTGCCACTTTTTCCTTTCCAGTCATTTCATGGTGGGATAGCCACAGCACGCGAATCTACAGCAGATTCATACTTTAAAAGAAACCAGAATCACAAGGCAGAAAAATCTAAAACAATATTACAATTTCAGCAAGGGTGTTAGCCAAACTTCTATGTCAGCATCGTTTACACTACTGGGCCACTCAGTCAAATGAGTCTCTGCGAGTCTCCTCCTCACCTGAATGGCAGTCGAGGGATGCTCAAACTTGGGTTCTTGCAGATGGACCCGAGGGACCCATTGGACAAGCGGCCATTGGAGACACCATTCACCAGCTGGTACAGTGGGTTCTGGAGCCGGGCCGCCTGCATGGATGGGCTGCCCATCAACCCCTGGGCTCCCGCGATACTTCCCAGGTTGGCCAAATGGAAGGCGATGATTCCGTTCTGGGCTGAAACACAAAGTTATAAGAACAGTTAATGGGCATTTCAGGGAATATGTAAGTGGATCGCCGGTGAGGAGCCTAGAGGACACGCTGGCATCACAGGCGAGCAGAGACTCCACTGAAATGAAAGTCAAACAGATCTGCCATTTGGGCTTCTCAGAAAAGACACATGGTTGCCATGTGGGTACCAAAGAAAAGAAGCAGAGTTGTTATTTGAGGGTCGCAGAAGGAGAACAGAGCTGCCTTAAGAGCATCACAGAAAGGCAGAGATGCCACAAGGGCTCCGCAGAAGGGGAGCGAAGCATCAGTGAGATTACAGGGCAGTAAAGAGTCCCAAGCGGCTGGCAGAGCAGGTTGGTAGGCATTTCAGGGAACTAGGACTCGAACTGTGCCTGCATTGCAATGGACGATCTGAGTGGCTGTATCACCTGGGTACCATAACAGATGACAAGCAAGTTGGTCACTTGGGCACTGTAAGTGATATCACTGATGCTCATTTGGGCATAGCAGAGGGCAGGAAGCAGCGCCAGGGGGTCATTTACAGAAGAGGAGCAGACTGGCCACGTTGGCACTGAAGCGAGAAGGAAAAATGACCATGTGGGTGTGGCAGTGTCCAGGATGGATGGCATCACAGGGTAGGAGCTGTCGCTGGACATGTCCTGTATGGCCATCACAAGGCCAGAAAACAAATCGCTTGAAGTTTCAAGAGCCGCCATATACCCACTGTGGAGAGGTGGGGAAAGGGCGGGCAGTGTTGCTATTCTGAAAATGTACACCTGAACCACCTGGGCATCGCTTTAGACGTGCAAAGACAACATGTGCATTGTAATCAAGTTTACATCACCATGGATACACATGGTGGCAGGTCAGCATTGCACAGGATTCAGAATGGGGCCAGGGCGCGCATCACAGAAGAAGGGACATGTGGCCTGGGTCAGGTGGGCACTGTAGAAGCTACACAGTTTGGCCATGGCTGGGGGCATTCAGCAGCAGTCATACGGGCATCAAAGAGAATATGAAACAAGGGCACCTGGGTATCTATGGGGGCGCGCAATGCCAGGATGTTAGAATAAGTCAGCTGAATAAAGCAATTCTTCTGTATCTCGAAATGTCCACATGTTCATGGCAGGGTGTAGAATACATGTACAGTGTCTTCTAAAGGCCGTATATACACATCTGTGAATGTCTGCGAAAACAAAACAAGGAATGGAATAGAGGGATCAGTAGGGGGGGCATTTTACATTGAGTCCTTTCGGGTCGCGTCAGAAAATGAGAGCGAAGCTGGTGTTTCCTACCAGGTCACTTGTACCTCCACGGCAGGAACAAACTCATTCCCACACAATCTTAGGGGGCATGTGGGTGTAGATCAGGGTTGGATTGGGATTAAAAATTGACCCGGGCACCCAAAACCAAATGTGTCCCACGTTTGCAGAAGCAGTGTTTTGCGGAAAGGCAATATGCAAAGTTTTAGGAGAAAGATAAAAAAAATGCACGGATTAGTTCACACTGGTGAAACACACCTGAAAATCAGTGAGGCCACTTTTGCTCAGGCCCCCTGCCCCCACTCAATATGCATACATTAATGGGCCGGCCCAGCGAGAGAAAGGGGGTGACACCGCTGCTCGTTGATAAAAGGGAGGTAATGGACACCCATCAGCATCCGGAAAGGCCACTCAGGCACCCATTGGCTGCTGGTGGCATCCGAACAACACAGACACCCCTCCAAATCAGCCCCCCCAGGCTGCCAAAAAAAGCGACCCACAGCTGTGAGTGTCCGAGTTACCAATCCGACCCTGGAGTATGTTTACTGTGTTCCATTTCGCAGCCATGCGGGAATGAGACGGACCTCCAGAAGGGCGCTCTTTGCGGCTGCTTGAGGGGGTCTGGCGGGCCCCGAGACCTCCCCTCACCCAAGGCAGAGCCTGTAACTCCATCCAGATGCGAGACTCTGGCTGGTGAGATGTACCCGCTCTCTGGTGTAAAGGGTTAGGGCCCTAGTTTCACAAGCAGCAGGAATAATGACACGGACACAGTCATACTGTCTGGACCTGGCCCAGGGCACGTGCGCCCAGCCCCTTTTATTGGGGTTCACCCGACCAGTGACGCCTGTGATGGATGGAAGTGAGCGGAGTGTGGAAGCCAGCCCTCAAGGAGTGACTGGTGGAAACACATTATATTAGAAAGACTATCCCCTGACCAGCCAGTCACTACATCGGGGACTCCGGCCTGACAGCTTGAAATCACCGATGTTAGAGGGTGGGCAGCAGTCGAAGTGTCTGCCACCCAGGTTTCGGATACAGCATATGGCAGCACTCACATCTCAATGCAGCAGTGCCACCTAGTGGCCACATTGTAACAGCGGCCAGCCCGAAAGAGCCTCTATTATGTGACCGTTCCACACAAACAGCGCACCAGAGAATCCATTACAGGAAAGAACACTGAAGGGAAACCATTACAGGGATCTATGCAAGTTTGGGGACAGACCTGCGGGCCGAGGCTGGAGCCTATAAACTCTGTGCAAGCCAAGTCACTGGCCGGGTGTTTAGCCTGTAAGAAATGGGTAGCCCTAGGTATAGATCTACTTTTGAAGGCAGGGCCTACAGTTAAAATCCATCCAACCCGAGGTCTTCACCATATATCTCCAATCCTGGAGCCTGTAGGATTTATGCAACCCAAGAGACTGACCGGTTTTCTAAGTCTCTGGCGTATGAAACATATCTAACTAGAGAGAATGATCTGCTGTCCCAGACTGGAGCCTATAGGAGCCGTGCAACCCCAAGATACAGACCTGTTGCCTGAGGTACGAGGCACGATCCTGCTGTCTAAGGTGCAATGTACAGTTCTGCCTCCTGAAGCTGGAGGTACCGTCCTGCTGCCTGAGGCGCGAGGTACCGTCCTGCTGCCTGAGGCGCGAGGTACAGTCCTGCTGCCTGAGGCGCGAGGTACAGTCCTGCTGCCTGAGGCGCGAGGCACAGTCCTGCTGCCTGAGGCGCGAGGTACAGTCCTGCTGCCTGAGGCACGAGGTACAGTCCTGCTGCCTGAGGCGCGAGGTACAGTCCTGCTGCCTGAGGCGCGAGGTACAGTCCTGCTGCCTGAGGCGCGAGGTACAGTCCTGCTGCCTGAGGCGCGAGGTACAGTCCTGCTGCCTGAGGCGCGAGGTACAGTCCTGCTGCCTGAGGCGCGAGGTACAGTCCTGCTGCCTGAGGCGCGAGGTACAGTCCTGCTGCCTGAGGCGTGAGGTACAGTCCTGCTGCCTGAGGCGTGAGGTACAGTCCTGCTGCCTGCGGCGTGAAGTACAGTCCTGGTGTGAGGAACAGTCCTGCTGCCTGAGGCGCGAGGTACAGTCCTGCTGCCTGAGGCGCGAGGTACAGTCCTGCTGCCTGAGGCACGAGGTACAGTCCTGCTGCCTGAGGCACGAGGTACAGTCCTGCTGCCTGAGGCGCGAGGTACAGTCCTGCTGCCTGAGGCGCGAGGTACAGTCCTGCTGCCTGAGGCGCGAGGTACAGTCCTGCTGCCTGAGGCGCGAGGTACTGTCCTGCTGCCTGAGGCGCGAGGTACCGTCCTGCTGCCTGAGGCGCGAGGTACAGTCCTGCTGCCTGAGGCGCGAGGTACAGTCCTGCTGCCTGAGGCGCGAGGTACAGTCCTGCTGCCTGCGGCGTGAAGTACAGTCCTGGTGTAAGGTGCGAGGTACAGGCCTGCTGTCGAAGGGGGTGGCTGCACAATGCATCTAAGCCGCGAGCCTGTCCTCCTATTCACGGCTGGAGCCAGCCCTACAGACGGTGCCCGAGGCTGAACCCCATAATATCTGTCACAGTCGGAGGCCCTGCTCGGACACCGGGGTCTGGACCTGTAAGGGATACATGGCTTGGAGAGGGCTCTGCGGTCTAATCCTGGAACATAGAAGATGTATCTAAATGGATGTCTATTCGCACAGACCCTACCTGCTTCAGAAACCTCAAATGAAGCGATAGCTGTGCTGTCAGACGACAGAGCCTGTGTGAGCTGTGAAGCCTGAAGGATCCTACAAATGTAAGGTCTGTGGAACAAAGAGACCTCTCTTTTGTCCAAGCTGGTCAGGTCTGTGGAACAAAGATACAGCTCTTCTTTCCAAGCTTGAGAGGCCTGTAGAACAGAGACAGCTCTTCTGTCCAAGCGTGCGAGGTCTGTGGAACAAAGAGACAGCTCTTCTGTCCAAGCTTGTGAGGTCTGTGGAACAAAGAGACAGCTCTTCTGTCCAAGCTGAGGTCTGTGGAACAGAGACCGCTCTTCTGTCCAAGCTTGTGAGGTCTGTAGAACAGACAGCTCTTCTGTCCAAGCTTGTGAGGTCTGTGGAATAGAGACAGCTCTCCTGTCCAAGCTGGAGAGGTCTGTAGAACATAGAGACAGCTCTCCTGTCAAAGCTTGAAAGGTCTGTGGAACAGAGACAGCTCTTCTGCCCAAGCTTGTGAGGTCTGTGGAACAGAGACAGCTCTTCTGTCCAAGCTGAGGTCTGTGGAACAGACAGCTCTTCTGTCCAAGCTTGAGAGGTCTGAGGAACATAGAGACAGCTCTTCTGTCAAAGCTTGAAAGGTCTGTGGAACAAAGAGACAGCTCTTCTGTCCAAGCTTGTGAGGTCTGTGGAACAGAGACCGCTCTTCTGTCCAAGCTTGTGAGGTCTGTAGAACAGACAGCTCTTCTGTCCAAGCTTGTGAGGTCTGTAGAACAGACCGCTCTTCTGTCCAAGCTTGTGAGGTCTGTGGAACAGAGACCGCTCTTCTGTCCAAGCTTGGGAGGTCTGTGACACAGAGACAGCTCTTCTGTGCAAGCTTGTGAGGTCTGTAGAACAGACAGCTCTTCTGTCCAAGCTATTGAGGTCTGTGGAACAAAGAGACAGCTCTTCTGCCCAAGCTTGTGAGGTCTGTGGAACAGATACAGCTCTTCTGTCCAAGCTGAGGTCTGTGGAACAAAGAGACAGTTCTTCTGTCCAAGCTTGTGAGGTCTGTAGAACAGACAGCTCTTCTGTCTAAGCTTGTGAGGTCTGTGGAACAAAGAGACAGTTCTTCTGTCCAAGCTTGTGAGGTCTGTGGAACAGAGACAGCTCTTCTGTCCAAGCTTGAGAGGTCTGTGGAACAGAGACAGCAATTCTCTTCAAGATTGTGAGGTCTGTGGAACAGACAGCTCTTCTATCCAAGCTTGCGAGGTGTGTACCTGGAAAGAAGGCCCTGCAGTTAAGAGCTTCCGAGGGACATTTAAACTGAGAGCCTAGCGCTTGGAAGTCAGCTGAACGGAGTCTGTAGAAACTTTACACTAGACACCAAGTTTATAACCCCCTTTGCCCTTTATTTCTAGAACATAAGGTTATAATAAAGGAGGAAGGACTGCATTGGAGGATTAAACAGTAATTTTTATAATATTTCAAGATTAATAGCGAGCGGAGGAGCGCAGCCCGCCCATGGGCAGGAGAAAGCACTATGAGACCCAACCTGGGAGTCGAGGAGGTCCGTGTTTGCAAACAAGAAGTGAGAATACGCCACACTTTCCCTACTTTTCCACATGATACTTGTCTGGTTTGAAATCATCTACTACAGTTGTGTCATGTCCTGTAGCGTCATTGGTTGACCAAAACGTCACTCTTGATCACATGATCTTGCAGGACCTCTTGTTAATAAATCCAACTAAATATAATTTCCTCATATGGAGCAAAGTTACAGTTTTGGTCCATATCAGGAAATGAGGTTCAAATGATATTCAATTGGCTTTATTAACAAGAGATACTGCAAGATCATGTGATCAAGAGTGACATTATATCCAGCCAATGAGGCTGTTCCAGAGGTGTGGCTATCAAACCTCTCTAGCACTTCCTTACTCTCAAACGAGCCTGAACCAGCAGCCAATCAGACAACCATGTTGTCTCAACAGTAACAGGAACTCAACATCAGAATCCGAGCCCGCGTGACGCTCGTCGTTAAGGAATGCATATGTCCTCTCCATACTGAGAAGATTAGGACATCCCTCTGCTAAACTCACTTTTGAATGCTACACTATGTAGTAAGTTGAATATTATGCTGTAGGGGGACGTGTGCACCCTGGAGTGTGACACTGAGGTGAGGTTCAGCGCATGCGTGCTGAAGAGGAGTTCTGAAGCAGGACATGACGTGTGGTGCTTGTTCTTCAGATGAGGGCCACTTGGAGGCAAATCGGAGTCGGGAAGGCACTTTATCCCACTGCTCCAGTTGCAATGCAGTAGTTAACTCAGCAGTACTCGGTGTGTCGTTCCTTCTTTGTGGTAGGAAATAAACATAATAATCCACATTTGTAAAGTGCAAGCAATCACCCCTAAGGGTCTCTAGGCGCTTGGGGCCGTCGGGAAGATTAAGCAAGCTATTGCCCAAAGTCACATGGTGCTGAGGTCATCTGACACCGGTGCCAGGGATCAAACCGTGATCCCCAGATTTCAGCGTCAGTCACCCTAGCGCCACACCTCTCCCAATAAATTGAACCGACCCAACTCTCCTTCCGCTGATGAGGCGCCATCTTGTCGGTTTTTGGTACCCGAGGTGCTGTTGACTAAATCATTAAAGTATTTTCAAAATACCTCGGCAAAGTGGTATCGATTGACAGCAGCGTCTGGATTCGTGGGGGTTGGAACGCAGCAGCGGTTTTTGGGTAACTTTTCTCCCAGAAACTTAGCTTGTAGATCAAGCCACAACTGGCAAGTACTGGAGCCCTTCAGTTACTGCCCAAACACGAACACAGAAGTCGTGTGAAAACATGCACTGATAGCAGGGTCCATCTCACTGCAAATAATATATTTTTTTAAGTAACATTTGTTGAACTGTGTACTTTCATCTGTTTCTAAAGGGATGGAATGACAGTCTTTAGAAGTGATTATGGCTACAAAACGCCTCCCATCCTCGGGGGAAGAACAAGCATTAATTATAAAAATGCATTAAATAAAATAAAGCAACAGCAGTGAAACTAGAAGTGGCGTCAACCAGAGGATCTGAATGGTGTGAGCCTATGTCTGTGTCCTATGCTCTTGATTTATACGAGGATGCCTGTAAGATCGCGAAGCAACAAAAACGGATTAAAAAAAATAATTTTAACACCAAAAAGCTCACTAGAGGACAGACCTGGAAAAAATGCTTCCGGTTCAGAGAGTCACATTGGTGAACTGTGCTCCTTCCGTCAACTTCGACTGGTGATTCGGACGTGAGCACAGGGATTGGAAAACACCCTGGAAAGGATTTCCTGATGGAATGGGAATCAGTAGATGAATTCATCCTGTGTTGCAAAGGCCTGCCTTAGAAATAGGATCACCACATCCGGACACTTTATAGTGACGTAGATGAGACTACAACCCTGCGACAAGCCTAAAACTGATGAGGTTTTCTTTGGATCTTGTGCATAAGAATATAGTGATGCGGGGAAACTGGTGCAACAAGAGCTATGAAGTAATACTTCAAGGAGTGCAACAGGTGTTAAACACGGATACATGCAGTTCTACACCGGGTGCGGCTGCTGCATAATGATGAACGAAGAGAGTGCTGAGAGGGCAACTGCATAGAATTTATGAAAATAGTGTAGCAGGAGATGGAACATATGCAAAACAAGCACCGACTATAATAAGGCTTTGGGTGCAACTGAGGCACAATGCAAAAAATATACCACAGCACTAGTGCAACGGATGCATAATGCAATGGATATAGCACAGCAATGGTTACAACTGCTGAAAAATGCAATGTATCTAGTACATCATTTAGTGCAACTGGTGCACAATGCAGTAAATATAGTACAACATTGAGTGCAACTGATGCATAATGCAATGGATACACTACAGCACTGAGTGTAACTGAGGCACAATGCATTGGATATAGTACATCACTGGGTACAACTGATGCATAATGCAATGGATATAGTACAGCATTGGGTGCAACTAATGAAAAATGCTATTAATATAGTCCAGCATTGGGTACAACTGGTGCACAATACAATGAATATAGTACAGCACTGAGTGCAACTGATGCAGAATGCAATGGATATAGTGAAGCATTGGGAGCAACTGATGCATAGTGCAATGAACATAGCAAACCACGGAGTGTAACTGATGCAACAGATATAGTCAGCACTGAGTGCAACTGATGCATATAATACAGCATTGGGTGTAACTAATGCATAATGCAATCAATATAATACAGCATTGGGTTCAACTGGTGCACAATGCAATGAATATAGTACAGCATTGGGTGCAACTGATGCATAATGCACTGGCTATAGTACAGCATTGGGTGAAACTGATGCATAATGCAATTAATATAGTACAGCATTGGGTGCAACTGGTGCATAATGCAATTAATATAGTACATCAAAGTGTGCAACTGAAGCACAATCCAATGACTACAGCACAGCACTAGGGGCAACTGATGCACAATACATACTGAACGTAGGGTTGCACTGGGTGAGAGGGTTTGACAACATTTTGCATTTTTCTGCAGCTGGTTTACTTTCCACTTCCTCCCAATAATGCATGATAGTTTCATATGGTTCTGGATAGAGCGCTAAGAAGGCGGCACAGTGGGGCGGAGTCACAACATACCGTTTCCATGTAGTGAGATGGGCCGGTCAGCCGGTCGCAGGTGTGCGGAGTCCCCTCGCCTCCTTGGCAGGCTGTTCGTCCTCTGCACAGCTGTGGAACCCTGTGGTGGAAGAGAGGTAAGATGTCATGGGACAGTACCAGTCACAGGTCCATGTGGGCATTGCTGTGGTAACTGCACCAGGCACAGACACGACTCATTCAGAGGCAAGAGCTTGACGAATGGAAGTTAAAAACATGTTTTATGGATAACAGTAGAGCAACCAATGGATTTGTTACAGATATTATCAGTGTATTAGGGATATCAGCAGGGTACAGCAATTCTGCAACTCCTGCACCCCAAATATAGCCCTTTATATTCCAAGCAGGGTAAGAGGCCAAATGGGAACCGGGTACACCGGTTGCTGCTCCTCTATGCACAGAAATGTTTTATGTCCTTCTCTGGAACAGCCCCTCCCAGCTGGGGACATCAAGGCTAGAGACACCAGGAGCAGCCCAGAAAGAGTGGGAAAGGAGGAAAGGTGTAGAGCAGTGGCCAGGGCGACTGACGCTGGACATCACGGTTCGATCCCCAGCTCTGGCGGCAGGGGTCTGCCCAGCACCATGCCACTCTGGGCAATAGCTGGCTATATCTTCCCAACAGCCCCGAGCGCTGAGATACCCATTTGAGGGTGATGTGTGTGCTATACAAGTACTGGATTTACATTTATTTACCATAAAAATCAGCCAAGACTAGAAACTGACATGTAAAAAATCTACCCAAAGTACTGAAAAGAGACATTTCTGATTTTTGAATTCTATTAAAGGTAGAAATATGGGCAGCCATCATCAGCGGCCAGCGGCCCTTGGCCAATGGGCCTCCAAGGGGATGTTTTCAGCTCTAAGTGTGGTGCTGCATGTCCTAGTAAGGGGCACCTGGGAGAGAACACAACTTTATTCCAAGAACCGCTGGATGTCACTGGGAACTCGGCGGCTGATACAGACTCTGGATGGTACCTCAGGCCTATCTTCAGTAAACAAGTCCCACAACTTGGCACTCACAGCACCGTCCCCCCCGTTTACCTCGCAGTTCTAACTCATGTTACTCTTAGTCTCTCCTCCTCCCACCTCCCTCTTGCATGCCACGTCCCTGCTCCATCTGTCATCTATGCATTACTTATGAAGCCTTTAACCATGAGCTTTCTCTTGTTAAACAAAGTAAACTGTAAATCAGCCGGCTCACTACCTATTATTTCTGTTAGGCAATTGTAACCGTAACTCATAACACTTTAACAAACCTCAGGTAACTTATGTTACACACCTGCTCACCAAGCTACAACTTACAACAAAAACAGTGTATTATAAATCACATAGGTGAAACCGAATGCATTTACCTATGCTCATTTGAAATAGCGTTCAACTGTCCAGGGGTGCTGGAACAAGGGGTGTTTGCTAGACGCCGCAGCTTTCCCCCCTCCCCCCCCCCACCCGCAATATGGAGGAAATTCAAAAAGAGAATGGAAAATATTGAGACGCCTCAATCGGTTTTCATTACAAACAGTATCAGCTGTTCGCACAAAATCAGTCAGGGTTTCAAATATTAACAAGCATTTGCAATGAGTAGGTCTCGCATTTACATAGGTTTAAACTATTGGCATTGTAAATGACAATGCGTTTTATTTATGTTTCAAGAATCAAAATATAAATAAAATCATTTACAATGCTAATAGCTCAAACTCGTGTTGCATTGCAAATGCTTGTTGTTCATGCTGGTGCGGAGCTATCTGCAGTCTCACACCTAAATGCCAGTGTGATGGTGGGAAACAAAGGCACTTTGCTTGTTATGACTTCACAGGTGCTAAGAAGAACCACCCATGGTTTGGAGGGAGGGGCTTTCCGTTTCTACCTCCTTTCTGTTAGAAGTGCTCCTGCCCTTTATGATTGTCATATGTATCAGTCTGCATGAGCAATTACAACAATAAACATTTATATGGCACTTACTCAGTTTTCTCCCATTTCTTTTAAACGCTACTCAGCCCGAGTCAGGGTGTCAGGGCGCTTTACTTGCACAGATATTGTACGGGTGCAATGACTCATTCAAGTTGTAAGTCAAGGTGCAGGGAATGCTAAATATGACGGTCCCAGGAGTAGCAGTCCCATAGAATTATGGCCATTGGATTTATGAGAGTTTGCAGCAGTGATGTTTCCCTTAAAAATTAAGGAATTGCCACATTTGCCTCATAATACAGCATCTGCTGCAT
Organism: Lissotriton vulgaris; assembly: GCF_964263255.1. Classification (NCBI taxonomy): domain Eukaryota; kingdom Metazoa; phylum Chordata; class Amphibia; order Caudata; family Salamandridae; genus Lissotriton; species Lissotriton vulgaris. The sequence goes on along the minus strand of NC_141695.1, from coordinate 121,714,922 downwards.
ATCCTTCAGGTTTTACCCCCCAAAAAATTTGCTTCTAGCTCATATAGTTCAAAAGTACTAAAAATGCACCAACACGTGCTGCTGGGCAGTGGGAGGACCTTTGCAAAGGTTAACTGGTCCCCTTTCAGTTGCTTATTACTGTATTTTGGTGTTAAACTGGTACTTATGATGTGAAACCTTTATTTAGACAGTGTTAACCTGTGTAAATATGGCAGCAGCGCAGATGGGAGCACGACAATGATTAGCGCACATTGATTTTTAGTTCTGCCTAGATTGAGCATTCATTAGGTGACCTATTGGCATATCCAATGCTTTTATTCACCGGCAGCAGAGAGCAACCCTGTGCCTGGCTATCACCATAAGGGGCTGGCTGTATCCTAATGTATGTCCATAGAGAGGAGTTCTGTCAAGCTGGCAGGTGGTGGCCGCAGTGTTGTATTTAGACTTTTGTGACTGAGCCAAGTCTCTCGTTGATGTTTAGTTCGTCTTTAGACGTCTGTGATTGAGCAGAGTTCTCTCTCTTTAGACGTCTATGACTGAACTCTGTCTTTCCACGATGTCCCATTTGTATTAAACGTCACAACTTCTTTCTGTGTCTCTAGACGTCTGTCACTGAGCTGTGTCTTGATGTCTATGTTGAGTGGCAGTAGTAACAACAAGAGAGAGAGGGAAAAAGGGACACCCTCAGTCCCCCAGGTATATGTAGGTAAACAACAAGAGAGTGTCAAAAAAAATATATATACTAACACACAATATTAGCACAGGTTCAGAGATGAAGATGTTCATATAAGATTCGCATTGGAAGTCTTGCAGATGATTTTTAGAAGCCCTCACTCACCACCCTGGGTGGTGACATGCTTCATCATCGGGCTTACCAGGAGAAGCCGAATGCTTCCCTGGTGTGCTACAACGCCAGGTTACTGCGGAGCAGGTTTTTGTGACAGTGATGTGAAAAGAATATGTGAAGTTAAAATTGTCAGAAGCTGTACCAGAAAAAATATTTTATTCAATGGTCAGTTTTGACAAGGTTAAAATATGTGTCGGGAAATGTGCCAATTAATGTATTGGTTATTTCCACTCAAGGTGGGGTCGACATGTTTCAGCCCTTATGTGTATAGTTACTGGGCTTTCTTCAGGACCATGTATTTTGTGTACCTCGGCGGTGTGGGCGAGCGAAGGTCCACCCTACCAGAGGACGTGAAAGTTAAAATACAAATGTGTAAAAATAGTGCGAAAAAGGTGTACAAACCATCTTATATGAACATCTTCATCTCTGAACCTGTGCTAATATTGTGTGTTAGTATATATATTTGTTGACACTCTCTTGTTGTTTACCTATGTTGAGTGGCAGCCACTGGGTGGCACTGTTGCACTATTTATGCCTTCATCCTTCTTTCCATCCCGAGTAGAGCTCCGGGCATTCCTAGTGTGACTTGATTCAGCCGACAGGGGTTTCGCACTATTAAGCTCAGCTGTGCCCAGCATTTGATGGATTTTGACTTCTGTACGTTGGTGCTTGAGCTGCGATTTATGGGGGTGCCGAGCCCTGATCGCCCTCCAGGCCCTCTGCCTGCCCGCAAACGCGTCCGCAGGAGCGCCATAAAATACTGCAGCAGCACAGTAAAGCAGGCCATGATTCCTGGTCTGTTCCGACGCTTATCCAATCAAAGCCACCAAGCTCCCCCGAGCACAGTGGCGCTTGAGGGGCGGCAGATGCCCGCCGCTCCAGGGCCGCTGCTGCGAAGCATTTAACTGTGAACATCTGGGGCGGGAGCAGCCGTGAAACGCAGTTAATACGCGCACAGCCGCCCGGCATCAGAAGGTGCCCCCTGCTCGTCTCGCGCAGCAGCAGGGCAGGGGGCCTGCGAGAGTCCCTTGAGGAAGCATGCCACCATATGGCGCTGCGCGCTTCCACAAGGAAATCGCCAGACGTGCATGCGTTGCCATTGCAAGCAATGCAATGTGTGCACGTCTTTGCAGGGAAAGCTGTGCCGATGGCTACAGGTCTCTCTCCTATGCAGCGCATGTGCGATGCGTAGGAGAGACCTAAAAACGAGGATCATTTGGGGCTGTTAACTGTGGGACATGCTGGCAGGCACGTTTGGAAGAAGGATAAGAAAATAAAATCAGCACACACTTATTTTACCTTTGTGACTATACATGGTTAAAACCAAGATTATTTAGATAAATAGTACACACTGGGCAGAAGATGGTTTTACAACTGTAACTACATATCAAAGTAAATTACATGTAAAATCTGTCCACATTCTCTTGATTTTAGGAAACTAGTGGGGAGCAGAAAAGATGGACATTCCATGTACAGGTTTAGCTGCTACGCCTGGAATGAGTTATACTCACTAACAAAGTCATCTGCTATGACTGACCACCAACAACATCAAATCGTTCTATACTGCCTCATTCCGAGTGTTAGGCAAGCAATAGCTGAAACCCAAGAACATTTTTAGATTTAATGTTAATGTAAAATGTTGGTGCAGATTCCCTGTAATAGGTAATCTGGATTTCTGTCAGAGACAACAAAATACGGCTGTCAAACATGGAGTAGAAATGATATCTTCTCTAGGCATTACACATGAAACAACCATTGACCAAGCCCTTTAGGTTTGGTGATGGCTACCAAAGTATTGTTTTTGCCAATGCTTGTTCTTACATGGTTTTGTACACCTTTATTGCACAAACATTTTTTTAAATGCCAACGCATGCACACGAGTGTGCCTACACAAGTGGGCGTCTGTATTAGGATTTAAAAAAAAAAAATCAAAAAAGAAATCAAATATGGTCATACAATCATGCACGGGTGTCCATATTTAAATGGGATAAAAGCCTTTTACAAAATGTACAATACCTGCAGCGCTTGCATGGGTGGAGGCCTACAAGCAGTTTCAGAGATGCTGAGCCCTCAGAGCATGAAAAATTCATTTCCATGTATCCAAAAGACACATCTGCTCCGCCCAACTAGTCCTGGCCCCTGTACCTCGGATCCACGAGACCAGAACCAGAGAAATATCCTTCTCCTATCTTGCAGCAAAACCTGGAACACCCTGCCCCTCCATCTCAGGCAACCCCCGTCACTGACCCAATTCCAGAAGGATCTCAAGACCTGGCTCTTTGACTGAACCTCAGCACCCATTCGGACCAGCAGCACCTCTCTGCGCCTTGAGAACATCACGGGCGAGCAGTCGCGCTTAACAAGTACACATTGATTGAAAAATAAATAAGTAAAAAATGTAAAAACCAAACAACCATCCTAGGCGCACAAGGAAATTACTTCTGGTGCACATGGAGAATGCTGTCACTTCCAGTGAAGAGAGCTCATGGTTCAGGTGGGCTAACCCACTGCCCCATGTCCTATGCTGTAGTGGGAGAAAGCAAGATGTGAATGACACAACAACAGACCAATGGATGAAGAGGACTGGCCGAACGCCCCATACAGTACAGATGAGTGCTTTGGTCACCCTCCTCCAGCCATTGAATGATGACAATTATTAATGCTGCCATTAGCAGTTTATTGCATTTCTGTTAAAACATAAAAAATTTAAAGAAATGGATTCTCTTTTTGATAAAATCTTGAATACTCAAGGACGTTTATGCATAACCAGTGAATCTGTATTAGCACAACAACTCATTTCTTTTCTGTTCGTGTTCAAAAAGTTTTTCTGCGATATACATTGGAGAAAATTGTTTTTACTCCATTCTTTATTACATAAGCGTCAAAAGGTATCAAAATGAAATTGCTCAGTTTCTTCACCAATGCAACATGGTTTGCAATAAGGCAGTTGGTATTTGAGGACTTTATAGGTTAATTGGTGTGTTAAAAGGTGTTATGGTGGTAAGCACTTCACTGTAGAGAGAAATTGATTGGTAAGTCCAATTTTTATGTACAACTGAGCAATGCTACTAGAACAACTGATCTATCAGATATGTTACAGGAAAAAAGGTTTGACATGTTTCAACATAGTAATATTCATATGGACTCACATATAGCAAACATAATAGTATTTTATTTATTTGTGGGTATTTATAGAGCGCGACCTATCGCTCCGGAGGGAGCATCTTGGCGCTGAGCGTGTGTATGAAATTTGGTGGAACATCTAGATAGCTGCCATCACAAAACTGTCAGATTGCTGATAAATCCATGTTTTCAGGTGTTTCCTGAATATACTTTCAGCGTCGATAAGTCTTAGGTTTAGTGGCAAGCTGTTCCATGCCCTTGCTGCCAAGACTGTGAAGGTTTTTCCTCCCCTAGTTTTATATTTATACCTCGGGATTTTGGTGAGGTTGCCACTAGAAGATCTCAGGCAGCTCACTGGGTCGTAATGCACAAAACGCTTGGCGATATACTTTGGCCCTGTGTTTTTCAAAGCTTTAAAAACTGTTAATAGAAGTTTGTAGAGAATCCTCTTATGCAGTGGTAACCAATGAAGAATATTTAGTGCTGCGGAAGCTGAGGATTTCCTGGGTAGTTTTAGAACTAGTCTTGCCGCAGGATGTTGTACACTCTGCAATTTCTTCAGAGTGGCCCTTTTTACTCCCGCCATCAACCCATTGCAATAGTCGAGTCGTGAGAGTATTAGAGCGACCACAACAGATTTCCTAGCTGCAATGGGGAGAAAATCAAAGAATTTCTTAAGGGATTTGATGAGGCCGAAGCAACGACCAGCTGTGATTCTAACATGCTCATCGAAAGAGAGGGCCGTATCAAATTGAACTCCCAGGTTTTGCGCAGAGACCACTGAGCTAGGTGGGGCCGCTGAATCCTTTGGCCACCAGTCCTTAGGGCAGAAGAGATGGTCTTTGCCTAGTGGGAGGATTTCCGTTTTTCCACTATTGCATTTCAGATGGTTCTTCCTTAACCACTGAAACACCTCCTTGAGGCAATTCTGGAGCCTCTGTTCTACGTCTGTACAATTTTTGTCGATCGAGACGACAAGTTGGGTGTCGTCCGCGTATGACGTGACTAGGTTCCCATGCGACTCTATCACAGCTAGGAGGGGTGCCATATAGATGTTAAAAAGCAATGGGCTTAAAATGGACCCCTGCGGCACGCCGGATGAGATGGTTTTCTCGCTGGATAGATGGGGACCCAAAGATACAGATTGGGACCTATTAGTCAGGAAGGATATTATCCAAGCCAACGCTGTATCTGTCACGCCGATCTCTTTCATCCTATCAATCAGGATGACATGAGAAATGGTGTCGAACGCTGCCGTTAGATCAAGCAGGATGAGGACAGCTTTCCTGCCCTCATCCTGTAGGAACTTGATGGAGTCAGTGAGTTCAATCAGGGAAGTTTCGGTGGAATGTCTGGGACGAAAACGTGACTGCTGTGGGTGGAGGATGTTGTGTTCGTCCACAAAAGCTTTTAACTCATGATACACCATCTGTTCCGTGATCTTTCCCAACACTGGCAGGAGTGATATTGGGCGCATGTTCGACAAGTCCGTTGTTGCTTTGTTGGGTTTTTTCATCAGGGGCTTCACGATGGCTTTTTTCCATTCATTTGGAACTTCCCCTGTGTTTAGAGACGCGTTTACGATCGCATTGATGTTGGGGTTGACTGCGTCAATTAAATGATGCAGTATACGGGGAGGACATGAGTCTGTAGGTGCCCCGGATTTACAGGCCAGGATGGCTTTACGGGTCTGTTGGAGAGAGACAGGTTGGAAACAGCCCAGAGTGTGTTGAGTATTAACGTCCTGATTAGGTGGTTCTAAGATCAAAGTTGTTGAGGGTGGAAGGAAATCCTTTTGGATGATTGTGATCTTTTCCTCGAAAAAATCTGCAATTTGGTTGCATAGAGTTTCCGACGGAGGAATTTCGGGTTGGAGGGCCTTGGGGTGGGTGAATGATTTTACGATAGAGAAGACCGTACTTTGCTTCTGATGGGCGTCATTAATGACTTTGATATAGTAGTCTTTCTTGGCGGCTTTTATACTTGAGAGATATAATTTTCTCTGGTGGATATAGATGATTTTAGATGCCTCATCGTATGTTTTCCTCCATTTCCTTTCTTTTATTCTGCAAAGCAGGGGGCTCTCTGTTAAAGACTGTGTATACCACGAAGCACTCAGTTTCCTTCTGGAGGACTGAGCATGGCTACTTTTAGGATTTGAGTTTTCTAGGATGATTTGATCCATCCAGTCATGGAAATTGCGTGAATCTACAGACGCATTCCCCACCAGCTTTGGTGCCTGCGCCAATAGCTGAGAGTCCAACTTAATGCATTCAGTAACCTTTTTCCAATTTACCGCGAAAGTTGGTGAAGATCGCTTTTTTGTTGGAGGTGTTTGCTCTCGTTGGTGGATTTCAAAGGGGATAAAACTATGATCTGTCCAAATTTGGGGAATGGGTGCGGACGTGGTCATAGTGCCTAAATTGGAGCAAATGCCATCAAGCGTGTGGCCGGCTTGATGGGTAGGGGCAGTCACCAATTGTTTCAGGCCGAAGATGTTCAGGGTGTGCTGAAAGCAGATGGCATGTGGGTCATCGGGCGACTCCAATTGCAGGTTCATGTCACCTATCAAAGTAAAGTGGGAATAACGTAACATGAGTGGCCCTAGGATGTCACCCAGGGAGTCTAGGAAGGGGGTGGCGTTGCCTGGTGGGCGGTATATTAAGCCCCCCGAGAAAGAGGTAGAGGCATTAAGCTTGATCGAGAATCCGATACTCTCGGCTCCCTTATGAATCTACATGAATCCGATCATGAAAAAATGGTGCTGTCACCCGAACTAAATGTGTTCGTATGCCGACTGATGTCTAAAATCTATGGACAATGGTCACTTGCCCCTTCTGGTTGCATCATAGAGATCTCGCGCTCAACACTGTCCCTCAACAGATCATGTCCTAATGAAGACCCCAGCAATCTTTAGTAAAGGCCAAAACGTTGAAAAGGTGATGCTCAATGAATGACTCTCAGGAGCTTGTAACAGACCTCACCTGAGCTCTCACGCCGGCAAAATGTGGTAAACACCTTGGGGAACCCTTCGAGCATTTTTAGACATTTTTGGCTTGACTAGAACTTTGGATCTAACCTTGGACACTGCCCCTCAGCAATGAGCACTGGACCACTCATACCCTTCTTTAGGGTTTAATGTTGCACTACATTGCTGTGTTGTGTAAAACACACTCTGAATGGAGACTGAATACAATAGGAGGCTGCTAGACATGCCATTTGTTTTGTGATTTGGTTCATTCTTCGCATGTTGTTTACTACAATTAGGATTGGATGCGTATCACTAGGATGTCAAAGAAAATGATTCCAACAGAACAAATGTACTATTACTATATGTGCACACTGGTTCCTAGGAGTGCAGGGCCACTGCATATGTCTGTCTCTAGTTGGAATGGAAGTAAAGCATCCAACAACTGTTTCTCAGCAGTCCACTGGAGTAGGTTCAGCCCGTCCATCACTGGCCTACTCCTCCCGCTCCTGTGTGCACAGGGTGCACTGGTGAAATTTCCAGTTACTTTCGGTTTTATGAGAGTCAACCACCAGCACTAGACTAGGGCACTCTTAATGGGACTGCAGCATAAATGAGTCTAGCCACTTAAAAATGTTTATTGTTATTTAAAAAGCATCTTAGTTGTCTACCTTCTAGTCTCCCATCCTGATCCGGAAAGGGAGCTGGCCAATAAGAATGCAGCTCACAGAGGCGGATGGGCAGCAAATATGCCCTCTAACATATAGATTTGCACAGACAGACACAAATGTACATACAGATATAATACACAAACACAAATATAGAGCACAGAGTTTTTGAAGACAGCGAGCGAGAACAACACGAGGGACAACAGGAAGGCTCCCTACCTTCAGGGAGTTGCAAGTGGACAGATTATTGGTAGACAGCAAACAGGAAGAGGTGTGGCCTTTACACTTATCAGAACAAATCAAGTGGACTCGATGGTCTTTCTTGAGGACGAACATAAACTGGAAAAGACAAAACAGCAGAACATCATGAATATACGAAGGAGTTGGGAGAGACAGGAGATCGGGGCAGAGGAATAGAGAAAATAGGATGAAGCAAGTCAAACATATTAGAAGCAAGCAGGGACCGAAGAGGCGGGGGAGAGATGTAGAAAAAAGCAATGCACAGAATAGAGGCAATAGGATGTGAAAAGTATGAAGAAGAAAAGAAAAAGCTGAAACTTAAAGGAGCTGGACAAAGATTTGCAGGAAAAAAAATCAATATAAAAAAGAAACCAAAGTGGTAGAGATACAAAGGTTAAAGAGGATGAGTGGAAACTGAAGGAACACCGCAGTAGGAACTGAAGGAACTTAGCAGTATGAACAGAGGGGAATCTGAGGGTGAGATGCCCAGAGAAAGAAGAGAATGAGCAGGAACTGAAGGAACTCAGCAGCATGAACTGACAGGAATCTGAGGGTGCGAGGTGCAGGGAAAGAAGAGAATGAGCAGGAACTGAAGGAACACAGCAGTAAGAACTGATAGGAATGAGAGGGGGAGAGGCGCAGGGAAAGAAGAGAATGAGCAGGAACTGAAGGAACTCAGCAGTAAGAACTGATAGGAAGGTGAGGGTGAGAGGCGCAGGGAAAGAAGAGAATGAGCAGGAACTGAAGGAACTCAGCAGTAAGAACTGATGGGAATGAGAGGGTGAGAGGCACAAGGAAGGAGGAGAATGAGCAGGAACTGAAGGAACTCAGCAGCATGAACAGAGGGGAATCTGAGGGTGAGATGCCCAGAGAAAGAAGAGAATGAGCAGGAACTGAAGGAACTCCGCAGTAAGAACTGATAGGAATGTGAGGGTGCGAGGTGCAGGGAAAGAAGAGAATGAGCAGGAACTGAAGGAACTCAGCAGTAAGAACTGATAGGAATGTGAGGGGGAGAGGCGCAGGGAAAGAAGAGAATGAGCAGGAACTGAAGGAACTCAGCAGTAAGAACTGATAGGAATGTGAGGGTGAGAGGCGCAGGGAAAGAATAGAATGAGCAGGAACTGAAGGAACTCAGCAGTAAGAACCGATAGGAATGTGAGGGTGAGAGGCGCAGGGAAAGAGGAGAATGAGCAGGAACTGAAGGAACTCAGCAGTATGAACCGATAGGAATGTGAGGGTGAGGTGCAGGGAAAGAGGAGAATGAGCAGGAACTGAAGGAACTCAGCAGTAAGAACTGATAGGAATGTGAGGGGGAGAGGCGCAGGGAAAGAAGAGAATGAGCAGGAACTGGAGGAACTCAGCAGTAAGAACTGATGGGAATGAGAGGGTGAGAGGCGCAGGGAAAGAATAGAATGAGCAGGAACTGAAGGAACTCAGCAGTAAGAACTGATAGGAATGTGAGGGGGAGAGGTCCAGGGAATGAAGAGAATGAGAAGGAACTGAAGGAACTGAGCAGTAAGAACTGACAGGAATCTGAGGGCGAGAGGTGCAGGGAAAGAAGAGAATGAGCAGGAACTGAAGGAACTCAGCAGTAAGAACTGATAGGAATGAGAGGGGGAGAGGCGCAGGGAAAGAAGAGAATGAGCAGGAACTGAAGGAACTCGGCAGTAAGAACTGATAGGAATGTGAGGGGGAGAGGCGCAAGGAAGGAGGAGAATGAGCAGGAACTGAAGGAACTCAGCAGTAAGAACTGATGGGAATGAGAGGGTGAGAGGCACAAGGAAGGAGGAGAATGAGCAGGAACTGAAGGAACTCAGCCATATGAACTGATAGGAATGTGAGGGTGTGAGGTGCGGGGAAAGAAGAGAATGAGCAGGAACTGAAAGAACTCAGCAGTAAGAACTGATAGGAATGAGAGGGTGTGAGGTGCAGGGAAAGAAGAGAATGAGTAGGAACTGAAGGAACTCAGCAGTAAGAACTGATAGGAATGTGAGGGTGAGAGGTGCAGGGAAAGAGGAGAATGAGCAGGAACTGAAGGAACTCAGCAGTATGAACTGCTAGGAATGGGAGGGTGCGAGGTGCAGGGAAAGAAGAGAATGAGCAGGAACTGAAGGAATTCAGCAGCATGAACTGACAGGAATCTGAGGGCGAGAGGCGCATGGAAAGAAGAGAATGAGCAGAAACTCAGCAGTAAGAACTGATAGGAATGTGAGGGTGCGAGGTGCAGGGAAAGAATAGAATGAGCAGGAACTGAAGGAACTCAGCAGTAAGAACTGATAGGAATGTGAGGGGGAGAGGTCCAGGGAATGAAGAGAATGAGAAGGAACTGAGGGAACTGAGCAGTAAGAACTGACAGGAATCTGAGGGCGAGAGGCGCAGGGAAAGAAGAGAAGGAGCAGGAACTGAAGGAACTCAGCAGTAAGAACTGATAGGAATGAGAGGGGGAGAGGCGCAGGGAAAGAAGAGAATGAGCAGGAACTGAAGGAACTCGGCAGTAAGAACCGATAGGAATGTGAGGGGGAGAGGCGCAAGGAAGGAGGAGAATGAGCAGGAACTGAAGGAACTCAGCAGTAAGAACTGATGGGAATGAGAGGGTGAGAGGCACAAGGAAGGAGGAGAATGAGCAGGAACTGAAGGAACTCAGCAGTAAGAACTGATAGGAATGTGAGGGTGAGAGGCGCAGGAAGAGAATGAGCAGGAAGTGAACGGGCTCCACATGGGAAAGAGCAGGAAGCGAAGGGTCAGAGCAGGGGTTGAGAGAGGTGAGGGGATAACACTGAAGGAACTCAGAGGGGAAAGAGGAAGCGGGAACTGCTAGAACCTTCATGGGAAGAGGCAGCAGAGAAGACGGGGAAATATGACAATGGGAAATGTGCAAAGAAGGGGGGAAAAGAACAGAAAGGACAGTATGAGCCGGATGTAGAAATAAAATGACATCAGAAGAGAAAACACAAGTGCGAGGAGATATCAAGAGAATGCTAGAAACAAAAATGCATTTATGGGAAACTAGAACAGACAGGCAGGCTCAAAGGACAGAGCGGAGACACGCTGGGTATACATTTAGGTTGAGAGGGGGACATCAAGGAGAAGTAAAAAGTGTAAAATCATCTTAGTATGAAAAAGACAAAATGAGAGAAGTATTAGGACACAGGAGCTCAACAGACTGCAATAAAGGAGATACACGAGACAGTCAAGAACTTACACAGAAGAAATATTGAGGAAACAATAAAAACAAGACATAAAAGGAAGACAACATCAGGGTGTAAGGGCAAGAGAATGGCAAACAAATACAGAGGTAGAGCAAACTACACACGAAAAGGCAGAGGGGGAAAGGCCTTCCCTGGAGTGAGGCGTCAAAGGCCCAGGGGTAATGGTCCCTGGGATTATGAGCCCCGGGGTTATGAGCCCTGGGGTGATGCTGCAGCTGCCCTACTGCCTCGGAGCGCCACCAGGCCCTGCCACACTATCACACTCAAGCGCTGCAGGGGATGCAAGGCTTCATCTTACGCTGTAGATATTGAGCAATTAAAAAAATTTAAAAATCTAAGTATGTACCTTTTTCCAATATCAGACCTTGAATCGGCCAAAAACTGCTGGCAGCGGACCATCCAAGGGCCTAAGAGCAGGGCACTCTCCCCCCGTACTGTTCTTGCTGGCTACTTCCATGTACTTCACAAAACTAACACAAGGTGGCAGCATTGGACCGAGATAGCTACAGCCACTGTTTGAATTATAAAATTAAGTAAAGCAAAATGGTGCCTCTTTTTTTTTATAAAAATTGATCTTGGCAAGCAGGCAGAGACTGGTGCTCCAGGCTCCAGCGGTAGGCACTGTTGGATGTCTCTTCACCCAGCTGGGAGTCTGGCAGGCATTAGCCCCCAGTCCGGGTCACAGACAGACTTCTTGCAAAGCTTATCCTTGGCATACAGCCCAACTGACTGCCTGATAGCTTTGGGAGCCTGTAGGCCTCCCTCCAGTGACACAGGTACAGCATCCTTCATGTTCGCTTTTACTGATCGGTGTACGGTATGTGCTGCCACCACACTTGTGCTGCTTAACTCCCGGCAAAGGCAGCAGCCTTTCACCAGTAGGACAATGCGCTTGTGCACTCTCCCAGTTCAACAAGGCCGCAACCCTGGGTACAGGCTTATGTCATGGTGCACACGCATGATCTGAGTTTGCCCAGGCCAACAAAAATAGGCTTAGAGATTCAGACATCGTTGCAGCTGGGGCACTCAGGGCAGAAATAAACATCTGTCACCATGCAAGGGACCGTTCTGTCTCAGCAGTGTTCATGTTTAGGCCTTCTATTGGATTTTTAACCCTCCATTAGATGTGTTTTTGAACCTTTGATTTTCATACACTCGGCTGGGAGGAGAGCGGTACAGGCCGTCGAATGCCTGGCCTCTTGTTTCCACTTTCCTCTTCATCTGAGCACCAGCCCTGCATGCTTGGAGCAGGCCCTTGGTCAGGGCGATCATGAGGGCTCGCAAACAGCCCCTCGCCCTGATGGAAGTAGTGGCAGACTGTAGTACAACCTTCAACTCTACTGTCTGGGAATGAGGGTCACCAATTGTTCCTTTTGTCAATTGTAGGTTAACACTACTTATAGGGACACTTTACCACACATTGGGGCTAAAGGAACCATGGGAAAATAAATGGCCGGGAGACCCCTCTCAGGGATGATCAAGAGCAGTGTGTTGGTCCTCCAACAAAGAGCAAGACTTTCATTGGAGAGAGGATGTGGCCTAACGGCTAGGGCAGTCGACTTTGAAGCTGGGGAACAGGGTTCAAGTGCCAGCTGGGACACTCAACATCCTGTGATTCTGGGCCAATCACTTAATCTCCCCGTGCCTAACATAAAAATAAATGTGTCCCTCTGTAACACAACTGGTGCTCATGTAAAGCGCTCTAATACCTTCGGCTCTGGTTCGCGCTATATAAAACAAAACCAAAAATATGGTTGTCTTACTCCTACTCGGACCTATGGCCAACACCCCAAGTGATTATCTAAGTAGTTGTTGCAGAGAGGACTGCTTGGGCCTGAACTACACAAACTGGCAGCTCAAACTAGCTTTCTGCAGGTTTGTCAGCAAGGGGCTGCTGAAAAATGCCCCCTCCTCTGAGCGATTAGTTGCCTAAAATTTCTAATTAAGCTCCTTGCAAATTAGTAGCTGGGCCCCTGAAAAGGGCCACAACAAAAGCTCCTCTGAAGGAACGTTTTCAGAAAGCTTCTGCCAACGTGTGCCAAATACAAGGGTAGGTGAATACCAGGGCTGCCTTCTCTTGATTCCACCTCATTTCCTTTCCTTCCCCTCTCTCCATCTTACTCTGACTGGTTCTCTTTCATCCCTAGATTCAACCTTTGTCTCCGATTTCCTATCTTCCTCTCCCTTTTCCCATTCTTTCTCTCTCTTTGAATCAAAGTGGGATGCAGAAAACTAAATCCGGGTCCACAAGAATAAGCGCCGGTGTTCACCACTTGCAACGCAGCACAAATTAAGCACTGGGGAAGCCAATGGAGGCACCTGCAGGTGTGATCTTTATTCATAGAATCTGTAAAGTGTGCAATGGCCTAAAAGATCTCCTGGCAATGTTCCCTCTAATTTTTTTCTGGATGTGCGACAATGTAGAGGTCATGTGAACACTTTCCTGAGCTGAGTGCAAAACAGGAGTCACTGTGAGTGGGCGCGCTGCCTCCAGGAAGGGTGACGGCTTCAGAGACAGTTCTGAACAGGAGAGCCAAACCTGGGTTCATAAAGTGATCCTGCACTTCAAGAGCTGCCACTTCCCCACCCAGAAAACGTCTTTCTGGTTTCCTTCTGGATTTCAGCAGCTGCACCGAGTCCCTCCCTGGCACAGCAGGGGATGGAGGCATCTCACCATCCCTTGGGCCTCCGCCCTTCATAAACCACCTGTTTGAGATTCCCCGTTGACAGTCATGGGATACACCATCGGGATAGAAACAAGTGCATGAGTCTGATGGGGAGAGACGTTCGGCCAGTGAGTGACGTCTCAAGAGTGCAACAGCTTGTCCTGGATACCCTCACCTAACGCTTGCCGGATGTCAGGTGATGGGTCACCCACCTGGAGCACCCTCAAAACCTTGGAACCAATAGGCAGAGTGCACGGGTTACTCTCGAATGGGCCAATTAAATGCCGTCAGATTTAAATGCGGCCTTTCTTCTACAGCGCCTCGAAGTGAATACAGAGAATGTTGAGCACTGAGTGCTGGCGGACAAGGCAGACTGCTGAGATGTCCTAACAGCGGAGAGCTTTGGGGAGGTTCAAGCAGAAGGCTAGCTGCCCCGGTTTGAACCGACTGAAGAGAGGAAGCGGCAGATGAAAGGCCCGATAAAAGGCAGGAGTCGAGTCCAGGTGAGTACCAGTAAGTGCACCCAGGCAGAAGACGCAGGGTTCTCTTCAGGACTCTCACTGAAGGCCGGATGCGGAGACCTCCGCCAGCTGCGGTGTGATCGACAGTTTCTCACCAGAGTGCACCTCCGTGGGTTTGCACTGTCTGTGTGAGAACAGAACCCCAGCCAGAGGCACTGGGCCACCAGGAAATGCCCAAACGGAGGGTTGGCCCCAGGTAAGACAGGCTCAGTCTCGTCTGTGTTTGTTCTCAGGCAGCTGGAAGTCATCCAGTCCGCAGCTGCAGGAAAGCAGCTCAGGAGGTTCGTGTGCGCCAGATCAGTGCATCCATCTGGCCTCACAGTGCACTGGATGTGACGCATACATGAGACACTGAAGGATCCTAGGAGTATAGCAGGCTGAGGCAGACACAGATTGCACTGTGTGGGGCTGCGTAAGAAGTCCGGGGGCACACACAGAGTGAGGCTACGCAAGAAGCCCAGAGGCGCTCTAGGAGGAGAAGCATAGGAGGGCACTAGGACCACCGGGCCCCTGTCTGATGAAAAGGAACGATTGCCAATAGTTGGTTTGGCCCGTGATCAGGTGCGTGGCGGTACAAAGACAGCCTTCTGGTGAGTGACAGTGACTTGTTAAAGTATCGATAACTGAGAACACAAAGAGCACAGGCAGCCTCAGTGCAAATTACACACAAACACACACCCCACCAGGTACTGGACAGGTAACACTACTACAGGACTGCCTACGTACACGCATGACGTACGTATCCGGCCCAGGCTTACTGCTTGCATTCCCTTACTTCTAGCCCCGGCTATCATAACATCACAACTACACACGCCTGGAGCAGATCCTAAAGAATGGATCAGGATATCTGAGGTCCATGCTTCTCACACGGGCACAGTACAGGATAGGACAGGAGGCCCATGTCCCTCCATGATAGAGGGACAGCACCGAAGCAGCAATGCACACTGCACTAACACAAACAGGTGGAGTATGTGCTGAAAGAGTGCAAACCTTTTCCACATGTGCACAGGGACCAAACAAACACTTCCTGAGATTGCGCACAGGCATGCATGTCATATTAGGGGTTACCAAAGGTCGCAGTTGCGACCCGTGAGCTCCCCTTTGCAACCCCTGGCATTGTTCTTGCAACCCCCGGCCTCTGTAGTGACCAAGCAGCACTAGGGAAATAGACATTTGTGGCTGAGATTGTAAACAGTTGGTGCACAGAAACTGTTCTAATCTATCCAGTTACAGAGCAACCCATCTTTCAGGCCCAGGGTCCACTGAAGCTTCCCTGCTGTGCAGACATTTGGTACAACCCTAGCCACATTGTGCCAAATTCACTGAAATCAACAAGGAACAAAACAGCTTAATAGAACCGGAAACACTTCATAAACACTATACAACTGTCAAATCTTTACCGGCCTAACAGTTAACTGTATTCTTTGTGACACAATTTGGGTATCTAATTCTCTGCACACGTCTGGTCCCGTCATTCTTCGCATAAGGGGGGGACAGTAATTTCTTAGAGGGTTTGCTCATCGTCATGGGGTGCGTTCTGCACACTGGTTTGGCCACCAAGCCGAGCCGATTCGTTTACTTTGAAATTTGACAGCATTATCAGGGCGGGCTTTAGGGCGACTGGTGCGGCTGCACAGGGTGCTGGCCTAAAAGGGGGGGGGGGCTGACCTCAGGTGGGGGCACTGTGTTTAGGAATAACTTCCGATTTAAAAGCAGCTGTTGCAGAGTTCCTTGTCCAGATAACTCTTCTGATTAATGTTCCTGCTAGAGAGAGAGATCCGAGTTTTATCCAGATGTAGCTCTGACTCGCCATAAAGTATCGCAGAGGGTTAATGTGCCTGCTGCAAAGAACAGGTCTGAATTTGAAGTGGATAGCTGAGTGGATCAAAAAAGCCAGCCTTAACCAGCGGTTTAAAACAAATGAAATGTATGCAAGAGAGGGGCAATGGAGTGATGAGGTGCACTTTTCCTAGGTGGTAATGAGGGACTATGAGGAGGTGGTCAAGGAAGGGGGGCGGTGCTAAAAAAATATATACAAAAAAGGATTGTTGCACCAGGCGCCATCAGCGCTAAAGCCATTTACTCAGGGGAGTTCCCCACCCCATCCACCCCCCTAACACTCCTAGCAATGGTTTACCAGTATGATTGAAGCCTGTACAGCTCTAGCCAGTGCTGTTCCTGATATTTGGGACTTTGAGCCACTGCCGTGCCTTTTCATGTGGTGCTGCGGCTGGCATAGGAGGTAGTAACTGGACATTGGGTCTGTGATTGGGCAGCATAGAATGGCCATCTGGCAACCCTGGGCATGTGATGGCTTCATCTCTATTAAAATTCCTGAACTGTACCTTTTTTTGTTATTACAAATATTGTCATGTATTTTATTAAACCTGGTGCTAATTTTGCAATTATTATACTTTTATTTATTTTGTATTTTACTTTGTGTTGTCGCTACCTATGTTTAGATCTGGGCAAATTCTTAATTAAGCCAGTGTAATCAGATTAATTTCGATGATTTGGCATTACTCACTTGACGCAAAATTAATGAAAATGATGCTATTCTGCCCATACGCAAAATTATTAGGAGTAATTATATTTGGCATAAAAGATCCTTCCGCAGAAGTTCAGGAACAACGAACTTAGGGAGTGTGAGTGGCTGCTATTTGCTGAGTGCAAAATGCTTCCTGGGGTACATTTTGAACTCCAGTGAGCATTTTGTGCTAAGAAAATAGCACCAAATGCTGGGTTACGCTCCTCACGTAATTCGGAGTAATCTTGCATAATTTCGCTGTAATTTTGCGTAATTGCACTACAGTAAATTACGCCAGTTAAGCTCACCCCCACCTATGATATCATCAGGATCAAAGGTCACGTAACATCACTTCCTGTAATGCTACCAGGGATTGAGTTATGTGATATCACTTCTTATGACGTCATCACAGGTCAAAGGGCATGCGATGTTAATTTGGCTACTCCTGGCATTTTGGTAAATCGACATCCATGCACACAGGTAGAAGTCTTTCATTTCCCAGGTTTCCTCAACTGAGAGTAGATCATACTCCGGCGCATTCGTTCCTCCGTCTCCTGGCGGAGGATGCTCTTGTTATTTTTAATCATGTGGTCTCCATGGGACAGTGCAAGAGCCAAGATGGCTGCACAGGTCTCCGGAAGCTGAGCAGACCTAGATGTAGATCAGATTTTGGGATTTCCCAAATTTGTGCTGTTATTAACCAGCCGGCCAGGTGCTCCCAGGTCTCCCTACATTTGCAGTTCATTTCACTAACTTCAATGGCCTCAGAAAAGACATACATTTTCAGGCATTTTTAACATTCTGACTGCAGGCTTCTGTCTGGCTGCTGCAGTCTGAGCTGTGGAAGAGGGGTTTGATGGAAGAGCTTTGGGAATGAGATGTATGGGGTGGTCCATGGCTTTCAACGCTCAAGGTTACCCCTCAGCAGCTCTCCAATCACCCTATTCCCCCAGTTCAACGCACAGGCCCTCGATGGACACCCATAGCCCCTCCACTGCCCGCTTTCCAAGTACCTTTGCCACCATTTCCGGGCTCCCTGGAAAGCTCTTCCCTCCGTTGCTCTTCTGCTCCATCAGCTCCGTCAGGCGGTCCTTCTCCTGAGGAAGAGAGGTCAGTGGTCAGCCTGGGTCATTGCGCATGGTCACATTCAAGGGTTTTGTACTGGGGACCTCAAGCTGGAGGGGGGAGGTGTACAAAGAGCCCAGGTGTTGCCTCACCTAGCTGTTTCACTTTCCTTTCTATGAACCTTACCTCCCTCCATCCCCACCCCCTTCATCAGTCTCGGCTTCCTGTCCCTTTGCATAGTCTTTCATCTAGGTCTAACACTTCTTCTGCCTCTGTTTCTTTTCACTTTCTCCATTTCCTTTCTTCTTCCCTTCTCTTCCTATCGCTGGTTACTTCGGTCCTTTTTTCTGCCATTCTAAACATTTCCCCCAATCACCCGCCTACCTTCACTGCCCTCTGTATGACTTCAACCACCCCCTCAGCTAGCTCTCTTCACTGCACAAAGGGGACTCTAGAGTAAGGCTTACTTTCAAGTTAAACAAGAAGTGGCATAGCCAGTAGCTCACAACAATGAAACATAATGGCTTAACCAATGGTTTTTTGTACATACACTGCAGCCACTTTGGAATGGGTATGTAAAAATATTGCAAACACATTCAAAGATGACCACCATAGATGCATGGCAATCCACGAAGGCCATTTTTGAATCTATTTGTAATACAGAGAAGACGCATGCATTAGCAGCAGCCATCTTTGAATGGGTTTCTTCAAACAGTACAAACCCATTTCTTGGGGATCGCCCAATGAGTGTGCATTCATGTGCAGACGTCTAAAAATGGGTAAAATCTCATTTTAAGATGGACGCCCACTGACAGCTCAGCAGGCACAAAACAAAAAAATATAAAGTAGTAGAATAAGGCTGTGGGAAGGGGTCATGGAGCAAACGACAGGTGAGCAAGAGGGTTGGGAAATGCAACAGATGGGTTGGGGAGGGAAAGCAACTGGGAGAGCAGGGGGTTGAGGGACATATGAAAGCAATAGAGGATGAAAGCATAAGAAAGCAAAGCAAGATACAAATCAACCAATCAGAGCACTATCATCAAAGAATATGGAGGAAGAGCAAGCGTGCCTGCTTAGAGCAGGCCCGTGTTCAGGCGGATCAGGAGGGCTCTCAGGGAGCCCCTCGCGCTGATGGAAGCAGTACCATCCTTTTCTTGTCTAAAGTGAGATTGCACGGTTGGGGGCAGACTTTAGTACAACCTTTATACTCTACTGTATGTAAATGAGGGTCACCAATTTTTCATATTGTACATTTTAGGCAACCCCACCCCCCCTTTCCTTACAGAGAAACTTTACCACACCATGGGGCTAAAGGAATCACATGAAAATAAATGTCCTGGAGACCCCTCCCAGGGATACTCAAGAGCAGTGTCTTGGCTCTCCAACAGAGAGCTGGTGTTTCATATGGCCTTCATCCTCCTGGACTGACCCATGGCCATCACTCTGGGGGACCATCTGAGTAGTTGTTGCAGAGAGGTCTGCTTGGGCCTGAACTACACACCCCGGCAGCTCAAACTAGCTTTCTGCAGGTTTGTCAGCAAGTGACTGGTGGAAAAGTCCCCTCCTGTGAGTGATTAGCGGCCTAACATTTCAAATGAAGCTCCTTACCAATGAGTGGCCGGGCCCCTGAAATAGGCCTTTACAAGGCAGCAAAATCTGCCATCTGTCCATCCCATGGGTAGGATGATCAGGAGGTTCTGCCTGGATACTCGGCCGATGTGCTGCCCTGAAGAGTGCGCCAACTGACCAGAAATGCTCCAGCAGAAGGTGGACATTAGCGTCAGCCCAAGACAAACCTATCAACTCTCCTGATAACAGGACCGGGATCCCTAACTTGGTCGTAGATGAGCCAGACAAATGTACCAACAGACGGTGAGAAATACCACGTAAACAAATCCTTGAGTTCCTGCACCGCAGTCCTTACTCCCCTGCAGCCTCAAAAGCACAGCACACATGCTTACCAGGTGTGGCGCTGAGCTGGTGCTGCAAAACTCTGGAGTCCACCGTCCTCCTTCAACCACCACCCACACTTCAGCTCCCGCAGCCAACAGACTATGTTCACCATCGAAGCATTATGCTGGCATCTGGCAGTCACTGAGAGTATGTTGGATGCAACGAGCACACCTTTGCAGGGTCCTCATTACAAATGAAAGTGCCCACGCCCCTCTCTCCCCCCCACCGAATAAGATGCAGCCCACCATGATGGGAGAGCCCGCCATCGGCCACTTCTGAAGGGGGCACTCAACCTCTGCTGCATGTGTCAAGGTCCCCCAGCAAAGCCTGTTCACACCCAGGACCACATGCAGGGTTTAGCTTCTGGTGCACATGTGGAGAGATCTCCCATCCTCTCTGCCAATAGGCCAGCCTGGGTGAAGGCTCAGCCACTGGGGGTTTGTTAAAAGGGTGAAGGTCAAGAGTCCCTAGAGCAGCAGTAGGCACTGTTCTGATTTTCAACTTATAAGGGACCCGGTCACTTTCTGTACAGAATAAGCCACGTCACTAGTCCTCTAACCGGTGCGCCACGTGTTGTTGCTACTCCTCCACAGAGTTCTAGAGTCACTGGGTCTGCAGGTAACCAAGCGTAAGGATTTCCACCTGGGTATTTACAGTCGGAGTTCATGCAAATGCACCGGTGACAGTAGGTGAAATCTACCCGATACCTACAGGTTCTCCGCGGTACATCTATGTAGTGGGTGATGCTTGGGCCCCAGAATCCCACTGAGAATAGGAGGCATTTGGCACAAGGGGTGAGTCAGCCACAGGGACGTAGGGAGTCACAGGAAAGCTGTAAATAACTGGAGCAGACTGCAAGTCACCTGTGTTTCTGGTTCAGATGTCACGCCCTGGTCAAAGGAAAGGGTGATCTTTACGTCCACTTTCAAAGGAGCGTGCCGGCAGCAAGTCCGCCCGAGAAAGAACCGTCAGGGACTGTGGGCAACGGAATGGCCACAATCAGATACTTTGACTAAGCCAGTGTGCACTTGGACCCTAACTCGCATCCCATTCCAGTTCTGGCCTGGAGACCGGAGCCCATAAGGGTCCACGGGTGAGTAGAGCACAGTCATCGAGAGCTGCACAAACATACTGGGCTTTAGGGGATGTCTGCATCTCCATAGAACCAAGGTGGCTGTTAATATGATAGGACAGTCGTTTCCATAGAACTAAACGGAACCTACAGAAATACGCACCCAGCGTAGATTGGATCTTTACAATATTGTGAATGTAGCTTTAACTCTCAGGGCTCAGTTAGCCAGACTCCAGTTGTCATAGTTTCTGGATAGTCAGGCCCTTTGAGTTGGGTACACAAGTACATTTTTAACTTCAAGGAGTTGTGTACATCAGCAAAGGCAAGAGGAAAGGACGCAGGAGGGGGTGAATTTGGGCAAAGAGGGAATGAAGTGCGGTGTGAAGGAGAAGGTAGTACTTTGTCTTGGGTGCTCAGCCCCATCCCTTCAGCTGCTTTGAGGGCATTGAACCAACAACAGTGGTGATACTGTTCTCTCCCCATCACCCATAGCAACCAGATGCCTCATTGTAAAGAGGGAGAGGTCAAGAAGCCGTTCTGCATTGATCACCACCTTTGTTGTGTCTCTGAGGCCCTCTGCACCCTTGAGACAGTACTGCTGTGCCAGCACAACCCGTGGCACCCTGGACCCCCATCCACGTCCCCACCTGCCCGACAACAAAGAACCTGCTGTCCCAGCAGCTCCTTAACACACTGATTCCCTGATCCACTTTGCTAACCAAGGATGGTTTTTGTCACCGCAGCCGAGGAACCATCTTGTGTCGATCACGTCATCCTGTGAGAGCAGACTGACCCAGTCCCACACCAGACCTCCACCACTGGACAGTGCCTCCAGAAGGCCTGAGCATTGGACCCAGCCCAACCGGCGTTGCCAACTAAATTACTTTATGGACACAGAAACAAAAAACAACAGTATCAGACTGACTGATCTTGATAAAACTGAACCAGAGATCCACTGTCTTTAAAACAAGTTTTTTTTATTCTTGAGCTGCAGAGGATAGACAGCAATGAAAGTGAAAGGGTCAGAGCCCTGATTTAAAGTGAATTGTTTTAGCACCGCTATGCTGCTGGATTATTGACCTTTGACCTTCTGAACAATGTATGTTGTGCTTCACTGAAGTGAGTACCTCCAAGGTTTAATCTTGGCCATTTGTCCTCACAAACTTGTGAAAGTCAAAGCCTTACATCTTTAGGGACCTCAGAGTAGTATATGGTTCCTCTGTATTCAGGGGCAATAGGCAATCTCTGTCAGCAGCACTTGCCCCATGGCTTCCAAAAGGAACCAGAGGATTGGACTGAAAAGTAGCTCCTGCAAACCAGAACTCAGTTATTCCAGGTTGCAATTTCCACTATGCAGCATGTGTGGTTAGGCCTGAGGAGTCTGTAATACTCCCATGGTGCATGCACCACCTGTGTTGGAGGTCCTTTCCATTCCTCTGCATCATGACTGACCTTTGCCCTGCCCCTGCATCATGACTGACCTTTGCCCTGCCTCTGCATCATGACTGACCTTAGCCCTGCCCCTGCATCATGACTGACCGTTGCCCTGCCCCTGCATCATGACTGACTGTTGCCCTGCCTCTGCATCGTGACTGACCTTTGCCCTGCCCCTGCATCATGACTAACCTTTGCCATGCATCATGACTGACATTTGCCCTGCCCCTGCATCATGACTGACCTTTGCCCTGCCCCTGCATCATGACTGACCTTTGCCCTGCCCCTGCATCATGACTGACCTTTGCCCTGCCCCTGCATCATGACTGACCTTTGCCCTGCCTCTGCATCATGACTGACCTTTGCCCTGCCCCTGCATCATGACTGACCGTTGCCCTACCCCTGCATCATGACTGACCGTTGCCCTGCCTCTGCATCATGACTGACCTTTGCCCTGCCCCTGCATCATGACTAACCTTTGCCATGCATCATGACTGACATTTGCCCTGCCCCTGCATCATGACTGACCTTTGCCCTGCCTCTGCATCATGACTGACCTTTGCCCTGCATCATGACTGACCTTTGCCCTGCCTCTGCATTATGACTGACCTTTGCCCTGCTTCATGACTGACCTTTGCCCTGCATCATGACTGACCTTTGCCCTGCCACTGCATCATGCCTTGGGATGACACTACTCACCAGGTGCAGGTCCTTGATGGCTTCCATCTTCTGCTCGCTGATCCTCCGCCCCTCTGCCTCCGTCTGCTCCTTGATCTGCCGCAGCTGCTCCTCAAGCTTCAGGATCTTGCGCTGAAGATGGAAGAGAGTAAGTTAGATCCGGAGGAGGTCAGGGTAGAGGGTGGAAGATACGGGGCACGTTAATGACGAAGCTTCTCCCTAGAGCAACATGTGGCATCTCCAGCACTAGAGGAACTTCCCTCCCAAGAGGACTGGTCGCTACTCTCTGCCCACGGGTGATGGTGGGGGGAAGGTTTGAAGAGGGGACAACTGGTGGTCCTCTCTCTCGCCAGTGGTATCGGTGAAACCTCCTGCTCAGGGACCAAGCGACATACGTCTCCAGGGAGACCAGAGAAGCCTCCCCCGGAGAGATGGTCCCTCTCTTCCACAGTAACTGGGGGCAAGTCTTCAATGCTGCTGCACTGCCAAACCTACAGGGGGCAGGTCTGGGTCGAAAGGGCACAATTTTAGTTGCCCAGCATGGACCTTCTTGGCTCGAACCCAACGGAGGCAGCGGACTGTGCTGTAATGACCACGAATGCGTGTACAGAGGGCACATAACACTGCACCACCTTAGTGCGCTCTGCCTTATATGTAAACAGATATCATTTGAAGATATTACTGTCAAACACAGAAACAAAAATAACTCCCCAGAAAGTTCATAAGTTCCACCGACTTTGGCAGTAGTGTGTTAATTTCACAGACAAAACAGCTCAAGAAAGTTTAAACATTAACTCATTTATGCACACACTGTAGGAGAGTAGGGTCTGCAATCCTATGATCACCCAGATTTTTTGCTTTTGTTTCACTGGTTTACGACTTTCTCTGGCTGTGGGCCTGCTAATCAGTCCCACAGCCTGGCTGTTCTCTTTCTAAATTACGATATGTACCCTAGGTGCATTTACCAATTGGTACTGGGCCACCTTATCAGACCCCGTAACGCAGGGCATAGGTGTACCCAGGGCCGCCAGGGGCTGAAGCATGTATTATGCCACCCCTGGCTGGCCTCCTAAATTTGACACAACTGGCTGCACGACAGCTGGGGCGAAGACGTGTAACCACCCTTCGCTTTAGGTATAGTAGCTCTATATCTAACCATACAATGGACACCCGAGTTCCTATCAGTCACTCCTATGGCAGGCCTTAACAATCCTGAAGGCAGAGTGCGTGGGCTCGTGTGAGCTAGGTTCAGGCCCGAGCCGAGCCCGGTTGCAGCTTGCGGAATCAAGACCCAATAGCTGTTCCATGATAACGCGTACCATATCGGTAACTCCGGTGTCGCGTTATCAAGGCATGTCGAGTAAGGTGTCATACGAATCGGGGTGCTGCCCTCTCACCAACTCTGGCGATGAGGTTAGCATCCCACCCTTCTAGAGGGACACGACATGTACGTAACTGTGAACCCCGGTTAAAGTTAACTGAAGCCTCAGCTCCACAAAATGGATGCTGCCACCACAGACACGAGTCTGACCTCCTGCTGCTGGGAGTCCTTCCAGCGAGGAGCACTTGGACAAAGGGTTTCCTGTCGAGGGCGCTGTTCGCACCGTCCCAGACAGGGTTTGTGTATTCTGGGTAGGTATGGCTTTGGCGAGAAGGTGACTGCGGAGTGGCACCCCGGTGCTCACTACGCATCTGCCGGTTGGAACCAGTTCCAGGGGCGACAGCCCTGGCCTGGGGAAAGTCCGGCAGGGGAGAGGGGCGTAACTACCCCCCTTCCTGGTCCCACCCTTAGGGCAGGACCTAGTCATGTACCCACCCCTTTCTTTAGGATAAAGACCGGAGCGGGGACCCTTCCAAATGAGATCATCTTTGAATCAAGAACTACTTTCTACGAAAGGACACTCAAGACTCTTCTCAAGATTTCTCCCTTGTGGCTAAGGAGTAGTCACCCTGCATCAGCGGGCACCATCTAAGAACTCTGCGGTTTGCTGCAAGTCCTTCCTCAAGGATCCGACGGCCCAGCTCGACGAGAACCGGCTTCCCTGGCACCTCTGACCTCTACCCCCGTCATCAGCTCAGCTGTGATCTGTGGGTGCGACGAGACCTCGAGGGACCGGCCATCATCAGAACCTGCACGCTCTTAAAAACCAGCACGACCATCGAGGTAACTCTCTGGTGAGTGCTCTGGGGTCCGAGAAGCCCCGACCCTGAGCCGCTCTAGCACCGAAGTGCAGTCTCCCAGCATCTCCACGATCTGCGTGGGGCCCTTCTGCTCGCTGCTCAGCACGTTGTCTGGTCACTCGCCGCTGGCTTGTGCCCTTCTGTGACGACATCCGAGAATCATCACTGCTGGTCTGGTTGCTCCAGACTGGCCCTTGCTTCCATCTTTGCGAGAAGCACCCCGGACCCTCCTGGTCCACTCAAGACGCCATCTTAGGCCCACCACGTGGCCCTGAGATCTGCCAAGGCTTGTTGCCCCATCCTGGGCCCAGCGACGCCGACAGCATCATCCTTCGTGGGACAGCTCGCACCTCCACCGTGGTCGCCGACAACGCCTCCTGGTCCGTGAGACTGCAGAGCCTAGCGTCGCCCACTCACCTGGTCGAGGTGACGGCCAACCGGTGCCTTCCTGGTACCCTCTGACTACTGGCTAGTAGTACGAACTTGGTCCCCTCTGCTTTCAGGTTTCATCAATCTCCGATCCAGGCTTGGATCTCTACGAACTATTCAGCACTGGTCGCCGGCCAGCAACTCCTTTCTTCCGGCTCCTGGCTCGTCAGCGAAAACCCCGACGCCTGTAAGACTTGTGCAGCCGCAGCCCTCGTGGCTAGGTAACTCGGCATTTCGGTGCCTGCATAGCCTCCTTACTCTAGGGTCCCGAGTCCCTCGCTTCCGACTTGCCTTATCGGGTCCGCCCGAGACCTTAACCTTTCCGTGTCCCCGGACACTTGTTTTAATTGTGCACTTGAAGTATTTGCTAAAGAGATTTGGTTTGTGCTTAGTACCCTGTCCTCATAAAGAGTACAGGGCTGTTGTGATTCTTAATAAATATCCTGTTTATTTTCATAACACTTGTGTGGTGTCCTTTCACTTGGTGTTCAAGGGGTACATGTGTGGTAAACAGCTGGCTTAACACGCCCTCTCGAGTCTTTAGCCTTAGACTGCTCGTATCCACGCTACTAGGATAGCTGGTCTATAGGTTGACTTACAACCAAACACCATAAGGGTCGTTGGAACGATACATAGCGGTCGCTAGAATAGCGAACGTTGCATATCGGGCCAACTTCTCACATTGGTGAGCAGCGGTTGGGATTTGAGCTTGCTGTTGTTTTACCACACGTATCCTAAGAATATCTTGTCGAAAGATCGCACAAGTACTGTTAGTACATATAACTAAAGCTTAGAATACTCTGAGTTCTACTGAACCAGCTGTTGTAGCTCCTCAAGGCTTAGCACACCTTGGCTACAACTCTTAGCAAGGGTACAGTAGGTAAACACGTAGTGTAGGTAGGTGCATCACTTACACCACACTAGAAACAGTATGTCGGACAAAGGAGGAAACTCTGGGTCTCCCCTTGTGTCAGTTGACCCTCCACAGGTCATCCCTTCAGGATATACTGTGCTGAGCTTCAAGGAGTTAAGACGACTGTGTCACTCCAGGAAGATTCAGCAGGGGTCTAACCCCACAACGTCCTTTCTGATTGGTCTCTTGGAGACTTATGATGCCAGAAGAGCTGAGAAACTTCGTAGCTCTTCTAATCCAGAAGGAGACATGCCTCCCCTCGAGGGAACCCGGGACGATCCTGACCTCATCCACCTCGCAACTGAGAACGAAGATGTGGAGGAGGATGAGGATGAGGATCTCTCTGGGGATGAGGCAGATAAGGGACAGGTAGAAGTCGTCAGACTAAGCAGGTCCAACTTAAGCAAACATGATAGCGGTACTGGGGGACCCCTGGGGCCACTATCAGGTCAGCTTAACATTGGGAATGGACGAGCCAGATCTCTGTCAAGAGGCTCTGGCAGATCCCTTCAAACCAATGGCTCTCACAACTCGTCTCAGAGAGGGATGACGTCCCCTCAGAGGAGAGTGTACGAAGCTAAGGAAAGGGCAGCCAATCTAAGGATTGAAAGGGAAGAACTTGCCCTGGCCAAAGAGAGGCTTGCCTTTGCTAGAGAGCAACAGTTAAGTGGGGCAGTCCCCACTGGTGGCAGCAATGTACCTAGTAATAGGGAAAAGAGTTTCGATGCGAAACACCTTGGTAAGATAGTGCCCCCCTTTAAACAAGGGGACGACATCCACAAATGGATTACTGCTTTGGAGAGGGCCTGCACTGTGCAGGGTGTTCCCCAGAGTCAGTGGGCAGCTATCTTGTGGCTCTCCTTTGAAGGAAAAGGAAGAGACAAGCTCCTCACCACAAGGGTGGAGGATGCTAACAATTACCAAATCTTGAAAAATACACTCGTTGAAGGGTTCGGCCTAACCACTGAGCAGTACAGGGTGCTGTTCAGGGATACCCAGAAAACGCAGTCTCAAGATTGGTCTGATTTTGTCGATTGTGCCACTAAGGCTTTTGAGGGCTGGTTGCTGGGCAGTAAGGTTACTGATTATCAAGGATTGTATAATTTGATGATGAGAGAACAAATTTTAAACAATTGTCAGAACCAGTTGTTGCATCAGCATCTTGTCGACTCGGATCTGACCTCTCCCCAAGAATTGGGAAAGAAGGCAGACAGATGGGTTCGTACAAGAGTTAAACAGAACCAGGGCCAGAATCAAGGTGGTCAGAAGAAAGCAGACCAGAAGGGTAAAGATTCTAAAGGGGAACAAAGTGACCAGAAGTCTTCGACAGGTCCCCAACAACCCAAAGAGGGTGGGGGTCAGGCTCCCCAAAAGAAGAAAGAAGGCCAATCCAAAAGATGGTGCCAGTACTGTAAAAGTAAATCTCACTGGTTTAGTGAGTGCACCAAGAAAGGAGGAGGGCAGACTCCTGCCACTGCAGCCCCTAAGGCACCTGTGCCCCCTAGTACAGTCAGCAGTGGTAGTGCGCCTCCCAAGGGTTTAGTAGGGTTAACCCTGGGTTCTGAGGGGCGTGACAACTTAGTTGGCACACTCACTCAGGCTGTCCTTGTCAGTACAGGGGACGCGGACGTATCCCCTGACGTAAGCCCCAATACTTTGGGCAAATACCGACAGACGCCTTTCATAAATGGAAAGATGGCTCAGGCCTATAGGGACACTTGTGCCAGCGTCACCATGGTGACGCCTAACTTTGTGGACCCTGGACAGATCATGCCAGGTACAGAATTCCTGGTGACCAATGCAAGCAATGTCACTACCAATCACAGTATGGCAATTGTAGCTTTCTCCTGGGGAGGGGTAACTGGCCAAAAGAAGGTTGTAGTTAGTCCAGACCTCCCAGTGGATTGTTTGTTGGGCAATGATTTGGAGTCGTCACAATGGTCAGAAGTGGAGCACCGGACTCACATGGAAATGTTAGGTTTGCCAGCACATGTGTTCGCTGTGACTAGGTCACAGGTCAGGAAATGCCCCACTGAACAGGTGCTGGATCCTGGAACAACGGACCAGACACCTCCCAAGAAAAAGAGCAGTAGGGTTAAGGCTGCGCCTTCCCCCTTGCCCCAGGTCGAGGATCAAGTCTCAGAGGAGGCTGACCTACAGGAATTGCGGGAAACTGAGCCTAGGGAATTCGAACTTGATCAAGTTGAATTCTTGGGTTCAGGGGGACCCTCAAGGGAGGACCTGGGGAAGGACCAGTTAGACTGCCCTTCTCTTGAACCCCTCAGACAGCAGGCTGCTGCTGAGGCTGCTGGGAACGCCACAGGTACCCACAAGGTATACTGGGAAGATGGACTCCTGTACACTGAGTCAAGAGACCCCAAGCCTGGCATGACCAGGAGGCTGGTCGTACCCTTGTCTCAGCGTGGTTTCCTACTTACCTTGGCCCACGAGATTCCCTTGGCAGGTCACTTAGGCCAGACGAAAACGTGGGACAGGCTTGTCTCACACTTTCACTGGCCTCACATGAACGAAGATACCAAGGAGTTTTGCCGCTCCTGTGTCACTTGCCAAGCCAGTGGTAAGTCAGGTGGCACGACAAAGGCCCCCCTTATACCAATGCCTGTGGTGGGGGTGCCCTTTGAACGGGTGGGGATCGACATCGTCGGTCCCATGGAACCACCTACAGCATCAGGGCACAAGTTTATACTGGTGGTAGTGGATCATGCCACCAGGTATCCTGAAGCTATTCCCCTTAGGACCACTACAGCACCTGTTGTGGCAAGAGCCCTAGTTGGAGTGTTCTCCAGAGTGGGCTTCCCTAAGGAGGTCGTCTCCGACAGAGGTGCAAACTTTATGTCGAGCTACTTAACTGCTATGTGGAAGGAATGTGGTGTTAACTACAAGTTCACTACACCCTATCACCCACAATGCAATGGGCTTGTTGAGAGATTCAACAGGACCCTAAAAGGGATGATTCATGGACTACCGGAAAAGCTTCGGCGTAGATGGGACGTCCTGATCCCCTGCCTCTTGTTCGCCTACAGAGAAGTCCCACAGAAGGGGGTTGGCTACAGCCCTTTTGAACTTTTGTACGGGCATCCTGTAAGGGGACCCCTGTGTTTGGTGAAGGAAGGATGGGAGAGACCTCTCAAAAAGCCTGCAGCCAACATAGTGGACTATGTGCTCGGCCTCTGCTCGCGGATGGCTGAATACATGGAAAGAGCATCTGAAAACCTTAAGGCCAGCCAAGAACTCCAGAAAGCTTGGCATGACCAAAAGGCTGTCTTGACTGTTTACCAGCCCGGACAGAAGGTGTGGGTGTTGGAGCCAGTGGCCCCAGCAGCACTCAAGGACAAATGGTCCGGGCCCTACACCATCCTGGAGAAAAAGGGAGAGGTCACCTACTTGGTCGACCTGGGAACTCCCCGGAGCCCCCACAGGGTGCTTCATGTCAACAGGCTAAAAGCATATGTCGACAGGAAGGACATGAGTTTGCTCATGGCCCTAGATGAGGGACAGGAGGAGGAGAGTGACCCTCTCCCCGACCTGCTCACTCAGAATCCGGACGATGGCTCGGTAGATGGTGTTGTCTTTTGTGGCAGCCTCTCCGAACATCAACAGAGAGACTGTAAACAGGTTCTTCAGTCTTTCAGACATATGTTTTCTCT
This sequence comes from Lissotriton vulgaris, assembly GCF_964263255.1. Taxonomy (NCBI): domain Eukaryota; kingdom Metazoa; phylum Chordata; class Amphibia; order Caudata; family Salamandridae; genus Lissotriton; species Lissotriton vulgaris. Next base: position 121,684,760 of record NC_141695.1, on the reverse strand, counting down.
AACCCCCAGCCAGACCGATTGGTGCACCCATGAGGTTGACACTGGTGACAGCCTGCCCGTGAAGAGTAAAATCTACAGGCAGCCTGATCACGTTAGAGACTGCATCAAGAGTGAAGTGCAGAAAATGTTGGAGCTGGGAGTCATTGAACCCTCGGATAGCCCTTGGGCTAGTCCCGTAGTTCTAGTGCCGAAACCTCACACCCAGGGTGGTAAGAGAGAGATGAGGTTTTGCGTAGACTACAGGGGTCTCAATGCAGTCACTAAGACTGACGCCCACCCAATACCAAGGGCAGACAAGCTTATCGATAGATTGGCTTCGGCCAACTACCTAAGTACGTTTGACCTGACAGCTGGGTATTGGCAAATCAGGTTAGCTGAGGACGCCAAGCCTAAAACTGCATTTTCAACCCCTGGTGGGCATTATCAGTTCGTGGTGATGCCCTTCGGTCTGAAAAATGCACCTGCCACCTTCCAACGGTTGGTGAATCAAGTCCTTACTGGGCTGGATGACTTCTGTGCGGCGTATCTTGACGATATCGCTGTCTTTAGCTCCACCTGGGAGGATCACCTGGTCCACCTGCGGAAGACATTAGAGGCACTGCAAGCAGCAGGTCTCACTATCAAGGCCACCAAGTGCCAGATAGGGCAGACACAGGTTGTATACCTGGGCCACCTTGTAGGTGGAGGCCAGGTTCAGCCACTGGAGAGCAAGATACAGTCCATCAGGGACTGGGCTCCTCCAACCACCCAGACTCAGGTTCGAGCTTTCTTGGGCCTGACTGGTTACTATAGGAAGTTTGTCAGGAACTATGGTTCCATTGTGACACCATTAAACGAACTGACAAGTAAAAAAATGCCAAAAAAGGTTCAGTGGACAGCGAGCTGTCAAAAAGCATTCGATGACCTAAAGCAGGCCATGTGCACGGCGCCTATCCTCAAGAGTCCGGACTACTCCAAACCATTCATTGTCCAAACAGATGCTTCTGAGTTGGGTGTGGGAGCTGTTCTTTCTCAACTGAATTTTGATGGTCAAGACCAGCCCATTGCTTTTATAAGCAGAAGGCTGACCCCTAGAGAGAAGAATTGGTCAGCTATTGAGAGGGAGGCCTTTGCTGTGGTTTGGGCCCTGAAGAAGCTGAGGCCATACTTGTTTGGCACTCACTTCAAGATTCAGACCGACCATAAGCCCCTCTTGTGGCTAAATCAGATGAAGGGTGAAAACCCCAAACTGCTTAGGTGGTCCATTTCCCTACAGGGGATGGACTTTACAGTGGAACATAGACCTGGTACTGATCATGGCAATGCCGACGGGCTCTCCAGATATTTCCACTTAGAACAAGAAGACTCACCTGGTCAAGGTTAGCTTATTGTTCCGACGTTTGGGGGGGGGTCATGTAGGAGAGTAGGGTCTGCAATCCTATGATCACCCAGATTTTTTGCTTTTGTTTCACTGGTTTACGACTTTCTCTGGCTGTGGGCCTGCTAATCAGTCCCACAGCCTGGCTGTTCTCTTTCTAAATTACGATATGTACCCTAGGTGCATTTACCAATTGGTACTGGGCCACCTTATCAGACCCCGTAACGCAGGGCATAGGTGTACCCAGGGCCGCCAGGGGCTGAAGCATGTATTATGCCACCCCTGGCTGGCCTCCTAAATTTGACACAACTGGCTGCACGACAGCTGGGGCGAAGACGTGTAACCACCCTTCGCTTTAGGTATAGTAGCTCTATATCTAACCATACAATGGACACCCGAGTTCCTATCAGTCACTCCTATGGCAGGCCTTAACAATCCTGAAGGCAGAGTGCGTGGGCTCGTGTGAGCTAGGTTCAGGCCCGAGCCGAGCCCGGTTGCAGCTTGCGGAATCAAGACCCAATAGCTGTTCCATGATAACGCGTACCATATCGGTAACTCCGGTGTCGCGTTATCAAGGCATGTCGAGTAAGGTGTCATACGAATCGGGGTGCTGCCCTCTCACCAACTCTGGCGATGAGGTTAGCATCCCACCCTTCTAGAGGGACACGACATGTACGTAACTGTGAACCCCGGTTAAAGTTAACTGAAGCCTCAGCTCCACAAAATGGATGCTGCCACCACAGACACGAGTCTGACCTCCTGCTGCTGGGAGTCCTTCCAGCGAGGAGCACTTGGACAAAGGGTTTCCTGTCGAGGGCGCTGTTCGCACCGTCCCAGACAGGGTTTGTGTATTCTGGGTAGGTAGGGCTTTGGCGAGAAGGTGACTGCGGAGTGGCACCCCGGTGCTCACTACGCATCTGCCGGTTGGAACCAGTTCCAGGGGCGACAGCCCTGGCCTGGGGAAAGTCCGGCAGGGGAGAGGGGCGTAACTACCCCCCTTCCTGGTCCCACCCTTAGGGCAGGACCTAGTCATGTACCCACCCCTTTCTTTAGGATAAAGACCGGAGCGGGGACCCTTCCAAATGAGATCATCTTTGAATCAAGAACTACTTTCTACGAAAGGACACTCAAGACTCTTCTCAAGATTTCTCCCTTGTGGCTAAGGAGTAGTCACCCTGCATCAGCGGGCACCATCTAAGAACTCTGCGGTTTGCTGCAAGTCCTTCCTCAAGGATCCGACGGCCCAGCTCGACGAGAACCGGCTTCCCTGGCACCTCTGACCTCTACCCCCGTCATCAGCTCAGCTGTGATCTGTGGGTGCGACGAGACCTCGAGGGACCGGCCATCATCAGAACCTGCACGCTCTTAAAAACCAGCACGACCATCGAGGTAACTCTCTGGTGAGTGCTCTGGGGTCCGAGAAGCCCCGACCCTGAGCCGCTCTAGCACCGAAGTGCAGTCTCCCAGCATCTCCACGATCTGCGTGGGGCCCTTCTGCTCGCTGCTCAGCACGTTGTCTGGTCACTCGCCACTGGCTTGTGCCCTTCTGTGACGACATCCGAGAATCATCACTGCTGGTCTGGTTGCTCCAGACTGGCCCTTGCTTCCATCTTTGCGAGAAGCACCCCGGACCCTCCTGGTCCACTCAAGACGCCATCTTAGGCCCACCATGTGGCTCTGAGATCTGCCAAGGCTTGTTGCCCCATCCTGGGCCCAGCGACGCCGACAGCATCATCCTTCGTGGGACAGCTCGCACCCCCCCCCCCGTGGTCGCCGACAACGCCTCCTGGTCCGTGAGACTGCAGAGCCTAGCGTCGCCCACTCACCTGGTCGAGGTGACGGCCAACCGGTGCCTTCCTGGTACCCTCTGACTACTGGCTAGTAGTACGAACTTGGTCCCCTCTGCTTTCAGGTTTCATCAATCTCCGATCCAGGCTTGGATCTCTACGAACTATTCAGCACTGGTCGCCGGCCAGCAACTCCTTTCTTCCGGCTCCTGGCTCGTCAGCGAAAACCCCGACGCCTGTAAGACTTGTGCAGCCGCAGCCCTCGTGGCTAGGTAACTCGGCATTTCGGTGCCTGCATAGCCTCCTTACTCTAGGGTCCCGAGTCCCTCGCTTCCGACTTGCCTTATCGGGTCCGCCCGAGACCTTAACCTTTCCGAGTCCCCGGACACTTGTTTTAATTGTGCACTTGAAGTATTTGCTAAAGAGATTTGGTTTGTGCTTAGTACCCTGTCCTCATAAAGAGTACAGGGCTGTTGTGATTCTTAATAAATATCCTGTTTATTTTCATAACACTTGTGTGGTGTCCTTTCACTTGGTGTTCAAGGGGTACATGTGTGGTAAACAGCTGGCTTAACACGCCCTCTCGAGTCTTTAGCCTTAGACTGCTCGTATCCACGCTACTAGGATAGCTGGTCTATAGGTTGACTTACAACCAAACACCATAAGGGTCGTTGGAACGATACATAGCGGTCGCTAGAATAGCGAACGTTGCATATCGGGCCAACTTCTCACACACACATTAACAGAAAAACTGGACCATGGATATTTGTAATCCCAGCACAGCACTTTAACAGATAAGTGAACAGAATTACTCATTTGTTAAGGTTCCAAGGACTATGTTAGTTGATTTCCAGAAGGTTTACGGTTAACTTTAGCTGTTACATTTACATTCTTCCTTCAACAGTTGCTTCTAGGTGCTGCATGCATTTTAAGTCGCATAGTAGACAAGTGCAGAGCATGCACACATAGATTAGAGGTTTAGTATGTTCACACCTGCATCTACAGTTGCATATACACCAGTGATTGCTACGTTCATTGGTCTCTCTAGGTTTCTGCCAGAGGCAGCCATCTTGAATTGGGATGGGTGCTGAGGGGAGGCGGCAGCATCCAAAGCACAAGGGAGTGCCACGTCAGCTTGGTGTGATGAGGTGCTGGCAACATCTGCTGACAAGCAGCGAATAAAGGGTAAGAAAGTGGGTAGGATTGAGGATCATGGTGTGAGAATGTGACAGTGTGTACACTGCGGCGACGAGGACCTTTAGATGACAGGGTACTTCCATTGGTGTTTAAGTGATGGAGAATGTTTTAATGCAAACACAGGAGGAGCATTCACTCTTCTAAGGTATGGGGGGCACAAGAGATAGAAGGGCTTGAGCCCATCATAATATACCCTCAGAAGAACTTGCGGAGGGTCAAGACCTCCCACCAAGCCTACTTACTCTGCGCTGTACTCCCGGTGATGCCCAGGTCTGCCTGTACTCCCGGTGATGCCCGGGTCTGCCTGTACTCCCGGAGGCGCCCGGGTCTGCCTGTACTCCCAGTGATGCCCGGGTCTGCCTGTACCCACGGTGATGCCCGGGCCTGCCTGTACGCATGGTGATGCCCGGGCCTACCTGTACTCCCGGTGATGCCCTGGTCTGACTGTACTCCCAGTGATGTTCGGGCCTGCCTGTCCTGCCAGTGATGCCCGTACCTGCCTGTATTCCTGGTGACGCCAGGTCTGCCTGTACTCTCGGTGACGCCCAGGGTCTGCCTGTACTCCCGGTGACGCCTAGGTCTGCCTGTACTCCCGGTGACGCCTAGGTCTGCCTGTACTCCCGGTGACACCCAGGTCTGCCTGTACTCCCGGTGACACCCAGGTCTGCCTGTACTCCCGGTGACGCCCAGGGTCCGCCTGTACTCCCGGTGACGCCCAGGGTCCGCCTGTACTCCTGGTGACGCCCAGGGTCCGCTTGTACTCCCGATGATGCCCGGGTCTGCCTGAAAGCCCAGTGATTCCCATTTCCAACTGTACGCCTGGGTCGGTCTATAATCCAGGTCTGCCTGTACTCCCGGTGATACCCGGGCCTGCCTGTACTCCCGGTGATACCCGGGCCTGCCTGTACTCCCGGTGATGCCCAGGTCTGCCTGTACTCCCGGTGATGCCAGAGACTGCCAGTACTCCCGGTGATTCCAGAGTCTGCCTGTACTCCCGGTGATGCCCGGGTCTGCCTGTACACCTGGTGACGCCCGCGTCTGCCTGCACTCCCAGTGATGTCTAGGTCCAAATGTATGCCCGGGTCTGCCTGTACTCCCAGTGATACCCGGGCCTGCCTGTACTCCCAGTGATGTCTGGGTCTGCCTGTACTACCGGTGATGCCTGGGTCTGCCTGTGTTCTTGGTGATGCCTGGGTCTAACTGTATGCCAGGTCTGCGTGTACGCCCAAGCCTGCCTGTACTTCCGTTGATGCCTCAGCATGCCTGTACTTACTGTGATGCCTCAGCATGCCTGTACTTACTGTGATGCCCCAGCATGCCTGTACTTACTGTGATGCCCCAGCATGCCTGTACTTACTGTGATGCCCCAGCATGCCTGTACTTACTGTGATGCCCCAGCATGCCTGTACTTACTGTGATGCCCCAGCATGCCTGTACTTACTGTGATGCACCAGCATGCCTGTACTTACTGTGATGCACCAGCATGCCTGTACCCGGTGAGGACCGGGTCTGCCTCTACTCCCGGTGAGGACCGGGTCTGCCTGTACTCCCGGTGAGGACCGGGCCTGCCTCTACTCCCGGTGAGGACCGGGCCTGCCTGTACTCCCGGTGAGGACCGGGCCTGCCTGTACTCCCGGTGAGGACCGGGCCTGCCTGTACTCCCGGTGAGGACCGGGTCTGCCTGCACTCCCGGTGAGGCCCGGGTCTGCCTGCACTCCCGGTGAGGCCCGGGTCTGCCTGCACTCCCGGTGAGGCCCGGGTCTGCCTGCACTCCCGGTGAGGCCCGGGTCTGCCTGCACTCCCAGTGAGGCCCGGGTCTGCCTGCACTCCCGGTGAGGCCCGGGTCTGCCTGCACTCCCGGTGAGGCCCGGGTCTGCCTGCACTCCCGTGAGGCCCGGGTCTGCCTGCACTCCCGGTGAGGCCCGGGTCTGCCTGCACTCCCGGTGAGGCCCGGGTCTGCCTGCACTCCCGGTGAGGCCCGGGTCTGCCTGCACTCCCGGTGAGGCCCGGGTCTGCCTGCACTCCCGGTGAGGCCCGGGTCTGCCTGCACTCCCGGTGAGGCCCGGGTCTCCCTGCACTCCCGGTGAGGCCCGGGTCTCCCTGCACTCCCGGTGAGGCCCGGGTCTCCCTGCACTCCCGGTGAGGCCCGGGTCTCCCTGCACTCCCGGTGAGGCCCGGGTCTCCCTGCACTCCCGGTGAGGCCCGGGTCTGCCTGCACTCCCGGTGAGGTCCGGGTCTGCCTGCACTCCCGGTGAGGTCCGGGTCTGCCTGCACTCCCGGTGAGGCCCGGGTCTGCCTGCACTCCCGGTGAGGCCCGGGTCTGCCTGCACTCCCGGTGAGGCCCGGGTCTGCCTGCACTCCCGGTGAGGCCCGGGTCTGCCTGCACTCCCGGTGAGGCCCGGGTCTGCCTGCACTCCCGGTGAGGCCCGGGTCTGCCTGCACTCCCGGTGAGGCCCGGGTCTGCCTGCACGCACGGTGAGGCCCGGGTCTGCCTGCACGCACGGTGAGGCCCGGGTCTGCCTGCACGCACGGTGAGGCCCGGGTCTGCCTGCACGCACGGTGAGGCCCGGGTCTGCTTGTACGCACGGCGATGCCCGGGTCTGCTTGTACGCACGGCGATGCCCGGGTCTGCTTGTACGCACGGTGATGCCCGGGTCTGCCTGTGCTCATGGTGATGCCTGGGTCAACTGTATGCCAGGTCTGCCTGTACGCCCAGGCCTGCCTGTACTCTCGGTGATGCCCGGGTCTGCCTGCACTCCCGGTGATGCCCGGGTCTGCCTGTACTACCGGTGATGCCCGGTCTGACTGTACTACTGGTGATGCCCGGGCCTGCCTGTACTCCCAGTGATGCCCAGGTCTGCCTGTACTCCCGGTGATGCCCGGGTCTGCCTGTACTACTGGTGATGCCCGGTCTGACTGTACTACTGGTGATGCCCGGGCCTGCCTGTACTCCCAGTGATGCCCGGGTCTGCCTGTACTGACTGGGATGCCCGGGTCTGCCTGCACTCCCGGTGAGGCCCGGGTCTGCCTGCACTCCCGGTGAGGCCCGGGTCTGCCTGCACTCCCGGTGAGGCCCGGGTCTGCCTGCACTCCCGGTGAGGCCCGGGTCTGCCTGCACTCCCGGTGATGCCCGGGTCTGCCTGCACGCACGGTGATGCCCGGATCTGCCTGTGCTCATGGTGATGCATGGGTCTAACTGTATGTCAGGTCCGCCTGTACGCCCAGGCCTGCCTGTAGTCCTGGTGATGTCCAGGCCTGCCTGTACTCCCGGTGATGTCTGGGCCTCCCTGTACTCCCGGTGATGTCCGGGCCTCCCTGTACTCCCGGTGATGTCCGGGCCTCCCTGTACTCCCGGTGATGTCCGGGCCTCCCTGTACTCCTGGTGATACCCGGGCCTGCCTGTACTCCCGGTGATGCCCAGGTCTGCCTGTACTCCCGGTGATGCCCAGGTCTGCCTGTACTCCCGGTGATACCCGGGCCTGCCTGTACTCCCGGTGATACCCGGGCCTGCCTGTACTCCCGGTGATGCCCAGGTCTGCCTGTACTCCCGGTGATGCCCAGGTCTGCCTGTACTCCCGGTGATGCCCAGGTCTGCCTGTACTCCCGGTGATGCCCAGGTCTGCCTGTACTCCCGGTGATGCCCGGGTCTGCCTGTACTCCCGGTGATGCCCGGGTCTGCCTGTACTCCCAGTGATGCCCGGGTCTGCCTGTACTCCCGGTGATGCCCGGGTCTGCCTGTACTCCCGGTGATGCCCGGGTCTGCCTGTACTCCTGGTGATGCCCGGGTCTGCCTGTACTCCCGGTGATGCCCGGGTCTGCCTGTGCTCATGGTGATGCCTGGGTTTAACTGTATGCCAGGTCTGCCTGAACGCCCAGGCTTGCCTGTACTCCCGGTGATGCCCTAGTCTGCCTGTACTCCTGGTGATGCCCAGGTCTGCCTGTACTACCGGTGATGCCCAGGTCTGCCTGTACTCCCGGTAATGCCCAGGTCTGCCTGTACTCCCGGTGATGCCCAGGTCTGCCTGTACTCCCGGTGATGCCCGGGTCTGCCTGTACTACTGGTGATGCCCGGTCTGACTGTACTACTGGTGATGCCCGGGCCTGCCTGTACTCCCAGTGATGCCCAGGTCTGCCTGTACTCACCGTGATGCCCGGGTCTGCCTGTACTCCCGGTAATGCCCAGGTCTGCCTGTACTCCCGGTGATGCCCAGGTCTGCCTGTACTCCCGGTGATGCCCGGGTCTGCCTGTACTACTGGTGATGCCCGGGCCTGCCTGTACTCCCAGTGATGCCCAGGTCTGCCTGTACTCACCGTGATGCCCGGGTCTGCCTGTACTGACGGGGATGCTCGGGTCTGCCTGTACTCACAGTGCTGCCCGGGTCTGCTTGTACTCTCGGTGATGCCCAGGTCTGCTTGTACTCACAGTGATGCCCGGGTCTGCCTGTGCTCATGGTGCTGCCTGGGTCTAACTGTATGCCAGGCCTGCCTGTACTCCCGGTGATGCCCCAGGACTCCTGTACTCACTGTGATGCCCGGGCCTGTCTTTACTATCGGTGATGTCCTTGCACTTCCTATAACCATTGGAGATTTGCTTGCAGTGATGGTCTGATGTGGCTCTGCTCCCAGTGATACACATTTGCTTATGGTGATGTCCTAGTCTTCAGGTGCTTCTTGGTATTCGCTCAGTGGTTCGCCAGTCTGCCGGCCCTCCCAGTGAGGCCCCAGTCTGCCAGCCCTCCCAGCGAGGCCCCAGTCTGCCGGCCCTCACAGCGAGGCCCCAGTCTGCCGGCCTTCCCAGTCTGCCCCCAGTCTGCCAGCCCTCACAGCGAGGCCCCAGTCTGCCGGCCCTCACAGCGAGGCCCCAGTCTGCCGGCCTTCCCAGTCTGCCCCCAGTCTGCCGGCCCTCCCAGTCTGCCGGCCCTCCCAGCGAGGCCCCAGTCTGCCGGCCCTCCTAGCGAGGCCCCAGTCTGCCAGCCCTCCCAGTCTGCCGGCCCTCCCAGTCTGCCGGCCCTCCCAGTCTGCCGGCTCTGCCCAGTCTGCCAGCTCTGCCCAGTCTGCCAGCGCTGCCCAGTCTGCCAGCGCTGCCCAGTGAGGCCCCAGTCTGCCAGCGCTGCCCAGTCTGCCAGCGCTGCCCAGTGAGGCCCCAGTCTGCCAGCGCTGCCCAGTCTGCCAGCGCTGCCCAGTGAGGCCCCAGTCTGCCAGCGCTCCCGGTGAGGCCACAGTCTGCCAGCGCTCACAGCCTGCCGGCGCTCACAGTCTGCCGGCGCTGCCGGTAGGGCCACAGTCTGCCGGCGCTCACAGTCTGCCGGCGCTGCCTGTGGGGCCACAGTCTGCCGGCGCTCACAGCCTGCCGGCGCTCACAGTCTGCTGGCGCTGCCGGTGGGGCCACAGTCTGCCGGCGATGCCTGTGGGGCCACAGTCTGCCGGCGATGCCTGTGGGGCCACAGTCTGCCGGCGATGCCTGTGGGGCCACAGTCTGCCGGCGATGCCTGTGGGGCCACAGTCTGCCGGCGATGCCTGTGGGGCCACAGTCTGCCGGCGCTGACATGTTTTGTGGGTTTCTACATGGCAGAACCAGGCACACAGTAGACTAGATCTACACCATGGGAATCTAGTGGTGTAGATAGTTTTTCTTATTCTGGTCCTGAGGAATTGCTTGGTAACACTCTGAACTACAATAGCAATGAACATGTCGACCACTTTTTCTGAGTAGGTTTTGCTTCCACTCTCTAGGGCCCTCACACCCACAGCACCACACAGCAGGAAAAAAAGATCCCCCCCAAAGAGCCCCTTTAAGGGTGCCCGTCAGGTATTGCACTGCCGACCCGACGAGGGGCAAGGCCATATGATGAAGCATGACACCTAGCTTGCTGGGTGTGTGAGGTCTTTAGTTCCAAAAAGGAGTATCCCCCTCCTGCGTGCCTTCACTCACTTTTATGTTTCAACTGTCTCATCCAAGGTCTTAGACCCAGGGGAACTGTGCATTTCTTTTTGATAGATCTCCTTACCTTGCTCTTGTTCAGACAATTCTGGTGCTCAGAGATCTCCTGTGTGATTTGCCGGTAGGTTGTCTCCCTCTCTTCCTCAAGACTGCTTTCCTTCTCCAGCTGCTGGAATTCCAGGTCTTCGAAGGCCTTCGCTGCTGCTTCGAGGACATCAGACATCTGTGGACAGGAATGAGGGATGTGAGCAGAACTGCAGAAACATACCTGTCAAAGTCCCACAATATGCCCCCATCACCAAAAGGGCCACCGGACGAAGACCTGGATGGTGCCCCACAGCATGATCTGAAGCAGACCGCACATATTTAAAAAAGCACTGACACGTTAAGTGTCAATGTGGCTAGCCCCTTCCTCTAGAAAGGTATCTCAAGGACTACAGAGGAGTGAGCATGAACCTCCGTGCTGGAAAGTACATAATTATGGATGCCAAAAGGTGTTACAGAAAAGAAGGAAACTCTTGCAAAATTCAGTGCAAGACAGTCAGACTTTTCTGGAGCCTTGGATCATTTGCCATCTATACAGACTTTTACTATCCCTTCCCAAATTGTATTGAACTTGTCCCTAGGGTGAAGGCTTGGCTGTGCTGGGAGAGGAACTTGCCTTTCTTTAAACTGGACTAGTGGTGAAGATAGGACAGGCTGACGAGTTCCCTAACCTGGATGGAATCAGGATGAGAGGGATGTTTGCTGTCTTTGCCATTAAGTGGTAAGAGCAGAGTGAGTAAGAGAGTGAGCAGTCTCAGAGACAGCCTCACCACCACAGCCAGTGACTCACTGGTGAGGACAACAGCACCAGGTCCACCCCTGGGCAACGAGTCTGCAAGCTTCTGTGGTGTAGACCTTGCACTGTTTATTTGCGCTGTGTGTGGTGTGTTGCACACACTGGGAACCTACTCACCTGACTGAGGTCTGTTGCCTTTGAAGGGCTGTTCCAGGTATTAACCTGGACGACAAGCAGATATGTGCTCGAGGCAATGGTCAGAAGGCTTGTGAGCACATGAATAAGAAGGAGTTAAAAGCTTTCATAAAGGAGGAAGGAGTTGGCAGGGAACTGGTGTGAGGTAGGATCTTTTCAGAATCTTTGGGGTCTGTCTGCTCTGCATAGATATTCAGAGTGGATGCTGCAAGGACAAATATTCCCCGTTTTGAATGTAGGCAGCAGCAGGGTGTAGGCCCATCAATATATAGGCACGGCCTGACTTCTGCAGATGCAGAACACAGCAGGTAATGTCCTGGACATTAGGATTTATTGGGGCCAGGTCTGTGACCAGAGTAGTGGACCTTCGCGCTCCATGCAGAATGGTCATGCATGCCTGGAGGAGGTTTAGAATTTCTAAGTCCTCCAGTGCCAGACCTGTAGGCTGAGCGTTGTGGGCTCTGGATGGATCTTTGTTAGGTTTTTAGTGGGACTTTGGGGCCTTTATACTAAATCACAATCAGTAGAGCACAGACATTTCTTCAAGAGTTTTGGATCGGCATTTCTGCCCGCCGGAGCCCTTGATCAGCCAATCATTGAGTCAGGAGAAGACGCAAGCGTCACTCCTCGGAGTCGTGCAGCCACCACCGTTAGGTACTTTGTGAACACCCTTCCTTCTGCTTGCAAACAAAGCCTCTATCCACTAGAGTTTAAATCCACTCCACAGACTTTGTGATTTCTGTATTGTTTTTTTATTTTCTCAAGCATCTTGTGAACCTGGGGTTGAAGAGATGATCCCTGTTGAACTGGAGGTTGAAGTAATGCTGCTGGACCTCAGGTTTGAACGCAGAGATGTGACGTCAAGAGTGGTATCAAAGTAGAACGCTAATGTCGGTGCCTTTAGAGGGCGTGTCCATTGCATCAAGTAAACAATGAATGTTGATGCTTGAGATGGTCTTGCCCTTTGCCAAGAACTCCCCCTACTCTTTTGAATGGTTAACTCCTTCCGTGCTCATGACAAGCTCAGCTCGTCATGAGAGACGGTGGCGCTGTGCTCATGACGAGCTGAGCTCGTCATGACGCATGCGGGGCTAATTCCCCTGCTGTGCTGAGCATTCTGAAGAAATGGGCGTGGTGATGACCAGCTCAGCTCGTCATGAGCACAGCGCCACCGTGCAGCGTGACGAGCCGAGCTAATCACAAGCATCGTGGAGCTGCGCGCGCCCTCACTTCCCCCAGTGCTGCGGGGGAATTAGCTCTGGTGTGAAGGTGTTATCAACTACACAGAGGGTGGAGAGATAACATTTCCATATAGAAGTCATCTTTCTCGTGAACAACGTGCACATTGACTATGATCTGCTGCAGCACTCTTGATCACCTCATGGTAGGCTGTGGGAACTTTGGGAGGGGATACTCTGACCAGTAAATGGTCTAAGTCAAGATCACCGGGAGGAGGGAGGGTGAGATTGGGGGCCAGGTCTGCGGAAAGTGGGGGGTTGGATTAACATTCCCCTCCCCACAAGGGTCATAAGTGGGCCCGGAGTCTAAGAGCTGATCATACACATCAATGGGGTCTTATAGACTGCCTGGATAGGAAAATGTGCATGAGAACCTCTCAGGTGACTCTGCTGGAGGTAGAGGAGGCAATGTGTGTGATGGTGGTAGAGGCTTAGGAGGTGGAAAAGGAACATTAGGAAGAGGGCTTGTGCTCCTAATCCAATTTTTTTTTCAGTGCTGGCTCTCCTCTTGCTTTGGCCAGAGTGGTTTCGCGAAGATCTTCCTGATGATGAAGTGAATGAAGAGACGCTTCTGCTTGGTGTCAAACTTTAAGAATTGGCACATCCTAAACCTTGGATCTGAGTGGTGAAGTTTTCCATATCAACAGTACTTTCACGTTGATGGACGCTTTAGCACTTGCATCAGTGGGACCTCCAGGATGAGTGGGATCCTCATAGCCCTTGGAGCGGGTATGGCTTGACATCCAGTGGGGGTCGGCACCCTTTGACAGAGCTGCGGTCAGTAGCCTTGGTTGACTCTGAAGCCATCTCTCTCTATGCCAACTCGAACCTGAAAGCCTGGGCTACTGCGATTCCCCATGGGTCAGCCGCTTTGCTTGCTTCAGTGCCAAAAGGACCTTTTTCTTCAAAGATATCCAGAGTTTTGAAGGAAGCTTGCTGGTGCATCTTGTGTGTGCCAAGCTCCTTTCCATGTGGTACATTAGTATGTTCTTTAAGTGGAAGATAAGGCACACAACTGATAAAGAGGCATTGTTACGGGCAGATTTCTGATGGTCCAACCACAGGTATTTAGAGTTACACCTGGTGCAACATTGGAAGGGGGGGTCGATTCAATGACCCCCTTGCAGTCTGCATTCTTTGGAGATGGAGGCCTAGACAGGATGGGATGTCACCTATGGTTGCAGGGAGGCCACCATTGTCAGGGTCATCAACCTCTGACTGAGTCGGTGAAGGTGAAACAGTCACCAAGACGCAGATATGTTTTGCAATGCACCTCTGTCAAAATCCAACCATGTGATCCGAAAACAAGTGAGAAATCTGATGAATCTCAGAGCCCTATTGATGTACATTCAACCCTTCATGGTGGGAAAAGCAGTCAGATAGAGTCTGTGCCCATGTGCTTTATCCACTAAGGGAGGAGGCATGTCACATCTTGCAAACTTAAAGACTTATTCCAAGAAAAACAACTTGCAAATATCCAAGCACAACAATAGACTGCAGGAGTATGAAAGCACGTGTATCTACAACCACACATGCTAAAAACAGAGCGTTCGAAGAAATGAGGACACAGGGGTCTATTGAATATGGACAGGATGCACAGGAGAGCTTGACTCACCCTCCCAAGGGAGGACTCTCAAATGAATATTAATCTTGAGTGAGTGTACGATTTATGTGCTCGAGGCCAGATTTCAAAGCTATACATCTGGCCAGACAATGGTGGTCAGTGAACAAAATCTCTTGCCCATCACAAGAGGACTCAGAAAAGAGGAAGCATGGCTTTCACACCTTAGGTTCAAGATGCTGGAGCGCTCGAATAGCAAATATCCATGTGGATGACCGTGATCTCAGACTCTGCTCCGATGCCAAAACCCTCCCTTTCAGCTGTGTCAGACACTCTCTCCCTCTCCACCCATCCCTTCATATGCCTTCTGAACACCCTCATTTCCAGTTGCTCTTGCATACATCCTCTCAATCACCATCTGCATCTACAGCCGCAGCGGCTCCCACAGGCCACCTGCCCCACAAGGCGCCTGTTACCACATGGATCTGCACTCCCAAATGCTCCAGCAAGCACCCTCGCCTTCACCACCCCACCCCTTGTACTTCCTGGATCTGCACTCCCAAATGCTCCAGCAAGCACCCTCGCCTTCACCACACCACCCCTTGTACTTCCTGGATCTGCACTCCCAGTTGCTCCCGCAAGCACTCTCGCCTTCACCACCCCATTCCTTGTTTTACTTCCTGGACCTGCACTACCACCTGCTCCCGCATGTATTCTCGCCTCCACCACCCCACCCCTTATACTTCCTGGATCTGCGCTCCCAGCTACTACCACATGCACTCTGAACTCCACCACCCCACTCCCTGTTGTACCGCCTGAATCTGCATCCTTTGTGGCTCCACAGGCCACCTGTCCCACAAGCCTCCTGTTACCTCCTGGATCTGCACTCCCAGCTGCTCCCGCAAGCACTCTGGCTGGTTGTCCAAGAGTTTCTGTGATTCCTTAAACCTCAGTTCCAGCTCCTCCACTTTCCGCTTCTCTTCCTGAAGCCGAGTCTTCTCCTGCAGAGATATACAATTAGATTATGGAAGCAAAAGAGAACCCCAGCTTTTCATCACACCCCAAGAAACTGTAGAAGATTGAGGAGCCACTTCATTCAGTCAAGAACCCATGCAGGGCATTCTGGAACGAAAATAGTGGACATTTTTATATCTGTCACAGAACAGCAGAACCAGCTCTTAACATTAAACATGGGCTCATCTGATGCTAGCCTGTGCTTTCTTATCCCACCTCATCCATATGCGATGATCGGTCATCTCATGCTAGCCTGTGCTTTCTTATCCCGCCTCATCCAGCTGTGATGACGAGTCATCTCATGCTAGCCTCAGCTTTCTAATCCGACCTCATCCAGCTGCGATGATGGGTCATCTCATGCTGGCCTGTGCTTTCTTATCCCACCTCATCCAGCTGCGATGATGGGTCATCTCATGCTAGCCTGAGCTTTCTTATCCCACATCATCAAGCTGCGATGATAGGTCATTTCAGGCTAACCTGTGCTTTCTAATCCCACCTCATCCACCTGCGATGATGGGTGCTTTCTAATCCCACCTCATCCAGCTGCGATGATGGGTCATCTCATGCTACCCTGAGCTTTCTTATCCCACATCATCAAGCTGCGATGATGGGTCATCTCAGGCTAACCTGTGCTTTCTTATTCCACATCATCAAGCTGCGATGATGGGTCATCTCAGGCTAACCTGTGCTTTCTAATCCCACCTCATCCACCTGCGATGATGGGTCATCTCATGTAAGCCTGAGCTTTCTTATCCCACATCATCAAGCTGCGATGATGGGTCATCTCAGGCTAACCTGTGCTTTCTAATCCCACCTCATCCACCTGCGATGATGGGTGCTTTCTTATCCCACCTCATCCAGCTGCGATGATGGGTCATCTCATGCTAGCCTGTGCTTTCTTATCCCACATCATCCAGCTGCGATGATGGGTCATCTCATATTAGCCTGTGCTTTCCTATCCCACATCATCCAGCTGCGATGATGGGTAATCTCAGGCTAACCTGTGCTTTCTAATCCCACCTCATCCAGATGCGATGACGAGTCATCTCATGCTAGTCTGAGCTTTCTTATCCCACCTCATCCAGCTGCGATGATGGGTCATCTCATGCTAGCCTGTGCTTTCTAATCCCACATCATCCAGCTGCGATGATGGGTCATCACATGCTAACCTGTGCTTTCTAATCCCACCTCATCCAGATGCGATGACGAGTCATCTCATGCTAGTCTGAGCTTTCTTATCCCACATCATCCAGCCGCAATGATGGGTCATCTCTTGCTAGCCTGAGCTTTCTAATCCCACCTCATCCAGCTGCGATGATGGGTCATCTCAGGCTAACCTGTGCCTTCTAATCCCACCTCATCCAGCTGCGATGATGGGTCATCTCTTGCTAGCCTGAGCTTTCTAATCCCAAATCATCCAGCTGCGATGATGGGTCAACTCATGCTAACCTGAGCTTTCGTATCCCACATCATCCAGCTGCGATGATGGGTCATCTCATATCTCATGCTAACCTGTGCTTTCTAATCCCACCTCATCCTGTTGCGATGATGGGTCATCTGATGCTAGCCTGTGCTGTCTAATCCCACCTCATCCAGCTGCGATGATGGGTCATCTCATGCTAACCAGTGCTTTCTAATCCCACATCATCCAGCTGCGATGATGGGTCATCACATGCTAACCTGTGCTTTCTAATCCCACCTCATCCAGATGCGATGACGAGTCATCTCATGCTAGTCTGAGCTTTCTTATCCCACATCATCCAGCCGCAATGATGGGTCATCTCTTGCTAGCCTGAGCTTTCTAATCCCACCTCATCCAGCTGCGATGATGGGTCATCTCAGGCTAACCTGTGCCTTCTAATCCCACCTCATCCAGCTGCGATGATGGGTCATCTCTTGCTAGCCTGAGCTTTCTAATCCCAAATCATCCAGCTGCGATGATGGGTCATCTCATGCTAGCCAGAGCTTTCTTCTCCCACAACATCCAGCTGCGGTGATGGGTCAACTCATGCTAACCTGAGCTTTCGTATCCCACATCATCCAGCTGCGATGATGGGTCATCTCATATCTCATGCTAACCTGTGCTTTCTAATCCCACCTCATCCTGTTGCGATGATGGGTCATCTGATGCTAACCTGTGCTTTCTAATCCCACTTTATCCAGCTGCGATGATGGGTCATCTCATGCTAGCCTGTGCTTTCTAATCCCACCTCAACGAGATGCGATGATGGGTCATCTCATGATAACCTGTGCTTTCTAATCCCACCTTATCCAGCTGCGATGATGGGTCATCTCATGCTAACCTGTGCTTTCTAATCCCACCTCATCGAGATGCGATGATGGGTCATCTCATGTTACCTGTGCTTTCTAATCCCACCTCATCGAGATGCGAAGATGGTCATCTCATGCTAGCCTGTGCTTTCTAATCCCACCTCATCGAGATGCCATGACGGGTCATCTCATGCAAGCCTGTGCTTTCTTATCCCACCTCATCGCGATGCGATGATGGGTCATCTCATGCTAACCTGTGCTTTCTAATCCCACCTCATCCAGCTGCGATGATGGGTCATCTCATGCTATCCTGTGCTTTCTAATCCCACTTTATTCAGCTGTGATGATGGGTCATCTCATGCTAGCCTGTGCTTTCTAATCCCACTTTATCCAGCTGCGATGATGGGTCATCTCATGCTAACCTGTGCTTTCTAATCCCACCTCATCGAGATGCGATGATGGGTCATCTCATGATAGCCTGTGCTTTCTAATCCCACCTCATCGAGATGCGATGATGGGTCATCTCATGCTGGCCTGTGCTTTCTAATCCCACCTCATCCACCTGTGATGATGGGTCATCTCATGCTAGTCTGAGCTTTCTAATCCCACTTTATCCAGCTGCGATGATGGGTCATCTCATGCTAACCTGTGCTTTCTAATCCCACCTCATCGAGATGCGATGATGGGTCATCTCATGCTAGCCTGTGCTTTCTAATCCCACCTCATCGAGATGCGATGATGGGTCATCTCATGCTAGCCTGTGCTTTCTAATCCCACCTCATCGAGATGCGATGATGGGTCATCTCATGCTAGTCTGTGCTTTCTAATCCCACCTCATTGAGATGCCATGACGGGTCATCTCATGCTAGCCTGAGCTTTCTAATCCCACCTCATCGAGATGTGATGATGGGTCATCTCATGCTAGCCTGTGCTTTCTAATCCCACCTCATCGAGATGTGATGATGGGTCATCTCATGCTAGCCTGTGCTTTCTAATCCCACCTCATCGAGATGTGATGATGGGTCATCTCATGCTAGCCAGTGCTTTCCTATCCCACATCATCCAGCTGCAATGATGGGTCATCTCAGGATAACCTGTGCTTTCTAATCCCACCTCATCCAGCTGCGATGATGGGTCATCTCATGCTAGCCTGAGCTTTCTAATCCCACCTCATCCAGCTGCAATGATGGGTCGTCTCAAGCTAGCGTGTGCTTCTTTAACCTCTTCGCCGCTAATGACAAGGGTAACTCGTCATGGACTTTCCATTGATTTCAATGGAAAGTGAATGGCAGCAATAATATTGCCTTAGCAGTAAAGGGGTTAACCAACCTCATCCACCTACAAGGAAGTGTCATTTTATGCTAGCAAGGGTCATCTCACGCTAGACTGGGGCATCTCATGCTAGCCTGGGCCCAGCCTCTGCTTCCTCATCCTCCTCCAATGATGGGTCATTTCATGCCAGCCTGGGGCATCTCATGGCAGACCGGGACATCTTTTGCCAGACTGGGGCATCTCATGCTTCCCTGGGTCATCTTATGCCAGTCTCTGCTCCCTCATCCTCCTCCAATGATGGGCCATATCTCACCTGCTCCCGTTCCGCCTGGCACCTCCTCTCACTGTACTGGAGCCGGCACTGCAGGGCTCGGACCGCCTCCTCCTCCCGGTGCATCTCCAGCTTCTCCGTCCTCAGCTCCCCCTCCAGCAGGGCTCCCTCCATCTCCATCTGAGGGCAGAGCAGAGACAGGTGTGAAAAGGGTACCAGGGTCCATCGACCAATCGGAGAAGAGAGGCCTCTGTGCTGCCCTGCATGGGTGCTCACAGACAACATGGAGGCGGTCACTGAGTGATGTGTCAAAGAGGGCTCTGTTGCCCATTCCAGGGCCTTAAGAAAATGATACAGTACAACAGGGAGACAAGAGGGAAATAAGGGTACTATAGGGATAGCCCTCCACTCAATAAGCATCAATACAAAAAATCCCAGTACCCTGGACTCGGATTAGTGTTCATCTAAAGAGGCATATCACTGTGCTGGAAATTATACAGTTAGATTCCTAAACACCCGCCTACTTGAACTTTGAGTTAGGCGTTTGTCTTCATATGCCAATCCGTCCAAAACAAATCATTGTTTCTTTGAACATAAAAACAAGGGGGGAGAATCCAGAATTGCTTTTCAACTCAACCACCAGTGACTGGTCAACTGAGACAGTACGTAATCCCACACTTAAAACGAAACAGACATAAAAATGTGTGGTGAGGAGGAAGGCACCTCACGGGAGAACACCCTCGGGGCCCTTGGCAGATGTTTGGTATGCAATGTTAAGCTACCAGCCTTTTTAATTCACCGTTACACACCATAACTAATAATAAATGTGTAACTTTGATGCGACTGTTGAATTTAATCACTTTTTCTGTGTCATAACAAGGAGTAATTCCTTGGATGGTTTTGTCTTACACCTGTCTTTCTGCACACAACACGTATGGTTTTGTTTTTGGACACTTTATTTTGAGGAGGTAAGGCGACCAATGATGAGAAAGGGGCAAGAAATTGGTAAACATCTGCCAAGGGTCCCGAGGGTGTTCTCCTGTGAGGTGCCTTCCTCCTCACCACACATTTTTATGTCTGTTTCGTTTTAAGTGTGGCATTACGTACGGTCTCAGTTGACCAGTCACTGGTGGTCGTGTCGAGTTGAAAAGCAATTCTGGATTCTCCCCCCTTGTTTTTATGTTCAAAGAAACAATGATTTGTTTTGGACGGATTGGCATTTGAAGACAAACGCCTAACTCAAAGTTCAAGTAGGCGGGTGTTTAGGAATCTAACTGTATAATTTCCAGCACAGTGATATGCCTCATTAGGTGCACACTAATCCGAGTCCAGGGTACTGGGATTTTTTGAATTGATGATTGATCCTTAAGAAAATGAACCAGTGGATTCTGGGACTTTTAGTATTGTTATTTCTACTTTCATAAACTGGGTACTGGTTTCTAATAGCTTACAAAGAGGAAGCACAGACCAATCATTGTGTAGTCTCTGTGGCATTATATCACATTTGGTCATTCTATCTTTATTATTTATTGTTTTTTTTAGAAAGGTGCTTCACAGCTCTACTGATTATTTGGGTCAATCTGATCCATCCATCATCTCCTTTTGTTTGCCCTAAGTTGGCAGGGTATGCCCAGACGTGGGTCCCTTGCTCACTTTGCCCCTGGATTCAAGCTAGCCTGGCTGATGAGGGGTATTACCCCTGAAACCGGTCCTAGGATGCTTGTTTCCGGTCCAGGGAAGACATGGCTTGGCAGTTCAGGCTGGACTGTTCCCATGAGGCACAGGGTCATTCTGATTTGCATATGGATGGGTCTGGCCTGGGGTGGGGTGGCGAAGTGAGCTAAAGAACAATGATGGATTCAACACAGCTCTGTGACTGGGGGTGAGTGCCTGAAAAGTTTCAGCAATCCGTCCATCACCTCCTTGTGTTTTTACAAGTGTTAACAAGGCATCTGTGCTGCCCTGCATGGGTGCTCGCGGACAACATGGAGGCGGTCACTGAGTGATGGTGACAAAAAGGGTTCTGCTGCCCTTTCCAGGGCCTTTCGAAAATGAACCAGTGGATTCTAGGACTTGTAGTATTTTTCTTGCTGATTACATAAACTGAGTACTTGTTTCTAATAACTTAGAAACCGGAAACCCAGACCGATCGTTTTAGGCTCATGGCGGCCCTGGGCAGGGAGAGTAGGTAGGGGGCCCCTGAAGAGGGGGTCTGGGCGGGGCAGAACGCGGAGGCCAGTAAAGAGGGGAGGGGGTCAGGGTGTATGGAAGTGGAACGGAGCTAGAGGCCACCAAATCCCTGCCAGGGGCCGCCACGCAAATATGTATCCATCCTCAGAGGATTATTATATTAAGGATATATATTTACATGGTGGCCCCTGGGGTTTGGTGGCCCTGTGCAGGTGCACAGCTTGCACATGCCTAAGGCCGCCCCTGGTGTGGCATTAAATCATACATGATCATTTTATCTGCATTATTTCTTTGTTTTTTTAGAGGCATGCTTCACAATTCTACTGATTATTAAGGTCAATGTGATCAGTCGTTTCATTAGCTCCTTCGATGGAGCAAACTGCCTTCTAGCAGAGTCTGCACACTTTTAAACTAGTTCCGGCAGTTCAAGAAGGGTATTATCTCACTCTGCCATCTTGTGTTTATCACGCCATATTTAAATCGAACAGTCGCACGC
The DNA here is from genome assembly GCF_964263255.1 of Lissotriton vulgaris. Taxonomy (NCBI): domain Eukaryota; kingdom Metazoa; phylum Chordata; class Amphibia; order Caudata; family Salamandridae; genus Lissotriton; species Lissotriton vulgaris. The sequence continues at coordinate 121,663,189 of NC_141695.1, read as the reverse complement.
CTCGATAAAAAAACGCTAAACGAAACGGACTTTGCCGGAACACGCTGATTTGCATGTAAAGCATTATTTGCATTTTCAGTCACAAACTGGAGACCCGGCTACGAATCGTGCAGGTTTCTGGAACTTTCCTTCACACATTCTCCGGGGAGTTCAGGACCAATATGGTTCTTGAAGAGGCTTTTTTTTCGCTCAGCCCTCATCCCATAGATATTGTCTCACAACTCAACCACATCTTTCACCGGACTTTGAACCCTCTAAGGTACTGGCCTGTCTGGAGACTTCCAAACTCACCTGTGACCCCGGGCCCAGCCTTCCTGCATTAGCGCGGCGCCAGACCTACTACTTACTGTAAGTCAGTCCTCTGACGTGACAGGTGTGTTTTAGGATCACTCTGGGGTTTGTTGTTCCAGGTCTGCAAGAACAACATATATAAGCCCTGATTCACGCCCGTTTCCGCCTCGTGCAGTTTCGACACTCCAGGTAGCCGGGCAGGTGGAGACGCCAGAAATACCTGTTGGGCTGTGGTGAATTGTGGCTCCGAGTGTGTCAGGATGCAGCTCTTACTCAGGTGAGACAGAGAGGCCGCCAAACTGGAAAAACCAGGTGTGGGGACCGGGAAAGAACATGACCTGTCAGTCCATGCACGAGGGTGGGTGTAAGTGGGTAAACTGTCCTTAGTGACTCTTTAGTGCAGGATAATGGAGTCTGCAGATGGTGACCTACCCGAGACGAACTATTAGGCAAGCATGAGGGGGGTCAAACCACGGACCACAGTAAGGCCAGTCCATAATAACAAGCATATGGCTGCCTAGGTTTTATACTAACAGCAAAAAGACATGAGACCAAAAAAAGCTGCATTAACATGGGCCAAAACCAAACGCCACTTAAAACATCAAATATTTACAACTCATTTCACGTTATTAATAGCCCCTAAACTATGTAATAAACTAAAAGAACCGAACTGACAGGAGTAAATGCTGAGTAGAAAATGATCTGAAGAAGATGTATGTAAATAAACAACCGAAACATGTTGGCATACTGTAAAATTGATTTCAGGCCCAGCGTGAAGGCACTACATAGGAAGAAGTCAATTGTGGGATTTTCTCTGTCTTGTCACGGTTTCTCAAGTGTTGCCTTTGCACAGTTCTATTGGTTTGTCATTTTTTTTGATGAATCCTACGTTTAGGAGCAGATTTCTATACTGCACAGATGCTGAATATGTTTTATAAAACAACGACAAGAGGTCGATTAAAAAAGGGCTTCATTAACATGGGTTTCTTGTTGTCCCTTCTGCATATAGGAATCACCGAGAATTGTAGGATTAGGAACGGTTCACCCCATTCCAACAGGAATCCCCCTTAACACCTTTACTGCTAAGGCAATATTTTACTGCTCATTTAATTTCCATTGAAAACAATGAAAAGTGCATGACGAGTTACCCTTGTCATTAGCAGCCAAGAGGTTAATACATGGGTGCCTTTCCTTTCATGCACCACTGTAATCACAAACATCTGTCCTATCAGCTACAGTGGCAGGACTGGGACTGCAACACCCAGAATGCATTTGTTTATGAAATAAAAACCCAGATCCGGGAATTACTAAGGCTGAATGGCATGGAGCATTAGGACCACAACACCATGGAGAAGCTTCCCAAAGAATCCTGGCTCCACCCCGTCTGGACCGCTTGTCACCACAAGGACAAGGAAGAGACAGGTTATTCTATACAGATCGCTTTGTTTTCTGAAAGTATCCACAGACGTGGGCACTCGAAAGGCTGCCCCGGTTGGGACAGAGAGGATCTCACATTAGAAGTGTGGTTTGGGGGTACCCACTGAGCTTGCAGTCGGTATACCCGAGTCCTATGCTCGACTTCAGCGCTTTGCCAAAATATTGTGCGATTTTGGGCGAAGCACTTGGTCTAAATGGCAATGCGTCTAATGTAGACATTTCAGACACAAATGCACAGTTCTGCCCACCACACACCCTGGTTTCTGTGATCTGACTTTAACTGGCCACAAAAGCCACACCTCTGCGTTTAGCACTTGGTTTGAATTCACTCCTGCTACAATAAAAATGTGCTCTGTAAAGCACCCCTGGCTCCTTGGAGCTAAATGTGTGCAATATTAGATACCTGAAAGTATAAACGTGTGAATCACAGAGGCAGCCAGCCCACGAGAGACTCAGTCACATGTCAGGCCCAGCACGACACATGTCAGGACAGAAGGACGGCCGAGGCCCACATGCCTTTCACAGGCTCAGGCAGCTTGAAAACACGGAGGCTTGTCAATCCGCCATCAGACACCACATCAAACCGCAGGGCTTTCGCAATGCGCCGGTGCGTGTGAGCAGAAAGACTCAAAGGACGGACAACTGGGAGCGAGACAGCACCGGCGAGACATGGGGATTTCTCGGGGCCGAGTCACCTGTCTGAGGCGTCACCGCTGGAGTGTCTCACGGTACAGTAAGAGATTGGCACGGATTAGAGTAAAGTTCAAGTTTTTTCGTGGGAAAGTTAAAGTAACAGGAATAATGGTGTGTAAAGTGTTTTCACCACCACGGCAGTTTTGTAACGATTTATATTTTTTGCTTTGCTGGAAAGATTCTCAGATTATCTTTGTCTACAATTTTTTTCCCGTTTTGCAAGATAATTTGTATTGGCTATGGAGATCGTTGACACTGATCGAAACCAATTAATGTCAGCACGCCAAGCCGCAAGTTCACTCTTGGCGAACATTTTCTCTACACAATTGGAAAGTATCTGAAAACTTCCTTTTCAGGCAACTTTTTTCAAAATGGCTCTGCATAGGAATCGAAATTTGTTGCTCTCTTTTTTTGTATTTATTAGGTTTCGCCTAGCGGAAGCTGCGCTCTGCGCAGCTTTTCCGCGCAGGCGAAATCCTGTTGAGTTCCATAGTGTGGCTTTGGTTCGGCCCTCGTCCTTGATTGGCTGGCTCCGTAAACGGAGCCTTGCCATTGGACGAGGGGCCTGTCCGTCAATGCCGGACCAGACACGGGGGCGTTCCCGACATTCTTTGGCTTTTGCCGACGTCACGGGACGCCGGGAACGCCCCCGTGTCTGGTCCGGCATTGCCGGCACTACTGCGTCTCTTCTTCCCGTTTCCCGCCCCGTGACTGGCCGGCCGGCCAATCCTAGCGCGGCCGGCCGGAAGTGCCCGCCCCCCCGCCGCCCAGGGGAAGAAGGAAGACGGCGGCCCACAACAAGTATGGCGGCCCACGCGGGGCTCCCGTGGCCTGCCTGGAGGGAGCCCCGGAAGAAGCGGAGGACGTTGCCGGGCAGGTGTTGGACGGCGACATAGGCGAGGTCGAGGTGAGCAAGGGCCCGGAGCAGGCACAGAAGGTAGAGACTAATGCGGGCAGAACGGGGGCCATAACGAGGGCAGCATGCGATCGAGTGAAAACAGAGAGAGATCCAGGCGGGTCGCGCACTGCCCCTATGGTGATAGCGGGATAATTCCCTGAGACAATTCAAAAATGTAGGGATGGAGAGTACACAGAGGCCGGGGCTCAAATTTCCCTCTGCAATGTTGTCAAAATGTTTAGGAGCGCGGTTTAAGCTGTGAATACCTTTTTCTTAATGCACGATGTTACAGCGCTTGGGCCAGGCCTCGGGGGGCCGCAAACTGCGCACAAGCGGAAAAAGTATAGTACGAGCTTGGTGTGGTACATGGTGAGTACGATGAGGAGGTTAAAAGACTCTTGGCTTGCTTAGTGATAAAGCAACAGGCACGGTCTAAGCATTGGCCTCGAAGTGGCCTTCTGAACTATTTACAGACGGTATTTTGAGGGCGAGGGACCGCGGGCGATGGTACGGGGCAAACGGCAGTAGACGATTAATTTGCACCAAAGGTTTTGAAGTACGTTTGCTAACAACCCTGTTTTGGGCGTAAGGGCAACAAGGCGGAAACACGCACAAGTGAGAAGAAGTTAAAAGATACCCGCACTTCGTTTTGTCGGGAAAGGAGCGTAGCTAGTAGCGTTACCAATTGGCTTCAGGCACCCGAGATCCACACCGGGTCTCTTCTCTTTTACTACCAACTGCACCCGTGGCCCTGCCCCCTTGCGCGCGCGGTGCAGCAAAAACACATAAATAAATAACTTAGTGCGGCAATATTCACCCCGTCGGGAATAGATGCAGCGCGTGCGGAACTGGTTTGGCTTAAATAAATAAATAATAAGGAACCAAATCACACAAGATGAAATAACGGGAGCGACTTACAAGCGCTACAGATTAGGCCGAACTACCAGGGTAGTGGCACATATCGGGGAATGGATCCTGTAAGCGCATTTCGGGGTAGAGTGAGCACAGGCAGGTACCGGGGCTTACGGAACCCCAGCCCAACACATTCTAGGGAAGGGGCATAAAAGGAATATAGCGTACCGACTAAGGCCCGGAGAGAGTACAAAAATGTATATTTAAGATGCTGTCAAAAGCGAGCAGAGAGGCAAGGCTGCCCTCTGGTGGCCCCATTAGCAATGGTGCTCTAACTCAAGAATATCGAGTTCGAAAATGCCCGGTGGCCATAGTGTGATGAAAGGTCAGGAACGATCTGAAATTAAAAGTCCCAACACAGAGGATCACGTTCAAAAGCCACGCTAATAGGCTTAGTCACATCACCGCAGGTTCAAGGTGGAGCAAGGGGTTAGCACACCTGTGTAGCCGGGTTATTTGAATGCCTTACTGTGGAATTATCAAAGCTAGAGCAGTGATGCATTGTGCTACAGAACGAAGGGAAATAAACATTTGAAGTGCTGCCTGGAACTATTCTTGGTTGCTAGAAATTGCGTGGGAGGTAGTCACCGAGTTAAAGTGTTTTTCTTTCACTGTTAAAGATGTTTGAGAACTTGTAGTTCTAGCATTCCAAAGAGCCTTGGAGTCCAGCGGGTGTAAAACACATGCGGGAGTCCACGCAGTGGGTGCAGTAACGGAATACTTTCCTTGCCCTCTGTTTCCAAGCGTCCCATTTGTAGAGGCCTCGTCTGGTGGCTCAGTGGATTTCTGCACCCATCGCCGGGGCCTGTGTTAGACCTCATGGTCACAGGTTCAAATCCCGGCGGGCCCACCCAGCCTCTCATTCATCTGGGGTCGATAAAATGAGTACGAGTTGGGGGTAACAAGAAACAGCTGTTATTCAGCATCGAGGTGAACGTGCTTTTTAAAGTACATATGTTCGATTATGTTATGCTAATGAATCTGAACAACCGATCCAACCAATGTCACTGCTACTGACCTCCGCCAACCCAGAGCCATGGCAGAGAACGGCAGAATAGTAGCTGTGTGGTGAGGGCTGTGAGAGCTGTGAGGGCTGTGTGGGCTGAGAGAGCTGAGAGCTGTGTGGGCTGAGAGAGCTGAGAGCTGTGTGGGCTGAGAGAGCTGAGAGCTGTGTTGGGCTGAGGGCTGTGTGGGCTGTGTGGGCTGAGAGAGCTGAGAGCTGTGTGGGCTGAGAGAGCTGAGAGCTGTGTTGGGCTGAGAGCTGTGTGGGCTGTGTTGGGCTGAGAGCTGTGTGGGCTGTGTTGGGCTGAGAGCTGTGTGGGCTGAGAGAGCTGTGTGGGCTGTGAGAGCTGTTGGCAATGTAAATAACAATGCCATTTATTTATAAGTCCTCTCCTCCTCTAGCCCTCCTTCTCCTTCCCGCCCTCCCTCTCCTACCTGCCGCCCTCTCCTTTCTGCCCTCTCTCACACACTCCTACCTTCCCTCCTGTCCTCCCACTCCTTCTTGCCCTCCCTCTCCCTTCTGCCTATTTTCCTTCTTGCCTTCCCTCTCTCTCCTGCCCTCTCTTCCTTTTGACCTCTCTTCCTTCTTCCTTCTTACTCCTGCCCTCCTACATGCCCTCCCTTTCCCTTCTGTCCTCTCTCTTGCTCTCCCACTATTTTCTGACCTCCCACTCCTCCTTGCATTTTCGCATTCCTACTCTACCTCTGTATCCTCCCCACTCTTCTTTGCATATGCCTTCTCAACATGCGCTATCACTGCACACAGCCTCTCAACACACGGCCTCTCTGCACATGCCTCTCTCCATATGATCTCTCTGCACAGGGCCGTGTGTAGAGAGGGCAAGTGAAGAGAAGGCATGTGTAAAGAGGGCGTGTGCAGAGAGGGTGTTTTCCAGAGAGGCACTCCATATTTCTGTGTAAAGTAAAACACATCAACGTTTTACACATAATTCAAAGAAGTTAGAAAAGACCATTTGTCAAAAGCAATACCAAAAGCACAAACTTTAACAAAGGCGAAACCATTGCATTGTAAATGCTTGTCTAATAATGAAGTGCGACGGTCGCAAAAGTCAGGATTTTCAAGCAGCAGAGCAGAAAACGGTACAACAGTTACACGGTCAGACTTTTCCACAGCAAGGTGAGCTTACAAAAAATACAATCTATCTGCATTGGCAAAGCCAGTAGCCGGAGTCTATATTGCTAATACATGAAGCATTAGCACATTAAAGCGAGAACCTCAGGAGGGAGTAAAAAGCAGGTTGCGGCCGCGGGATACAGTTGGAAAATAGTACCTCATGCCAGCACTGGAGTAGAGGAGGAAGGATACACTCAAGAAGCCAATAGCATTAGGTGAAAGGCATTTACTTCTTAGGGGTCGGTCAAACAATGATTGACAAAGTCTCAAGCCAATGACTGAAAGATGACGGTGGAAGAGTTTCAATGTTGGAAAGAAGCAGACTCCAAGCCCGCTCTGGGCCTACTGTTAGCAATAGGTCCATTCACAGATATGTAAATGTAAATGTACAGGAATTTATATAGCGCAAATCACTGAGCGGTTTCTAAGCGCTTGCTTAGGGAACCTGTCCTGGTATTCCCCTGTGAGATAACCCCAGCAGGGTATCCGCAAGGTGAAAGCCAGGCATCCCGCCACGAGGGGCCGTTGTGGAGATTAAGCAAGCTATTGCCCAGAGTCGCAGAGTGTGAACCCGTAAATCGAGTAGGCACCGAGGCGAGAATTGTCAAGTCCATGGACATTTTAGGACTCAAGACCCCGCCGAGCCGGGAATTGAACCCTGGTCCCGGGCTGACCTCTGCTTCCAGGTCTGCCTCCTCTAACCAGTGAGCCACACTTCTCCACAACCAGTGAGCCACACTTCTCTACCGATGCGCTGTCAAAATCCAGACCTAAAAATCAAAACCCACACGCACTGGAGCAGCACTCCCTACAAGTTTCATGAGAGATGCCGCCTTGTCAGCCCTTCCGGTGACACGCAGATATACTTGGCTGTCCCAGGTCATCATGAGACGCACAGGACGTAAGTCTCTGAGGACCCCAATGTTCATCATCGCTGGCGGATGTGATCAAGGGACCCTTCCGGCTTATTTCCGGTTTACCAGCGAGGCTGCTGGGGAGATCATTCTGTCTCATAACTTTGTTATTATCTGATTAACAGTAAAACACAAACAATTGAAGGAGGGTCTGAGGGAAATTTAAAGACCTGCCCAGTTCGTATCCCCCTAACTGTAATCCTAACAACAAAAGAACCGGGGGTCTATAACGGAGCTTCAAGTACTCCTAGCTGCTGCAAAACTCCTACATAAGTGAGTTAGGCGCTAATAGAGCTACAAAAGTCTCTATATCAAAATGTGTGCCAGGACAAACCTGTCGAAGGACCTACTGAGATTGTTGGTAAGACCCGTACAGAGATGTGTTGGATTCCCATCAAATAGGTATGTAGATCAAGTGTTCTCATTTGGTCATCCAAAAATGGGGTGGTATGTCTCTTGATCAATGAGACCCATCCATCGCCCTTACTCAATTGGGTCGCACCATCAATCGCTAAGGTACCCATGAACACATGATAAAGATGGGATCGAGTGCAGTGCAAAAATCAAAAGATGTGTGAGTTAAAAACAAGGGGTAAAAGGATCAATAGGCGAAAAACTCTAATGTAATTTGTCCTTTCCCTCAAACAAACAAGAACAATGCAGAGGAAGCAGTCTAAACATATAACTGCATTTACAAGGCCAACATGTTTCAGCCGGTAGGGTCAAGATCCCATGGCTTTCTTCAGGGCCAGAGTTCTAAGCATTAGCTACTGCATACATAAAGTGAACGTAACGACAATCTGTAAAGGATATACATAAATAGTCCAAAATCGTGTTCCTCTGTACCAAACGGTGTCTCTTACATCTGAATAGTACAGGGAGTGTACCTCACCTTTCCTGGAACCCAGCTCAGGAAAAAGGAGGCCCCGCTCTGTCCGGCGTTGTCTCATCGCAGGACCCGAGCTTTGTGGAAGGTATCTGATTAACTACTTTGTGACCATTTCTGTAAAATGCAAAATGTGTTTACGGGTGCATTTCCTTACAGTTGGCAGGTTGCCCCAGCCATGGCATGAATTACACCTTCTGCCAGTCCTGGCTTTGTATCCACTTTGGATTTTGGGACTTTCTTTTCAGGCTCTAAAATAAAAGCCTGGAAGCTTCTGTTGGACTGGCAGATGCTGTGGCGCAGGACAGAGGCCTGCTGGTGGCTACTGAAGATGCAAAGGGACAAACAGACAAAACAAGCTGGAGGTTCAGGAAGTAGAACAGCGTAAATGAAGGACACAGCGAGAAGAACCAGCAGGGACCAGGCACAGAGAGTGTAAACCAAAACAAGGGAAACTGACAGAGGAAAGCCCACTGCACTGTGCGCTGTGTGTGCCACAGGCAACAGCAGAATGAGACCCAGCCAATCAACACACCCTACTTCACACACAGCGACAGCCATACCCCACCTCCGACCACCAGACAACAGCGGAGTAGGACACCGCCATGGCATGGCATAACACACCCTACCTCAAACACACAATGGCCATACCGCCATCTCCCACCACCAGACAACCGCAGAATAAGAGACAGCCACGGCATGGCACAACACACCCTACCTCCTATCCAGTTAAGGCCATCACCGATCACTCTCTATATTCTAGACGTCTGTCTATACCCTAGACGTCAGTCTATACCCTAGACGTCAGTCTATACCCTAGACGTCAGTCTATAGAACCCTAGACGTCAGTCTATAGTACCCTAGACGTCAGTCTATACCCTAGACGTCAGTCCATCTATACCCTAGACGTCAGTCCATCTATACCCTAGACGTCAGTCCATCTATACCCTAGACGTCAGTCTATACCCTAGTCGGAGTGCCCTCCAACATCCTGCGAGTACCCAACTCACATTGCCCTCAATGCACCGTCCTCCTGTTGCCCCCATTATTCAACCCCCCCAATTTGCATCCCTCTAAACCCTACTCAGAACTTACCCAACTGCCCCCCCCCTCCATTACCGGTTACCACGATCCCCCCTACCTCAATGGTCAGCTCTTTCTTCTGCTGGTTCAGCTCCTTGATCCGCTGTTCCAGGCTGGAGATCCTCGCCACAGCCTTCAGCTGCTCCTCCTGGAACGGGGAGACCACCAGAGCCCCCCCCTTCTCAGACCCATCTTCCTGAGGAATGAGAAAAAGAGCATTAACAGATCCTCTTTCTCCATAGACCCCCACATCCTATGCAGACAGAGTGACCGGATGAATCCAAGTGAACAGGGCATGGCATTGTGGGTGTTGTAGTCTTCATTTGAGCTAACCTGGCTAACACACCGGAAAACAATACTTTCAACAAAGCCTGGGGCATGGAAAGAGGCGCCTAGGTGGCGTGGAGTCATCACTAGCCCTATGCAGACAGTGACCCATCAGATTCATGCTTCTTCTGCATACACTTCATAAATCAAGTGTCTGACACTGCCCCAGCCCCATCAGCTCTCCTAAGGAGCTCCAAGAATAGAGAAGCGTTCCTCTATACAAAATGCAGAGAGACGTGCCAAAAGCATACAGCAGTTTTTGAAAACTAGTGGCCATCATGAGATTTCACAGCACTTTCCCAATAAAAATAAACATTCTAGAGAAAAGGGGTTGTTTTTTTAAGTAAGATGTCACTTTGCCTACTAGATAGAATTTAAGTCATTTTGCATACAAAATGTTACATTTTTAAACTATAAACGGCCATTGTAATTTAAATGAACAAATGTTTTCTAGTGCCCATTTAAATAGTATTATATTACTTTAATTGCAAATTGTAACTTTCTAACGTATCTTTTAATTATAATTGCAGCCTTGCTGAAACTACAAAATAACTCTAAGAACATCTTAGGACTGTTTATTAAAATCCCTTAAATTAACTTTTATGCATTTGTAGAAAGATGGGATTTTGGCCACCGGTCCCTGCTTGTTGAAGGTTAGCTCCACCACAAAAGTGGCAGTCCAGCACTGAGTGCTGCATACCTGACCTCTTCTCAGAACAGGAAGACAAACAATGCTGACATGTTTCGGCCTTGTTACGCCTCTTCTCGGAACTGCAGCTGGAGTTCTCTCTGGCATAAAACAAAATGTCCTTCCGTTCTATCGAGAGATTGACTTCGAGAATTAGACACCTTAACCAGTGGAGGAAGGGTCAAAGAGGAAGAGTCAAAGACGCAGAACTTTTGTTCTGGCAGAAACTTGCCCACAAACCTTTGGTTTACAGAATAGCTCCAGGCAGAACACTCTCACCCACAGCTCCAACATTCTGAACAAAGCGCTATATAGTTATACCTCCTGTGCAGTTACACATGTGCAATAAACAGAAATGAGAGGTGGACATTACCCCATTGCGCGCGCTCTCCGTGCTGCTGGCCTCTTCGTCGTCGGCGCTATCTGTCGCTGCCCCGGGGCTGGAGCACGCCTCGGAGGACAGGGAGTCACCCTCCTGGTCTTCCGGTGGGCTCTCGTTGCCCACCTGTGTGGCCCTAGTCTCTCCTAGGTCCACTGCCGATGAGGGCCCCTCCCGCTCTGGGTCACTTCTGCCAGAGGCCACGCCATCCACCGCAGAGGGGCCCACAGGCTCCCCTTTGCTTCTGCCAGAGACCATGACGTCAGCTGCCGAGGGCCCAGCCCGTCCGACACCATCCTGGTCGGGGGCCACATCCTGTAGTGAAGAGGTCCCTTCAAGCACAGCCTCACACCTACTAAGGAGCCCCTCTTCCACCTCCAAAGAGCCCATCCGCACTTTTCCAGTCCTCCCAGGAGACATGCCCATGAGTGAAGCAGGCCCATTGAGCCCAGCCAGAGTCCTGCCAGGGGCCACCTCCTCGAGACCTGCTTGTACTGTGCCAGGGGCCACGGTCTCCACCTCCAGCAGGCCCACATGTACCATGCCATGGGCTACGTCCTTCACCTCCAGCAGGCCTGCATGTACCGTGCCAGGGGACAAGTCTTCCGGCTCAATTGGCCCCAGCTGCCCTGCACCAGTTGTGCCAGGGGCCACGCCCTTCACCTCCAAGGGTGTCACCTGTAGGGTGTCAATCCTGCCAGGGGCCACATCCCTCACCTCCAAGGGTCTCACCTGTACGGTGCCAGTCCTGCCATGGGTTACGTCTTCCACCTCCAAAGGTCTCACCTGTACGGTGCCAGGCCTGCCAGGGGTCCCGTCTTCCACCTCCAGGGCTCCCACCTGTACAGTGCCAGGCCTGCCAGGGGACATGTCCTCGTGAACCAATGGCCTCTCGTAGGCAGAGGCCAGGTAGGGGGCGAGGGTCTGTTCTCCAAGGACGCTGCCTGGGTTTTGAACCATCATGGCTCAGCCGGTCATGGCGCAGGGGCTGGAAGCCCAACGACGGGGCGAACAGCAAAGGAGAGGTCAGCGAAGAAAGATGGCGCCTCTTCTGGCAGGAACCTGAAACACAGAAAGAGAAGACGGACATGAAGTCACCCTGCTGCTCTCTATGACATACAACTGACCCCAATCCGGACCTGATGGCCTATTATAGGATTTCCTGACACGCAACTCACCATACCCATGTGGCATGGCTCTGTCCGGGTGAGTTTCATATGTGACCAGAATATTTTGGTCCGCACACTCGCATTTTATAACTGAGGTATACCTACTTTGAAAGGCATTTTATAGGGAGACCAAGACAAATGCGTCCACAAATATAGGATTATACTCACATAGTGATACAGAAGAGGGGTCTGATTTTTATTGCCTGATGTGAAGAGGAGAGGACACTCAGTTAGACAAATAAACAGATTGAGGAGCCCTGAAGAAGTCCTTCAACAGGACGAAACTCGTTGGCTACTGAGAAGAGTTACAAGAAAATAAGGATTGAAGGAACAAAGACCTGTGTGAATAATTTTTGAATGAACAGACTATTTGTCGTGTGTGCGGACCAAAATATTCTTGTATTTGTCTGTTGTAAAGGCTTTTCACAACAGAGGGAACCAAAAGGGTCTACATTTTCCTCTAGCTAAATAAGTGCAGTTCTATATCCTAGATCCTTTTTGTGTAAATCACTTGAGTTTCATATGTGACTGACCCTACCCCAGCTCTATTACGTCATCAATGGAATACACATGATGTGACTGACACCAAGCCAGCTCTGCTGGCAGGCCACAGGAGGGCATGACATGTGACAGTCTGGGCCAGTAAGGCTCACGTGAGCTGGACATGCGAGTGACTCTTCCCCAACCCTACCGACATTCAGGGACTCGGCATGAGCGGAATTCTCCGTGACGGAGCCCCGCCCGCCTCCTGCTCGCTCACTCTCACAGGGATGGGACGCGAACACTTTCTCCCTAAATAAAGCTGGCACCGAGTCAGGTTTTTTTCCCCCGAGAGCTTTGGTATCTGAGAGCAGTGTTTGAACTGGTGCAGGCCTGCCCGCGCCCGCGTCAGGCCGCGATAGGCGTCGGTGTACCATGGCCAGGCGGGCGCAGTCACACTGGGATACCGCGGCGTGGGGAGAGGCCGTGGGCCCAGACAGGCGCAGGCACCGGTGACCTGCTGACTGTGGGGCAGCAAAGGGGGGCTGTTTCCCCTCTGGGTCTCTTCCACTCTGTGCCTTCTGACTCCCCTACGCCTGATGCTTTTTAAACTACATATAACTCGGGTGCCAGGCCAGCACCAGGCCCGTTTCAAACTGTAATCATGCCCTTGAGGTTTACAAGTTTCCAATTGGAAATCTGTCAATTGCACAGGTGCAACATTGCCCAGTTTGCCCTGGGAGGGACTGGTTCTAGCAGAAAAGTTCTCACAGGAGACATTTTCTATTCAGACTCCTCAGCTGGCTGGGGTCCTACATAACGAACCAACAATAGCGAAGATTCAACTAACAAGTGAAGTAACTTGCATTCAATTTTATATCACGTTGCAAGATTTTTGAGAAATAAAGTTTCACAATTTTCCACAGGCCTGAGACCCCCATTGGCCAGCAGTATGAAGATGTTTGCAGCCATGTTTAAACAATGGTCTCCCCACCACCGTAGTATCGCACAACCACAACAAACTGAAGCCCCAAACACAGACATCCTCCTGAAGGCCAGTTTAAGAAAGATGCGCGCAACCCGACTGGTCACAGGGCACGAGTCAACCTGCGTCATCTTCACTCTCACGCACTGCACGTGCAACCCCCCCTCCCCCCGCCCCCTGCGCAAGATCTCATCCCGACGGTCAACTGGCTCGAAGCTCCACCTCCCTGCTTCATGGCATTAGTAACAAGCACTGGCAAAGCCAGTCGGTCTCGCTTTGCAAACTGTCGTAGCTCTGATAACATCTCGGCTCGATTATTGCAATGCTTTATATGCCGGAGCCAATAAAGGTCTGTTGCAAGGCCTTCAATCGGTGCAAAATGCTGCGGCGAAGTTTGTCCTGGACCTTCCGAAAAGGTCGTCAGCGACCACCGCCAGGAAATCTTTGCACTGGCTCCCCATTGACGCCAGGATTTCATTCAAAGTGTTATGCCTGGTGTATGGTGCCTTAAACAGGAAAGAGACTGGAGGCGTAAAAGATCTCCTCCTCCCGTACTCTCCTGCTAGGAACCTTCGTTCCTCGGCGAAACTGCTCCTTAGTGTTCCTCGAGTGCGAAGAGCTAAATGGGGAGGCAGAGCCTTCTCCAACCTGGCTCCAAGATGGTGGAACATAGTTCCCTTAGAGATCAGGATTTCACCCTCAATGCAATCTTTTAGAAAAGCTTTGAAAACGTGGCTCTTTGGTAAAGCATACCCTTAGCTTTTGGTTTTGCCTTTCTTTCCTTTTCTGATTTCCTTTGGTAGGCGCCTTGATGCCTCTGGGCAAAGTTGCGCGTTTATAAGTTTAATTTCATTCATTCATTCATTCAACACTTGTTTTATGAATGTAGGATTTGTTCTTTATATAGCGCAAACCTAACTGCGAAGCAAAAAAGGCGCTGCACATCCACAAGATCGTGTACATCAAATGGGGATTACACACATACATTTTACACCTATTTAGACACATGAAGATCAAGTGATTTGCCCAGAATCACACAATGTTGTATAGCGCCGAGGCCAGGATTCAAGCCTGGGTATCCAGGGTCCCAGGGCAGCAGCTAGAACTGCTCAGCTTGACTTTGATAGTCCTTATAATTCCCCCCCAAAAAAAGGCCCTCACATTGCATGTAGATGCAACAGGATACATGAGCATACATACTTTACACAGGTGTGCACGAGCATCGCATACCTACCTGCACACCTCTCCAGTCACTAGGGCTAGGCTATGGGCTGGTCTATTAACCAAGAAGATACCCAAGTAACTGGGAGAACTCTCAAACCTAAACCCGTACACATCAAAATCATACTGCACGGCCAGATGAGCAAACCTTAGCCACGTAGCCGTGGACAAGGGCAGAGCACAAGTCCTGTTACACATCACAGGTTGGCAGACTTCCATGCTTTCCAAGAAGTTGTGCGCAGGTCATCAGCGCACTGATTAGATGCTTGGAAGCTGGCCTGTCAAGCCCAAATCACCAATCTGCTTTGTACCGCACCTATTGACTATTTTAAAAAAAAATGTACAGATAACTTACCTATTCTGCAATACACTGGCTGCTCGTTAGGTCAAGCCTGGGCAGCACATGCGCTGCCCCTGCGAGGCATGCTGTATTCAGGAATGGACTTTAAGCTCTGCCCACTCTCCACTAATATTTCTCATTGGCTTGTGCCATAGTCCTTAGGACACTGTGGCTTTTCATTGGTCAATAGGCTTAGTAGTCCCTCCTTGTCTCATTTTGTAACCTCCGATGGCAACACCCCCTGTTACATGTGTTGCTGCTTAGTAGGCTTTAATTACAGCCTCTGAGCACTATTTTCTGAAATAGCTTTGTCCTGCTTGCAACAGCAGGCAGGACACGCTCTTCCTCTATGCTTAATTTGTTTGTTTTTTCTGCCCTGCACGCCTCCACAAGTATACTGGCTGACGCACTTTTATTTTCGTATTTGTTGGCTCAATGCGGTCGCATGACTTACTTTTTTATTTTAATTACTTTTTTATTTTTACTTGGCAGCATACGCACTTTAGATTTTAAAATCTTAAGAAGCGCAGGTTTCGCAATTGCTTTAAAAGTAAGCAATTCGAAAAAAAATTGTTTTGAAATCACAGGTGCTTGCAGGTTTTGTAAACACATAAAAAAAAGGCATGGTCATATACAATGATGATAGGTTAACCTCTCACAAATGTGAGACTAATTGCATTGCAGATGCTGTTTTTTTAATTGCACATAGTTTTTTGCACAAAACATTTTAGATAATTTTAACAGATGATTTTAGATAATTTTAACAGATGATTTTATCGGATTGTAAAGGTTTTTATTAGCCAAACAATAAAGTTTACAATACCAGTGTGCACGTCACCAGCCTGTTGAAAGCACAATGAATCATTACCAGTGGCAGAATGTATGCTATGCAAGTGCAGATACAACAACAACATGTACAGAGGCCTCGTCCAGCCCCAAGGGAGCAGTCCAACCCAAGCGGCCAGGACCACCCATCCTTACATGGGACAGCAAACACCTACTGTCCGGTGACAGAGGTCCACCTCGCTCCACCTCGCTCAACCCAGTGTGCCCTAGACGCAGTGGAATGACCCATCCTCGTGTCTTGTGATGGTGGCAGTTCACATTAGGGGTGGGCGGAATTTGCGTAATCCCGTTACGCAAGTTTCCACGAAACGTAAAAAAATCTCCCCAAAAACGCAGAAAATCCACGAACACGCAGAATTGCTCGTTAGCGATGCTTTTTTACTGTTTGCAATAGCTGTTTGCGTGCTCGGGGGAAATATCTTGCAAACACGCATTTGAGAACGCGAACAAGCAAAACATTTTGCGATGTTGCGGAATGCAGAATTTCAGGCAATTTCGCGTTCTCAGCGGAACGCGAAATTACCCAAATTCCCCGAACGGAACACAATTTACCGCCCAGGCCTGCTTCACATGCATCCTGACTGCACTGCCAGGCCACATGCCCAGAACTTTTCAAAATACATGCCATCTCGTCCCAAATCAAATGATCTTCGAGTAATTCCCTTTGCCTGAAATGTTAAAGCACAGGAAATTAAAAATGCACACTTTCATACAATCGTTATCAGGATCATGCACGGTTTTCCTCCATAAGGTACTCTACGAGAGAGGAGAGTGAGTGTGTGTGTTTGTTTTCCCAATTCAACTGCTGCTAACTTTACTCTTTCACAAGAAGCATATCCGCTTTTGGAAACTAAAACAAATGCTTTTAGTCAAAGTTTTCTTATCCTATTGACAAGGGCCTGGCAGGCCTCTCAGCAACAAGGTTTTACAAATACCATGATAAAGCAAAACAAATACTGACAAAGCCAAAAAGTTAGCAGCTAACATCAGATCTATTGGCTTTCCAAATGCTTGTTTTTTGGCATTTATTTTCCCTAATCCTGACGTATCAGTTTTTGCCTTTATTTTGCTTATTTAATTCCTTTTTAACCTAAATGCCCCCTCTTTAAATCTGGACACACGGGGGACCTTGGTGGATCCCGCTCCATATGCACAGCCATATCCATTAACAATGAAACGAATAAATCAACTCCATGCTTCTAATCTGAAATTTCATCCATTTGTTTAACCACTTTTCTCTATTTTCCTGTTTTTCTCCATTTTCATCGATTTATTATACTCATTTCCATGTCATATTCAAAAATGTCCACAAACAGGAGCCGTTTCCTCATATCACGATATGATTAGTGATTCACCCAATGCATTTCGGGACCTTTCCCTTCGTCAGGGGTATTGTGACATACTCTCTTAATAACTACGTTCCTACACATTCATCGTTCTTCTGAAATTCTGGTACATCTTCACTTTAAATCTAGCATTAGCCAGGACCTCTCAACTTCCCTAATGTTAAATATCGAATATACTTACTTGAAAGGTGTTTCAGCCACCTCTTTTCATTCATTGAGCAGTCGAGACATTCACATTTTACTCCAACCACCATAGCATACAGCTTGGGAAAAAGGGCTATCGCTCTTTAGCTACTGGATTTTTTCACTCCGAGGGACGGCATTCTGCCCATTCACAAGGAGCACATCTGCATACAAGGTAGTATCCTGCAGAGCCATATACTACTGTGACAAAGTGTGCTTCTTGAGGTTTTTATCCAATGTTCTGGTTTTACACTGGTAGGGGTCCAGCTCCTCATGCAATAGTGTTTTAAAAGTCACCACAACTATGCACCCTCAAAATATGTTCTCCCCTAACATTTTTATTAAATTTGTTTAAAAAAAAAAAATTACATCCGGTCTATATGTTGATGCCTTTTCCAAGGTTTCAAGCTATACAGATTTAGAATGAGAGACAAGTTTTCATATCATCTCTTCTCCTCCTCGTCTTAAAGACCAACTATAAACTGACCCACAAAAAAGTAAAATAAGTAACTTTTTTTACAGTTGTATTAAGATAATCAAAAATTATGACATTACAGAGCAGGGGACTGTGTGATTTGAGGTGAGTAAGGTTTCAGGGAAACCGTAAATGAAAAATACAGATGGAAGTGAAAATTCTGAATGTTATGTTAACGGCATTTATATTGTGTGCGGCTTCTGCAAGGAGTGTGCCAGCGCGTGCCTAGGAGGTTGACTGGCAACTTCGGACAAGCTTATCCTTCGATGCTTGATTCTTCAATGTCGGCTCTTCCTATTATTGTGAAGCAGAATTCACCAAGTGTTGGATTCTTCACCCACTAATAGGGAACGTGAGCTGAGTTTAAACCGTTGAGAGACAGGTTAGTTTTACCCTACTGATGATGTGTTGTTGCAATAGTTATCCGAAGAGGAATGTCTTCAGCTTCTACCTGAAAATACTCGGGGACCGGATAGTGCGAAGCTTCACCGGAAGTCAATTCCAAGCCATAGCACCCAGATGGGACCGGGAGATACCACTAGATCTCAGGTTGCAAGCCCTAAGGGCAATCGCCAGTAGTTTGTTAGAAGAGCGAAGCTGCCAAGCAGGAGAATAGAAACCAAATCTGGATTGAAGGTAGGCCGGGCCATGGCCATATAATGCAGAGTGCACCGGCACAAGGGCCCTGTACTTCACCCTCGCACCCACTGGTAGCCAGTGCAGATCGTGAAGATGAGATCTGACATTTGCCCGCTTAGGAAGGTTGAGAAGTCTGGCAGCGGCATTCTAGATCACCTGCAGGTTCCTAAGCAGGTGGGTGGGCAGACCGATATAAAGGGCATTGGCATAATATATGCAGGAGATTATGAAGTGTTTGCTATTTATTGTCACTGGAAAATACAATTTTCAGATGTTTCAATGCTAATTCTGTTGTTGTTTGGACTGCTTCAGGTCATGCAGAACTGTCTTGTTTGAACAGTAAATGGGGCATGCTGGCTGTCAGATTAAAAAAACAGAAACCAAACCAAGCTCCACAGTAAGTATTATAAAAACAAATACAATACGCAATCTTCGAAACTAGAACGGAATTCAAAACATTCCAACTTAATTGCCACCTTTAAACACCTTCCCAAAGAAACAACCTTATGGGAGCATGCTGTACCCTACAAATACTCAAATAAAGAGATACAATACTGCAATACTCCCACGCCTTTTTACACCAACTTCAGACAAGTTCTGCTCTCTGTATAATTTTGAATTTGTGTACCAGCTGTGCCCTACACTATATGCTCCACCAAAAAGATGGACATATAATACATTAATAAGCACTTTGCGATTTGTTGCAGCAGGGAGTTGCAGCAAGCTCATGTAAAGAGGGCAAAGGGTTTGTGAATAAAAGTAGCATGAGCCACCGCCACTCTTCATTGGCGAAGTAAAAGGCCGAAGGGTTCGTGAGTGAAAGGCACGTGAGCCAACTGAGCTCTTCATTGGCCCACTAAAAGGGTTCGTGAGGGAAAGGCGCGCGAGCCCACTGCCGCTCTTCATTGGCCCAGTAAAAAGCTGTAAAGTTTGTGAATGAAAGGCATGTGAGACCACTGCCGCTCTTCATCGGCCCAGTAAAAGGGCTTGTGAGTGCAAGGCGTGCGAGCCCACTGCCGCTCTCCATTGGCCAAGTAAAAGGCTGTAGGGTTCGTGAGTGAAAGGCGCGCGAGCCCACTGCCGCTCTCCACTGGCCCAGTAAAAGGATGTAGGGTTCGTGAGTGAAAAGCGCGCAAGCCCACTGCCACTCTCCGTTGGCCCAGTAAAAGGCTGTAGGATTCGTGAGTGAAAGGCATGCAAGCCCACTGACGCTCTCCATTGGCCCAGTAAGTGGCTGTAGGGTTTGTGAGTGAAAGGCGTGCAAGCCCACTGCTGCTCTCCACTGGCCCAGTAAAAGGCTGTAGGGTTCATGAGTGAAAGGCGCGCGAGCCCACTGCCGCTCTCCACTGGCCCAGTAAAAGGATGTAGGGTTCGTGAGCGAAAGGCGCGCAAGCCCACTGCCACTCTCCACTGGCCCAGTAAAAGGATGTAGGGTTCGTGAGTGAAAGGCGCGCAAGCCCACTGCCGCTCTACATTGGCCCAGTAAAAGGATTTAGGGTTCGTGAGTGAAAAGCGTGCAAGCCCACTGACGCTCTCCATTGGCCCAGTAAGTGGCTGTAGGGTTTGTGAGTGAAACGCGTGCAAGCCCACCGCCGCTCTTCATTGGCCCAGTAAAAAGCAGTAGGGTTTGTAAGTGAAAGGGGCGTGAGCGGCCCACCGCCGCTCTTCATTGGCCCAGTAAAAGGGCTCGTGAGTGAAAGGCGTGCGAGCCCACTGCCGCTCTCCATTGGCCAAGTAAAAGGCTGTAGGGTTCGTGAGTGAAAGGCGCGTGATCCCACTGCCGCTCTCCACTGGCCCAGTAAAAGGATGTAGGGTTCGTGAGTGAAAGGCGCACAAGCCCACTGCCGCTCTCCGTTGGCCCAGTAAAAGGCTGTAGGGTTCGTGAGTGAAAGGCGTGCAAGCCCACTGACGCTCTCCATTGGCCCAGTAAGTGGCTGCAGGGTTTGTGAGTGAAAGGCGTGCGAGCCCACCACCGCTCTTCATTGGCCCAGTAAAAGGCTGTAGGGTTTGTAAGTGAAAGGGGCGTGAGCCGCCCACCGCCGCTCTTCATCGGCCCAGTAAAAGGGCTCGTGAGTGCAAGGCGTGCGAGCCCACTGCCGCTCTCCATTGGCCAAGTAAAAGGCTGTAGGGTTCGTGAGTGAAAGGCGGGCGAGCCCACTGCCGCTCTCCACTGGCCCAGTAAAAGGATGTAGGGTTCATGAGTGAAAGGCGCGCAAGCCTACTGCCGCTCTCCGTTGGCCCAGTAAAAGGCTGTACGGTTCGTGAGTGAAAGGCGTGCAAGCCCACTGACGCTCTCTATTGGCCCAGTAAGTGGCTGTAGGGTTTGTGAGTGAAAGGCGTGCGAGCCCACTGCCGCTCTCCACTGGCCCAGTAAAAGGCTGTAGGGTTCGTGAGTGAAAGGCGCGCGAGCCCACTGCCGCTCTCCACTGGCCCAGTAAAAGGATGTAGGGTTCGTGAGTGAAAGGCGTGCAAGCCCACTGCCGCTCTCCATTGGCCCAGCAAAAGGATTTAGGGTTCGTGAGTGAAAAGCGTGCAAGCCCACTGACGCTCTCCATTGGCCCAGTAAGTGGCTGTAGGGTTTGTGAGCGAAAGGCGTGCGAGCCCACTGCCGCTCTTCATTGGCCCAGTAAAATGCTGTAGGGTTTGTTAGTGAAAGACGTATGTGCCACCCACCGCCGCTCTTCATTGGCCCACTAAAAGGGTTCGTGAGTGAAAGGTGTGCGAGCCCACTGCTACTCTTCATTGGTGCGCGAGCCCACTGCTGCTCTTCATTGGCCCAGTAAAAGGCTGTAGGGTGTGTGAGTGAAAGGCACGTGAGCCAACTGAGCTCTTCATTGGCCCACTAAAAGGGTTTGCGAGTGAAAGGCGCGCGAGCCCACCGCTGCTCTTCATTGGCCCAGTAAAAGGCGGTAGGGTTTGTGAGTGAAAGGCACGTGAGCCAACCGAGCTCTTCATTGGCCCACTAAAAGGGTTTGTGAGTGAAAGGCGCGTGAGCCCACCGCTGCTCTTTATTGACCCACTAAAAGGGTTCGTGAGTGAAAGGCGCGCGAGCCCACTGCTGCTCTTCATTGGCCCAGTAAAAGGCTGTAGGGTTTGTGAGTGAAAGGCACGTGAGCCAACCGAGCTCTTCATTGGCCCACTAAAAGGGCTTGTGAGTGAAAGACGCGTGAGCCCACCACTGCTCTTCATTGGCCCAGTCAAAGGCTAAAGGGTTCATCATTGAAAAACAAGTCTAGTGTGTTTACCTCATAGTGCACTGCACATACAAGCGACACATCCAGGCACGGGCGCCCGGGGAGCTGGCAGCACAGCGCTCCACACACCCAAATTGTGTGCCCAACACCTTTCCCACGAATCCTCCTACCAGTGGCGTGGCAAGGGGGCCCTAGGCCGTAACGCAGCTAAGGATGATCCCCTCTTCAGAAGGGTAGTAAACGGCAGTCCTAACTAGAGTGCAGGAGCGAGGGGGAGCATCGCACCCCCTGCGGTGCACCAGGGAGACCAAGACATCACCAAGGTGTCTGCACAAAGGCAACGTAAGAATGAATCAACGTATTACCTCAGACACCTCCCTTCAAATCTGCCTGCATGAACACAACAGTCTTTGACAAAGCAAATAGCCTAGCTTTTGCACAGGGAATACAGCTGGTGCAACACTATTGGCAGCAGGACAAGCTCCTTCGACACTTACACAAGTACATAGTGGCACGTGCGCCCTCACACCGAACAGACAGCACCGCAGCATCAGTGCAAGCGAGCATCACACGCAGCAGGGTGTGTAGATTCAAAGCCTGGCACACAGCGGCGGTACACTATGGACTGCAGCATTACAAATGGCTTCAGATTACTCAAGGAGATCACACAGATTACTTTACTCTGAATTACATTACAGAAGATTACTCTGATTGCTTCATCATGTACCAATTAAAGAAACACCAAAATAGGAGGTGAGCGAGAGGAATTGGGTCGGTCCGCCACGCTTCCTCCCTACAGATATATGTAAAAGCAAAATATTGTGAGGGTGTTGCAGACAGGAATATGTTGAAAGTTCTGCAGTGCAGTAATACTACCTGCGAGCCCTGTGGGGTCAAAGGGAGATCCCTTTCAGAATGCACAGACCCTCCTTATCACAGTGGCATGCTTCATCATCTGGCGTGCTCCACGTTGGGTGGGCGCTACAACGCCCAACAGGCTCCTTAACTCAGCCCTTTGATGGAGATGTTGTATCTGTGTCCTGTAGTCCCAGTGGGTGACAAGGGTGCCCTGACCCCTTTACAGGAGTGGGAAAGGTGTAGATTGGGAACCTACCTATGGATAATCTTCTCTGCTTGAAGGTGGTCTCATAGGAACATAGCCATCCCTAAGTCCATTATTTGGTCAATGTGCTTCTTGCCCATCAGACCAGAAGGGGTCAGCGCCTAGACACCTTCAGAGTAGTAGTGAGCTTTGGAAATCCTAATTTTATTTCAGTGGCAATGTTTCAGGATCCAAAGGACCCCAATCTCCATTTGGTGGACATGTACTGTGAAAAAATGGTCTTTTAAATGTGCCCTATGATGAAGGGGAAAGTGTCCAGGTCTAGATTGTAAATGTGAGCAGTCATAGGTGTGGGAACCCAGAATGTCTTCTTTCTCTCTATTGTGAGTAACTGCGAGGCAAACATGGCGATAGTCCTAGTGCCCCGTTTCATCGAATTTCATAGTGTACAAACTTCGTAGTTTCATCATCGCTCCAATCTACCTGAGGTGGTAAAGTAATTAGGCGTCTTGTCTACCTGCTTCCGCTCACACCCTAATATTAGCCCGTGTAGAAATTGGTGCATTTCAAGGATTTTAAAGATTGCGCAAACGAACGTCGTACATCATCTCGCATCTGCATATGTCAGATGGCCAAAAAGGTGGCTGGGCATGGTCTTAAAGGGTATTTTATTTAACTTGAGAGTGGTTTATAAGTGCTGCCACCCGATGCCTTACCTCATTGCGTGTTGGTAGATGGTGAATGGCGCGGGCGCCTTCTTGGGCGGCATGTTTACAATTTGAAAATATTCACATATCTATGCTGGACTGGAAAGGAAAGCCAGCAACCTGCATGCTGGGTGAGCCACCCCCATATGGCTCAAAGAGCTTCAGCCCCCCACCCCCTTGTGTATGTCTGCACGGGCTGAGACAGCTTCCCGGGCAAACACACAGACCGTTTTTGAGCTACCAGCCACACCAGAGTACTTCACAGGTTGTTAAAAGACCATTCACTTGTTAACATGGCTTTATTGAATGTTCACCCCTTCTTAGAGCCCCTGCATCTCACGAACTATAATTGCGGTCCCAGGGAATGAACAACAGGCAGAACAATGGCTGCTTACTGCGTCTGCTGTTATTTTCAACACGGGGGCCGCAACTCAAAGGTCTGCCGGGCCGCAAGTGGCCCGCGGGCCGTACTTTGAGTACCTAGGGTCTATAGCCTTTTTAATGAAATAAGTGATCAGTTTTGTTGTGGCGTGTTTGCTGCGAATCTTGCCCCTATGTTCATTCTTCTGCCCTTTGATCTCCCTTGTGTTCATTCCAATGTAATTGGCAGAGGCAAGTGATCATATATATATATATATATATATATATATATATACACACATACATATACATACATATACAATTCAACATACTACAGTTATGCTTCTGCAGTTCCCACTTGTGCGGAAGGCCAAGAAACAAATCCTTCACTTTAGTTTCCTGGGTCATGTATATCCATTTGATATTCCTCATAAGATAATCAATTGCGCTTGGCGTGGCGTCCTGAGGGAGGCTTGGGTAGAGTGCTTCCACTTCAAGCATGATAACAAGATCCTTTCTGCAGTCGGAATTAATCCTACCGATTAGGTTTGGCGCATGCTTCGTAGCTTTTGGAAATGGGTCCTCTTTTCCACCATTGATTGAAGGAAGAATTCACAGAATATTGACAGCAGTTCAAGTTTAGAATTGATGCCAGACACAATGTGATATCCAGACCGTGGATATTTATCCTTATGAATCTTGGGCAAAGTATAGATGTCTGGCGTCTTTAGGTTTCATTTTATCAGGAAGTTACCTTCAGTTTTCAGGATCCATCCCGTGGACTGTGCTTCCTATACCACTGTTTTTACCGGTTGTACCAGCTGTCTGGTAGGTTGCATTGTTATGAACTTATATCTTCATTGGCCAATAAGAAGCCTAAGGCATTATTTCCTGTATTCTTCCGAAGACATAACAACAGCTGCCCCTATATCTGCCGGCTTGATAGGTATTGGTTTACGGTTCAATAGAACATTCAGGGCCTTTTGTTCTTCCCATGCAACGGTATAGAAGAGGACTCTTGTTTTCAAGCGACTGACCTCTGTTAGTTTAGTTTGTTCAAAAGTCTGGATCTTAATTGGAGTGAAAGCCATAGGGGGATTGAAGCTAGGTGGATATGTACATCTGTTATCGCAATCTCTTGATTAGCTGTTTGTCGGTAAAGAATGCCTTAAGATTCTGAAAAAAAACAGCCAATTTACAGTGAAGTTTGAACAGGTCAATCCAGGGTGTAGGGACAGAACAGAGGCCTTTATTCTGAATGCTACTTTCCATGATGGTTGGAAGTCGCTTAGATAAATTCACAATTAGATAGTTTTGCTGGTGCTGGGTGCTACTTCCATCCCCTTGCCCCTGGTTACCATTTGTGGTTCTTTCATCAACAGTATGTGTGAAGTTCCTCTCGTTCTGTGCCGTCCTCTTGTTCTGGCCTGGCCCCTTCCTAAAAAAGATTGGTAAAAATTAGGAAATTGATGCCTCAGAGGAGGGCTGCCAATGACTGTGGCCAAAGGGGAGGTGGTAGGAAGAAACCTGGGCCTAATGGGTGGTGGAAGCCCAGTGGCAGGACCATGGATTTATCACTGCCCAAGCTCGAGGTCCATTTTGGTGACTGTTTTTTTTCTTCGGCGTATTCATCAGTTCATGGCTTGGTGGTTGGCGCAACTAGTAATTCTCGAAGCGCAAGTGCAGACTTTCTCAAGGCTAAACGTCTTGATATATTTTTGTAGTTTAGTTATCTTCTGGTACATAGCAAATTCTTTGTTCCCATTCATCTCTTTGTTAATCTCTTCCAATCTTTTCTTAACCGCATGCGCGCTAGCGTTATTCTGCTCGCACGCTGGGTTTTTAAAAAACGCACTTTACGTGACGAGCTGGGCTCGTCATCAGCGTGCGAGGAGGCTACGCCATGACAAGCCCAGCTCGTCATAAGCGTCGAAGGGGTTAAAGATGTTGAGTTTAACTGTAGACTTCAGATTATTTTCTGATGTTAATATTGTACGTAGGGAGAGTTGCTGAGATTTTTCAGGCAGTACTTATAATGAGGATTAACCAGTCACGGGTACATTTCCATGATGCGCCCTTTCTTTCCAAAAATATACAGGGTGTGTTGGTCACAATTAGGACATTTGTGGCTACAGTGGACGTTAGGTATTCGGTCATAAGAGCCCCATGTAGGACTGTCAATCTCAATTTACTGTATAAGAGATAGGAGACAACCTTCAAGAAGGTTGATGTTAGGAGAACCGATATTGTCACCCAAGCGAAATGGGCCGGCCAGGATGAAGGTCACCATCTCCTTGTCAAAACTAAGACCTTTTAGCTCAGACATCTTATTGGATGGTTTTGAAGTTACTTTTTAGTGGCGTTGTGGAGGTAAATTCCAAATTCGGTATCTATAAATTATCAATGGAGTGAAGTATTATCACAGTTCTGTTGCTGAGCAGCTGTACTGACAATACAAAATATATATGGAGAAAGAGAAGACTTGGTCCATCACACGTCCTACCGACAGACACATATAAAGCAAAATAATTTGACATGTTCCTGAAAGGAACAGGTTGAAAGATTTGGTATTGAAGTAATATCCCTCCGAGCCATTTCTTATTATTTAGATGATAGAAGGCAATCACAATATGTCTTATTTTACGGGATTACAAGAAAATGGATCATTTGTGTGCGTGTTGATGTTTGGGAATGTATACGCCTCAATACTGTACATTGGATTACAGAAGTGGTTCCTGTGGTCACTTCACCGCACATCAGATTAGGAGACATTAGTATGATTACGTCATCCTGCTTTCTATTACACTGAGGGATTACTCCAAGCGCAGTACGCCCGGCAGATGCCAACGATATAATACCACTAAACCGGACAGGCTGCCGTGAAAAAACAGGTACAACAACCAACATCCTGTCAATCTCTCTGCTTATCGATGCAGCAATATCCAAGACAAGGCCGCTGCACCTTTGTTTTATTGACTTCAGTGCCGCTTTCGATGATGTTGATAGGGCGAGACTGTGGGGGAAGCTCGCCCGCTGGGGCATTCCACAAGTCCTCTTAAAAATGTTAACACTCCTCCATATAGACACCTGGGTACTAGTGAAACTGGGAACAAGGACCCACCTTTCGAGAAGAGTAATTACAACGAAAGGCCTGAAACAGGGCTGTGTGCTGGTGCCTACCTTACTCAGTCTACTTATGGCAGATCTTCCACAAACACTCAGCTCAAATAATGACCACGCGCCCAGGCTGGGAGGAACAACTTTGTCCAATCTCCTGTACGCTGACGACCTAATTCTGCTTAGCCATATTGCAGTCGGCATGCAACACCTTCTTAACGAAATGCAGGACTACGCCAGAGGAAACAACTTGACAATTATTCCAAAAAACAACAAGGACAATGGCCATTAATAACAAGAGGAAACAACCAAGGTCCTGGCACCTGGGTGGCACACAAATAGAACCAGTGGTGGTTCACAAGTGCCTATGCGTTTACATAGATAAAGAAGGATCCTTCGCACAACATCAAGAAGAGAGTAAAGGAAAAGGGCTTGTGCTAGCACTAACTTAAACAAATCTAACATCAAAACTAACCGGTCCAACTCTAAGCCGCCTCCTAAGAGTAGCATAGGAAAAAATGTTACCCACTAGAACCTTTGGCAGCGAAATAATGCGAGGCAAAGATGCCAAGTTACTGGAAAAAACTCTAGTCAAAGCATACAGACCATGTTCAGCCTCCCACACTACACCTTCCCGGCACAACTAAGGCTCAATTTTGGCCTATTGAAGCATTCCTGGGCCAGGTGCAGCACATACATCATCTGTGGAATAAGATCAGATTTTCCGGCCCGAAACACTCTAAATCAGGTCTTCTGGCAAGACCTCCAACAGAGGAAGAATTCTCCTGCAAGAAGCTACCTTCAGGAGGCTCTGGCAAGCACTGGGCTCTCCGCCCTCCAGAACACACAGATCCATCACGCACGCTTTAAAAAGCAGGTCTGGAAATCCCTAAAACAACTGTCATTGGTGGAGGATAAAGCCGTCTTTTCGGCCAGATCTCACGCATGGATGACTTTGAATAACAATAAGATCTTAGGCCCTCAAACACACTTTAACCTGGGATATCCCAAATCTCGGAAAATAAAATTCTTAAACTTCCGCCTTGGCATGCTCCTATGCACTTAGAACCTTCCACTGTCGCTGCGGGTATCACCCCCAACTTCTTGCAGCTGTGCAAAAATGGCCTGGGAGATATCGCCCATCTACTATGCTCCTGTGCAGAGATGATGGGGCAGGAAAGGAGACAGATGCTAAATA